>NC_139222.1:191452401-192113401 GCF_055691185.1 Crinia signifera | reverse complement strand
CATTTTTTATTCTACCCAGAACCAGGTAATGCAGCCATGTTAAGTACACTAGATTGGTTACCTAAGCACTACATCGATATATGACATACAGTACTGTACATGAACAGGATGCCTACTGAATAGATAACTTAGTGGGTGTTCCTTCGGTTCTTGAATGTTCCAGGCAAGGCAGCCATACTGTATACTGTATGGTACATTACTTAGGTTACTCTGATGTAACCAGATTCGAAATGGGTCAAGGTTCAAATATTCCTGTGGTTCATAATTTGGATTTTAAATACTTATTTCAGGTTTTGGATTGCAAAAGTTACATGATTTTAGCTGCTTTATTGATTTTCATTAATTTGTTTCAATCAATGATTATTGATTTTTTTTAACTATTTAAAACCCAACTGGGATCTGAAACCAATCAGCTGCTCTATATATTTTTATATTATGTAAATTATACATTTAACTTAAATGATGATTGATTGCCATAAGGAACTTCTTCCCTTGCTCACTTTTTTTCACTTATCACTGCTTCGTACATCTTTCCCAAGTAATAAACTATATGCTCATTGGCAGCTGTTTCATGCTTGTTGCCAGGTGTTACATGCTGCTTGCCAAGGTTTTCTTGCTTGTTGCACAGGTATTACATGCTCATTGCCAGGGGTTACATGCTCCTTGACAGGGGTGTCTTGCTTGTTGACGTGTGCTACAGGCATGTTTGCCATGGGAGTTACATGCTCGTTGCCATGGGGGTGACATGATCCTTGCCCTCTGTGCAGTCACCACATGGTGCAAGCATGGTGTTCGCTGCCAACCAGTTCCACGTGGTGGCTGCTTCTGGGTTTCTTGCATTCTGTGTGCAGGAGCCAATCATGCTGCAGTAGACACATCACCTGTATCCTTGCTCAGGGTAGGCTTGCTACTTCCGGGACCCCAATTAGGTGGATGCGGTGGCATTAATTTGATTTGAAAAATAAATTATGGGGGGGCACATAGTGGCACAGTATACCAGCAACGTGTTTCTTAAAGGTACACGGTTCATATTAAGTTACAAGAAAGTGTAGTGCTGAAAAATCGATTTCTACCCAGAATAATAGCAGTGGTATTATTATACCATCAATTTTAAGGACAACCCTTTGAGCCAATGCTGCTGTTTTGTTAGGGATTGCTCGGTATCCCAGAACCAGAATCAGATGATAAAAAAGAAACAAAACTATGCATAGACTATAGTCATTAATTAATCAATAATTAATATTTAATAAAACATTATTAGTATATAGCTGTCTATGTGGCCTTCATAGATGTTCATAAAAACTTAGTTTGTACTAACGGTACTTGTGTATTATCTGGGCGCCCGATTTTTTTCAACGCATGCCACTACTTAAGGCATGAGATGCGATGCAATTTTTCATTGTAAAGACCCGATTTTTTATTGTATAGTCACCCATGGGTGATTTCATACCCCCACTATCCAACTACGCATGGAGTTGATTTTATATAGTGTGGCGAGCTCACCACGCTTTGGGCTCAGTGGCTCGCTGCGCTCGCCACACTATATAAATTCAATTCCATGCGTAGTTGGATAGTGGGGGTGTGAAATCACCCATGGGTGACTATACAATTAAAAATCGGGTCTTTACAATGAAAAATCGCATTGCATGAATTGTATGCCACTATATTGCATGCGATGCGATGTGATACAATGAAAAAATCGGGCGCCCAGATATTACACAAGTACCGTAACTCTCTGAGGAAGCCACAGCAGGCGGGAAATGCATAATGGTGAGTACTATATAGTCAAAATTTCATCTGGATCACATGCAGATTGCACAGGTGCGTGCTCCCAGGACAGCACAAATCGAAACCCAGATAGACAGGGCAGCAATGACTATATAGTGGAAATCTAATGCATACCGTGTGTACACACCATTAGAGACTTATGGTGTGTAGACACGATGAGATTCCTTTGCTATTTAACTTAAGATTCAAGTGCTATGCAATCTTTGCTAACTCTGTACTATCTACATACAATTCATACAATCACATTAGATTTGCACTATATAGTCATTGCTGCCCTGTCTATCTTGGTTTCGATTTGTGCTGTCACGGAAGTGCGCACATCGGGATCACAAGGTAAAAAACCTGTGAGATGTGCATACAATCTGCACAATATTTTGACTATATAGTCAACATCTAATGTCAAATATCACCGTGTGTACACAGCATTAATCTATTTGCTCCTTTATGCACTAAAAGATCGATCTTCATTTATACCTACAGTGTTAACTCTGGATAAATTTGCACACTGGGTGATCCAGCACTAGCAACTGAGAGGCACAGAATGAATTAGAGCGTGACATCCTGTAAGGTAGTGGTTCCCAAACTGTGTGCCGTGGCTCCCTGGGGTGCCTCGGGAGACTTGCAGGGGTGCCCTGGGTTGGTGGTCCAGGACAAATTAAAATTATTTATGATCAATTTAACAGGCAAAACCAGTGCTTTTGGCTGCCAATCATAACATATTTGGACAAACAGTAGCAAGTCCTGTCCCTCACAGCATAAATGACCCTAAGGATGATATATATAAAAACAATTTACTTTATATGATATTGTTTTTGCAATTTCTCAATAACAAAACATTTGGCCTAGGGGTGCCGTGAACATTTTTTGATGCTCTAGGGCGCCGTGATTCAAAAAAGTTTGGGAACCACTGCTGTAAGGTATTTTAAATCACTGTCTGGCCAGAAAAAAATGGAAATCCCTATGCTTCAGTGTACAGTAGTTATACATTTCTCCATTGAAGGATATGTGCACTAACTGCATACTGCTACTAACCAAGTTCCAAAAGACTAACAAACATTAACATTAAGTACGTCTTTATGTCTTATTATGTACTGATATGATATGAAATTTAAATGTGTATTTTGCTTTTTTATTTCAAGTTTCTATGATATTCATATTGAAACAATAACTAAAAATTGGATTTGAGAATATTGAAACTGCACCTCCAACAGTTACACTCATGAAAATTGCTTTCAATTTCATGCCAGAAAATGTAATTGATTTTGCAGTAGTCTAAAGGCCCATACACACTGGGTGACTTTCAGCTGAAAGTCGCTCAAAACAGCAGGTTTGAGCGGCTTTCAGCGCAAAGCCACCCAGTGTGTATGGCCCGGTGATGAGCGGTGAGTGCTTCTGCTCGCTCCCGCAACATTGCTGGGAAAGCCGTTCATCTGCTGGTTATACCAGCAGATAGGTGGCTTTCAGGACGGCTTTGCATAGCGCTCCACGCTGATCAGCTTTCCCCGCAGCGATGACAGCGGCCATCCCTGTCCATACACACTGGGCATAGTTGCCCAGTGTGTATGGACCTTAAGTAAACTACAGATGTAGCCCCTGCCATCCTTGGCCTGGGCTCGCTAGACCCTCCCTGCTGGCGAGCGCCAGTGGACAGGGGCTACACTGAACTGGAACACGTGTGCGTCCCAGTCTCTCGGAGGGGATGCTGCATGTCCCTGCCCGTCTCCGCTTCAGGGAGACGGGCAGGGTTAGGGGGGCGCTCGGGGCGGGGACCAGAGGCAGGCTCCGTTTCCCAGGGGGTGCGCGAGCATCTCGTGCGTGTGCGCCCCCTGGCGGGGCTGGCGTGATGGCGGGGCTGGCATTAGAAACGCCAGCCCTGCACAGATGACACAAGCCCCATCTGTATTGTGACTTTAAAAACTGAAAATCATTGACAACTTGCAGAGGTGTATGGTGATAATGTCATGTTACAGAAAGAGGTTTTGGTTTAGTGCACAGCTTTTGATAATAGCTGTATAGACTTTCAAGACTTTGAACTGAGATACAGGAAAAACAGTTCATGCTGGGTATCAAATTCACTTACATTACATGCTGTACATTTACAAAACCAAGAACCAATAAAGAGAGGGGAAGGAGCCACAGTTAAGTGGCAAATATATTCAGAACTCCTGAATTTACCAATAGGGCCAGATGGAATACATCCAGGGATACTAAAAGAGTTTACAAGGTGGTAACCAGGGCCGGATTAAAGGGGGGGCACAGGGGGTCAGTACCCCTGGGCCCCCCTCTATCTAGGGCCCCCCTGTGGATGGCATGTATTTTTGAGCATGGGAGTGGGGTAGTGATGCAGCTTCACCTATCTGCCAATGTGACAATTATTAATGGCGCTGAGCATTGGGAGCCAAGGCACATTGACTGCACAAGTGTGCAGTGCATTACTGGGAGTTGACCAAGTCCCATGCGACTAGGGGGTCATAGGCTGAGAGACTTATGCTGAGCTCTAATTGGTGGATAACACACATGTTTCTCAGGCCCATGGAGGACAGCAGCGGCCTCATTATGGGTGGGTTTTTAATCAGAGGCAGCGCTGAGCCTATGAGTTCTCCTATAGAGTAAGGTACAGAGGGATAATCAGGCTTTATGGGCCTTATTCTGCTTGGTGCGGTCCATTCCGAATTCTTTCGGAGGGCGCTTTTTAGCTATCTGCGCATGTGTAGGCAACACAATGCGCATGTGCAATGTACTGTCTGCGCACTCCTTCTCACCAATACGTCTAGAAATGTGCACCGAACTCCCTCGGGAAATATGGGTGTAACATGGGCGTCATGTGGGGGTACACAAGGGCACGGTTTCCAAGTGGGCAAAACTGGGTGTAAATCTGGGCGTACACGTGGGAGTGCACGAACAGTGGTAAGCGTGCATTCGGACCGGACACCGAGTGCAAGCGAACCAACACGCCAGAAATCTGCGGAGTCCATAAGCAAGTTTCAGTTCTCGGAGAGCACTGGTTCATGCACTAGGCATTCGGATCGCCTAATTAGTACGGCCGCACCTTAAACACTCGCAGCTGACCACAATACAATCCACTCCTCTAGTCATTAGTGATTAATTGGACTCTTTTCACAGGTTCAATTGGAAGCATTGCTGGCTAAATGGCCAATTACAAACTTAACATGATGTAAGGGTTAATCTAAAGTGCAAGTAATGTGTTTAAGTATCAATTAGGAAGTAATTGATTACATTTAAAAATAATCTATGTGTTATGAGGTTGGCTAATTGGATAAGTGTGTCATGTTGCAGAAGCATGAGTTCCGAATAGATTAGTGAGGTTTGCGGAAATACACCAACTCGGTGTGTCTTACGCAGTAAGACTGTGCAGAATATTTGTGTTCCCACCGCACACGCACGTTTGGATGTAGTCCGAAGACACTCCCTCTTCTTAGCGAGTCCGTCCGAAGGGCATGTGTTCTTAGAATGTCCGCTGTGCGTGGCGTTCGGTCATTTCCGAAAGAAGTCGGAACGGACCGCAATAACCAGAATAAGGCCCTATATGTGGTGTATATGTGTGTATGTATATATATATATATATATATATATATATATATATATAGATACAGAAGTACCAACACACTCGCCATTCCTAGGAATGGGGTGCAAACTGCACCCACATCCCAGGGTGGGGTGCGGTGGCCTGTGACCACACACTCTAGTAAATACAAACACAGGGGGCCCAGCACTCACTACAACAAACTAACTCACATTAACATTCAAATAATCAATAAATAAATAATGGGGTTTTAGTTCATGAATTGATCAATGCATTTAAGCTTGCAGCCCATCGCCAAGGGACCCCATTTCACTGCAAGTCCTACACTAGCAACTGGTTATCTTGAGAACCTGGCACCTGCTTACACATCATAGCTAAAATGAACATGTGTTTTTTTTCTGGGTTAATGCTCAACTGCCAAATAACATGGCTTTTATAAGGTGAGACAATCCCAAACACAGCACCTGAATTAGAATTAAAGGGGCAGCTGTCACAGGTTTCAGGTAAATGAGCTTATCAAGGGTGCATGAGAAAGCTATGATCACAGTAACAGAGGTTAATTAAAAATCAACCCAAATATATAGATACAGAAGTACCAACACACTCGCCATTCCTAGGAATGGGGTGCAAACTGCACCCACATCCCAGGGTGGGGTGCGGTGGCCTGTGACCACACACTCTAGTAAATACAAACACAGGGGGCCCAGCACTCACTACAACAAACTAACTCACCTTAACATTCAAATAATCAATAAATAAATAATGGGGTTTTAGTTCATGAATTGATCAATGCATTTAAGCTTGCAGCCCATCGCCAAGGGACCCCATTTCACTGCAAGTCCTACACTAGCAACTGGTTATCTTGAGAACCTGGCACCTGCTTACACATCATAGCTAAAATGAACATGTGTTTTTTTTCTGGGTTAATGCTCAACTGCCAAATAACATGGCTTTTATAAGGTGAGACAATCCCAAACACAGCACCTGAATTAGAATTAAAGGGGCAGCTGTCACAGGTTTCAGGTAAATGAGCTTATCAAGGGTGCATGAGAAAGCTATGATCACAGTAACAGAGGTTAATTAAAAATCAACCCAAATATATAGATACAGAAGTACCAACACACTCGCCATTCCTAGGAATGGGGTGCAAACTGCACCCACATCCCAGGGTGGGGTGCGGTGGCCTGTGACCACACACTCTAGTAAATACAAACACAGGGGGCCCAGCACTCACTACAACAAACTAACTCACCTTAACATTCAAATAATCAATAAATAAATAATGGGGTTTTAGTTCATGAATTGATCAATGCATTTAAGCTTGCAGCCCATCGCCAAGGGACCCCATTTCACTGCAAGTCCTACACTAGCAACTGGTTATCTTGAGAACCTGGCACCTGCTTACACATCATAGCTAAAATGAACATGTGTTTTTTTTCTGGGTTAATGCTCAACTGCCAAATAACATGGCTTTTATAAGGTGAGACAATCCCAAACACAGCACCTGAATTAGAATTAAAGGGGCAGCTGTCACAGGTTTCAGGTAAATGAGCTTATCAAGGGTGCATGAGAAAGCTATGATCACAGTAACAGAGGTTAATTAAAAATCAACCCAAATATATAGATACAGAAGTACCAACACACTCGCCATTCCTAGGAATGGGGTGCAAACTGCACCCACATCCCAGGGTGGGGTGCGGTGGCCTGTGACCACACACTCTAGTAAATACAAACACAGGGGGCCCAGCACTCACTACAACAACAGTTTGTTGTAGTGAGTGCTGGGCCCCCTGTGTTTGTATTTACTAGAGTGTGTGGTCACAGGCCACCGCACCCCACCCTGGGATGTGGGTGCAGTTTGCACCCCATTCCTAGGAATGGCGAGTGTGTTGGTACTTCTGTATCTATATATTTGGGTTGATTTTTAATTAACCTCTGTTACTGTGATCATAGCTTTCTCATGCACCCTTGATAAGCTCATTTACCTGAAACCTGTGACAGCTGCCCCTTTAATTCTAATTCAGGTGCTGTGTTTGGGATTGTCTCACCTTATAAAAGCCATGTTATTTGGCAGTTGAGCATTAACCCAGAAAAAAAACACATGTTCATTTTAGCTATGATGTGTAAGCAGGTGCCAGGTTCTCAAGTTAACCAGTTGCTAGTGTAGGACTTGCAGTGAAATGGGGTCCCTTGGCGATGGGCTGCAAGCTTAAATGCATTGATCAATTCATGAACTAAAACCCCATTATTTATTTATTGATTATTTGAATGTTAAGGTGAGTTAGTTTGTTGTAGTGAGTGCTGGGCCCCCTGTGTTTGTATTTACTAGAGTGTGTGGTCACAGGCCACCGCACCCCACCCTGGGATGTGGGTGCAGTTTGCACCCCATTCCTAGGAATGGCGAGTGTGTTGGTACTTCTGTATCTATATATTTGGGTTGATTTTTAATTAACCTCTGTTACTGTGATCATAGCTTTCTCATGCACCCTTGATAAGCTCATTTACCTGAAACCTGTGACAGCTGCCCCTTTAATTCTAATTCAGGTGCTGTGTTTGGGATTGTCTCACCTTATAAAAGCCATGTTATTTGGCAGTTGAGCATTAACCCAGAAAAAAAACACATGTTCATTTTAGCTATGATGTGTAAGCAGGTGCCAGGTTCTCAAGATAACCAGTTGCTAGTGTAGGACTTGCAGTGAAATGGGGTCCCTTGGCGATGGGCTGCAAGCTTAAATGCATTGATCAATTCATGAACTAAAACCCCATTATTTATTTATTGATTATTTGAATGTTAAGGTGAGTTAGTTTGTTGTAGTGAGTGCTGGGCCCCCTGTGTTTGTATTTACTAGAGTGTGTGGTCACAGGCCACCGCACCCCACCCTGGGATGTGGGTGCAGTTTGCACCCCATTCCTAGGAATGGCGAGTGTGTTGGTACTTCTGTATCTATATATTTGGGTTGATTTTTAATTAACCTCTGTTACTGTGATCATAGCTTTCTCATGCACCCTTGATAAGCTCATTTACCTGAAACCTGTGACAGCTGCCCCTTTAATTCTAATTCAGGTGCTGTGTTTGGGATTGTCTCACCTTATAAAAGCCATGTTATTTGGCAGTTGAGCATTAACCCAGAAAAAAAACACATGTTCATTTTAGCTATGATGTGTAAGCAGGTGCCAGGTTCTCAAGATAACCAGTTGCTAGTGTAGGACTTGCAGTGAAATGGGGTCCCTTGGCGATGGGCTGCAAGCTTAAATGCATTGATCAATTCATGAACTAAAACCCCATTATTTATTTATTGATTATTTGAATGTTAAGGTGAGTTAGTTTGTTGTAGTGAGTGCTGGGCCCCCTGTGTTTATATATATATATATGTATATATATATATATATAGTTTCCTTGAGGCGGCACTCCTAAGGGCTTCAATCCTAAACCAGATAACTGTGGTCAAATGACCAGGGTGCCTTCCTCAAAGCAAAGTGCGACTTTGCTGAATATAGTGTCCTGAAGGCGGCACTCCCATAGAACAAAAGACACCAGACTGTGTGTTTTTTGCAGCCGACGTTTCAAGGTGCAAAAAGGTGATAAAAAGGCCAGACGGCCTTGAAACGTCGGCTGAAAATACCACACAGTCTGGTGTCTTTTATTCTATTGTTGTGCCGCCTCCAGGACACTATATATATATATATATATATATATATATATATATATATATATATATAGCTTCACAGATAGAAGGCGGCACTCCAACAGACTTGAATAAAATTCCTTTATTTCGGTCCTACGCCGTTACGGGAAAAACCCCATCATCAGGGACACAATACCAAAATATATATATGCCCCCCCCCCCTGCAGTTACCCAAGTTTATACTGCCTTTACTCTGTGTTTTGACAGTGTAATATCCTCCTTTGCAGTTTGCGGCCAGTAATGACAAGTGGGAGGGGGCCCCCCTGTCTAAAGTGCCCAGGCCCCCCGAAGGCTTAATCCAGCACTGCTGGTAACAAAGTAATATCCATCTCTAGGGCAATAGTAGGAATGTAGGTCTCTTCAAGTCCCTCTTTTTGGTTGCTGATCTTTTATACTAGCTCTGTTGCTACTTACAAAAAATCTTTATTGAAGTTCCTCAATAGTGCTGTGAAAGCAGTGATCCTGTTTTGTTGGCGGTTTACAACCCCCCTAGTATTAAGGAATGGTTTAATCATATTGATATGTACTGTACATGTCCTTTGAGGATTTTTGAGTGACCCCAGAAAGGACCCGGGATTTAATACTGTGGCCGGAGACCCCATCCCACATTAACTAAATGGACGCCTTGGCACTGAAAGGGTTTATCCCTGTGCTGAAGCAAAATCTTTAAACGAAAGTGGGCACTTGACAGGGTAAAATGTGTTTAAAATATTTTATATGTATTGCTGTAGTGCCTGGATATGGGACGCCTGCTGCTGGCCACAAGGTACAAAGTATATGTATTTATGAAATGTATGTTCAGCACTGAGCTGGGACTGCAATGACTGTAGGAAGAATCGCTGTGATGAGGAGATGAGATGCTAATTGTCGTTTCCTAAGCAGAATGTCTGGTGAATGACCACTGCACAGCAGGTGGTGGGCTTGGTGCATTGATCAACATAAGAACTTGCTCCTGTGGACAAGATGTCAGTAATGGAGACTTCTGGGTTACTTTATGGAAATGTGTCCAGGAGATAATCAAATGATCTCCATATTTCTTGGAAGTTAAATATTCTAAGGAAATTGGATTCATCCTTTTGGCATGTAATCTTGTTTTAGTTGTGCGTTGCAAGTAAGATGGTCTGATTGATATACAAATCCTAAAGGTATTTGGTGAGGATCAGACCATGGCAGCATGTTTTCTGCCTATATAAAGAGGGCCTGTGAGCAATGTTCCCTCTAATTTTACGAAGGCTGTGTGCAGCTAAAGATTTTGTCTGTGCAACTTTGGAATGAACAATATGCAAAAACGGATGACAGATAATACGTGGCGCAGTGCTGCCTTAATTCACAATCCCCAGAAGTTACACCCTAACTTAACAAAAACATATAGCAAAACACAACACGGGGAGATAGAAAAACGGCGCAATGATGTACTCAATTTCTTTTTGTGTGTTACAGGCTTCTCCTTAGATGTCACTGCAGTTATTCTCACGTTGATATGGATAGCCGGATCCAAACAAGTATTCAATGAAAAGGAACACAAATAATAATAAATTAATATATATAGATTTCTGTGAGTGTCATTTATTATAAACCATTCCTATGGTGATGGTGAAATAAGTTTTTAGATTCCACAGGCGTACCCAAACTCACGTGGTATCGTGGAGATGTTCCGCTCATAAAGGTATCTTTGGAGCGTCCTATGGAGGTTTTCTGATTCTTCAATTTGATGTTGAATATTTCACACTTGTGCTCGAAGAAAAATTGGAAAATGTCTTAGATTCTACTTTGTTATAAACATTCCCTTATTTAACAATAGTGAGTAGGTGGGGTGGCTGAACATAGATGATGGACCTGTGACAGCATACCTCACTTACGTGGTTAAAGTGAGGGGGAACACATGTAAAGGTTTCTTTAGTTTTGAAGAAAAGAGGGCGTACACCTACTCACGATGTGGTTGGGTAGTTTCAAACCTATAAAGGTTTCTTTACATGGGTTTCTCCCTGGTGCAATTGATCATGTGTCTTATGTGGATCCGGGATATTTCAAATAGAAGTGTTAGGTGTTCCACACCTGCTCGAAAAAATATAAATGAAGGGTGTTTAAGATTCCAAGAATACTTTAAGCGCTTTATTACTTAAAGATGTAATAAGTGAGTGAGGGAGCTGCATAAAGACAACAAGCTAATGGCAGTGTACCTCACTTACGTGGTAAAAGAAAGGGGGAACACATATCAAGGTTTCTTTACTTTAGCAGGAAGGAAGGAAGGGCGTACCCCTACTCACGGTGTGGTTGGGTGGTTTCAAGCCTGTAAAGGTTTCTTTGTGTGGGTTCTTCCCTAGTGCAGTGAATAATGTGGCTGAACGGATCTAGTATATAACATTTAGGCCTTGAGCTCCCCAAATGTAGATTCCATAAAACAAAAGATATATTTCGAGATGTAACTGGATATATGGAATTATGACAGAACACCAGTTTTATTACCAAGATCTGGTGGCGTACCTTACTAGCCCCTATTTGTGGGGGAAACACGCTCGTAGCGGTTTCTTTTCCAGTAAGCTTGTTTATGGATATAGCCAAAATAGAGCCGGGAGGCAGGTGTAAAAAGGGTATCACAATGTTTTAATCCGAAAAAAATCTTTATACAAGTCCCATAAAAAAATGGATTTTGAGGGCCAGACCCCACAAATCCAATCCAAAAAGGTTCTTTACAAAAACAGACAATACATTTTTTTTTCTAAAAATTGAATAAAATCAATACATTCAAAACGAAGAAGTGTGGCTGTTCACTCTCTTCTGGCAAGATCAACGCGTTTCGGTCCCTGTAACCTTTATCAAGATATGAGTAGAGTGAAGAGCCCCTATTTAAATGATGAACAGCCAATGGGAGGGAGACAGGAAGTGACGTTATTTTTACTTCAATACTGTCCCTCTTTAGTTAAATTAACATCCAACTAAGTACAATTTATTTCTAAACATACAATAGTATACAGAATACGGTCCAAGATCTAAAATATAGCATATTCAAGTCCATATACAAGTCCGGAAGGTAAAGCCTGTCGTCCGTTGTCATGGAAACCCGGCTATACATCCGGTTAGGCGGTAGCACACAGCGATAATTAAAAGGAGTGTGTAAATCCTAGAGGGCTGTGATCAAACCCGCTCATTTTATGTCTGGCTTACTCCTCTCTTAGTGGAGGTGGTAGGATATTGGAGAGGTCTTACTAGTGGCCGCGGCACGGAGGTTTTCCGACACCCGGACGTGTCTGTGAGACGCAGGCGGCCGGAAGGGTAGTCATCTGAGTGGATGCCGGTGGCACGCATGGCGCGTGTCTTCCGGTCCTGTAACTGCAGCTCGGCGGGAGCACGCCGTGGAACGCACGCCTGGCGTTCAGTTGGAACGCATGCCGATAAGACGGCTGTTGCGCAGTAGGTTCCTATGGAGGGCAGCCCCCCAGGTTTGATGCCGGGTTTCCAAGGCAACAACACGATTTCCTTGAACATAAAAAAACAGAGAAAATCAAAAACAAAAAATCATTATGATATTCAAAATCAGCCTTATTGCATAGACATATATAAATACCATGATTAAGATATCCTTAAATCCTTTGATATAACTTAGGAGTAAGTGGACAAGTGCAGCTGACTGCAGCTACGGGTTCTGCAGCCAGAGGCACTGTGCACGTCTTTCCAAATAAATCTTTATAATGAGGGTGTTATGGTGGCAGCAATAATAAGGGAGAATAAGATCGCACCTTTCTAGATATTTGGTCAACATTTTATATATTTTATATTTTACATATAATTCCACCTTCTGGATTTCAGGGAATCACCAAATCTGACTGCGATCGCAGTCAGATGTATAGCCGGGTTTCCATGACAACGGACGACAGGCTTTACCTTCCGGACTTGTATATGGACTTGAATATGCTATATTTTAGATCTTGGACCGTATTCTGTATACTATTGTATGTTTAGAAATAAATTGTACTTAGTTGGATGTTAATTTAACTAAAGAGGGACAGTATTGAAGTAAAAATAACGTCACTTCCTGTCTCCCTCCCATTGGCTGTTCATCATTTAAATAGGGGCTCTTCACTCTACTCTGGCATATCTTGATAAAGGTCACAGGGACCGAAACGCGTTGATCTTGCCAGAAGAGAGTGAACAGCCACACTTCCTCGTTTTGTATGTATTGATTTTATTCAATTTTTAGAAAAAAAATTTTATTTTCTGTTTTTGTAAAGAACTTTTTTGGATTGGATTTGTGGGGTCTGGCCCTCAAAATCCATTTTTTATGGGACTTGTATAAAGATTTTTTCGGATTAAAACATTGTGATACCCTTTTTACACCTGCCTCCCGGCTCTATTTTGGCTATATCCATAAACAAGCTTACTGGAAAAGAAACCGCTACGAGCGTGTTTCCCCCACAAATAGGGGTGAGTAAGGTACGCCACCAGATCTTGGTATTAAAACTGGTGTTCTGTCATAATTCCATATATCTAGTTACATCTCGAAATATATATTTTGTTTTATGGAATCTACATTTGGGGAGCTCAAGGCCTAAATGTTATATACCAGATCCGTTCAGCCACATTATTCACTGCACTAGGGAAGAACCCACACAAAGAAACCTTTACAGGCTTGAAACCACCCAACCACACTGTGAGTAGGGGTACGCCCTTCCTTCCTTTCTGCTAAAGTAAAGAAACCTTGATATGTGTTCCCCCTTTCTTTTACCACGTAAGTGAGGTACGCTGCCATTAGCTTGTTGTCTTTATGCAGCTCCCTCACTCACTTATTACATCTTTAAGTAATAAAGCGCTTAAAGTATTCTTGGAATCTTAAACACCCTTCATTTATATTTTTTCAAGCAGGTGTGGAACACCTAACACTTCTATTCGAAATATCCCGGATCCACATAAGACACATGATCAATTGCACCAGGGAGAAACCCATGTAAAGAAACCTTTATAGGTTTGAAACTACCCAACCACATCGTGAGTAGGGGTACGCCCTCTTTTCTTCAAAACTAAAGAAACCTTTACATGTGTTCCCCCTCACTTTAACCACGTAAGTGAGGTATGCTGTCACAGGTCCATCATCTATGTTCAGCCACCCCACCTACTCACTATTGTTAAATAAGGGAATGTTTATAACAAAGTAGAATCTAAGACATTTTCCAATTTTTCTTCGAGCACAAGTGTGAAATATTCAACATCAGATTGAAGAATCAGAAAACCTCCATAGGACGCTCCAAAGATACCTTTATAAGAGGAACATTTCCACGATACCACGTGAGTTTGGGTACGCCTGTGGAATCTAAAAACTTATTTCACCATCACCATAGGAATGGTTTATAATAAATGACACTCACAGAAATCTATATATATTAATTTATTATTATTTGTGTTCCTTTTCATTGAATACTTGTTTGGATCCGGCTATCCATATCAACGTGAGAATAACTGCAGTGACATCTAAGGAGAAGCCTGTAACACACAAAATGAAATTGAGTACATTATTGCGCCGTTTTTCTATCTCCCCGTGTTGTGTTTTGCTATAACTTTGGAATGAAATTTACATTTTTGTGCGTCACTTATATATAACTGGAAAATGACATTCAGCATTTGTGTTAACTTTACTTCAAAATGATATTAAACATTTAAACATTCAAAATACAGCACACAATGTAGTTAATGGGTGAAACACACATTAATTTAGTCCACAACTGCAAAAAGGGACCACTGCTGCTTTGTGCGCTCTGTTGTAATGTCTGTGCGCATGCTCGTCGAGTTGTGTGCGTGCGCACGTGCGCACAGCTTAGAGGGAACACTGCCTGTGAGCCATGGTATTTCTACATCTACCTGGATCTGAATGTTGTAACATCTTCTGTATGCTGTAATTCCTAGAGATAGGAAAGGGTCCTTTTAAGGACTTATATCTAAACAATAAACATCCTTTGCCTCAAGAGGACCATTTTCATCTTGCGACCAATAGGATTACTGCACTAATCCCGTTCTCCTCCTGTACTGGGTAAAGGATCCAGCGTCTCCAAGCTCCACTCTGCTAGCTACTGATAAAGAGGCCAGTGGGGACCAGCCGATTCCAGTCGGGGCAGGTGTCAACAGCGTGTCGATACATACACCTCAGCAGGTAGTACTCAGGTGCCAGCGTTGGGCCTGAGGAGGTATCCGTGGTTCCAGACACCATGTGGTAGAAGTCTGCTGGTGGCATGATATCCACGCCCACTGCATAGTGGGTGGAGTCAGTAACAGGCGGTTACTGACGGTAACAGGGAATCCCTTATTGTCCAGGTCCCGTGAGACCAGAAACCATGGTTTCCTTGATATACCTGTACAGTATATTGGGTATTTTGTTGATTACCTTTTCAGAACATTTTGTTTCTGGTTTTCTCACAAAATAAATATATTTTGGGGAAAAAATGGTGCTTTTAGCAACATTAACATAATTATTTGACCAGTTACTAGATACAGCAGTAAATCCAGAGTACTGGAAAGTAGCGAACATTGGCCCTTATTCTAGTTCACTCGCAGAGGCAAATTCCTTCTCAAATGGGAAGGACCATGTGCACTGCAGGTGCGTCAGATGTAACATGTGCAGAGAGAATTAGATTTGGGTGGCTTATTTTGTTTCTGTGCAGGGAAAATACTGACTGCTTTATTTTTACACTGCAATATGGAGCTCACTTTGAAGTAAAACCCCACCCAAATCTAATTCTCTCTACACAAATTAAATAAGCAAGTAAGAATCAAGCAACAACTGACCAATGTGCCTTACATCAGTAGAAGGGAATCTGGTGTAAAAGAAATAGCTATAGAATGTCTCAAATCAAGCAATTTACAAGATCCAAAACAGCATGGCTTTATAAACAAATAGTATTGTCCTTTTTACTAGTAGACAAAAGGATATAGCTTGAACTTATCTAGACTTTAATAAGTCTTTTGACAATGTCCCACATCACAGACTGTTAAATAAACTTGAAAGCTTGGGTTTGGATTCTTAGTTAAATGGATAACATCTTGTTTGTAGGATAGAAAAAAAAGTTGTAGTAATGGCGTGTATTAACAGTAGGGAAAGGTTACCAGTGTACCCTAGGGATCTGTATTTGGACCTCTTTTATATTCCTAATTTTGACATTGCCATTTTGTATCGAAGGTAAAGTATGAACTTTTTGCAGATGAGACAAAGATATGCAACAGGATAGTGTGGCAACTACCTGTACAGTCTAATGCCCAAAAATGCTAAATCATGCACAAACAGGCTAAATATAGTATTAATGGCATTGTAATGGAAACTAGAATAATGTGCTCAATTCTGAAAGCTATATCTCCAGAACTGCACAATACGATAGAAACTGTAAAAATGCATCAAGTAAAATGGTTCATTGCTTACATCACAAAACTAACACAATAAGACTAAAATATCTTAATATGTATAGTTTGTAGCAGATACGGAGCTTTTACAAGGTACAGCAGGGAAATATTCTTCACAGGAAGAGAAATAAAACATGAGGACATGCACTGAAACTGGATCGAGTAGGTTCAGGTGAAATTTGGGGAAAATTACTTTGCAGAAAGTGTAGTGAAAAAGCCTCCCATCAGAGGTAGTAGAAACGGTACTTGTGTACTAGCACGGCGCCCTGATAATTAGTCGGCTGATTTTTTAATCGCATCGCATGCCATACACCCGATGGCATTCGATGCTATGCGACGCAATTTTAACTCATATTCAATATTAAATTGTATAAGCACCCTAATGGGTGCTTTTAAGCACCCTAATGGGTGCTTACAATGCTTAAATGCACCCCCACGCCACCCCTCAAGTATAAACGTAAACCCAAAGCTTGGCGAGCGTAGTGAGCCCTCGAGGGGAGGCGGTACGCGTCCATACGACCTTTTCATACCCCCACTATCCACGTCGGCGTCGCATCGCATACCATCGCATGCGATATGGTCTGCGATGCGATGGGCGCTGTGCTAGTAGAAACTAATACAGTTGAGCAAATTAAACATGTATGTGATAGACATAATGTAGCAGAGATAATAGCTTTTCACTGGTTAAAGCAGTTAAACGTGCATCCAGTCCAGGTTTTGTTTGAGGTGAGGTCAGGAGTCTACGGCAGCTAAATTAATTAGTAGCACCTGTGAGCTGCCTTAAATAATGGTTTCTGAGAACAGGTCATTGACTCCTGATGATGGACTAGCTGGCCAGGCGATAGGCTGTGGGTCTGGAGTTACATGGGGAGTCATTGGATTGTTAACCAGGATTATTTGTCAGACCATGGAATGAAATGCTGTAACCTGTTAATTGCTGTGAATGCTGTTTATCCATTTGAATGACATACTGTAACTGCTGTAGATGAAATAAATGTGCTGTGTTAAAAATGTTACTTTGCATTTGTGATCCTTGTTACAATAGGGATATTTTTACAAAAAAATAAGGTTCAAATAGGGTTTGAAGTAACAATATGGATAATAAAGGGACAAACTGATGAGGAATCCTGGGCTATCATACAGTATGTGTGATGGTTACTAAAGTCACTATCTCTTCCTCTATTAAGGAAAATGTTTACAATATTTACTATAGATGGTATCTAGTACCTACTCGTTTTGTATAGATTACTCGTAAATTGTTTAGATCTGCTTCATAACGCCTTTTTGCAGATGACATAAAGGGGGAGGGCTGGCATGGATGTGGGAAAGAAGGCACCCATTTACATATATAATGGACATGCCCCAGGATTGTACGATTTTGGGATGACATTTCTAAGATTGTTTCTGAAGTCCTTTATATACATATAATAAAATCGCCTGAGTCATTTCTGGCCAATAGACAATCTCACTACTAGGGCTTACACATGGTTCGCTTTGGACATATTTTGACATATGAACATCAAATTGAATCTAAATCGATCAGCGTTAACTGCCTTCACTCTAGATTTGATCCCGATGTGCTGCCCCATGGCACAGGGATCGAAAGCAGAAATAGACTTGCTCTATGCAGCATCCCCCTCCCCCCGTGCGCTGCCCAACGTGCCATTTATTCCTCCTTCCTTCTTGATGCAATATTGAATCAGCCGCTGCATCCATAGTAGTAAAGTTGTCTGGCCAGCTTTACTAAAGTACAAGAGATAGTGCTGGTATTCATCCTCTCCAATGTCAGATCAACAAGAATATTGTCAACAAATGGATCTTGACTTATTACTCTGTCACTTCTCTGCATTTACTAGCTTTTATCATTGAGATGGATTAACCTTAATAGGTCCGCTCAGCTTGTCCTAGGGTAAATGTAGACCTGATTGTAGTGAACTACAGCCAGACCAGCATACCTTCCCTGGCTAGAACTAAATGCTCGAAAGATTCACCCAGAGATTACCAATCTATCTATCACCTTTCCATGAAGCAGCTGTCTGCCAGAATTGTCATATTGCTGCTTTACAGCTCATTGTTATACTGCCACTGGGTGACATACAAACTTAGGAGCAGTGCTTGTGGGACTCATTTCCTGCACCTATAGATGCATGCTGAAATCCTATAGTTAGCATAATTGTATATTTATTGTCTCCATACTAGGTGTGTGTGCACGTGTGTGTGTGTGAGTGTGTGTATGAATGTTTTTCTGTTAGTAAATCTTATACCTATTAATGACAGTATGTTCTTGCTAATCCTAGTACAGGTACCTAGCTTTCTTCACTAGTACAATGGAATATTCCTGGCCAATAAAATCTCCATGGGCTAACAAGGTATTGCTAAGCCTACTGTATGACAGTTTTCTTAGAGTATGAAACCAAACACATAATAATATTCAGGGGCAGAAGCGGATCGGTTGCTATGGGTAACAACATCACTTGTCTGGTTTTGAAATTTCAATAAATCTACATCTGAGTCTAAAAGGGAAGATTAAACTAAAGTCTCTTATAGAAGTCTATATTTTTGTTGAAATTGAGGGTAAGGTTTTACCCTTAATTGTTATTGTGTATTACTAGTTTATAGAGCTTTAAATACATCAAGGATAATATTAAAGATACATTTAGGTTTACACTAAATTTGTATATTTATATTTAATACAGTAATACATTACTGCTGTACTTACGGTAAATAACTGCATGCATGAGTGTCAAAGAGGATTTGTAGCCAAATAAACCATAGGTACTTTATGATGTCTGAACCAATTGCTTGCATCAAATATCTCTTCCTTAAATAGAAAATAAATATATTTGATTACCTTATTTGTATTAATTGCAGGCTGGGCTGAAAAGATCACTTACTTCTCTAATGTGTGAGAAGAAAGAGAGTAGACCAAACCACCCACATTCATTTTAATGAGTAACCATGACACTTTTGTATTTTATGTGATATGACAACAAATGTATGTACATTTTATTGTATTGTACTTTCTTAAGTGATCCTCAAGGGAAGAGTATACATTAATTTGTATGAGCTGGATTTTACTTGCATAAGTCAGATACGCTACAACAGAAAAGAGGTGTTTTCCCATAGTGTGGGCTGTTAACACCATTGTAGGATTAAGTAGATATTGTCTGGCTGTAGTTGAAAATTATTCTGCTGAAATGTAGTATTTGACATTGAAATGGATGAGAGAATGGGTATGCTGATAGACTCAATCATCAATAAAATGTAATGTAAGATATTTATATGATGACTGTAAGTATTCCCTTTAATATCTGTGATCTGCATGGCCTTATGAAAAATGGACTACAATGGGGATATCTGCCTGGGTGCACTCCAGAATGAAAACAGCTTAATAAAAAAGAATAAAGAAAGGCACGCATGGGATTACATGGAAGAAAAATGTGAAGAAAATGTAAAATTAATGAGATCATTTCTGCAATTGCATAGATTTAATCTTGAGATGAAGACAAGAATGTCTGCACGCGGGTTGTAACAGACACATGTGACCAAAAAGCAGCACAAGCCACAGAATAACCATGAAATGATAAAGCTACTGTATAATCCTATCGCTTCTTAGGAATAATGACTATGACCTATCTTGACTATAAAATGGGTGAAAATGGAATGGGAAGGCATGCTGGGAGAGGGAGGTAAGAAAATATTGGGGCCCTGATTTGGCAAAGACAAAGCCATACCCCAGTGTGTTGTGGCCATGGCAGATTCAACTAGTACACAGAGGGATCACTTAATAATGTGACATGGTCCCAACTCTATATGCGCATACACCCACCCTCATAACAGGGACCACAAGCTATAATGGTAGCCAATGACAATTATGCTATTTGTATATCTATTGTAAATGGTACTGATACTGTATGCTTTGCCTATACATTAAAACTGTAAACCCTCATCCCTTGTAATTAGGAGTAAAGTTGGTTTTGGATCTCAGAGATCCGAATCCCCGGATCCAAAAATTAGGCAAAAACTTCATCATCCCGCTGTCGGATTCTCATGTGTTTTGGATCCTGAAAAAAATCTTCACTCCAGCATAGGAGAGGGGGCTGCAGGAAAGACCTCTAACTAGCTGTGGGTGTTAGCGTTGAGTGGGTCTGCTGTCGTACTCTAGGCTGCCCTGCTTTCTCAGTCCAGGGCTGTCTGTCTGCCCTATATTCATTACAATGCGGAGTAACAACAAACGTGCGCAATTAAAATAATGTGCAGCTAAGTGTACATACACCAAAGGTGTATGGACACCTTCATGGACACTGAATAAGCTCAATATACAGGATTGAAGAAATTAAACGATAGCCATTTTATCACTTTTGGAGCTTAGAGCATCTGACCTAGAGGGGGATATTCAATCTCCGGCGAGCACCTCACGTCGGGGAGATGCTCGCCGGGCCCTATTCAATGCTGTCTTCACCGACAGCATTGAGCAGGGTTTCTCGGCAGAACGAGCCCGACATCACTAGCTGTCGGGCTCGTTCTGCCGAGAACGGCCGGGAAGTGACGAGCTGCAATGCCCCCTTTTCGCTCCCCGGAAGGCGGGACATTGAATCCCGCCTGCATGTTCTCGGTAGAGCTGACCGGGAACGGGACTGGTCACAGCGGTCGAGCAAGCTCGACTGCCGTGACCCTCAGATTGAATACCCCCCAGAGTCATAAAAAGGCAGTTAGGAGCAGTTAACAATTTGTAAGCTTGGTACTTGTGTCCCATAATGTGTGCATGAGCAGGACAGAGTAAAGGCACCTATTTCTAAAACATTGAAAGGAAAATAGGGTTAGAAACACATCAGTGGGGTTGTTAGACCTGATAGAGGTGTGTAATTTAATGATGTGAAGTGGATGTTTTTGTGCAAGTGTGAGTGTTGACACATGTCGACTCCTGTGAATTGTGTGTCCTGTTGTCCTAAAATGACAGGCACACTTGCATTAAGGGTGTAGATGTTTAAAAGAGACCTAATTCCACGTATTTCAACATGTGTATTTGGGCTCCCAAACAATAGAAACAATCCTACCTTGGAACGGTGGCAAGTGTAGAAATTAAACCTTCCAATGTGTTTCAGGGCTGTGTATGGCTTGCAGGTACTCAAAGAAACTATTATACTAAATTGCCTGCAGCATTGCTTATTACTGCGTTCAGGTGTTAGTATTTTAGGTGTGGTGTGCGTTAATTAGCCGACCAATTGCCAGCGTACTCAGCCGGATTGGTCTAAGAGTGCTAGGGAGCAGTTTTTGGCGGAACGATGGTTTAGAGGCAAAAGTGTCCCGAGCACTCGCCGAGCCAAGCGGATGCACTTCTGTGCAGTTTGGGTACACGCCCCCGCGTACGCCCAGGGATATGCCCAGTTTCGCCCTGTTTTCTGGCCTCCCATAAAAACGGCCACAATATGCCCACTTTGTCCATCTGTGATCGGACTTGTCTATTTGATCGGACCGTACCGTCCGCTAGCAGGTTGCTGTATTCACACATGCGCATTGCGTAAGGTACGCATGCCCAGTGGAAAAAAAACGCGTCCCGTCCGCACACATAGCGGACCGATTCAACCAGAATAACCCCCAATAGGACTTACGTAGTAGCTCACATGGACAAAGGTTTATTTGCAGAAAATAATGAAGCAAGCTCAGTAACATTCAATCTGCAGAATATTAAAGTATACCAATTGCTACATACAAAGCCATCTCAGCCTCTTCAGCTTTCAATTATTTCACTGATGTACATGACACATAACAGAATTAAAAGCCCTTATTACTTATCCCACTATTAGTGGTGCCAGCTATACTCTACATCTATGGTAAAAGCTTCACTGAGTGCTAGCATACACAAGAAGCATTGCATTCTTTAGAGATTATAAAACCCAGGTCTATAAATGACTGAAATGCAATTAGATTCCACAACTGCAAACCTTGCTATTTAATTAAAAAAAAATTATGTATGTTCATAATTCTAAGTTATGCTCGCTATCCAAAAAATAATCATATTTATTTCATCTTTTAAAATAGATTTGCATTAAAACCTTTATGTATGAAATTGATGCTTATCTTGTATTTGTTTTTATAATGGAATTTATGACATTTACACATTCAAAATTCATTCTCTATTAAAATATTTAACATAAGATGTAGAGAAAGTATCATAGAATTCTGAACACATTCGTAAGCTTCATGATTTTCATATATTGATTTTTATATTGATGTTTATTCTATCTCTATATTTGAACTTATAATTCTGTTATCTTAAAAGTAACAGTTCTGAAAATAAATAAATGTAAACTTTTTAGTCGAGACTCCAGTGTACACTGATGATGAAAGTGCTTCTTTCTTTGATGAGATACAGGGGATTATTCTGGTTGATTCGGTCACGGAGGACCGATGTTTTGGTTGTGCGCATGCACATTTCTGCACATGTGCCTGTGCTGGGCATACAGAGTGTTTGCTAGGTGCACGCACCCAAGACTGCAGGTGGGGGTGGCGGGCTGGGGGATTCGCCCATGGGAACGCGCCCAGCATTTCCATGGGCGAATATCACACTTAACACATAGGTGTGAATAGGGGCGTGCATTGACCACTACCAGAGCTATATTTGTACACAATATATGAGCCCAGGGGTACATGCCGGCATTATACACATGTGCAGCAGTATACACTGCTGGAGATTCTCTGAGATTTGATAAGAGATGTGCAGAAAAGGTAGCCAGGTGAGGCACTGCCTCACCTGCCATAGACTTTTTACTCCCGAATTTTTACTATAAAAATGATAAGAATAATAAAACATTTTTTAAGACATTCTTTGTTTATTTACATACTTTACAAATTCCAAACTCCAGCATATACGTTATACGTTATACATTATACATACAGTATACGTGCCTCAACTGCCTCACCCCACTGCACCCCACTTAGTGTGAAGTAGCTTTGGACCTTACAGGGTTGCAGGGTTATAAAGAGTCATGGAAAATATGCTAGATAATATGTGTTTAATCTGAAAAAGATTTCAAAGGCTTAGTTACAAAATTACTAAAAAAATGTAGGTTATAAAAGCAAATACGATTCAGACACCTGCAGCAGCATTAGTGATCTGAGCTGCATACTAGGATGCATCATTGGATCTCTTTGCCATCATCATGTGGCTTACAACAAGCCATCACTTTCAAAAATGCTTCTCCCAGACAGCAGCAGTCTATCAATCACTGAGAGTCTGCTGTCACCCTGTGTAGCGTTTTTCAGGACCCATTCACACACTCTAATAAATGTGCTACCAAGTCACATATTTTAGACCAAACAAACATTTTTTATCACCATTTCCAGATCCATTACAGACATGGAAGCAATAGTTTCCAACTTTTACAATTTCAAACCTTTTTTTATAATTATATTAAGATATTTGCTAAATTCACTAAAGATGCATTGTGCCACAATGCCTGACTACAATGTAATTATCCAATTTATGTGGGAACTAAAGCAATCTTTACCACTGTGCACTGCAAGAAGTATGCTGTATCCTGAGATTATCAACAATCAGACCCATCATGTGGCATATACTGTATAGTAGATATTAGACAATAGGAGTTCAGGGGGACTTCAAATATTTTTATACAGGTAATTATTTTTGGTAATTATCTCAGCATTACCCCAGGCATAAGGATGACATCTGGTCTCGGCCAGACAACCACTTTCAATTTCATTAAAAGTTAAAAGTTAATATATAAGGCCAAATGAGAATCCTCCAGAACTCCCCAGCATTCCCCTTAACCCCTTAAGAAATTGGGGTAGTTGTCCACATTAAGAAAAAAACATTTAAGCGCATAACTGGAATCAGACACTTGCTTCTGGTATGCAGACTAGAGCAGAAAGTGCCTCCATTTTCAACATGACTGGTTTCACTATAAATATGATATTTATTTGTTCTGTTATATTATATTAAATCTTTTGTCATGGATTTTTTTTGTTTTTGAAAATAAAGGTTTCTTTTACAGTATTTCTTCTGAATAAAGGTTTCTTTGCACCTGTGATGCAAAGAAACCTTTATAATTCTGACATTGTTTCACACACTGTGAGTATTGGTACACATCAATAGATTATCCTAGAAACCTTTATCTGCATAATTACACTGTCCATAAATGTAAGTGAGGTACACCACCTGTTCTTAACAGTAATCAGCTACTAGATAAACAAATGTTGTCACAAAGAAACCCTTATACTGAAGGTTTACAGCACTTCAAATAAGTTTGTGAAGTATATTGAATTCACTTAGCATTTATCTAGATATCAGTAAGCACAGATTGACAATAATAATTCATGACAATAATGGGTAAATTTACTAAAATGGGAGTTCTATTGAACATGGTATGTTGTCCATAGCAACCAATTAGATTCTATATATTGTTTTTAAGAAGGTGCTAAATAAGAAATATAATTTAATTGGTTGCAATGGGCAACATAACATCTTGAATATAACCCTTCATTCATGCCTAACACTGTACTTCTGTAATTTTTGCCTTTAGGACCCATCATTAAACCGCTTTTTTATGTTCTTAGTAACAAAGCAGCAGCTGCTGATGGTGTTGACGGTGTTAGTGATGCTCTTCCACATAGCCCTCTTCTGAGCAGCAGATGTCTGGTGTGCATGTTTTCCTAGTAGCTTGGGTGCATGGAATGCACCATGCCTAATTTCTTTATAGGTACACAAATTCCATTGTGTAACTTACATGTTGTTTGAGCAGAGGCCTCCACATTCTCCTCTCTCTCCTCCCTACACACACTCTCTCTTTCTCTCTCTGACACAAACCTCTTCCTGTTTAACCCCTCACTACCTTCCAAGATCAAAATGGAAGATCAGTGTTTATATAGGGTGTGTGATGCTTACATTTTGGTGACAGTGGGCGACTTTCTTTCATACTGTGTAACTCACAAATTCAAACTCGCATTTCGTTGGTCTAAAAATATTGCATGCTTCATTGTGAAAAAATATTGCGATGAAAACTCACACCAAAGTTCATACAGTAGTGCACATTTAAAATGACAGTTTAGGATTGTGTGAGTTTAACCTTCACCAAAACCTTGCAACCTATTATGTTTTCCCTTATGAAACATCATTTCAGATAATCTAAGGAACAATTAAAGATTTAGAGAAATCAAACCACCAATACAATTGTGCTTTTATGTTTCATTTTTGGAAAAATATGTATTATTAGACAGAAAACCAGCAGACGTCTCAATAACTAGACAGGGATTTTCATACATCATTTTAGATTATTATATAAATGAAATCAGTGAAAAATGCACTTAATTGCTGGGCTCCATAGCAAAACGTAGGGTGGTTAAGGCCAATTTGAATGCTCATAATAAAAAAATCAAGTCCTGTTGCTGTTGTACCCCATGCAGCAGCGTTAGTGAAGAATCTCCGCTCAACAATGCATTTTATATTAAGTGTATTTACCTCGAAATCTGCTTTGGTTACTTTACTCCAGTGCGAAAAGGTGATAAATGTGAAAACTCTTGAAGACACAGTGAGTTAGGTCTCGTCTCAAAGAGATGAGGGTTGGCAGAATTAAGCAACACATCTACAGTATCAGAGACTGTTAAACCGATCATAACATACCTGTTAAACCGATCATAACATACATATAAAGCATGTGATAAATTTGCAAAGAGCATTACCCTGTGAATTGACTAGGGCAAATCACAATATACTCCAGAATATTATTATTATAATTTTATTTTTAAGACGCCACCAGTGTTTCGCAGCGCCATACAAAGGAACAGTACAGGGAGACAAAACTTGGCATAACATTGATAAAATAACAAAAATAGAGTACAAATAAAGAGTGCCACAGTTCAATACACATTACAGCTTAAATATAAGTAGTGAGGACTCAATCAACATACAACTAGAGGTTTGAAGCCAATGATGGAGTATGAGGATGAAGATGGTCATTGAGTATAGGAGAGCTGTGAGTGAAATGGTAAGAGAAGAGGGCTTTGACAACAGGAGGGAAGAGGGCCCTGCTCGGAGGAGCTTACAATCTAGTAGGAAGGGGAGACAGACAGATTACAAGAGATGCAAGCAAGTGGGTGGTGGCATGATAGCAGGATATAAACAGGCAAGGGGTTGGAGAACCAGCTAGTTCATGCAGTGGAAGGTATGCTTTGATGAATAGGTGAGTTTTCAGTGCCCGTTTGAAGCTTTGCAAGGTCGGGGATAGTCTAATGGAGCAAGAGAGTGCATTCCACTGAAGGGGTGCAGCACGGGCAAAGTCCTGTACTCTAGCATGGGAAGCAGTGATCAGGGTGGAGGAGAGATGACAGTCGTCAGCCGACCTTAGAGGGCGTGAGGTTGTATGAATGGAGATGAGGTTAGAGATATATGGAGCAATGGAATTAGAGATGGCCCTGTATGTGAGTGTGAGATGTAGGATGTGGGTGTGAGGATTCTGTAGGGGAATGGGAGCCGTTGCAGATTTGGTACTTTGGGCTCCTGTTTTTCTTATGAGACCGCGTCCCCTCGCGGGGCTCGCTGCGCTCGCCACGCTTCGGGCACGGTGGCTCGCTGCGCTTGCCAAACTATATAAAATCAAATCCATGCGTAGTTGGATAGTAGGGGTATGAAAAAATGGGGTGCATTTAACATGGGAGCCCAGATAATACATAAGTACCGCAGATTTTGTTGAAGGGGAGTGGCAGAATTAGAGCGGCGGGCGGGGAAGATAAGCCTGGCTGCAGAGTTGAGGACATAACATCTACTAGACAATATACCCATCTTAGAATAACATCTACTAAGACAATATACCCATCTTATATGCACTATCAGAGTCAACGGTGGCTAAATAGCATGCACAGTCTGCATCATGGTTTTACTAAGCATGTGCACCACCTGACACTGCTTTTCAACACGTTAGAATTTATGACAATAATGAACATTCAATAATTCAAGCAATATACCTAAATAAGTGTAGGATACCCGTTATAAAACTAGCGTCCTGCATTAGTTTTCCTCCTCTACCTGTGCACAGGGTTTTGGCTAAGGGTCACTATATGAGCAGTTAAAGTTAGGCGCTGTCACTCTGCAATGACAAAGGTAGAATAACAGTATTGTTCCTTTCCCAGGGATATTCAAATAAGGAGAAGTGAAAGAATAGCCTGAAGTGCTAAGTTGCACACTGGACCATTAAACCGCAACGTAAATGTTGGTGTGGGTTTTTTAACCTAGCAAGGTTTTTTTAAGGCTGCTATGTCTTTAAATAGAATAATTTCTTTAAGGCTGACTGAATTTGTCTTCCTGGTATTCCTCGTTGATGGCTGTGAGTTGCTATTTATATGGCCACTCACCTTATAGTCCCAGCTGCGAGCCACCTGTAACAGCACCTCAGCCCATCAGCTGCCAATCTCTGTATGTGTTTTTTGCAGGGGCCTGCAGTCTCTCCAATGCCGACACTTTCCTCCTAAACTTCCTACCCCGGGTGCTCCTGTATTCCCACATCGCTGGCTGGGCACACTTCTCTTTTCCCGACCAGTTGCACCTTGTACCTCACATCATCCTTCTTGCACTGCACTTCATCACACTTTTTCCACAAAAAAAACCATGTGCCTCCCTTCTCCCCTCTCTCTCCAGGTGCTGGCTGGCAAAGTGTAGCCTGGGGGACATGCACAAAGCACTAGCCTGTGCATATTTTCCATAAGGCAACATAGGTGCCTGCCTAGCCCATACAAAACATTCCCAGAAGAGCAATGCGCGACTACTGCATTATGTTATGACATCATGTGGCCACTGGGCCCCTCCACCAGAACTTTTCCTGCTGCCTGGCTCTGCGTCTGGCAATAGCGCTGACCATGTTGCAGCTCTGAAAGCCCAGCAACCGGCCCAAAGTGCTGAAAATGGGACTGGCCCAGGGGGCACCTGTCACCCTGCACTCCGGCCCAGCCCAGCTTGCCTCTGCCTCCCTCCTTGGGCAAGGCTTCATTACTCTGTGTAGGCAGCCAATCAAGTAGGTGACCACAGACTACCTGGATACATTGGGTGACATATAATAGGATGCGATTTTATGGCATTTTCTGAAATCGCACTCTTTAAAATAGCATTTTTTCCCGGAATGCATATACTGTATTTAATGAGATGCGAATTCCGGGCAAAAAAGTGCGATAAAGTCTGATTTTTAGTCATGAAAATGTGCGATTTTTAGCCATGAAAATGGGCAAATTTGAGGACATGTGCAATTTTGTGTTAAAAAATGGAAAAAAATGGCATGAGATCCCCCCTCCTGAGCACAACCAGCTCCGGGCTCATTGAGCCAGACCTGGTTCCAAAAATATGAGGGACAAAAAGTGTAGGGGTCCCCCGTATTTCTGGTTTCAGACAGGTCCTGGTTCCAAATATATGGGGGGGGGGGGCAAAAAACTGGGGGTCCCCCATATTTTGGAACTAGCGCCGGGCACCAACGGCCCGCGGTGTCATGCCACAGCCAGGGGACACTTTTTGCATAAAGTCCCCCAGCCGTATCTTGCTCACCGTGGCTGGTCTGCCCTGGATTGGGTAAGGGGAGGAGTGGGGACTCCCCCAGGCTGTCAATGGCATCCATAGGCTGTGGACGCTGGCCTGATATGGTTAAATCACCGTGTATGGCTCTATGCGTTTCCATGGAGATGCATAGCTCAGCCCTGATTGCCTTAAAGCGTCTCCATGGAGACGCATAATAGGGCCAGATGTATCAAGCTTCAAAAGGGATAAAATGAGGAGTGATAAACAGCCAGCCAATCAGCTCCTACCTGCCATGTCACAGGCTGGGTTTGAAAAATAACAGGTAGGAGCTGATTGGCTGGCTGTTTATCACTCTCCATTTTATCACTTTTGAAGCTTGATACATCTGGCCAATAGAGCCAACCACGTTAACAGCTTATATTGCGCTGTGACAGCGCTATAGAAGCTGTCAGCAGGGGCGGAGTAAGCCGGCTTACCCCGCTGTCAGTGCAAGGTGAGCCTGCAGTGGATAGGATGGAGTCAGCGCTGGAGCCTAGTGTTGTAAGTATACAGGTGTAAAATTAATGTGTGTTTAAGAAACTTTTACTTCTCTCTCTGTGTGTGTGTTTTTTACATTCTTTTAACAGGTGGACTACAAGTCCAAGGGGGCCCATTAATGCCCAGCATGCTGGGTGTTTCACCAAGTCCCAGCATGTGGAGGAGGCCTGCTGGGACTTGTTGTTCACCTGTAAAAAGCAATGTTTTGTATGGGTGATTTAACCATATCAGGCCGTACCTGGTCAGCCATGGAGGGGTGAAGTCTAGGGGGGTGCTTTATTGGGGGTGTCCTTCCTCCCCCCAGGTACCCCGTCTATGGCTGACCAGCCACAGTGAGCATGATACGGCCTGGGGACCATATTTTAAAAGTGTCCCCCAGCTGTGGCATGACACTGCAGGCTGTTGGAGCCCAGTACTGGTTCCAAAATACAGGTGACCCCCAGTTTTTTAGTCTCCCATATTTTTGGAACCAGGACCAGCCCAAGACCAGCCCAGGACCAGCCCAAGAGTCCGGGGCTGGTTTCAGAAAAATGGCGAACCCCTACGCTTTTTGTCCCCCGTATTTTTGGAACCAAGTCCAGCTCAATGGTTATGCTCAGGAGTACATACAACCATACACACATCTCAATGACCTGTGCATGGTTCTGTCAAATTTGCCCATCGCAACTTGGTTTGCTTGTGTGGTGATTTTTAGTAACATTTTCCCAAATTCGCATCTCATTAAATACGCGATTTGTATACTTTATAATGGGAAAACATCTGGATGCGAGTTCCGGCATTACTAAAAATCGCTAATTCAGATTTCATGTGCGATTTTGCAGCAAAACTGCACAATTTTTTACGCATTTTGCATCTCATTAACTTGCTGATTTCGGAAAAAGTGCCAAAATTTAATTTTTTGCGAAAAATATTGCCCACCGACAAAAATCTTGTCCTATTAAATGTTTGTTTCATTGTTTTAATGTGGGCTGCATTAACCTACTGTTGAACTATTCAGCTGTGGCCCACATGTCTGTCCCAATATCACAGTGCAGGCGGGGTCTGTAGTGCCACGGCTGTATGCTGTATGTCTCTAGGTCACACAGGGGCATGCTGACACTTGTGGTGCCAATATCCACTTTCAGGGGTGCCACATCAGTTCTGCTGTTGGTTGAAATATTTTCACAACTATTTTTTTTCCATGCAAAGCTGAATGCAGTGAGTAACAGAAAACTATTTAAATACCACAATCATACAGTAAATGTTACATTATATTCCCTAGCAAATGATGGCAAAATAAAGAAATGTTTTACTCTTTGTACACGCTACAAAGCCCAAGGATTTCCATTGTCCCTGTAGCAGTTACTAAAAACTTGGAATAAAGTGAACATGTCTCTTCATAAACACAATGAGAACCATTTTGTGCAGTTTGCCATTACATACTGTATACAGTATATGTTAGGAGATTCAAATATTGATCTATACTTGAGCTTCTGTATAAGCAAATTCATAGCACACATATAAAGAGGAAGTGGAAAACTTTCATTTAGTGCATTTCTACTATACAATATATACAGGGCCGGTGCTAGGGGGTTCGGCGCCCTCCTGCAAACTATGAATTTGCGCCCACCCAAGCTTTACACCGAAAGAAAAACGTGTGATCTCACAAGGAAGGGGAATGGGCACACAATAGTACTCTCACTCCATATTACGCCACACAGTAGCACAATTTTTGGTGCCATGAGTTAAAAAAGAGGGAGCGTGGCTTCATGAGGAAGGGGCTTGGTCACATAAAAGTACCAATTACACCGTAATCCCCATAACACATTATGCATCACACCTCAATGCCAATTACACATTATACCACACACAGTAATGTAAATTATACATTGTGCCACACATCATGATGCCCCTTACATAATATGCAGCACACCATAATGCCCATTACACATTACGCCACACACCCTAATTCCCCTTACAAAATATGCCATGCACCATAATGCCCAAATGACTTTGACACACATTATGCTACACATAATGCCCCGAGAACTCCTGCATATGCCCATATTTGAAGGGCTGCTTATTCATAACGCCCACACCAGTTGCCAAAAGTAGTTGCTCTGCTTATACATAGTGCTCACACCAGTTGCCAACATTAGTAGCACTGTGTAACCATATGACCACACCAGTTGCTGACAGTAGTAACACTGCTTATACATGTGCTCACACCAGTTGCCGACAGCAGTAGTGCTGCCTATACACTTGCCCACACCAGTTGCCGACATTAGTAGCGCTGCCTATACACGTGCACACAACACTTGCCGACAGCAGTAGCGCTGCCTATACACATGCCCACACCAGTTGCCGACATTAGTAGTGCTGCGTAATTATATGCCAACACCAGTTGCCGACATTAGTAGCACTGCCTATTCAAATATGCCCACACCAGTTGACGAAATTAGTAGTGCTGCGTAACCAGAAGCCAACACCAGTTGCTGACATTAGTAGCACTGCCTATTCAGATATGCCCACACCAGTTGCTGACAGCAGTAGCGCTGCCTATACACGTGCCCACACCAGTTGCCGACAGTAGTATACAAGTGCCAACACTAGTTGCTGACATTAGTAGCACTGCCTATACAAATATGCCCACACCAGTTGCAGAGATTAGTATCGCTGCCTATACACGTGCCCAAACCAGTTGTCGACAGCAGTAGCACTGTCTAACCATATGCCCATACCAGCTGCCGACAGTAGTAGCACTGCTTATACACATGCTCACACCAGTTGCCGACAGTAGTATCGCTGCCTATACACGTGCCCACAATAGTTGCTGACATTAGTAGCGCTGTCTACACACATGCTCACAACATTAGTAGTGCTGCTTATACACGTGCCCACACCAGTTGCCGACATTAGTAGCGATGACTATACACGTGCCCACAATAGTTGCCGACATTAGTAGTGCTGACTATACACGTACCCACAATTGTTGCCGATAACAGTAACGCTGACTATACACGTGCCCACAATAGTTGCCAACATTAGTAGTGCTGCCTATAGACGTGCCCACACCAGTTGCCGACATTAGTAGCGCTGACTATACATGTGCCACAATAGTTGCCAACATTAGTAGTGCTGCCTATAGACGTGCCCACACCAGTTGCCGACATCAGTAGCGCTGACTATACACGTGCCCACAATAGTTGCCGACATTAGTAGTGCTGCCTATAGACGTGCCCACACCAGTTGCCGACATTAGTAGCTCTGACTATACACGTACCCACAATAGTTGCCGACATTAGTAACGCTGACTATACACGTGCCCACAATAGTTGCCAACATTAGTAGTGCTGCCTATAGACGTGCCCACACCAGTTGCCGACATTAGTAGCGCTGACTATACATGTGCCCACAATAGTTGCCAACATTAGTAGTGCTGCCTATAGACGTGCCCACAATAGTTGCCAACATTAGTAGCGCTGACTATACACGTGCCCACAATAGTTGCCGACATTAGTAGTGCTGCCTATTGAACGTGCCCACACCAGTTGCTGACATTAGTAGCATTACACTCAGACTTTACTCTCCTGGCAGCTGCTCATCCTCTCCTGTGTCTTCAGTCTTGCACCCTCATAGCTCCGCCCCTTCTGTTCAGTGTAGCCCCGCCCCCTCCGTGAACCTCCGCCCCTTTTTGCACGGACAGTACTACTGCTGCTGCGTGCTGACCTGGCCTCTCATCTGATGTTTAGGACAGGTAGGAGCCTGGAGGGAGCTCTGTGCCTCGGCGCTGCTTCCTGTCATCAAGTGTGACAGCCAGGTGCAGCAGCCGGCAGCCACAGAGACAGACAGCAGAGGATGCAGAGCAGGACAGCGCCTCTCCGGCCCGGCACCTACCTGCTTTGCATCCTCTGCTGAGCGGGTAGCGCCGGCCCTGAATATATACAGTGTATATATATATATATATATATATATATATATATATATAAAATCATGGGTACTATAGTTACTACGCTCATACCCCCACTATCCATGTCTGCATGGAGTTGATTTTATATAGTGTGGCGAGCGCAGCGAGCCACCGTGCCTGAAGCGTGGCAAACGTAGCGAACCCCATGAGGGGACACGGAAAACTAAGCAAATAGCTTAGTGGGCGCCCAACTAAAACATATAAGTACCAAATCATGTAGTAAAAACGATTTCCTAAAGTTTTGAAATAAAGTGTTATGTTTCTATGTGGATAAAGCCCTCAAATTAAATGTAATTATAATAGTTAAATAATTGCATTTTTGTTTACTGTCCTGGAACCTGCACAATTACACAATTTATAACAAAATTTCAGTCCTCAAATGTTGGTTCTGCTGATGGGATCTTCCACATTTTTCAAAATCGTTAGCAAAAAAACCCTTACACCCAAAAGAATCAGCAATGTTTTCATCAGATATTACTCCATTTAACTTGTAATGATGTTTGTTTTGGCCTGGTTCTTAAGTCTACTGTAGAATGAGCAAAAATATAATTATACCAAAAGCAGATACTGTGTAATATAGACGAGAGACCACAGGAGCGCATTCAGTGCAGGGAGAGTCTGGCATTCACAGCCGGCTCTTAGCCCGCAAAAGTCCGCTCCACTAGTGATAGAAAATCGTTGTGTATATAGAAGGGAGACAAGATGAGCGCATCCAGGCTTAAAAGCCGGCTCGTCAATAACCTGACCCGCAAGATTATCACTACAGTGGACTCATAGATCTCACTTAATAAGTGAGATCGTAACTGCACCTCAATCTATGAAGCCCGCTGACAGCTTGCTTAGATGTGCTCAGAGATAGAGCGGCGGACACTGCGATCATACATTGGCATTGAAGCTAGCTAGCAGTTAGTCTGCTCTCCCAACGGGCTACATTTGTGAAGTAACAAATAAACATCTATTACATCAAAGTATATCAGATAAATCACCAGAGAGTGATGGGCTTAAAGTGCAACTGTACTGATCTAGTAATACAGACAGCGCAAGCTAATATTCGGCTAATACTGCTGGCTTGTTAATAAAACCTTCACACATTATTGCTGAAGGGGATTGTAAAATACCACACTATATAAACCATCTGTTTAAGAAGAAACAAAATTGGTATTTCTGTCTGTAATTAAACAGCCAAACCCTTCTCTGATAATCCTAAATTGGTGGATGTGAACCAAGGTATTTTGACCTTATAATAGAAATGATGCTTAACGGTCCTGGTTATATAAAAGCACTAATACATTGACACACTATAATTCTGAAGGAGTGATAAATTGTCACACAACAGAAATCCTTTATTAGAAAGAACTACTGCACTCACAAGAACTACAATAGTGTAATTGATATTGTTAAACCTATTTGCAACAGTAGCAAGTGCCATTGAACTTCTTTCAGACACCTGGCAACTATTCAAGGCTATACACAAAGTCAGTCTTTTACAATATTAGACAGTTACACAACAGATAAAGGGATTATAGGGACAACTTATCCCACATAAATAAGAACACTGCGTAGCAGCGGCCCTTATAAGTTTTAAATCTCTTATTTCCTTTCTTTCATTTCTTACTATATTTTAATATTTCACCAATTTTATGTAATAATATTAAAAGTTATATTTTATGACTCCATAATTAGACTTTTAGTGCACCCACATTTATACTTACTGTTCTTTTGTGTGTATTTTGGTCATTACCAAGTATTGGGTGGCACCTCCCTCGTAAAAAATTAAAAACTATAGAAAAAAACGAAAAAGTTTTTTATGGAAACGTTCATTGAAATGGAGATATAAAAGTCAAAGTGTAAAAATAAGAAGACTGGTGTTTCTTTTGCACCTTGCTAAATGTGTTTTACACAATTTATAACAAAAATTCAGTCCTCAAATGTTGGTTCTGCTGATGGGATCTTCCTAAAGTTTTGAAAGAAAGTGTTATGTTTCAATGTGGATAAAGCCCTCAAATTAAATTAAATTATAATAGTTAAATGATTGCATTCTCGTTTACTGTCCTGGAACCTTGCTAAATGTGTTTTACACAGTTTATAACAAAATTTCAGTGCTCAAATGTTGGTTCTGCTGATGGGATCTTCCACATTTTTCAAAATAGTTGGTAAAAAAAAACCTTACACCCAGAAGAATCAGCAATGTTTTCATCAGATATTACTCCATTTAACTTGTAATGATGATTGTTTTGGCCTGGTTCTTGTCTACTGTAGAATGAGCAAAAGTATTATTATACCAAAAGCAGATTCCAAGGTATAGACAAGTCTAGTGGTCTTCTGTTGTTTAGCCTCTAAGGTTGCGAAAATTGTACTCACCTGCTGTTTTCTCCATAACATATGTTTGCAAATCCATCTCCCGCATTATGACAATGGAGAAATCAGTCAGGAAGTGGAGGAATCATGGTGCTCTGGCGACACTTTGAGTACCCAGCAAGGAAAGTAGGTACGAAGACATGTGATTGAGGACCACTTCATTGGTAAGTAAATAAACATACACATATACATTGGACATTTTTTTATGCTTCAAAGTTATTGATAAAAGCTGTAGTGTGAATGTTATAGGAGCAATTCTAACATGAGGGCTGCAGTAGGTTTAGATTAAATTTGGATTGTCCTACATATTCCATGATGTCACATACAGTACCATAGATATGTGTTTAATAATTAATAAATAAAGCGGTTTTGCTTTTTAAAGCAACAAAACACCATACAGTAGGTTGAAAATACTGTCACTTTCCATGTTGCATATATGATTTAATGTTTAAAGTGATGTGATTGCAGAAATCACTGCAGTAGTGTCTTAATAATCACATCACACTAACCTTGATTATTTAAATGTTGTGGGGGTAGTTTTGGTCATTTATAGGGTACTTCATGAAGGTATTAAAAAATTGTTGTAATGTTTTGCTGAAAGATGTTTATGTGCTGTGACCAATTACACTCACCTTTACTATTGCAAACATGTTACTTATTGGGTAAGGGCATAGCATGTTCATTTGGTTATTAAACAGGTTTTGACACTTGTCTTAGTATGATACAGAAGACTGAAAAGAAAATGTAAAAAAGACAAAAACTATACCAACGTATAAATATAGACAAGACTATAAATTGACAAGACAACTAGCAAACACAATACCACTCTCAGAAATTGCAACTACTACCTCTAAATATGCCAAACACCTACTCACCACCATCACTCCTCACTCTCTCCTCTCTTAACTAAACCCACAAGGAGCATGGGGGGCTGGGGTGCTTTATATATACCTGTGTGAAGTCACTTCCATGTCTGCAACTTTTAGTCAATCACAAATCGAATTTATGTTACGAATGATGACGGATGTATTTTATATGGACATATATATATATATATATATACATATATATATATATGTATATATATATATACATACACGAATTGTATAAAATCCTTACCACCACCAAATATGAACGTATAGTTTACGAATGATTGCGAACATATACGACATAAGAATATATGAATTAGACAATATTTCATAATAGGCCCTTGAAAATGTACAGCTTCAGGCCTATAAGGCCCTTAGTCCGGCCCTGGGGAAAGGATTAGACTTGGGTAGTACGTAAAAACCCTGGGCTTTTAAGCCGCATTGGATAACAACAGAAAACTGGACTATACTTTCCATCACCAGGATTACCGTGGCCACCTGCAGTTTCTCCTCATTGGATGACAGCCATCTCTTTTGCTTAAGAGCACAAGACAATGCCTGGAGACTGTAGCCAGCCGGAGGGTGTGTTTGTGTGTGTGTGGGGGGGGGGGGGGGGGGGGGGTACTAATTACCCGGCCTGGGTTTGTTGGAGGGACCCAGTGGGGGCCCTGGTCTGACCCCCTCCATCCCTCCCGGGCAGCAGCAGCAGCTCACAGGTACAGCATGTGGTGTGCAGACAGCAGGCTCAGTATGAGTGTCTCACTGACAGCAGGCTCAGTATGAGTGTGCTGACAGCAGGTTCAGTATGAGTGTCTCACAGCAGGCTCGGCGTGAGAGCTCATGCTGAGCCTGCTCACAGCACATGCTGTAGGTGTGTGCTGCTGCTGATGGGGTGGGTGGATAATAATACTCTCCCCTCGACTTTAGAGGGTTTTTACGCTCTCCTCTGAATAATTAGGGGATGTGGCCTAATAGAAGGAGGTGACCATGCCTGCCACAATTAGGCCACACCTCCATTTTACCGGTGCCCGGCATACCTCTCGGCTGACCTGCCTATAGGTATCATAGGAACAGACTGTTTCATCATTGTCTTATTAATAAAGAAATATATGTTCAATATCAGTGGTTACATTTTTTGTTATTGTTAAATGTTACTGTGAAACCAATCCAGCACTGCTCTCCCATGGAACCTTCAGCTGCAAGAAAAACCTGCCAGTCAGCCAATGCTATATATACAGCAGACTCAAGAGAAATGGAATCTCCAGCAGCAACACAAATCAATCAATCTGCTAATGCTTCAAATTCTTAGAATAAAACAAGACTTTAAACATGCTGCAATAACTATGATGTAAATATCTAATATGGGATTTACCCTACTGTAATTATTGTGAACGTGTTCAGTTATAGAAGCACCTGGTACTTTCAGGGCAAAGTGAAAGCTACCATCACTCTTGGACCCACTGAACATTTCAAAATTTAACTTTTAAAGTTAAATTGAAACATATTGTACATGTAATAATAGCCATATTTGAAAAAAGTGTCAGTTTACTATAGAGGAATATCTGGTGAGAGCACGTGGTCCATACCCATCCCTATTAAAATTAGTGATGCAGTTATGACCTTGACTAGACATTAATGCATTAGTGTTGAGGTGTTAATGTACGCTTGTACTTTATCGTAAAATATTTTGAGCATGAGTCAGTTGAGAAAATGAATAATCTCTGTCAGGAGACTTGATGTTTACTCTCATAAAAATGAAAGTCAAAAGAAGCCCAAATTAAGTATTTAAAAATGATGTACTTTTAGTTAAGTTTTAATCCACTACTGCTTGATTGGTTCCTAACACATTACTACTGTATGTAAGATTCTTTCAGCATCTGCAGCACAATTTTACAGCTTTGTCATTTTTGTTTCCAGGGAAGGCTATACTGTAAATATGAGGTTAACAGTAAAATAAACACTTAATAAGCTTTTGAGCGCCAAGTGAATCTGTTGTGAAAATTGGCAAGCAAACATTTTTATTCGTTAAAAGTACCTGTAATCTTTACCTTTTATAGGAAATATAATTTTTTTTATACAACATTTTTTATTTGAATTCCTATAAGAAATTTTGGTACTTGTGAGTTATCTGGGCGCCCGATTTCTAAATCGGGTCGGATCGGGCACATCGCATCGCATCGCATGCGACCATCGGATGCGATGCGATGCGATGACCCGATTTTTCCATAGGAATCAATGTTAAAATTGACTGAGTCCATTTTAACATGGAATTCAATGGGAAAAAGGGGTCCTTTTCATACCCCTACTATCCAAGTGGGCATGGAGTTGGATATAAACCTGTGGCGAGCGTAGCGAGCCACCGAGCCCGAAGCGTGGAGAGCGTACACAGAATACCGTCCCCTCGCGGGGCTCGCTTCGCTCGCCACGCTTCGGGCTCGGTGGCTCGCTACGCTCGCCACAGGTTTATATCCAACTCCATGCCCACTTGGATAGTAGGGGTATGAAAAGGACCCCTTTTTCCCATTGAATTCCATGTTAAAATGGACTCAGTCAATTTTAACATTGATTCCTATGGAAAAATCGGGTCATCGCATCCGATGGTCGCATGCGATGCGATGCGATGCGATGCGATATCGCATCGCATCGCATCTGATTGTATGCCTTAACTTAAGGCATACAATCAAAAAATCGGGCGCCCGGATAACTCACAAGTACCGAAATTTTAGTGATGCTGGCATTTTTAGCCGATATTTTGCACATCTCCCACAGAAATGTTGGCACTCAATGGGTTAAGGATACACATGGCATGGTTCAGAGGTGCATTTCGGATACAGTAGAGTTATTTTTTTGCAACTGCGCATTCGTCAAAGCCACACTGCGCATATGCTGATTAGTGTTTGTGGAATCACAGAGGATTTCTTTACATATTATACCCTGGTGGTGAGGATGCTGGCAGTAAAAAGATCGATCCCAGCATCCCTATAAGATAATCTTGACAGGGAATCTCCCCCAAACCCTCTCAGTATCCCTCTCCCCCTCACCCTCTCACCCTAAAGCACAGTACACATAGCGAGATATTGGCTAAAGGACAATTTTTACTAAGCAATTTTGACTAAGCATTTTCTAAAGAGATTTTGGCTAAATGCACTTGAGATTTTGACTAAATGCACTTGAGATTTTGACTAAGCGATTTTGTCTTAGGGTGCATACACACTGTACAATTTTTTTGACCAATTTGGTTGAAAGACATTTCCATTGAACCCAGTGTCCTGGACTAAAGATGTTGACGAAAGATATTGACAACAGACGAAAGAAGAAAGGTCTAGCTACAGGTTATAGGCTCTTTTTGAAAGATATTCAATTTGAGCTGCATGCACAGTTTACGAACAATCTTGATGAACAACTGGCGGGTATGCGCATCATCATTCATCGTTTGTTTGTTGACAATATCTTTTGTCAACATCTTCGGTCCAGGACACTGGGTTCAATGGAAATGTCTTTCAACCAAATTGCTCAAAAAAATTGTACAGTGTGTATGCACCTTAAGTAATTATAGTCTATGATCTAGTCAAAATTGCCTTGCCTGCACAGTCAATCTATACTAAGCAATCTATGCTAGACAATTTTGACTAAGCAAGAGAAAAATAGGAAGATTTGGCTAACCTTCTAGGAGATTTTGACTAGTCAAAATCTCCTGCCAAAATCTCACCATGTGTACACCCCTTATCCCTTGCAGAATACATGCTGGATAAGGAAGGCAATAAAAATTCCGGTACTTGTGTAGTTTCACGGTGCCAGCATGGCGCCGTGCGTCTGACTCCCCTCCATGCCAACATGGATAGTGGAGGTATCAACTATCCATGTTGGCATGGAGTTAAGTTACTCTATTTTACATAGTTTGTGGCGAGCGTAGAACCTGGAAGTAGCACGGCGCCATGAAACTACACAAGTACCAAAATTCCCTTCAGCTAACTATAACAGTGTCTTATACCCCTTTTCCACTTGCAAGCCAGATTGCACCTGAGATTTTGTACTGGGGGCCCCTTCACACCCATTCATGAGAATACATTGAAATAATGATAAATTAATCCTCCTACAGTTCCATGCCACATGCTATAATCCACTGAATACCTGTTAGCACTATGATTGATGGATAACACCAGCCAACAACCAGTCAACATGCTGACAGGCTTCACTGGCTGGCTACAGGCAGAGACAAGAAGAGAATGCTACACTCTGATTTATGGATAACTCCAAGCTTCTTCCAATCAGCATGTTGACATCCATACACTGTCTGGGAAGCAGAAGAATGCTAACTTGCTGCTTTGTGTAATTCACAATCAGAGCAGCCAGGAAGCATACTCTGCCTACCTACCAGGAAGTTCCTGAGGCACCAGCCCAGCCTGCTCCTGCTCAAAGAAGCATTGCCTTTTTTGCAACTATCCCAATTACAAAGCAGCTGCAGGAAGTTCCACTCCTGGCGAGCGCCCCCCAGCTCTGTTCCTTAGGGTCAGTTGTAGTTCTACATCTCCTGCTCAAAGGCATATAGATTCTAGGGGCCCCTGGGCACCTTCCCAGTGAGCCCATATGTTAAAATGGCCCTGGAAGCACCCTGAAGATTACTAATCTCAGAAATCATCCCTTATCATGATTTTAGTGTTGCAGTTATTTTATTACTCAGCAGGGTATGGTACACTTGGCAATATAGTTTTAATGCCAATTTAATTATTTCGTATAATGTAACGTTATGCTGTTAACTTGTCCTTGGTTATATAAATCAATCTACAAATCCAATAACGTATTTCAAATCTTTTTTGCAACACAGGTTATGTGTTTAGTAACAGAAACACATGTCAGCCTCTCTCCCTTTAATATGATCAGACAAATGGTGCCATGATTTATTGCCACATTGGTTAAAGCTGTAATGCGCTAAGATTGAGGCTTTTATTCTTGACTGTGTTGGTAAAGAATCAAACATAGTTTCTGTAGCTGGAACAGTTTAGTTTTTTCAGAGGACAGTGTGTCCTTGGATTTCTGATATGCTCCTGTCAGTTAATTCTGTGCATTTAAGTACATGAAAGGTTTTTATTGTACTGCCCCACAAAATATATCATGTTACCTGTGAGTGGCGCCTTAGTGGCCGGCCATAATAGCACTGGAAAAGCTTAACGTTCTTGATTTTAAGAAGATGCCATTTATTTTATTTCTCGCTCTACTAGAAAAATGTTAAATTATTCATTCACTTTTATAAAATAGTACAGATATCTCATTCCAAAAAAAAGAGCACATTGGATGAAAGAAGTTTCAAAGACACTTGTTTAGAAAGAAACATACTGTATATCTTCATAGGACAGACAATTAAATTGTCTAAAGTTAGGGATGAGTGGTGTCAGATTTCCCTTTTCCCTCAGAATATTACCATATATACTCGAGTATAAGCCTACTTTTTCAGAACTTTTTTAATGCTGAAAAAGCCCCCCTCGGCTTATACTCGAGTGAGGGTCCCACTTGAGTCAATAAGTTTTCCCAGTTTTTTTTTTGTAAAATTAGGTGCCTCGGCTTATATACGGGTCGACTTATACTCGAGTATATACGGTACATTTCCTGCAATTGTTCAGCATGGAAAATAAGCCATTTCCTTCCGTTAAGTAGATGACACAGAGTGCTGCTTTGTGAGTATAGTTGAGGCATCTTAAAATGTGTTATTACAGTATATGTTTAGCTGCTAGGAAGATTATATTTCAGCAGCTTAAGAAAAATGAACTACAGCAAAAGCAGAGAGCAAAAGCAAAAAGAGATGAGATTATGGGTGACATTCTATGCTTGCACATAAATGCGCATGTTTTTTTAGCGCACCACATCGCCGCAAATCGCACTTTTCAGTCATAATTCGCATATTTAATGTGATGCGTTTTGGAGGCTGAAAAGTGCGATTAGGTGCGATTTGCGGCGAAGTGGTGCGCTTTTAAGTAACAAAATAGTGCGAATTCTTCCGCCGGTCATGTGTGATTTTTGGACCAACCGGAGTGCGATATACAAAACTGTCTCCGCATGAGTAAGAACCCGCCCACCTGTGTCCCCTCCATTATGCATCACACCCCCTATATAAAGGGGCATTGGCGCCATTTCACTCTTTGATAGGAAGTAAGGAGCATGGAGAGGAGCAGTGGCAGTGTGCGTTCAGGAAGAGGTGTTGGTGGCAGAGTGAGGAGTGGCAGAGGGAGCAGTGGCAGAGTGAGGAGTGGCAGAGGGAGCAGTGGCAGAGGGAGCAGTGGCAGAGGGAGCAGTGGCAGAGGGACCAGTGGCAGCAGCCAGACAAGTGTGAGAGGCAGCAGTGTGGCAGGCAGCATGGCCACAGCAAGGGCAGCCCCACACCAGGCCCTGGGCGTCCAGCCCCAGCAGGAGGAGGTGGAGGATCCGCTGGCATCCCCATCCTACAGCCAAGACCTTGACCATACCCCACACCAGCTGCAGGAGGGCCACATGTCAGAGGTGGAGGCAGATGGTGGTGAGGAGGAGGAAGACACTGCCATGGAGGAGGAGGGCTACATGGCTGGTGTTGAAAATGAGGAGGAGGAGGAGGTTGAAGCTGGCCGCACCAAAAGTGGCAGAAAGGTGCGTTTTTCCTATGAAGAAAATGCAGCACTTGTCCGGGCTATCCTGCCAGTGTTTGACCGTTTGCTTGGCAAATCTCACCACAAGACCACTGCACAGCGCAAAAGGGCTATGTGGAAGGACATCACCCAGGCGGTGAACGCTGTGAGTCAGCACAAGCGCCTGGTGCGCAATGTGAAAAAGAGATTCAACGACATCAAAAGGCAGTTGAAAAGTAAAATGGCCATGGAGTTGGAGGAGGCCACCAAGACTGGAGGAGGAAGCCCCACCACTGTGTGCTACACTTCGTATGAGGTGAAGCTGAAGCGCATCATCCCCCCTGAGGTCCTGCCTGGCATGCACGTGGCAGATACCGATAGGCCACAAACGCCATCTAGAGCTGGTAAGTGTGACCCCATGCAAACTTGAACATACATGCCAATGTATTATAACTATAATGTTCACTTGTATTGTTATGCTAAGTAAAGTGCTGCTGTGGAACTACATAGCCCAGCAAGGTCATGCACAAGAAATTGCCTGCTACTTCTTTAAAATTGCTGATAATGCTGGGCCTTGTAGTTCCACAACTGCTCACATTGATTAACACTGTAACATTCTTTCTAGCAGCCTAACATGTATGTGGACAAAAACCCAGAGGTGTACTGGTTGTTTAGCAGCCATGCCTACATAGCAAAGATTATACAATAGTTGTCATGTGTACAATAGTTTAATATTATTAATGTCACAGAAAAATTATTGGGTACCAAAACAAAATGGTGGCAAAAAGATAAATCAGTCCTTGTCCAAAGGGTATTGCCCACTATTGTCATCTCATTGCCTGTTTGCACAAAATGCTTCCCCATTGCAAGGTCCATAATGGCTGCCCATCTTTCCTTCTACAGATTGTCAATCCCGAAGTGCTCACGCATCCAAGACCAGAAGGCCCGTTGCTGCAGAATCTGCGGAAGCAGGTAAATGAACAAAAATCACACCATTACACATACAGTACACACACCCATGTCACCTCAACAATATCTCATACCACATTCAACTTCTGTTGCTACATTGCAACGGAAATGAATGTCATCTGAGCTACGCATGTGACATATTATTAATGTGAATGTTACATGCTGTATCGGGGTACATGTGTAAGTACATAACACCCCTAGGTATTTGCGTCCAGCATCTCAAGCCCTATGTAAAACAGTATAGAGGACAGTGTGCCTTATATATGCATGAGTACTTACCTCTTCTCTGTATCCACAGGTGCTATACAACTAGGGTCAAACAAAACAGATTCTTCAATGATGGTGCTAGACGAAATGGACATCATTCTTGAACCAGTCGACACCTTTGCGGCGGAGGAAGAAATACAGACCTCGTCACAGAGTGATCTTCCCCCAAGTGGGGTGTCTTCCAACCCACCCCCACCCACCAACACACCCCATACAGCCGCTTCGGCTTCCCAAGTAGCTAACTCCTTGGTTAATTTCAAGGAGAAACAGATAGAATTCATGGCCTCCCAAAGCCTACAAATAGGTAATATCCAGGGGTACATGCGTGACACCTTCCTTCAGTTACGGAAAATGGCACGTAGTGTACGGGTAGGTGTAGGCACTCATGTGCGCATTGCTAACAGCATTGACACCCGTCTTGCTGAGCTAACTGCTGCTGTAAGGGAGCAGAATAGGCATATTGGCAGCCTGGCGCAAAGTATTGCTGCACTCACCCAATCATGCACAGCGCAGACTAATGCCTTAATAGTTATGCAGGCCCAAATACAGCAGATGGAAGCCAATGTGGGAGGTGGCGCAGCATCCACCCTCAGCAGTGTATCCAGCACCCCAATAAGTGGCTCCCCCACTTCCCCACCCCGTCGTAGTGTTAGGACCCGTGGTGGGCTTGGTACAGGGTCTAGAAGTGGTGTAGGGGTGCCTGATGCTGGGAGAAGGTAGCTCCTACATATCTTTCTTTATTTTTCCCATTCCCAATCATCTTGTAACATGCCCCCAGAGTTGTTATTTTTCACCTGCAAAAAAGCAGATTGACTGACTGTCTGACAAAGTAGACAGAAGTAAAAATGTCTAGCCGCATACCATTGTGTTTGTGTATTATTTTTTTACCAATTATTGTGTGCAGTCTAAAATATTGCTATGGTATATGACATTGGGATTGCACTAAAGTAGTGTGGGGTATCTCCTTGGCTGGCAAAGGTTGTGCATCTACATATTCCAGCAGGCTCTGACACTCATGGTTTGGACTGTAATGCTTAGAGTGTGTCAGGGCATGCTGGCACGTGTAGTTCCACAACACCAGTGAGACATGTTTGACTGCATACATCATTCATACATGTCTGAAAAGTACTTACAAGCTAGATATCAGCAAGGGATAGGTCAGCACCAGCATCTGCATCCGTTGGGCTCTGTGTATTAGGCTAAATGTTGGTGGAAGCAGATGGTATTGGTCACACATTAGTTAATGAGTACACTTACAGCACAGGTACATTTTGCAGTACAGGGCACATGTGCTTACCAGAAAAGTATCGGCTGATGATGTGTGTGCGCACCAGATTCCCCCTCTGTGTACCCCTCACTACCGGAGGTGTGGTAGGTTGGGCTTCCTCAACGACTGCTGCATGCTCCTCCTCCACATAGGCAGGTTGGGACAGGGCTATGTTGTGCAGCATGCAGCAAGCCTGGATAATCATGACTACTTTGGCAGGGTGGTAAAGCAGTGTACCCGACGACCTGTCCAGACACCGGAAGCGACTCTTCAAGACGCCAAATGTGCGCTCCACCACATTACGGGTTGCAATGTGGGCTTCATTATACCGGTGCTGTGCAGGGCCCTCTGGGGTGCGCAAAGGTGTCATGAGCCAGGAAACACACCCATATCCTGAGTCACCTAAAACACAGATAGGAAGTGATTGCCTTATATGGTAATGTATGTGTTGCTTTCAAACAGGACACAATGGTAGAAGAGCAATATGCTTGTGAAAGAGGAAACACACACATTGCAGCAGGAACAATTAGGGACAGACAGGGTATTATGTTAAAAGGTACTTACCTAGTAGCCAGCCCTCTGGCATTTGGTGGTTGGTAAATCTGTTCCAGAGGGCTGAGTGTCTCAGAATATAGGCGTCATGGCAGTTTCCCGGAAAGCCTGCAACAACACTCAGGATTTTCAAATTAGCATTGGATACAACCTGCACGTTCAGGGAGTGCCGCCCACGCCTATTGACGTAGACGTGTCCCCGCACGTGCGGTGCCCTAATCCCAATGTGTGTGCAGTCTATAGCTCCCAGCACGCGAGGGAATGCTGAGAGTCTATAGAAAGCCAACTTGTGGTCCTGCCACTCCTGCTCAGAACTGGGGAATCTGATGTATGTCCGCCACAACTTCTTTAAAGCAAGTAACACTTGAGTGAAATGCTTAGAGAAAGTGGCCTGTGATACCCCCAAGGCCCATGAGGTCACAGACTGAGTGGAGCCTGTGGCCAAATAGTAGAGGGCACACATTAATTTGTGCAGCCCAGACACTGCATAGTTGCCTTCTCCAAAAGGGTCCAAATCCTCTCTCACCTGCTCATATAAGTCCAACAGGTTAATGCGGTTCAGCCTAAACATCCCCACAACCTGCTGATCCGAGAGGGAGTCCAGGTACAGCCTAGCACGATACATACGTGGGGTACGCAGTAGTCGGGGGGCTACCTGGATCTGGCGCGCAGCTTCCTCCCTCCTGCGCAGCTCCTCCAAATGGGCCACATCACAAATCATCAACTCCAAACCACTCTGCAAAATCTCCATGTTTCAAACCCTCACAGGTGTCCTAAATGCTGTTGGGGTTTATGTAGGGGTGTTTGTGAGTGAAAATGAGGGCACCTGTGTTGAAATTAACCATGTGTGCACTTGACCAAAATGAGTTCTGTGCAAATTCGCCAAACAGAACCTGGTCTGAAATAAGTGCGATAATTAGACACCTAAAAAGTGCGATTTGCGAAAACGCCATGCATTAAATAAGCGATTTGTATACTTTTCTATACGAAAACATCTGGATGCGATATAAATGCGAAATAATCTCGCACTGTTGGTCCGCATACCTTAACGCACATAATATGCGATTTCAGCCCCTTAGCGCATCCCATTAAATTGGCGATTTCAGTGAAAAATGCGATAGCGCCATTTTGTGGTCTAATTAACGCCAAAAAAAGCAGATCTCATCCCATAGAATGTCACTCTTTATGTTTAAAATAAAGAGAGTTTAATGTCTATGGTGCTGCTGGGAGGTGGAGTCAGCCACAGAAGCTACAGCGATGACTTTCAATGAACTGATTCAAGCTTACAGGGGAGGCAAGGTGCCCCCTTGGGAGCAGGAACACGCCCTAATACCCTTTACATACACCATAATGCTGCTGTCACCCCAATATTTCCCACACACAATAATGCCCCTTACAAAAGTATGCCTCACAGTAAGGCTGCTAAATCATTTAATATTACCTGCTCATTTCTAGGGGTTTCATGCTTGTTTCTAGGGGTTTCTTGCTCACAGAGACAGCCCTAGGCATAGGCAAACTAGGCAAATGCCTAGGGCGTTTGGAATGCCTAGGGGCACCAGCAGCTTCTGCTGATTAAAATTATATGCAGCATGCCTATATTCTGTGTGTGAGTGAGGCTGTATCTGCATATGAAATAGTGTATTCATGAAAATCAATGTAACATAGCATTCTGTATGCAGGTACAGCCACAGTCGCACACAGAATATAGGCATGCCGCATATCATTTTAATCATTGGAAGCTCCTTGTGTGTCCTGGTCACATAACAATGCAAATAAGACGAATTTTCAGCAAAAAAGGCACCAAACGTTAGCAGAAATGGCCAGGAGCTGCATGGAATATTGAGGCAAGATGTTTGAGGAAACATCTGTATCCAAGCCGAGGCAGAGGTCACAGTGTTAGCGGCTGTGCTAGTGCTGTCTACGGGTGGGATGGTTGTGCAATAGTGTTCAGCCTCAGAGCAGACAGGAATTCACTTCCTGTCAGGCTCCAAGACTGAGAGCAGCAACAGGCAGCCTTGCATTTGGCTGCCTGTTGGAACTTGGAAGGACACAGAATGGATGCAGGGCGCTGCTGCCTTTGCTTCTGCATCCATGTCTGCCCCACACTTACACGCACCTGCCGCCCTGCAATGTACCCACTGTCATCCACGCGCGGCCATGCACAATATAAAAAAAAATGGAACTCTGTCCTGCCGGGCAGGCGGCAGCACCGGGCCCCTTTAACCCCTTGGGCCCCGGTGCACTGCCCGGTCTGCACCGGCAGTAGTTCCGCCCCTGAGATGGCAGGTTCCTATCCCTGCTCAGGAGAGGCTCGTGGTTACCCTGCGGTACCTGGCTACTGGGCAGTCATTTGAGGACCTCAAGTTTTAGACACACCTCTCTGTGCAGGCCATGGACATGCGGTGAGGTAAATGGCTCAAGAGTCACTGGCAAGTACTAGAGCCAGATATGCACACAATATATGAACCATGGGGTACATACCAGCTTTATACACATGTGCAGCAGTGTGTACTGCTGGAGATTCACTGAGTTTTGATAAGAGATGTGAAGAAAAGGTAGCCAGGTGAGGCACTGCCTCACCTGCCATAGACTTTTTACTCCATTGCTTTGACTATAAACATTATTAGAATAATAAAAATAAGAATTTTTAAATAAATTATTTATGTTTTTGACATACTTTATCAATTCAAAGCGCCGGCATATGCGCTAGTATGACAGGAAAGGCTGTGCCTCACCCCACCGCACACCACTGGTGCAGGCTTTGGGACATACAGTATCATACTTGAAACCTGCAAGGCTATTATCAAGGTGCTTCAGTACAAGATTTGTAACGTAAGGAAATTACACCACACATTGCTTGTCATTGTAAGAAAAATGTTTTATTTTTAAAACTGCAGAAATTTTTTTTTTATTTCAAAACATCACTTTTTTTAGAAATATGTGGTTAACATGGCTGAACTTAATCAAACAATATAGCAACAGATGTGGCGCATTATGCTACTATGACGTTGAGTGGCTCCTCAGACATAGGTGCAATGCACAAATTCAGCTTGGGTTTGGAAGATAGGTCCCCAGTACCATCAACCTGTTCCTAGCAGTATGTGTGCATTGCAGACACTCAGTGCCATAGTAGCAGAATGCAGCACAACTACTGCAATATATCAGGGCATGCAGAAATTTGTGAACCAAAAAATAAAAAATATAAATATATCTAAAAATAAATTAGCTTTTTCTAAATATACGGATAACATGGCCAAAGTTTTTAATCATTATAAACTTTACAGCAATGTACCTTTAAATAGGAATTTAACATTTCTGGTATGATAGACTGTGTTAAAATCACCCTACATTTAAGAGGGGATTGGTTTGAAATCCCGGCGGTCAAAATCCCAACGCCGGAATCCCGACCTCCGAAATCCCGACAAGGGGGAGACGTGGATCCCCCCCCCCTGCGGGCTCACTGCGCTCACCACGCAGCGGACCCGGTGCCACGCTGCGCTCGACACACTAATTTATTCTCCCTCTATGGGTGTCATGGACACCCACAGAGGAACAAAGTGACGGGATTTCAGTGGTCGGGATTCCGGCGTCGGGATTTTGGCCACCGGGATTTCAACTGTATCCCTTTAAGAGACTTGTCTTGTCCACCTCCTGCTGATCCCCCTCTGACATCTGTGAGTTATAAATTGCAGAGACGACAGTGAATGTGTGGCTGGCTTGGGTAGCTGAATCGGGCAGGAGATTGGAATTTAGAAGGGGACTGCATAGCGGTGGAAAGGTGGGTGGATGGGGGTTGATGATAATGTGAAGGGTAGCTGTTATGATGAGGAGGTTGGTAAATGGAGGCCGGTGATTGTGCAAGTTTAGTTCTTTGAAATACCACAGCTGCGACACGTAGACCTTGTAGACACTATCCGTATATTTGCAATTTTCTTGTGCACCCAGGTCACTAATGCAGCAAAGAATGTTGGCTTGGAGTACTCCACCAGGTGGTTATAGGCAGCCTCCCACTTCTGCTTATTGCTATAGTCCAGGGAGGACAGGGGCAGATCCAGGATAAAATGACAGGGGGGGCACCATGATAAAAGGTGGGGGAGGGGCAGTGGGGGAGGGGCAGTGGGTACTTGTGAGTTATCCGGGCTCCCGATTTCTAAATCGGGTAGGATCGGGCACATCGCATCGCATCGCATGCGACCATCGGATGCGATGCGATGCGATGCCCCGATTTTTCCATAGGAATCAATGTTAAAATGGACTGAGTCCATTTTAACATGGAATTCAATGGGAAAAAGGGGTCATTTTCATACCCCTACTATCCAAGTGGGCATGGAGTTGGATATAAACCTGTGGCGAGCGTAGCGAGCCACCGAGCCCGAAGCGTGGCGAGCGTAGCGAGCCCCGCGAGGGGCCACAGAATACCGTCCCCTCGCGGGGCTCGCTTCGCTCGCCACGCTTCGGGCTCGGTGGCTCGCTACGCTCGCCACAGGTTTATATCCAACTCCATGCCCACTTGGATAGTAGGGGTATGAAAAGGACCCCTTTTTCCCATTGAATTCCATGTTAAAATGGACTCAGTCCATTTTAACATTGATTCCTATGGAAAAATCGGGTCATCGCATCCGATGGTCGCATGCGATGCGATGCGATATCGCATCGCATCTGATTGTATGCCTTAACTTAAGGCATACAATCAAAAAATCGGGAGCCCGGATAACTCACAAGTACCGGGCAGTGTTAGTGGTGCCAGTGTACATGCTAAGAGAGCGGCAGAGAGAGGGTGGGAATGGGATTAAAAATAGGCGCTGGCATTTAAAGTACGCAGGCCCACCATGGCAACAAAAGCGAAGGATGTAGTTGTACGTGCGCCGAAGGTGCGCTCCGGAAAAGGGGTGTGGTCACTCAACAGAGGTGTGTCCTTGAGTTTAGTCTACAACACCATATACAACTTCTACACATTATGCAACAAAATACTAGACCCCTTTATACTTCCCCCTTACACATGATGCCAAATGGAATGAAACTAAATTCACATAATTCCACATGGATTGAGCCAAAATTCACATAATGCCACATGGATTGTGTCAAAATTCACATAATGCCACATGGATTGAGCCAAAATTCACATAATGCCACATGGATTGAGCCAAAATTCACATAATGCCACATGTATTGAGCCAAAATTCACATAATGCCACACAGATTGAGCCAAAATTCACATAATGCCACACAGATTGAGACAAAATTCACATAATGCCACATGGATTGAGCCAAAATTTACATAAGAACACACGGATTGAGCCAAAATTCACATAATGCCAAATGGATTGAGCCAAAATTCACATACTGCCACACGAATTGAGCCAAAATTCACATAATGCCACATGGATTGAGCCAAAATTCACATAATGCCACACGGATTGAGACAAAATTCACATAATGCCACACTGATTGAGCCAAAATTCACATAATGCCACATATATTTAGCCAAATAATGCCACATGGATTGAGCCAGAATTCACATAATGCCACACAGATTAAGCCAAAATTCACAATACGCTTCATAAACAGGGACATTGTCCACCAAAGGCACGCATTAAACATTTACACCATAATGTCCATTACACGTTAAGTTACACGCCATTATGTCCATTATGTATTATGCCAAACACCATAATGCCTATTAAAAATTATGCTACATAAGTACTGCTTATCTACATGCTCATTGCCAAGGGTTCCATGCTCATTGCCAGAGGTTCCATGCTCGTTGCCATGTGGGATTACATGTTCATTGCCAAGGGGGAATACATGCTCGTGGTAAATGGGGGACAGCCGCCGCCAGGCAGAAGTGATAGCCACTGACAGTGGCAGAGCCTGGCTGTATTCAGAGCAATGCAGGTACCGGCTATTTGAAATAATACCCCTTTCACACCAGAAAATGCATTCCCAGCCTAGTCCCTGCATTTTCTGGTGTGAGGGGGAGCGAAAACCACCCCCCCTCCCCTCCCCTTTAACCAGTTATCTCATTTAACCGGCTATATCTTCGGAAGCAACTGACCCATATACATGAGTATCATATTGAAGAACTTTTGAGTCGGCTTTGAATGATTTTGGTCCAGTGAAACTGGAACGTTTGGTTCCAGAGTAATCTGCCCTCAAAGAACATGAACAGCCATGAAATTACATTTCAAAAATAAAAAAATCGGTTTACACGCAATATCTCTGGAACTGAGTGACCGATATGGACCAGCCTGGTATCATATTGAAGGCCCAGCGATTTGGAATTGAATGAGATCAACCACAAGCTTCTGTGTTGCCAGGGCGGGAACGGGCAGCCGTCGGAACCGGGTGGGGGTCGGAATTGACGGGTCCCATATTATCCTATGGGGAAAAAAGTTACAGCTTTGCCAGGCGATATCTCCGGTTCCCGGGGGGCTAGAGACACATGGCTGGGCTCGTTGGAAAGCCCTGGTCCTCAGCTATAAATGACAGGGGGTGCACGTGCCCGGGTCCCCCCCCCCTGAATCCGCCACTGAGGGAGGACATCAGCCAGAGACACTCCTCCTCATGGTACAGACTGATAAAGCTGTATAAAAGTAAGAAAGTAAAAAATTAGATTTGGGTGGGATTTTACTTGAAAGCGAGATCTATATTGCAGTGTAAAAATAAAGCAGCCAGTATTTACCCTGCAGAGAAACAAAATAACTCACCCAAATCTAATTCCCTCTGCACATGTTACATCTGTCCCTCTGCAGTGCACATGGTTATGTCCATCTAAGAAGGATTTTGTCAGAAAGAGTGAACTAGAATAAGGCCCGATGTCTACTAATGATACACATTGCAATTGATTAATTACTGTAGATAAACTCAAATATTCAAATGAATTTAACACGACAGCTCCTCAGTAGCTAAGGACATCATGAATTACAGTGAGACCTAAACTTATTTCTATGAAAGTTAAGAGAGATCCTACAATTGTACAGTATTTCACAGTCAAAATATATATTATAAATCTAGCAGAAATACTCAGTTTTGGATAGTATTTAATATTAGAAAAGAGAAACTGCAGACAAGGATCAGTATTTTTAATATAATCAAACCTGGGGTTTGCAATCAATGCAAAGTGCACCACCGTCTGGCCAGATAACGTTCTTTTTGAATAAAGTTATTATTTTATGTAGCTTTATTAAGTATCTAATTGCATAAACTACATACTCAATGAAAGTGTTGTATAAACACATGAAATTGTGTACTAATTATAATATGCTTAAGGAGAAACAGATTTAATGATGAGTTCCAGTGCAATAAACTGGACCTTAATTTGTACAAAGTCAGTTACTGAAGGTCTGATTCAGATCTGTACATTAGGCTGCGTATACTCACAGCCTAGGGAACAGGTCAGTGAACCCCCACCACCCTGCTGAACGCCCGCCCTCCCTCATCACCCGCATCCCCTCGCTAACATGCAAGGGGATGTGTACAACTGGGGGGCAGCTGCCGCTGGTCAGAAATGACAGCCATTGACAGCCGGGCAGAGAGCAGGGGGCTGCCCGACTGTATTCAGAGCACTGCAGGTCCCGGGTATTTGAAATAATACCCCTTTCACACCAGAAAATGGTCCCAGGATCATGCAGGCACATGCCCAGGCTGGCTCTTTTTACACCAGCCTAGTCCCTGCATTTTCTGGTGTGAGGGGGGAGCCCCCCCACCCATTAAACAACCAGCTATATCTTCGGAACCCATTGACATGTGGTCTTCGAATTATTTTGGTCCAGTGTAACTGGGCTGTTTGGTTCCAGAGAAATCTGTCCTCAAACAACATAAACAGCCATGAAATTACATTTCAGAAATAAAAAAAAATCAGTTTACCAGCAGTATCTCTAGAACCAATGCACCCATATGGACCGGCCTGGTATCAGATCAAAGGCCCAGCGATTTGGGTTAGACAGATATTAACATCGAGCTTGTGTAATGCCGGATGGGGAACTGGCAGCCGTTGGAACTGGGTGGGGGTCAGAATTAGCGGGTCCCATGTTATCCTATGGTGAAAACGTTCCAGATTTGCCTGGCGGTATCTCCGCTTCCCGGGGGGCTAGCGATGCAGGGCTGGGCTCGTTGGAAAGCCCTGGCCCTCAGCTACAAAATAGGCATATATGGAGAGTGGGCCTGGAGATTTAGCTCCATCAGGCCCATTGGTAATCCGGCCCTGATTACTACTATGTGGGGGACTACATGTGGCATAATGTGAGTAAGATCAGGGCCGGCGCCACCACTAGGCAGCTCTAGGCATTTGCCTAGGGCGCCGGCACCTGGAGGGCGGCAGTTCGCCCCTCACCCCCAGCACTGTGGTACCTGTGTAAAAAAAACTTCCGTACCGCCGGGTACGGAAGTTTTTTTTACACAGGTACCAACCTTCTTCCCCTCCCCGGCACCGGGGCGCCCCCACCCCGACTCGCCCTTGTCACCCACTGCTGTGTTGCATATTGTGGAGAATTGGGGTCCAAATTATATTTGATCACCTGGTCTCACCTCCTACAATGCCGCCACTGAGGGGCCCCACTGCACTGATTTGCCCGGGGGGCCCATAATGTTATTAAGTTGGCCCTGCCACAGACCCATGGCAGTGGCAGCTGGAGGGCAGCAGGAATCCCCTGATAATGAGCAGAACCCCTGACAATGAGCAGGACATTTTCAATGGGGACAGGCGCCGACGGGACTGCAGTCCATCCTTGACCTAGTTAAGGGAATCCCCTTGCTTTGAGCAGGTACCATGGGGGGAAGGTGGGGGGTGGGGTAGCTTCATTTTAAAGCTGTGTACACACGGGGGCGATAGAGGCTGAAATCGCTGGAAATATGGTCGCAGGCAACCTTATTGCCAGTGATGGGAGTGTGCCCCAGCGATAAATCGCCGGGTGCGCGCTCCCGTTTTCAGCCCCATTATAATCGCTGGTCGCAGGAGCTTGCTCCTGCGACCAGCAGATTACCTCTGCTAGCAATATATGGCTGAGCAATATATCTCCCCCGTGTGTACGGGGCTATAGTTTCAAAACTGTCTACACATGTGCAGACTTCATGACAGGGGTGCCAGAGAACATAGTATAGAAAACTTCTCACAAAGAACTTTGTACCACAACCAACAAATATATAGTGAGCATGTCTTTTTATTACTATTATTATTATTATTATTAATATTATTATTAATAATATTATTATTATCACATTGTTTTCCATGATGTTAACTATTTGAGATATAAATTATATTTGGGAAATGATTGGCAGTACAGATTGGTTATGGCACAATACAATAAAATAAATAATCTGCTACTGATTGACACTTGCATATTTTATCATGGAAGTATTATCATTACTGAGAGTAAAACAGTAGTGGTATACAGTATACTAAGGAAGTCTACACTACAGACATGCCAAATTCAAACTCAGTGATGCAGGTTTGACCTTAATTAACTAATTAATGAAGCTTCAGTTGAAAAAGTTAATGAATTCCACAGGATATTTTTTTAGGTATTTTTTAAAAATACTATAACTTTAAGGCCTATTAAGTATAACAACCTTGGGCTTAAGGCTTAATGTTTATTCTCATTATAATTAGTCAAAAGGGTTCCCTACTGTGATGTTTTAAACTGCTAATGATTAATTGTCCCTAAAACATTGAACCTGAGATTCTTTAAACATCTGGTCTTTCGGCAGTAAACTTTCATAGCGGTGCAGTTTCTTTCTGGAAAAGTTATAGACCATACTTGCCTACCTGACCCTCTCCATGAGGGAGAAAATGCTCTGCTCCTGGACTTCCCTGGTAATGTATGATTGCCAGCACCTGTGGTGAAACACCTTTACCTAGCTCCCAACAGGTGATGGCAATCATACATTACCAGGGAAGTCCAGAAACAGAGCTTTTTCTACCTCATGGAGAGGGTCAGGTAGGCAAGTATGGTCTATAAAATCAAAGTGGACAAAAAGGCAAAGGAAGTCAAGTTAGTACATATTATGGGTCTTTTAGAGGGTTATGGTTGAAAGTGTCGACAGTCATTATGCTGACACCAAAAGGTTGACATAAAGAAAAGGTGGACATGGAAAAAGTCAACCGATGAAAAGGTTGATAAGAGATTTTAATGTGTTGTTTGGTGTCCATTTGTAGGTTTTAGCACATGGGCTCTAAATTGGTATACTGTGTCCCCTTGCATAACTAACTTTGTTTCCGTTCAGGTGCCGCGCTGCACTCCGCCCACTATCCCATTCAGAGTCCATATGGATGGCAAATTATGAGTCCAAGGAAAGAAACAAAATCCAGAAGAGCTCTTGTCAACCTTCTTTATGTGACGACCATTGCTATGTCGACCTTTTGCATGTCAACCATATACTGTTGACTTACATATAGACCACCATATACCTTTTAGAGTTTGAAGTGTTTGCAGCAAAAAAAGTGAAATTTTAGTTGCACAATCGTTATGTTGTGTATAGAAAATCAAATCAAATGATTTGGAAATTTGTCTACTGTTTTCATGGTTGAACGACTATCATCCATATACAGTACATCCAATGAGTGATAATTGTTCAAAACTATTGTGCATAGGTCACATCTGAATGATCTCTTAAGACAGTGGTTCCCAACCTGGGTCCTCAAGTACCCCCAACAGTGCACGTTTTCCAGGTCACCCATCAGGTGCACTCATTATTCAAACACATTTTAAAAGATCCACAGGTAGAGCTAATTATAGCACTTGTGATCCTGTGTGGAGACCTGGAAAGTGCACTGTTGGGGGTACTTGGGAACCACTGTCTTAAGAGATCCAATCCAATGAACAGCTATTTGCAATAGCCATGGGGTCAGTAGAATGATTTATTGGTTCATTCTGCCTGACTCTACCTATTCATTCAATGGCTGCCTCACTTTTTTCATAACAAAAATTCTGGTTGTTACCTACTACTAGTGGCACTACACTCTCCCCATTACTAGCAGGGAGAATATATTTTTTTAATATTTGCTACTACTACCAAGATCTGCACCTGAACCTAGGGTTACCACCCATCCGGGATTACAGCAGACAGTCCGGTAATTGAGACCGGAGTCCAGACAGGTGGCTGCCCCGGACTATACAATGTCTGGGAATTTTGCTTTCCCACCCGGCGCCGCCTATTACTATGACGCCACATACCCCATGTGACAGTCTAATGTGAGGATTATCCGTATCTTCGCTGTGACACTCCACAGTGGCGTGCTGGGAGGAGGGAGGGACTGTGTGTCACTCATGTTCATCACTCATCGTGTGCCCTCTGGCTCCTCCTCCTGCTGCACTGCGTAACGACAGCCGCGGGCACGCTGCGGCTTGAGTGTGAGCTAGTGATGGGCAAAATGGGTCACTAACGACAGCTGGGATCAAGCAGATCATTCAGTGAAAAGATCTGTATCTTTTAGGCGGATCAACGGTTCACTTTGAAAGAAGGGGTAATTGATAATAACGAAGCATAATTTGTTTTACCATCATTTATTTCCATTTTTTTTACTTTTTTTTAACCTCTTCCCGACATTTGACGTACATTTACGTCATGGCCGGGAAGTACTTCCCGACGCATGGCATAAATGTACGTCATGACTTTAAACTGTCACCGCGTCTATAGACGCGGTGACAGAGGGACGATGGCTGCTGTCCCTGACATGTGAACAGCCAATTGCAGCGTTTTCTGTGTTCTGTGTATAATTTTGTCTCTGCTGCCCCCTAGTGTCCAAAAAAATTAAAAGGAGGTTGAAATAATGATGGTAAAATAAAGTACACATATGGTCTTTGTTAGTTATTAACTATTTTGAGTGGTATGATTATTTGTCTCACAAGCAGAAAATTTTACATTTTGCAAATTGCAAAATGTTCAATTTTTTTACGACATTTTGGTATTTTTCACAAAAAAAACCAGACTGTATCGACCAAAATTTACCACTAACTTAAAGTACAATGTGTCACGAGAAAACAATCTCAAAATCACTGGGATAAGTAAAAGCAATTAAAAGTTATCCCCACATAAAGTGATACATGTCAGATTTGAAAAAAAGGGCTCTGTCAGGAAGGCAAAAACAGGCTGCGGCGGTAAGGGGTTAAACAGTGAGCTGAACAAATAAGAACATACATAACCGAGTAAAACACTGTTCGATGGCTGGGTGCAGAATCACCATCGATGGTGTCTGCACCGATGGCCAGCCCTAGCAGCAGCAGCCTTGTTATTCTTTCTTTTACTTGCAGTAGCAGCACTGAACTCGGTCTTCAGAGTTAGTACATCTCAGCTGCCACAGGTGGCAGTGCTGAGATCAGACAAATGTATTGTAATGAAAAACGAAACTGAAAGTAAAAGAACGACGGCTGGCTGCCAATTACATAATACGCTGTTCGGGGACCTGCATTAAGACAGCACACAGCTGACCTCAGTGGCCTGCATGGGGGGCTCTTCAGCGGGTGCAGATTGCAGTGGTGGAGAGAGAAGACCTGGGCAGCCTGCCAATAACAAATATGGCCACTGGTCCTTGAGCAGGACATCTGCACATGCCCAGACGCAGCAGCTCCTCCTGCCATAAGGCAACATGTGCAGGGGCAATCCGGGGACATATTGTGCCACTCCACAGTCACAATTAAAGAAGTAGTTGTATTAGAATTACAAACAATTTTGCAAATGTATGATTTTTAAATGTTTTTAAACAAATGTGTGTAGTCTCTAACTGTAAGTAAGTGTGGGGTCATCCACAATGGTTCCAGTTTGGTAGTGTGTATATAGATGTATATAGATATGGCTGTACAGTGGGGGAGTTGCTTGAGGTGTTCAGCATGTGGGACCGCCACAGTTTTTGATCCTATGTCCCTTCCTGCACACCCCCAGAGCCGAATTTCCCATTAGGCACGTGAGGCACGTGCCTAGGGGCGGCACATGTTTGGGGGCGGCACTTGGATGCCTCTGATAGTACTGTCAGCCCAAAATGTACCAATAACTGCAAAAGATCCACTGTACTGTACTATATTCCATCTTAAAACCATTATATTGGCTATTATCAAATTATGGCTTATAAGTAATCAATAAAAATAATACAATTAGGTGGGGGAGGGGTGCAAACATTATTGTTGTGCCTAGGGGCGCCCTCATCCCTAAATCCGCCCCTGCACACCCCAGTCTGTAATTCTATGCCCCTCCTTGCATCCCCCCAGTCTGTAATCCTACAGTATGTCCCTCTCTGCATCCCCCAGTCTGTATTCTCCTGTCCCTCCCTGCACTTCCCAGTCTGTAATCCTATGTTCCTCCCTGCACGCCCCAGTCTGTAATCCTATGTCCCTCTCTGCACAACCCAGTCAGTAATCCTATTTCCCTCCCTGCACACCCCAGTCTTTAATTCTATGTCCTTTCTTGCACACCCCAGTCTCATACCCTCCAACTGTACCGATTTAGCCGGTACAGTACCGTTTTTTGACGGTCTGTACCGGCTAAATCAGAGTGTACTGAATGTATCGGTTTTTGAGCGGTTTACTCCTTTTCACCATCCTCGGGCACGGCGCTTAAGGAAAGAATAATTCTTCTACTTCTGGACCCTCTCTGGCAGGTTTGGTGTCTCCGTTCCCAGTGATGCAATTCGGCGCACCCCAGCAACGTGCATCACATCATGACGCCACACAGCCCGCGCACCCTCCCGCACTGGAGGGAGATGCGGGAGGCCGCCGCCAGATGCACTTTGCCCCCCTGCACTGAGAAGCAGATGTTGGGAGGTGAGGGAGCGGAGCGCATCAATTTGTATATAGGTGAGGGGACTGTTACATACACACACATATAATGCCCAGTAAGCATTCGGAAAGGGGTGTGTGGCCCCCTTCACCAATAGACAAGCCCCTTTGCCATTGGTCACGCCCCCTGTGTCATTGGTCACGCCCCCTTTCCGAATGTGTACCGATTTTCAAACTTCATATGTTGGAGGGTATGCAGTCTTTAATTCTATGTCCATCCCTGCAAGCCCCAGTCTGTAATTCTATGTCCCTCCCTGTACGCCCCAGTCTGTAATTCTATGTCCCTCCCTGCATCCCACAGTGTGTAAGCCTATGTCCCTCCCTGCACGCCCCAGTGTGTAAACCTATGTCCCTCCCTGCACGCCCCAGTCTGTAATCCTATGTCCCTGCCTGCACGCCCCCGTCTGTATTCCTATGTCTCTACCTGCACACCCCAGTCTATTATCCTATGTCCCTCTCTGCATCCCCCTCAATGTTTGCCCCAGTCTGTATTCCCATTCCCTCCTTGCATCCCCCAGTCTGTAATCCCATGTCCCTCCCTGCATCCCCCAGTCTGTAATTCTATGCTCCTCCCTGCGTGCCCCAGTCTGTATTCCTATGCTCCTCCCTGCGTGCTCCAGTCTGTATTCCTATGCACCTCCCTGCATCCCCCAGTCCGTAATCCTGTGTCCCTCCCTGCATGCCCCTGTATGTTTCCCAGTGTCCCTCCCTTAGTTTTATAGCAATACAAGACGACTCCCAACATTAGCAGAGTTGCATGGGAACTGCCGACTCACTCACGCCCGGCATCATGCACTGCATGGTGTATTGAGGCTAGAAGATACACCTGTATTTTCATGTTAGGGTCTATATCTGTGTGATTGTTTTCTGGCAAGGGCACTAAAATGAGGATTGTTATGGGTCAGGGTGATGGGTGTTGCTGGTTTCTGTGCTTCTTTGTTGGAAGAAGGCTGCTGGGTCAGAGGCTGAACTATCGGCACAAGCAAACATCTTGCCTAGGGCATGGAATTGGTTAGGGCCGGCTCTGTGCAGTTAGTTATCTTTCCACTCCGCTGGGCAGCCAGCAGTACTTTACACTGTCAGTCCACCAGCAGTCTGTCTGCAGTCAGACTCCCACACCCCTCCTGCGGTCAGTTACAGTCCCCTTCTGCTCCACAGACCGCAGTCAGAAGGTTTTTCTTGCAAGTAAATAAATCTCAGCTTTATTAATGCCTGGCCTTACCGCTCCCCCTGCCTGGTCTTACCACTCACCCTGCCAGTGCCTGACCTCACCTCTCACTTCCCCCTTGACAAACGAGCATGTAACCCCTGGCAGAGCATATAACCCCTGGCATAGTGTATGTTCCCCCTGGCACAGAGCATGAAATAAGAAACCGTAGGCATCAGGAATGAAACCCGTAGCAACGAGCATGTAGGTAAGCAGCACTTGTATGTAATAGGCTTTATGGCGTGTGGTATTTTATATAATGGGCATTATAGTGTGTGACATAATGTATAATGGGCATTATGGTGTTTGCTATAACAAGTAATGGGCAGTATGGTGTTTGGTATAATGTGTAATGGGCATTAGGATCTTTGGTATAACATGTAATGGGCATTACGGTGTGTGGTATAGCATGTAATGGGCAATATTACATGTGGTATACTATGTAATGGGTGTATGACATGTAATCGGCATTACAGTGAATTTTTTTGCAGCGCACCTTCGGCGCACACTTATAATGTTACCCCTACTTTTCTAAAAATTTCAGTCCTGGCATAACGAGTAATGGGAATAATGTGTAATGGGCATCACAGTGTATGGCATAACATGTAATGGGCATTATGGCATGTGGTATACTATGTAATGGGTGTGTGACATGTAATCGGCCTTACGGTGAATTTTTGGGGCGCACGCCTTTGGTGCACACCAGAAAATGGTCCCAGGATCATGCAGGCACATGCCCAGGCTGGCTCCTTTTACACCAGCCTAGTCCCTGCATTTTCTGGTGTGAGGGGGGAGCCCCCCCACCCATTAAACAACCAGCTATATCTTCGGAACCCATTGACATGTGGTCTTCGAATTATTTTGGTCCAGTGTAACTGGGCTGTTTGGTTCCAGAGAAATCTGTCCTCAAACAACATGAACAGCCATGAAATTACATTTCAGAAATAAAAAAAAATCAGTTTACCAGCAGTATCTCTAGAACCAATGCACCCATATGGACCGGCCTGGTATCAGATCGAAGGCCCAGCGATTTGGGTTAGACAGATATTAACATCGAGCTTGTGTAATGCCGGATGGGGAACTGGCAGCCGTTGGAACTGGGTGGGGGTCAGAATTAGCGGGTCCCATGTTATCCTATGGTGAAAACGTTCCAGATTTGCCTGGCGGTATCTCCGCTTCCCGGGGGGCTAGCGATGCAGGGCTGGGCTCGTTGGAAAGCCCTGGCCCTCAGCTACAAAATAGGCATATATGGAGAGTGGGCCTGGAGATTTAGCTCCATCAGGCCCATTGGTAATCCGGCCCTGATTACTACTATGTGGGGGACTACATGTGGCATAATGTGAGTAAGATCAGGGCCGGCGCCACCACTAGGCAGCTCTAGGCATTTGCCTAGGGCGCCGGCACCTGGAGGGCGGCAGTTCGCCCCTCACCCCCAGCACTGTGGTACCTGTGTAAAAAAAACTTCCGTACCGCCGGGTACGGAAGTTTTTTTTACACAGGTACCAACCTTCTTCCCCCCCCCGGCACCGGGGCGCCCCCACCCCGACTCGCCTGGGGCGCTCCGGTGCCTTGCACCGTCCCTGAGTAAGATTGTGCCCACACTGATGCGTATCCAATGCATTATATGATGCTGAATATGATAAGGAACTATGAAGCGCCCCTCTGCATTTGTGTGTATATATAGATATGTCTCTCTCTTTCTCTCTCTCTCTCTATAAATATATATATATATATATATATATCTGCTGCCCTTGTCACCCACTGCTGTGTTGCATATTGTGGAGAATTGGGGTCCAAATTATATTTGATCACCTGGCCTCACCTCCTACAATGCCGCCACTGAGGGGCCCCACTGCACTGATTTGCCCGGGGGGCCCATAATGTTATTAAGTTGGCCCTGCCACAGACCCATGGCAGTGGCAGCTGGAGGGCAGCAGGAATTCCCTGATAATGAGCAGAACCCCTGACAATGAGCAGGACATTTTCAATGGGGACAGGCGCCGACGGGACTGCAGTCCATCCTTGACCTAGTTAAGGGAATCCCCTTGCTTTGAGCAGGAACCATGGGGGGAAGGTGGGGGGTGGGGTAGCTTCATTTTAAAGCTGTGTACACACGGGGGCGATAGAGGCTGAAATCGCTGGAAATATGGTCGCAGGCAACCTTATTGCCAGTGATGGGAGTGTGCCCCAGCGATAAATCGCCGGGTGCGCGCTCCCGTTTTCAGCCCCATTATAATCGCTGGTCGCAGGAGCTTGCTCCTGCGACCAGCAGATTACCTCTGCTAGCAATATATGGCTGAGCAATATATCTCCCCCGTGTGTACGGGGCTATAGTTTCAAAACTGTCTACACATGTGCAGACTTCATGACAGGGGTGCCAGAGAACATAGTATAGAAAACTTCTCACAAAGAACTTTGTACCACAACCAACAAATATATAGTGAGCATGTCTTTTTATTACTATTATTATTATTATTAATATTATTATTAATATTATTATTATCACATTGTTTTCCATGATGTTAACTATTTGAGATATAAATTATATTTGGGAAATGATTGGCAGTACAGATTGGTTATGGCACAATACAATAAAATAAATAATCTGCTACTGATTGACACTTGCATATTTCATCATGAAAGTATTATCATTACTGAGAGTAAAACAGTAGTGGTATACAGTATACTAAGGAAGTCTACACTACAGACATGCCAAATTCAAACTCAGTGATGCAGGTTTGACCTTAATTAACTAATTAATGAAGCTTCAGTTGAAAAAGTTAATGAATTCCACAGGATATTTTTTTAGGTATTTTTTAAAAATACTATAACTTTAAGGCCTATTAAGTATAACAACCTTGGGCTGAAGGCTTAATGTTTATTCTCATTATAATTAGTCAAAAGGGTTCCCTACTGTGATGTTTTAAACTGCTAATGATTAATTGTCCCTAAAACATTGAACCTGAGATTCTTTAAACATCTGGTCTTTCGGCAGTAAACTTTCATAGCGGTGCAGTTTCTTTCTGGAAAAGTTATAGACCATACTTGCCTACCTGACCCTCTCCATGAGGGAGAAAATGCTCTGCTCCTGGACTTCCCTGGTAATGTATGATTGCCAGCACCTGTGGTGAAACACCTTTACCTAGCTCCCAACAGGTGATGGCAATCATACATTACCAGGGAAGTCCAGAAACAGAGCTTTTTCTCCCTCATGGAGAGGGTCAGGTAGGCAAGTATGGCCTATAAAATCAAAGTGGACAAAAAGGCAAAGGAAGTCAAGTTAGTACATATTATGGGTCTTTTAGAGGGTTATGGTCGAAAGTGTCGACAGTCATTATGCTGACACCAAAAGGTTGACATAAAGAAAAGGTGGACATGGAAAAAGTCAACAGATGAAAAGGTTGATAAGAGATTTTAATGTGTTGTTTGGTGTCCATTTGTAGGTTTTAGCACATGGGCTCTAAATTGGTATACTGTGTCCCCTTGCATAACTAACTTTGTTTCCGTTCAGGTGCCGCGCTGCACTCCGCCCACTATCCCATTCAGAGTCCATATGGATGGCAAATTATGAGTCCAAGGAAAGAAACAAAATCCAGAAGAGCTCTTGTCAACCTTCTTTATGTGACGACCATTGCTATGTCGACCTTTTGCATGTCAACCATATACTGTTGACTTACATATAGACCACCATATACCTTTTAGAGTTTGAAGTGTTTGCAGCAAAAAAAGTGAAATTTTAGTTGCACAATCGTTATGTTGTGTATAGAAAATCAAATCAAATGATTTGGAAATTTGTCTACTGTTTTCATGGTTGAACGACTATCATCCATATACAGTACATCCAATGAGTGATAATTGTTCAAAACTATTGTGCATAGGTCACATCTGAATGATCTCTTAAGACAGTGGTTCCCAACCCTGGTCCTCAAGTACCCCCAACAGTGCACGTTTTCCAGGTCACCCATCAGGTGCACTCATTATTCAAACACATTTTAAAAGATCCACAGGTGGAGCTAATTATAGCACTTGTGATCCTGTGTGGAGACCTGGAAAGTGCACTGTTGGGGGTACTTGGGAACCACTGTCTTAAGAGATCCAATCCAATGAACAGCTATTTGAAATAGCCATGGGGTCAGTAGAATGATTTATTGGTTCATTCTGCCTGACTCTACCTATTCATTCAATGGCTGCCTCACTTTTTTCATAACAAAAATTCTGGTTGTTACCTACTACTAGTGGCACCACACTCTCCCCATTACTAGCAGGGAGAATATATTTTTTTAATATTTGCTACTACTACCAAGATCTGCACCTGAACCTAGGGTTACCACCCATCCGGGATTACAGCAGACAGTCCGGTAATTGAGACCGGAGTCCAGACAGGTGGCTGCCCCGGACTATACAATGTCTGGGAATTTTGCTTTCCCACCCGGCGCCGCCTATTACTATGACGCCACATACCCCATGTGACAGTCTAACGTGAGGATTATCCGTATCTTCTCTGTGACACTCCACAGCGGCGTGCTGGGAGGAGGGAGGGACTGTGTGTCACTCATGTTCATCACTCATCGTGTGCCCTCTGGCTCCTCCTCCTGCTGCACTGCGTAACGACAGCCGCGGGCACGCTGCGGCTTGAGTGTGAGCTAGTGATGGGCAAAATGGGTCACTAACGACAGCTGGGATCAAGCAGATCATTCAGTGAAAAGATCTGTATCTTTTAGGCGGATCAGCGGTTCACTTTGAAAGAAGGGGTAATTGATAATAACGAAGCATAATTTGTTTTACCATCATTTATTTCCATTTTTTTTACTTTTTTTTAACCCCTTCCCGACATTTGACATACATTTACGTCATGGCTGGGAAGTACTTCCCGACGCATGGCATAAATGTACGTCATGACTTTAAACTGTCACCGCGTCTATAGACGCGGTGACAGAGGGACGATGGCTGCTGTCCCTGACAGCAGACATCTTCCCTCGTAGCCCCCCCCCATCGGCGATCGCTGCGATTGGCTGTTCAAATGTGAACAGCCAATTGCAGCGTTTTCTGTGTTCTGTGTATAATTTTGTCTCTGCTGCCCCCTAGTGTCCAAAAAAAATAAAAGGAGGTTGAAATAATGATGGTAAAATAAAGTACACATATGGTCTTTGTTAGTTATTAACTATTTTGAGTGGTATGATTATTTGTCTCACAAGCAGAAAATTTTACATTTTGCAAATTGCAAAATGTTCAATTTTTTTACGACATTTTGGTATTTTTCACAAAAAAACCCAGACTGTATCGACCAAAATTTACCACTAACTTAAAGTACAATGTGTCACGAGAAAACAATCTCAAAATCACTGGGATAAGTAAAAGCAATTAAAAGTTATCCCCACATAAAGTGATACATGTCAGATTTGAAAAAAAGGGCTCTGTCAGGAAGGCAAAAACAGGCTGCGGCGGTAAGGGGTTAAACAGTGAGCTGAACAAATAAGAACATACATAACCGAGTAAAACACTGTTCGATGGCTGGGTGCAGAATCACCATCGATGGTGTCTGCACCGATGGCCAGCCCTAGCAGCAGCAGCCTTGTTATTCTTTCTTTTACTTGCAGTATCAGCACTGAACTCGGTCTTCAGAGTTAGTACATCTCAGCTGCCACAGGTGGCAGTGCTGAGATCAGACAAATGTATTGTAATGAAAAACGAAACTGAAAGTAAAAGAACGACGGATCACCTTTTTGGGATCGGTGGCTAACTCAGTCTTTTATGGGATCCGTTCAAAAGAACTGCTTCGTTCGCGAATGACCCATCTCTAGTGTGAGCCAGTGATCAAAATTGTGGTACAAGGGGCGGCTCTACTTTATAGTGTGAAGATGATTGTGGGGCACCCAGTCGGCGGCTCCGCTTTTGCTTTGCCGAGTTGAAATCCAGCAGCAGCCGACAGCTCACAGCTGAACTGAGCCTGCAGGGTGAGGGAAGCACTGGCTGGCTGCCAATTACATAATACGCTGTTCGGGGACCTGCATTAAGACAGCACACAGCTGACCTCAGTGGCCTGCATGGGGGGCTCTTCAGTGGGTGCAGATTGCAGTGGTGGAGAGAGAAGACCTGGGCAGCCTGCCAATAACAAATATGGCCGCTGGTCCTTGAGCAGGGCAGCTGCACATGCCCAGACGCAGCAGCTCCTCCTGCCATAAGGCAACATGTGCAGGGGCAATCCGGGTACATATTGTGCCACTCCACAGTCACAATTTAAGAAGTAGTTGTATTAGAATTACAAACAATTTTGCAAATGTATGATTTTTAAATGTTTTTAAACAAATGTGTGTAGTCTCTAACTGTAAGTAAGTGTGGGGTCACCCACAATGGTTCCAGCTTGGTAGTGTGTATATAGATGTATATAGATATGGCTGTACAGTGGGGGAGTTGCTTGAGGTGTTCAGCATGTGGGACCGCCACAGTTTTTGATCCTATGTCCCTTCCTGCACACCCCCAGAGCCGAATTTCCCATTAGGCACGTGCCTAGGGGCGGCACATGTTTGGGGGCGGCACTTGGATGCCTCTGATAGTACTGTCAGCCCAAAATGTACCAATAACTGCAAAAGATCCACTGTACTGTACTATATTCCATCTTAAAACCATTATATTGGCTATTATCAAATTATGGCTTATAAGTAATCAATAAAAATAATACAATTAGGTGGGGGAGGGGTGCAAACATTATTGTTGTGCCTAGGGGCGCCCTCATCCCTAAATCCGCCCCTGCACACCCCAGTCTGTAATTCTATGCCCCTCCTTGCATCCCCCCAGTCTGTAATCCTATGTCCCTCTCTGCATCCCCCAGTCTGTATTCCCCTGTCCCTCCCTGCACTTCCCAGTCTGTAATCCTATGTTCCTCCCTGCACGCCCCAGTCTGTAATCCTATTTCCCTCCCTGCACACCCCAGTCTTTAATTCTATGTCCTTTCCTGCACACCCCAGTCTCATACCCTCCAACTGTACCGATTTAGCCGGTACAGTACCGTTTTTTGACGGTCTGTACCGGCTAAATCAGAGTGTACTGAATGTATCGGTTTTTGAGCGGTTTACTCCTTTTCTCCATCCTCGGGCACGGCGCTTAAGGAAAGAATAATTCTTCTACTTCTGGACCCTCTCTGGCAGGTTTGGTGTCTCCGTTCCCAGTGATGCAATTCGGCGCACCCCAGCAACGTGCATCACATCATGACGCCACACAGCCCGTGCACCCTCCCGCACTGGAGGGAGATGCGGGAGGCCGCCGCCAGATGCACTTTGCCCCCCTGCACTGAGAAGCAGATGTTGGGAGGTGAGGGAGCGGAGCGCATCAATTTGTATATAGGTGAGGGGACTGTTACATACACACACATATAATGCCCAGTAAGCATTCGGAAAGGGGTGTGTGGCCCCCTTCACCAATAGACAAGCCCCTTTGCCATTGGTCACGTCCCCTGTGTCATTGGTCACGCCCCCTTTCCGAATGTGTACCGATTTTCAACCTTCATATGTTGGAGGGTATGCAGTCTTTAATTCTATGTCCATCCCTGTAAGCCCCAGTCTGTAATTCTATGTCCCTCCCTGTACGCCCCAGTCTGTAATTCTATGTCCCTCCCTGCATCCTACAGTGTGTAAGCCTATGTCCCTCCCTGCACGCCACAGTGTGTAAACCTATGTCCCTCCCTGCACGCCCCAGTCTGTAATCCTATGTCCCTGCCTGCACGCCCCCGTCTGTATTCCTATGTCTCTACCTGCACACCCCAGTCTATTATCCTATGTCCCTCTCTGCATCCCCCTCAATGTTTGCCCCAGTCTGTATTCCCATTCCCTCCCTGCATCCCCCAGTCTGTAATCCCATGTCCCTCCCTGCATCCCCCAGTCTGTAATTCTATGCTCCTCCCTGCGTGCCCCAGTCTGTATTCCTATGCTCCTCCATGCGTGCTCCAGTCTGTATCCCTATGCACCTCCCTGCATCCCCCAGTCCGTAATCCTGTGTCCCTCCCTGCATGCCCCTGTATGTTTCCCAGTGTCCCTCCCTTAGTTTTATAGCAATACAAGATGACTCCCAACATTAGCAGAGTTGCATGGGAACTGCCGACTCACTCACGCCCGGCATCATGCACTGCATGGTGTATTGAGGCTAGAAGATACACCTGTATTTTCATGTTAGGGTCTATATCTGTGTGATTGTTTTCTGGCAAGGGCACTAAAATGAGGATTGTTATGGGTCAGGGTGATGGGTGTTGCTGGTTTCTGTGCTTCTTTGTTGGAAGAAGGCTGCTGGGTCAGAGGCTGAACTATCGGCACAAGCAAACATCTTGCCTAGGGCATGGAATTGGTTAGGGCCGGCTCTGTGCAGTTAGTTATCTTTCCACTCCGCTGGGCAGCCAGCAGTACTTTACACTGTCAGTCCACCAGCAGTCTGTCTGCAGTCAGACTCCCACACCCCTCCTGCGGTCAGTTACAGTCCCCTTCTGCTCCACAGACCGCAGTCAGAAGGTTTTTCTTGCAAGTAAATAAATCTCAGCTTTATTAATGCCTGGCCTTACCGCTCCCCCTGCCTGGTCTTACCACTCACCCTGCCAGTGCCTGACCTCACCTCTCACTTCCCCCTTGACAAACGAGCATGTAACCCCTGGCAGAGCATATAACCCCTGGCATAGTGTATGTTCCCCCTGGCACAGAGCATGAAATAAGAAACCGTAGGCATCAGGAATGAAACCCGTAGCAACAAGCATGTAGGTAAGCAGCACTTATATGTAATAGGCTTTATGGCGTGTGGTATTTTATATAATGGGCATTATAGTGTGTGACATAATGTATAATGGGCATTATGGTGTTTGCTATAACAAGTAATGGGCAGTATGGTGTTTGGTATAATGTGTAATGGGCATTAGGATCTTTGGTATAACATGTAATGGGCATTACGGTGTGTGGTATAGCATGTAATGGGCAATATTACATGTGGTATACTATGTAATGGATGTATGACATGTAATCGGCATTACAGTGAATTTTTTTGCAGCGCACCTTCGGCGCACACTTATAATGTTACCCCTACTTTACTAAAAATTTCAGTCCTGGCATAACGAGTAATGGGAATAATGTGTAATGGGCATCACAGTGTATGGCATAACATGTAATGGGCATTATGGCATGTGGTATACTATGTAATGGGTGTGTGACATGTAATCGGCCTTACGGTGAATTTTTGGGGCGCACGCCTTTGGTGCACACTGTCCATGTTGTCCCTCCTTTACAAAAAATTTGTTAAGTTCTGGCATAACGTGTAATGGGCATTGCAGTGTGGCGTAATGCCTGTAACATGGGCATTATAGTGTGCAAAATCAAGAATGAAATTGAAGCAAAGGTTAAAAAAAAAAACATAAGGTGGGTCAAGGGGTGGTCTGGGGGTGTGTCAAGCGGTGGGCCACTGACCGGGAATCTCTCAACACAAAGACAGTAACCCTACCTGTACCTCCAACTACTCACACTTTTTTGCACCTTTTTCAGTTGTTACCTCAGAGCAGGGTTGCATACCATCCCAGGAGGGCTGGGAGACTACTGAAAATCTGGTCTGCCACCCGGTCCTTAGAAAAGAGTTCAAGCCCCCCTTGGCATTTGGTCAGTGGAACCAAATGATGCAAAACGCATCTATGTAGCCCTGCCCACCACTGTACAATGCCTATGATACCGATTGCGCTGGCCACGCCACCTACCAATTTGTTTCCCTCATAGCTCCGATCCTGCCTGACCCTTTTTCATCACGCTAACAACCCCGCAATGCAATCTAGTTCAAAACGTACGAACAGCATACAGTAGGAGCAAGTTTCATCTTTGCTCCTTTGGCCATGGCCATGGCTAGCCATGGCTATTCTATTGTTCTCAGCTGCAATACATTAATGGGCCCCCCCCCCCTTCCCGCCGGCCGCCCGTGCCCCCCCCCCCCCATCGCCGCAGGCTTACCCTCCTGGCTTCAATTAATTCTATGCAGACGGACCACAATAAAATGGCCGCCCCCATACCGCAGACAGTTTCAGAGAACTGTCTGCTTCATTGGGCAGCCATTTTATCGTGGTCTGTCTCCATAGAATTGATTGAAGCCAGGAGGGGAGCAGGGACGCGCAGACAGGTAAGCCTGTGGGGGATGGGGGGCGGGGGCATTACTATAGCACCGCAGCCCCCTGGAGCCCCCACATGCACAGCGCCCCACCCCGCGACCGCGGGGGCTGCGGTGCTATAGGTATGCCACTGCTCACAAGGTACAAAACGTTCCGTGTCTGGGCGGCATAGGAGTCATTTTTTAGTTCCATTCTGCCAACAATGGTGCATTGGTTTCTATTTAAAGTTCTGTTTAAGTTCTAAATATGTTTTCCACTGTCAATAAAACCCAAAATCTCCCATGTTTTTTTTTTTTTTTCAATCAAAATGATATTTAAGACAATTTGACATGGAAAAAAAAATCAAATAGAACTGCTTATGATGGTTCTAATGAAAATTTTGGTTGGTGTTCAGTCGATTTTTAAATTAACTATTAGTAATTATGGGATAGGAATACAGTTAAAGTATTTCAAGGTTTGAAAGTAGTTCTATTTATTGTAGTTCAATTGAAGGGCAAAGTAAATACTCTATCTGACAAAAATAGTTAGAACATCAACTAAAAAAACCACAATTGACCTTTAGTAAATATACTCCCATGAATTAAATCCATAACCAAGACACTGTGCATACTTTGTATGTTCTTAACATGTTTGCATGGTTTCCTCTGGGTGCTCTGGTTTACCCCTTCAAAAACATACTAGGAGGTTCTTTGTCTTCTGACAGAACATTGGCCTTTATTCTGGTTGAATCGGACGGACATGTGTACGTACTTGTCCGTCACACTCGTTCGGTGAGCATGAGTACACCCACAAAACATCTGCACAGGTTCGGTCGGTCAAACAAGCAAAGGGGAGGGGTGTGCAAATGAACGTACGCTACCGTGCTCGGACAGATCTTATACTTTTCCCTCAGAGACTGAGCGTGTTTCTCCAAGCGTAAAGTTAAGCATACTGTACATCCGAGCATGTACTCTGCTGCATACATATATGGCACAGCAATTATTCGCTCCTGAAGTGATCCTAAAACAATGAGCCAATTATTCTAAGTGTTTGATGTTTTTATTGCTTTATATTATCTCCTTTAATTAAACTACTATGTAACCCTCATTACATGTTTATTTATTGTGTTCCTAATGTTCCACTTTCCTCACTTCCTCACAATCTATGTGTCCCCCTATGTTTTAATATTTTCTTTTGGTGTTTGTCTGCATGCTGTTAATAATGTTGTTCTAATTATTATGGCCCTATTTATTTACATGTCTCACTATCCTAATGATATGTGTGATGTTTCACTCCACCAACAACTAACATTCATGCATTTGCAATATGTGTTATATAACCCTATATAACCCTAAATCCCACACATGCACACAACATTTATTCCTTACCCTTGACTTTAAAGAACATATATAAATGACATTAGACATGTGTACATGTACCTATGTCCAGCTGCCCTCAGAAAGACTCTAACATATTAGTAAAGAACACAGACAACTTCTAAATATTCAAAAAGTTTTATTTTAACAAAGGTGTAATTAAATTTTTTTTATGGCAGTAGGTCCCGGAGCCGGCCCACAATGTTTGCAGCATTCTGCAGTGTCTGCTGCAACTCTTGAAGGTTCTGGGACACTGCCTCCTGGTGCTGTTGGTTTTCTGTTTTGAAGGAAATTATGTTTGTAATTTTTTGGTATTTAAAAACAAAATATTGGTGACTTTGTAATGAATAATAAGCAGGGCCGTCTTAGCAGCAGTGTGGACTGGGGCCCTTACCCATTCTCCCCTCCTAGGGTGGGGGGGTGCTATCAGCAGCAGATTTGATGTCCCACGGGTGTCAGGGGGTGCTCTATTTTCCACTCAACATGTAGGACCTGGAGCAGTAACTTCTGCTAATTACTCCTTTACTGCACAGGTGGTGGGAGGGTGAACACTAATGTGTGGAAGGGGGTACTGAGATGAATTAAGGGTCCCTTGTAAATGACTTCCAGGGAGGTAGTGGGTGTTTTATATGCAGGTAGCTAATGGAGTGGGCTTAATATTTGTCATTTTCCGTTGGAAGAGCTGCTTATTTGACTGCAGATATCGGTATTATCTGAAAATAGATTTCTTAGACTCTAATACTCTAAAAACCTAGATTCCCAACTTTCAGGAGGTGCTGGGGACTTGAAGATCAGAGCTCAGGAGCCAGAGAAATCCATTGACAAAAATATAAAACTGTACACCAGACGTTTGGAGCTGGAGCAGGGACCGGCTGCTGGAAGGCTGATATCTCTGGTTCTGGGCATGATAGAGACAATACTGGATGATTAAGTCGAAAAAAACAATGACTCTTGTACACGTATGTACTTAAATATAACTGACTCAAAAGAGAGCACCACACATCTGAAGAATTATTCAAAATTCATATAAAATGTATTAACTATTATCTATTTATAAAAAATAATAAAAACACATATAGAATAACAATAATAAACAATGACCCAATATAAATTATTCTGAAAAAGAATGCAGTTAGGGCAATTTTCTTAGAGAATTTTACCTTAGAAAATGAATGGTATACATTAAATTGAACACCGCTCAAGACCAATTGTTCCTGCAGAATGTAAAGAAAAAACCACTTGGTTTAAACATAAATGTCAATCAATAATTGCCCTGTATAAGCCAGGGTAGATGAATTATGTTTGATGGACAAAGAAATGATCCTTGTATCCCTTTAATTGGGAGTATAGATTTTTAGGATCCATTGTGTTGTAATGTTCCTTATATCATTAGTCACTCCAGAGGATTTTAAGCGCTACTATATTGTATTGGACCAGTGCCTCCTTGGTGATAAGATATTTGGTAGTATGAGATCCCTGCAGTAGCCTTAAGTGCAGTCTCACTTCAACCCGCTCGGCTCCAGCTGCAATCAGCGAGCCTTTGATGTTTTGCGTGGCGGGGAGCAAGCCTCACTGACCTGTAGTTTGTAGACAGGTCCTCCTTGTCTGGCTCACAAGATTAGGCAGGCGCTCGTTTTCAGCAGCAGTGTAGCTTGTAGAGAGGAGGTCCCGGTCGCTTATTTGCGATCTCTGGGTGATAGGTGATCACAGCAGGTGGGAGCGGGGGTTAGGGTGCCCCAATTGAAATCCTTGACGCGTTTCTCTGCTAGGTAAGGACGGCGGTTTCTTCAGAAGGAGCTAATGATAGATACAAGCAGCTAGTGTTGACAGAAAGGGGAGAGTCCCAGCTTTTGGAATATACAGTACTCTCAGAAAAACTCTAGTCAGATAGAACCTGAGAAATATGTCTGGGAATTGCAATTAACAGGTCAGACGTAGACTGCTGCTTTGAAGTTGGATACCTCCAGTTCCCCATTGCCGATTTTCAAAATTCTGGTATCCCTGGAAAAAGGGGATCCTCAACTATCAGTATAGGGCCCTTATACACCTGGGGCCCCTGGGCAAGTACCCATTAAGACCATACAAAAAGACGGCCCTGATAATAAGCTGGCAGTGAAATGTGAAGGCAGCACACATTTTAAAAGAACATTGAAGACGGACCTGATGTGAAGATGTTACAAACTACTATAATGTTGAGCAGTGGCAGAACTACCGTGGGTGCAGGGGGTGCAGCTGCTATGGGGCCAGGCTGCTGGGGGGGCCCGATGGACAGCAAGCACTCCCCTGCCTTTTTCCTGCGCTGGCGCTGAGTGGAGAGAGACCCAGTGGGGAACAGCACTTTCCAGAGCCTCCTGTTCCCCCCAGCGCATGTGAGAGAGGGAAATAAGCAGCTGCCTGTGCCTCCTGTCTCCGCCCACCCAGTGCATGTGAGGCTGAGCCTGAGCGGGAGAGAGACCTGTTGGGGGAACTGCAGCATTTGTCGGGGGAACTGCAGCACTTGCCGGGACCCCCCCCTTCTAGCGCATGCAAGGAGTAGACCAAGCAGGGAGCAGCAGCTGCCTGCACCTCCTGTCCAGCGCATGTGAGCAGGGGAGACCCAGTGGGGAGCAGCATTTGCCAGCGCCTCCTGTCTCCCCCCAGTGCATGTGAGGGGGAGACCAAGCAGGGAAAAGAGGCTGCCTACACCTCCTGTGTCTTGTCTCCGCCCATCTAGTGCATGTGAGCAGGAGACTAGAGAGACCCAATGCAGGCGAACAGCACTTGCTGGGGGTCTATACACCCCCCTCTTCCACTTCCAGCGGGAGATCAATCATGGGGAAACAGCACTTGCCTTGCCTGCAAGTGTGTATGAGTGTCAATCCCATGGAGGCCTGGATCCATTGTATGAAGGTGAGTATTCATGCTTGGTGAGTGGTGAAGCCTGGAGAGGAGACTTTCAGCAACCGTTCGGGGGGTGGGGCTTGAGCGTGACATCATTAAGCCCTGCCCCAGGATAGAAAATAGCCTAATTCACGGGCCCCCGTGGAGGGGACGGGGCTAAAATTCCACGATTGTGACATTTTTGCTCCGCTCCCTCCTCTGAAACTTGTGGATTGTGGCATTTAAATGCCACGATTGGGGGCGCAGTGGGGGTCCCCCTGAATCCAGGAGGGTTCAGGGGGACCTGATTTTCGGGAGACTCCCGGCCATTCCAAGAGGGTAGGCCACCCTGCATTAAGAGTGTAGATGTTTAGAAGGGACCTAATTCCACATATTACAGCATGTGTATTTGGGCTCCCAAACAATGCAAACAATGGTGGAAATTGTAGAAACTAAACCTTCCAATGTGTATCTGGTGTGTGTGGCTTGCAGTTACTCAATTGGTTAAAGTAAACTGAGTGCAGCATTGCTTGATATTGCATTCAGGTGTCAGTATTTTAGGTGTGGTGCATGTTAATTATCCGACCGATTGCGGACCTACTCAGCCGGATGATCTGAGAAGCTACAGAGCAGTTTTTTCGGACCAATGGTTTTGGGGCCGTAGCGCCCGACCGCTCGCGACCGGAGCTGATGCACGTCCATGCAGTATCGGTGCACACCCCCCCTGTACACCCTGGGATACGCCCAATTTCACCCTATTTTTTAGCCTAGACTTTTTAATCAATGGGTCCCGCCCGAGAGCGGTGTGCTGTTTCTGCACATACGCATTGCATATGGTGCGCATTCGCAGTGGACTAAAACCTGCATTCTGTCAGCACACATATCCGTCCGACTAAATAACAATAACCCCCATTATCCCTAGTGATAGGGAGTATTGATCGTATGCTCCACTGGGGCAGACAATGGTGTGAGTGGCTGAAATGCTGTATTCTTTATAAAGCATTGTGTATTTTGCGAGCAGAGATGGGGAACCTTTGGCTCCCAGCTTTAGTTGAACTACACATTGCAGCATGCCCTGTTACAGTTTTGCTATTTGATTGTGGTAAAACTGTTGTAGGGCCTGCTGGGATGTGTAGTTCAAGAAAAGCTGGGAGCCAAAGGTTTCCCATCCCTGCTCTAGAGTATGTATAACTGGGTATGGGCCATTGGTTCGACTCAGTGAAGGTTAACATACAGCATTGGGACGATCAATGTGCCGTCAGCAGGTATTTCATGCTCTACCATCAACTATGGTGTGGTTGGAGAATATAATAGTGTGCACACTATCATATTCTCCCACCACTCCATAGTGTACGGTAGGGCATGAAATACTGCCTGTTGAAGTACCTGTCTGGCGACCATCGACTAATTTTTCCCTGTACACTACCCTGTGAATGGATGTTTATGCAAAACATCCATTTGCAAAGCGGTGGGGATGTTCAGACCATGGCGGGGGCAGGCATTCGGCCAGGCGGCGTGCGGCGTAAGAAGGTTTGCTAAGCAGCGTACTTTCGTTACTTAATCACAAAATGATTTTCCCCAAACAAATGTACTAATTGTATCCAAACAAATCATCATACAAGCACATATTGTAGACAAAGATGTAATTTTATTTAAATAGCTATGCTAATCTCAAAGTAAATGACTCAACACAGAACATATATTAGAGGAGAAACTCATTGGAAGACAAACAAAGCAACATAATTTTGCCTTGGGCATATGCAAATGATAAATACCAGTTCCATATCAAAAGCTTCCGCATTGCATTATATATGCAGCCAAATTCAGGATATTCGGAAAATCATGTATTCAGCAACATTTGCACATCAAATGACAGCAAAGATAATGGTCATATTTGTAATTGGGCCAGTTGGATGTGGTTTTATTTTTGACTATTATTGTAATATTAACCATTTGCAGCCCTTTTTTTTTTTTTTTTTCAATTCAAACAGTCTGGTTTAAATGGTTAAATTAATTGCATTTTTTTTAAAATGATAAAAAATTGTCTACATTGATTGTTGAACATTGTTAATGTTCTTATTTTGATTTGCTACTAGCACTAGGGCTGTTGAACCTGACTAGGCATTGGACTTGAAAGGGTTAACACAAGTTTTTATTTTATTTTTATTTTAAACCAGTGTAATATTATTGTTTTAGTCTAGTGTATTATTTTTAACACGTGACATAAACATATATATTGATGATGTTATTGGATGGTCAATCTGGAATGTATCTACTTCAAATGCACGTTTTCCAGCACTACCAGTCCAGTTGTCATATATGACCTGATTCAGAGGGGGTGTGGTCGTTAGGATGACGGTGTCTAGCTGGACAGTTAAAAGGTCGACCACTTTTAGGCGACAGTCATAAGGTTGACACATGAAAAGAATTGATATGCATTAGGTTGACATGGTCAAAAGGGCAACACAAGCAAAAGGTCGCCATTAAAAAGGTTGACATGAGTTTTTTCGCAATGTTTTTTAAATAAGGACTTGTTATACTTTAGCATCCTAGTGGACGGATTCAGTATTGAATCCCGGTGGTCGGGATCCCGGCGTTCAGAATCCCGACGCCGGAATCCCGACAGCCAAAATGCCGACAAGGGGGGGGACGTGGATCGCCCCCCCTTGCGGGCTCGCTGCGCTCCCCACGCAGCGGACCCGGTGCCTCGCTACGCTCGGCACACTAATTTATTCTCCCTCCAGGGGTGTCGTGGACACCCCAGGAGGGAGAAAGTGTCGGCATTTCGGCGGTCGGGATTCCGGCGTCGGGATTCTGAACGCCGGGATCCCGACCGCCGGGATCGTAACTGCATCCCGTTGTGGACATGGAGGGAGAATATAATAATGCCCGAAGCATGGCGAGGGGACGCAGCACACTTATACGGTGTCCATGTTGAGCAATATAAACTTAGACACACACAAAAACATGAAAAACTCATGTTGACATTTTCCATGTCAACCTTTTGCTCGAGTTCTTGTGTCCATGTCGACCTAATGTATGTCGACATTTTCATATGTTGGCCTTTGCCTGTCCACCGACAGTGGTCAAACGATTGATTGTTGACCTATATTGTGTCAACCCAATGACTCATACCCATTCAGAGTGCATGCAGTGGCAATGTCAGATGCAAGCGACCAATGTTTTCAATCTGTGCTCCTGAATCACCCTGCATGTGCATTCAGATGGTTACCACTTAGTGGGCATTTCTAGCCAGACACAGGTGTATCACAGACAGCAACTCTCTATATAAAGATACAACACTGGCATAGGAGGCCATAGACAAAAGGTTTATGGTGAATGCTAATATTATGAGAAATGGATATTTTAGGCCTGCTTCAGGCAGGTGAAACCAATCACTGGACCTGCGTGTTTTTGGAAGGATAGCCAAAAAAAATCAGTGAGACATCAGGAAAAAAATGAAAATAATAATCAGTTTTACGCTTCCAACGCTTCTTTTAAGCTACAGTAATTGTATAGCCTCAAATGTGAAACTGTATAAAGTTTTTTGGGGGGAGACAATTTTTTCAATTTTACAGTGGTCACTTGTTACAGCTCCCCCAATGTCCAATTTAGGGGATGTTGGTACAAACTTGTGTATCCTGGTCTGAAAACTTGATCTTGGTGATCTCTAAGTCCAATATTATCTATTCTTGTTTTTATAACATTTAGTTGACAGAAGACAGAATTGTGCCACGGCCAATGTGTGTCTCATTAGGTTGAGAATTGGGTGAAGCATTAGCATAAAGATGCAGAAACTGTTCCAGAAGAAGACACAGGCATTTCTCTCTTATCTTATAGTAATTTATTTTGGATTTTTTTTTAAGGACAAAAAGGCATTTCTTTAATAGTATATTAGAATTCAATGTTTATATTTTTGGGCATTGTAGAATTAAACAATAGCCAAATAAGAGTTCTCCATGATTTTCATTATTAAGTTGAATATGTAAAAATGCTTTGACATTTAGCAAAATCTAGTGATTAAAATCAATATCCATAGTGAAATAAATACATTGGAAAACATCTACATAAGGCTTTCTTTGGGCTGCACCCACTCTGTGGAATGACCTCCCAAGCACAATAAGACTCTCCTCCAGTCTCCAAACCAATAAGAGTTTCCTGAAAACTTATCTCTTCAGGTAAGCTTATCAAATTCCAGAACCAGCCACTTAACCTTCATATACCATTCCTATCTAATCACATCCCCACTATACAGTCCACACATATTCACTCTTTTCTTCAAATTTTCAATCCTCCTGACCCATGGCCAAACTGCTGGGTCACCGTATCTTACAGCACACCAGAACCTTTGCATTCTGGTGAACTTTATGCAATAACGAATATCTATCCTTGTGTATAAATGCCTATTTCCCTATAGATTGTATAGTAATAAAAACAAGAATATTGTAATAGTAATGGCCAATACTAGGGGAATGCTTCCGGTGGACACAGGAAGGTTATATCTATAGGTGGAACGCATATGCGTTCCACCTAAGCAATTTGATGTAACTTTGCCTCTACCCTAAGCCCACCATTAATGAAGGTTATTTAGCTTGCCTAGACTAGCTGAATATTTCTTCTGATACTAACACTGATTTTATATATATATATATATATATATATATATATAAAAATAAAGAAATATTTTCTTTTACACAATGCTGCTGCCAATCACATGACTAATGACCCAGAAGTAATATTATTAATACACAGCGTTCTTTCATGTTTTATTATTGAATGTGTGATAAAAACAATGAATTAATGATATCGCCTATACTTCAATAATATGCTTGTCTCCTATTCACCATATTTAATGTATTATTGTGATTTTTAAAGTTGATTGTCCTAATTGAATACCAATTGGTATGCTATTACTGTGGGTATATATACCACCAACTACCACACTGAAATGCACCTTTGAAAAAGCCACAGAAAGTGGTGAAACGCATCAGTTGTAGACCCTCTCACCTACAGGATTGGACCACCAACCACCTCCAAACACTTCCTTTTTGTCTCTCTGCTTTGGGGACCACCACAGCACCCACAAATTCAGTGCGGGACCTACCACGGATACAAATAAAAACTCCAGGTGAGCCCTGCCATCCTCAGTCACCTGTCGAGACTGTGTTTCCTCCATTTTAGCCACTTCAGGTCCGCAGTTGTTCTCCCACTGACATCAGGAATTCGGGGTAACCAGCTGACACCCTCCTCCAGGTGAGCTATATCCACCTCTAGCCACCTGTTTGAGCTTTGGGTCTCCCTCCCTTATAATAGAAGTACCTGCGGTTACCTCTAAGTGGTGATTACACCCATCAAGTGACATCGGATATATGTGTCACATTTAGGAGGACTTTTCCCACCTGGGTTCAAATTGCCTCAGTTGACCATCTTGAGGTTCCAGGGAGAACCCAATCCAACTAGGGCTCAATTGGACAGAATCTCCACTGACTCCTCCAGTGGCACCAAACAGGATACCGTACAAATAGAGAGGACCAGCAAGCTTTCTTCTTCAATCATCACCCCTTCCCCATATACAGTAGCAGAGTTTTTTGTTATAAAATAATGGCCAAACGCACTTACCAGTTGGACTGAGATTTTAACAATTAAGGCCTGTGGTTTCATGATCCATCCCATCAGTGAATATTTTATTTTTATTTTTTATGTTATTGTTATATGTTTGTATGTTATTTTAAAACAGTGATCTTACATAAAGAATATATTGTATTCAAACCATTGTTCATTCATTGTAACTTCAGCGCTGCTTCTCTGCTGCTATATTATTCTACAATTGATGACTGGTTGCACTACATGGCCATCCCTATTCAAGAGATGGAACCTACAGCATTTGCATAATCTTTCAGATCCAATGCTTGATCCCCTTTCAGTTTCCTTAGCATCCTTGCCTATTCAGCTGCATCATTTACATGACACTTCTAGCAATCACTCAATGGAGGACTTGCTAATTGACACTGACAGCTCATATCTGCAGTTCTTTAGCCCTTTACACACCGTGCAATATTAGTTAGTATCACCTGTTTTTTGTGTGTGTATAGGGCAATAAATAGCAAGGAGTGTGCTCCCACAGCCAGCCCTTAATGGTCTCTGGATTTTGAGTTTTCATTACTGACTTGTTAGTCAAAACTGAGAAGTCGCTGAAAAAAGGTACACTGTGCAATAAGGATGCTGAGTGATCTATTGCCGAGCAATAACAAGCCAAAATTGCTCAGCGAACATATTGCACTGTATGTACAAACTTTATATCTTCCTTGCTCATTTCTGTGAAGCATATACAGTACAATATTTGTATGCATCTGCTGTCTGTGGTAGTATGTTTGAAGCATGCAAGTTCATGACTGGATACTTGGATATACCCCAGGAAGCCTGATTCACCAACTATTTAAGATAAACCTACAGTAGTTAATAACAGGGACTCTGGTTTCCAATTAGAGAATGATTCAAATTCTTACCTGACTGTTATTGTGGGACTTGTATACGCTTTTGCTAAATACTTTTACATACAATACACTTGTACTTAGTATAACATGTATCAGGTAGTGTGCAAGGAGGATAATGGATAAATCTCTGCGCTAATTGCTGCCTATGGACTAAAATCAGTTTGTATGAATCACCAATCACCAATCACACACAGATGAACATATACAACATAAACATATACAACCAAAAAAATATTGACAAGTTGTGGGCGCAGATACTGCTCTAATAATGTTCTTGTTGAATGTGCCCAAAAACCAAGAAGAGAGAGAGAACAATAATAGTGCAATACAGTAAAGTACGTTAAAACATAATGCTGAGGAACTATTCTCAGATGGTTGTGACTCGTACCCTTAAATTCAGTCTACTTTTCAAGGTAGACTTAGATCGCTTGTTTGGGGAGTGCTAACGTCACCATCACATCCTGAGTTCCTCCAATTTCCAATGTTTGCATGTAAATAAAGCGAAAAGCTGGTATGGAACCGGAAGTGCCGTTTTTGCGTTCCACCGGCAATTTCGTTTGCATTCCACCGGCTCTTATATCATCCACTTCCGGTTTCCGGTCCCGGCCGGGAGCAGAAATGACATTTGCGGGTCACCGGCAGGCTTTTTTTTTTTCGTTCCACAGCTTTATCCTCTGGTTTTGACGCAATTAATTTTCCTGTTAAGGAACAGTTCTTAACCCCTTCCTGACAGAGCCAGTTTTTGCGTTCCTGACAGAGCCCTTTTTTTCAAATCTGACATGTATCACTTAAGTGGGGATAACTTTTTTTTGCTTTTACTTATCCCAGTGATTTTGAGATTGTTTTTTCGTGACACATTGTACTTCAAATTAGTGGTAAATTTGGGTCGATACAGTCTGTGTTTTTTTGTGAAAAATACCAAAATGTCGTAAAAAAATGGAAAATTTAGCAATTTGCAAAATGTTAAATTTTCTGCTTGTGAGACAAATAATCATACCACTCAAAATAGTTAATAACTAACATAGACCATATGTCTACTTTATGTTTCCATCATTATTTCAACTTCCTTTTCATTTTTTTGGACACTAGGAGGCTTACAATATGATTAGCAAATTCTCAATTTTTCAAGAAAATTTCAAACACTGATTTTTTTAGGGACCAGTTCAGTTCTGATGTGACTTTGAGGGACTTGTATGTGAGACACCCCCATAAATGATACCATTTCAAAAACTGCACCCCTCACAGTATTCAAAACAGCATTTTGGAAGTTTGTTAATCCTTTAGGTGTTTCACAGGAATTAAAACAAAGTGTAGGTGAAATTTCAAATTTTTTTTTTTTTGGCAGATTTGCAATTTTAATACATTTTTCTAAGGAACACAGTACATTTTACTAGAGAAATGTGACTAAAAATTGATTCCCCCAATTCTTTTGTTTTCAGAAATATCCTATATGTGGCCCTAGTGTGCACGTTGACCAAACCACAGGCTTCATAATAGAAGGAGCACCTACTTGATTTTGGAGCCTCCTTTTTATGAGATTATTTTTTAGGCACCATGTAGGTTTCTAGGCACCATAAGATGCTAAAAGTTAGGAACCGACCCACAAGTGACCCCATTTTGCAAACTACACCCCTCAGGGAATTCATCTAGGGGTATAGTGTACATTTCAAACCCCCAGGGGTTTCACCAATTGTGGTACAACTGGGCAGTGAAAATTAAAAATAAAATTTTTTACACAAAAATGCAGTTCTGGCTCAAAATTTTTCATTTTTAGAAGGTATGAAGGAGAAAAAGCACCCCAAAATCTGTGCCCCAATTTCTCCCGAGTACGGCAATGCCTCACATGTGACCAAAAAATACCATTTGGGTGCATGGCAGGACTCAGAAAGGAAGGAGTGATTTTTGGATTTTGCAGCTCAGATTCTGGTGGAATGTTGGTGGGTGCTATGTTGCATTAGCAAGACCCCCCAAGCACCAATACAGTGGAACCCCCCCACAAGTGACCCCATTTTGCAAACTACACCCCTCAGGGAATTCATCTAGGGGTATAGTGTACATTTCAAACCCCCAGGGGTTTCACCAATTTTGATACAACTGGGCAGTGAAAATGAAAAATTACATTTTTTTACACAAAAATGCAGTTCTGGCTCAAAATTTTTCATTTTCAGAAGGTATGAAGGAGAAAAAGCACCCCAAAATCTGTGCCCCAATTTCTCCCGAGTACGGCAATGCCTCACATGTGACCAAAAAATACCATTTGGGTGCATGGCAGGACTCAGAAGGGAAGGAGTGATTTTTGGATTTTGCAGCTCAGATTCTGGTGGAATTTTGGTGGGTGCTATGTCGCATTAGCAAGACCCCCCAAGCACCAATACAGTGGAACCCCCCCACAAGTGACCCCATTTTGCAAACTACACCCCTCAGGGAATTCATCTAGGGGTATAGTGTACATTTCAAACCCCCAGGGGTTTCACCAATTTTGATACAACTGGGCTGTGCAAATGCAAAATTACATTTTTTACACAAAAATGCAGTTCTGGCTCAAAATTTTACATTTTCACAAGGAATGAAGGAGACAAAGCACCCCAAAATCTGTGCCCCAATTTCTCCCGAGTACGGCAATGCCTCACATGTGACCAAAAAATACCATTTGGGTGCATGGCAGGACTCAGAAGGGAAGGAGTGATTTTTGGATTTTGCAGCTCAGATTCTGGTGGAATTTTGGTGGGTGCTATGTCGCATTACCAAGACCCCCCAAGCACCAATACAGTGGAACCCCCCACAAGTGACCCCATTTTGCAAACTACACCCCTCAGGGAATTCATCTAGGGGTATAGTGTACATTTCAAACCCCCAGGGGTTTCACCAATTTTGATACAACTGGGCAGTGAAAATGAAAAATTACATTTTTTTACACAAAAATGCAGTTCTGGCTCAAAATTTTTCATTTTCAGAAGGTATGAAGGAGAAAAAGCACCCCAAAATCTGTGCCCCAATTTCTCCCGAGTACGGCAATGCCTCACATGTGACCAAAAAATACCATTTGGGTGCATGGCAGGACTCAGAAGGGAAGGAGTGATTTTTGGATTTTGCAGCTCAGATTCTGGTGGAATTTTGGTGGGTGCAATGTCGCATTAGCAAGACCCCCCAAGCACCAATACAGTGGAACCCCCCCACAAGTGACCCCATTTTGCAAACTACACCCCTCAGGGAATTCATCTAGGGGTATAGTGTACATTTCAAACCCCCAGGGGTTTCACCAATTTTGATACAACTGGGCTGTGCAAATGCAAAATTACATTTTTTACACAAAAATGCAGTTCTGGCTCAAAATTTTACATTTTCACAAGGAATGAAGGAGACAAAGCACCCCAAAATCTGTGCCCCAATTTCTCCCGAGTACGGCAATGCCTCACATGTGACCAAAAAATACCATTTGGGTGCATGGCAGGACTCAGAAGGGAAGGAGTGATTTTTGGATTTTGCAGCTCAGATTCTGGTGGAATTTTGGTGGGTGCTATGTCGCATTAGCAAGACCCCCCAAGCACCAATACAGTGGAACCCCCCCACAAGTGACCCCATTTTGCAAACTACACCCCTCAGGGAATTCATCTAGGGGTATAGTGTACATTTCAAACCCCCAGGGGTTTCACCAATTTTGATACAACTGGGCAGTGAAAATGAAAAATTACATTTTTTTACACAAAAATGCAGTTCTGGCTCAAAATTTTTCATTTTCATAAGGTATGAAGGAGAAAAAGCACCCCAAAATCTGTGCCCCAATTTCTCCCGAGTACGGCAATGCCTCATGTGTGACCAAAAAGTGTCAGGACTCAGAAGGGAAGGAGTGATATTTGGATTTTGCAGCACAAATTCTGGTGGAATGTTGGTGGGTGCTATGTCGCATTAGCAAGACCCCCAAAGCACCAATACAGTGGAACCACCCCACAAGTGACCCCATTTTGCAAACTACACCCCTCAGGGAATTCATCTAGGGGTATAGTGTACATTTCAAACCCCCAGGGGTTTCACCAATTTTGATACAACTGGGCTGTGAAAATGAAAAATTACATTTTTTTACACAAAAATGCAGTTCTGGCTCAATTTTTCATTTTCAGAAGGTATGAAGGAGAAAAAGCACCCCAAAATCTGTGCCCCAATTTCTCCCGAGTACGGCAATGCCTCATATGTGACCAAAAAATACCAGTTGGATGCATGGCAGGACTCAGAAGGGAAGGAGTGATTTTTGGATTTTGCAGCTCAGATTCTGGTGGAATGTTGGTGGGTGCTATGTGGCATTAGCAAGACCCCCGAAGCACGGTGAAATGATGAACCTAATAATCCATAGATGTGTGGTATATTTTAAAACACTCCTTTATACATAGGCCGGGTTTGTCGGGGCAAGTTTCACAGTGGAAAATAGTTTCCTTTCTTATTCCCTTTTTATAGCAAACTTTGCACCTTTTTTGTGTCCTGCCCTTTCTTGCAGTGGAGGGGATTTCGTTCGGAAAATGCTGCCCTGGTACAATACGGGGGCCAGTACTAGAAGTACTGGGGCCCTCTGCCTGCTGGTTCCCAAATACTAGGCCCTTTATGACTTCCTCTTGAAAGTGCATAAATGTCCCCCTCTGGCCGGTAGAACGGAATAGCACGTAAGCGTTATACAGTGCCATCTGGATGATATACACGGCCAGCTTCTTGTACCAGATTTTTGTTTTCCGCAGGGCACTGTACGGCTTCAGTACCTGATCTGAAAGATCCACTCCGCCCATGTACCTATTGTAATCCAGGATACAATTAGGTTTTGAGGTGTGGGTACTGGTACCTCGTACAGGGACGGAGGTGGTACTGTCTCCGTGAATTGTTGTCAGTATAAGGACATCCCTCTTGTCCTTATATTTGACCAACAACATATTTTCGGTGCATATTCCCCTGCTTTCACCCCTTCTCATTACTTGGGCAATGTGCGTTTTTGGGAGGCCTCTTTGGTTCTTGCGCACAGTACCGCAAGCTGCTGTACCTCTTGAACCAAGGGCCTTAAACAGGGGGATGCTAGTGTAAAAGTTATCCACATAGAGGTGATAACCTTTATCCAGGAAGGGGTGCACTAAATCCCAGACAATTTTTCCACTAACACCTACGAGGGAGGGGGGGCATTCTGGTGGTTCAATTCTTGAATCCTTCCCTTCATATACCCTAAACCTGTGAGTGTACCCTGAGGTGCTTTCACACAGCTTATACATTTTTATGCCATACCTTGCCCTCTTACTGGGAAGGTACTGGCGGAATTTAACCCTTCCTTTAAAATGTATAAGGGACTCGTCTATGCAAATGAATTTATCTGGGATGTACATCTCTTCAAATTTGGCACTGAAATGATCAATGACCGGCCTGACTTTGAATAGCCGGTCAAAGGTGGGATCATCTCTGGGTGGGCACTGTGCATTATCGTTGTAATGCAAAAATTTAAGGATCGTCTCAAATCGAGCCCGGGGCATGGCCATACGGTAAAATGGGGTGCTGTACAGAACATCTGTACTCCAATATTGCCTAATTTCTGGCTTTTTTACTATGCCCATATGAAACACCAGACCCCAAAACTTCATCATCTCTACTGCATCTACAGGGGTCCACCTAGCAAATGATGACATGGGGTTTTGAGCAATAAACTGCTGGGCATATAAATTAGTTTGGTCCACCATTAAATTTATAAAATCATCAGAGAAAAATAATTTGAAAAAGTCAATTTCTCTGAGACCTGTGGAATCAAATTGGATTCCTGGCATGGCCAAAAACTCAGGAACCTGGGGCTCAAAATTGTCTGGTGGTGGGGTCCATACGAGATCAATTATTGGGGGGTGGGTCTCAGCTGCTCTACGGGGGCGTCTTTGAGGGGGTCCCTCATCACCAGAGGAGGAAGAGGAGCTTAAGACGAATCCTTCAAATTCCCCGCTTGCATCACTGGCTGTGTCAGAGTCAGAGGCAAGCATGGCATATGCCTCCTCCACTGAATACATTCTTCTGGATGACTGGGATGACATTTGGGATGACATTTGGGATGACATTTGGGATGCCATTTTTATTTTTGTGTTACTGGTAGTGAAATGTTTCAACACGTGTATAGTGTAGGGGGGGGGTACAAACTTTATTTCAACCCGGGGGGTATGTAGTGTGTAGTGTGTATGTAGTGCAGAAAAAAAAATACTTTATACAAAAAAAAAATAATTGAAGGGGTTAAAAAAAAAAAATTGAAGGGGTTAAAAAAAAAAATTGAAGGGGTTAAAAAAAAAAAAAAAAGGTCCTGCGCCAAAAATTGAGCACAGATGTTGGTCAGTAACGTCCGTCACTGAACATCGCTCAAAGGCAACAGGAATTTGATCAAAAAAAAAAAAAATAGATCAACCCTGTGCCGAAAAAGATGATCAGTGATTATTTGCCGGTGACACAGAAAACGCTGTGAATGGCTGTTCACACTGAACAGCCAATCACAGCGATCGCCGACGGGGGGGCGGCATCGCCGCCCCCCCTGGGCATGCAGGGACATGTCTGCTGTCAGGGACAGCAGACATCGTCCCTCTGTCACTGCGTCTCTAGACGCAGTGACAGTTTGAAGTCATGACGTATATATACGTCATGTGTCGGGAAGTACTTCCCGGCCATGACGTATATATACGTCAAATGTCGGGAAGGGGTTAAAGTGTCCTGTGCATTATTTCATCCTCCAAAGTTTTGAAGCATACATATTGGAAAACAAATGCATAAAAAATAATTAATCATCATCATCATATAAAAATATTAAATATTAAAATGTTGTGATAAAATTATTTTAAGATATATGGAACTCAGGTCATATACAAATCAGGAATAGGACATAATATATGCTGTTAACTTTAAAATAGATTACTACATAAACCATTTAAGCTCAAAATCTTTGTTAAGACCTTTGGGGGGGAGAGTTTAATGGTTATAAATCATGGTGATTTAATTTTTAGCTAAGGACGCAGAAATATCACTTCCTCTGCTGTCGCCTTTAATTTTCCTCAAGACATACATTTTTTTTATAAAATCAGGGTTACACTGATGTTTGAGTTTAAAATGCATGGACAATGCGTGCATCTCCAGACCTTTCCGAATATTCCTGATATGTATGGAGTGCAGTGGCGTAGCTACAGGGGTCGCAGCGGTCGCAGATGCGACCGGGCCCCTGAGCCAGGGGGGCCCAACCCCCGCCACTGTCCGGCACTTGCTCCAGGCGCAGGAAGTTCACATGGCGCCGGAGCCGTGCTCCACAAACTCTGCCGCCCGCCCAGCACGCCTGCTCCCCCACCCGCTTCCCCGCACGTTCAGCACCCCCACCTCTGGTGTCCTGACACCTGGAACCGCAGCTCACTGTCTTAAGCCGCCAGTCATTGGTAGCCGCGCGGTGACTGCGCTGTGGACTCTGGAGAGTAAGGCGCTGGGGAGAGGAACACCCGTCAGCGGAGACACTGTGATTGACACCAGGAGACTGGTGAGGGAGAAGCTGTGAGCACTGCAGGATGACGCCGGAAAAGTCGCGCCGGGGAGAGGAACACCCGGGGGCCGTGACAACAGGAGACTGCGGAGAGAAGCTGTGAGTGGTATGACACAGGAGACACCGCGCTGGGGAGAGGATGGAAGGAGAAACACTGACTGCACTGCGGACGGGAGAAGGAAGCGTGGTGAGCAGGTAAGTACTAGCAGTTAACACACTGCCTGTGAATGGGAGCCCTGCACTGCCCGCTTGAACTGAGGGGTCCCCCTGTACTTGGGATAGATGGGACAAAGTGATGGCTGTCACAAGCTTTCAATCCTCTCCCCCCCCCCCATTTTGTTGTATGTAGGGGGGCCCCAAGCTGGCCTTTCGCACCAGGGCCCATGAACCCTTAGCTACGCCCCTGATGGAGTGTGCATCTGCACCATGTATTTTTCTTTGCAGAACTACAAGTACCAGCATGATAGCACCTCATGTATATAGGGTGTGCATTCTAAGATCCCCCTCCCCCATATGCTAATATTGTGTATAGTAGCACCCCACCCACCTGATTTGAATATTTTTTAACCAGCTTGGTCCCTGGTAGTCACAGACTGCAAACTGGAGGCACAATGTAGGTAAGACCTAAAATTGACATAAATTGCTAGTCTTGGGGATAGATTTGGGGCGCGGCTCCCCTTGGGTTGATGTGGCTGAGATGCTTTCCGGGTGGCACACCCTAACATTTATTTAGCACTATTTATTTTCCACTAATATATTATACTTTCTAACACTTCACTTTTTAACCTATAGCTTCTGCTTCTTTCTTATTAATACACCTTTAGCTTAGTTTTTCACTTGTGTGCTGCCCTGGGGTGACTGGCCTATGCCAACCTTTTTGGGGATCCGCACCCCAGATTCAAACTTAGTATTATGGACCCACCAGAAATGAGGTCACCGTGAAGCTGGTTGGTGGGCAAATATATCTTGGCCAATTGATATAACAAGAACCTCTATTATTGTTTATTAATATGGAGTGTGCATCTGCACCATGTATTTTTCTTTGCAGAACTACAAGTCCCAGCATGATGGCACCTCATGTATATAGAGTGTGCATTCTAAGATCCCCCCCCATAAGCTAATATTGTGTACACCTGTACACCTGAAGGTTAGGACTCCTTCAACTTAGAGTAGCACCCCACCCACCGCTATCAACGCGATTGCAATGTTAAAAATATTTTAACATTGAACCCTATGGCAAAATCGCATTGATCGCGTTGGTCGCGTGCCATGTTAGTGCACGCGACCAATGCGATCAACGCGATTTTGCCTTTGCCGACAAAATGGACCTGATTTCAAAGGAAATCGGGTCCATCGCCTTAGTCGTGTACCTTAACTTAAGGTACACGATTACTAACGATTGTGGCCGTTCTAGGAAACAAGTACCGTATTTTTTAACAACAGTAGGATCCGGAACACGGACTGGGCTTTCCTATAGGTACAGGTATAAATACCTGCCCTGGGGGTGCTTTTCTCCACACCTTGAAAAAGGGCTTGGTGTTTGGTGGAGTGGCATCTTAGGCAACTTGGAACCTACCTATTGTCAGCTGGTACCGCTTATGTCCTAATCCAGATTGGTTACAGAAGTGGCAGGATCCAGGCTTCCTTGATGCCTAACTTTTTTATTGCTGCTGTATCACCATTACATCTTTTGAATTAAAAATAATAATTAATGGATCGTGATCTCTCTTGAATTTGACGATTCTGATCTGGGGACATCGGCAAAAAGAAACCTTTTGTGGCACATAGGGCCTCGCTAAGAGGTGAGATATAACCCTTATGGATGGTGTTGATTGATGCATGTGCTATAAGGCAGAGGGAAGATCACTTAACACCTAGAAGAAAATAAACCCCTATGTGTATATAGGGCACTGTTTGGAGGTCAGTATCCATTTGATTTCTGGAAATCAGTAGAAGTACTGCTTACCTGCTAAAGATCTCCTTATATGAACATAGGGTTTCTTTACAAGGTCAGTCTGGTGACTGGAAAAGCCAGGCAGACATCATGGGAGACGATTGCATTAATCTCATCTCCAGGACTGTTGTCTTCATTTGATATTATAAATCATTACTGTAATTGATGCGCCAGAGGGAGTTCCCTAAGGATCTGACCTGGATGGTAGCCATCATCTCACTGTCAAGACGGACTGCTGCAGCATCTTAGGACCAGCGCTATAGGCATGGCCCATGAACTCCAGGACTTTTGTATCACACCTAGGCTCCAAATCTCACCCACCTCCCAACTGTTTACCTGTAATACTCCCCATGTCCCTTGGTAGGCTGGCTGTCTCAGGGGTATTACATGACCTGTGTCTTCCTGGTGGGTACCTAGGTGCATTTTTTCTGGCCTCGCTGCCAAGCAGGTTTGGTACAGGTGCAGGGTGTCTGACAACTGACTCTGCTGCATTTCTACCAACACTTGAAAAAGCTGCATGAGCAGCAAAATGCGTCGGTCATTGGTACACCAGAATTGCTGCCACAATCTACTTCTCCCTGATTGCGTCTCCAAGTGCCTCTTCTAAACTGCAGTGGCAGTCAAACTCATATTGTGTTGTCCCAGATTGCAGGATCCATACACAGGCTTCGCCATCAGCTGTGGAGGTATGCCACCTCTCTAATTTGCCTGCCTGAGATCAAGTGAACCCCTGACTTCAGATAATCCATATTTGTGGAGGAATGCTATCCCCCCACTTTGATTGGAGAAAGTATCTTGGAGGGACATTACGCAATACCCAATATCGGGACAAATTACACCTTTTTGGGCCCAAAAAGAATGGGACACACAAGGAGATGTACAACTTACTGCAGCTATTCTACTTACATTGTACACTTATTTTTTAATCAGTTTATTTTTAGGCTTTTCAGCTAATCTTTTTAAAAAGTGTTACTAAACAGTAAATGTTATTTTTCTTAATTATTGCACAACCTGATTTTACTGTGTAGCACAACTACCTTTGTTTATATATTGTATCACATGATCAATATTAACACCATTGTTACGACCTGGGGAATTGTCCTGGGATACCTGCAAATTAACATGTGCATCTTCAACAATACATGGGATAATTTCTGCTGGCTTACAATTAGAAAACTGCTTAATATCTGTTTCCCATGGTCTCTGAGAAGGAATGGGGTTATCTGAGAATTTTGACATTGCCTTATTGTCAGTCACATGTTCTGCCCGCACCCAAACCATATCTGTCCCCTTTGTGCAATTAGTGTCCCCTGGCCCTGGATCATGACTAGACATCACTGGAAGAACAGGGTTAACTTCTAGCACAATAACATGAGTGACATCACCAGCAGCACTCCTACCACTGTTAGGTGATGGTGTCTCATTCCCAGCTAGATTAGGACATCCACTTAACCCCACATACTGGCAAGAATTACTCAAGGTACCTGTCTCTATCCCACCCTCTCCTACCTTCATCTCAATTGAAGTTACAGCATTATCACAGATCATCCCAGGAGCTTCAGACAGAGTCACAACATTGCAATGTTCAGCATTGTTACATACTACCTGAGATGCATGATATGGTTCAGAAGGGCATACCATTGGCAGGTATGGTTTGAGTTAGTAAATTCCCCAAATCAGTAGTCCCAAATATTTGTGTAAATACAGATGGAGTAGGTCTCATCCTGGCAGGGGATGGCGCTGGCGTTGCCAGCCGCCATCCCCCGCCAGTGCCATGGCGATTGCGAGAAGGGGACGCGCGCGCACGAGAGGCGCGCACGTCCCCTTCCGACGGCGCTTCCATCCGTTCCCCCGGGTCCCCGCCGGCTTGCCGGCGGTAACCCGGGGTCCCCGCCACCTGCCCGCACCCCCCCTAACCCCCCCTAACCCTGTCCGTCTCCCTGAGGAGGAGACGGACAGGGTTTCCGTCGCGCTGGCGACGGAGACTGAGACGCGCGTGCGCGTGAGACGCACGCGCGTCTCAGTATATTCGCTGGCGAGGCTGCTGGCGGGTCGCCAGAGGGGACCACCTGGCAAACCACCAGCAAGGATGGGAACTACCCCATCTGTACAGTCAAAAAGTCACATTCCTCTTTCCAACCTACAGTAGTCTCTTCCATGCATATGTCCACTTCGCAGTCAGCTTCTTCCGGCATCACTCTTGGGCAACTGGTGGGAGCAGGCTGCTCCCATCATCGGCTTCTTCCAGCAGTTTAAACTGGGCTTTGTGAGGTGGTGTCCCATGAGCAAGTTCCATGACGACCGTAGTGGGCAGGGGTACCTTTTACTTGGGGGGGAATCCCTGGTGGGAGCATACTGCCTGCATTCTCAGCTTCTCCCAGCAGTTTAAACTTGGACTTTACTTCCAGAGCTGGAAACAGAAGCTGTTCTAGGCGATGCTACTCTGCATCTACCCGGCGGCTCTGATCTTTCCAAAATGGGGTATCAAGTTTTTCCCAACTATGGACCTCTTGCTGCGCTAATTGGAAACATTCCAACAGTTCTCTCAGCAGTATCCCAGCAGTCGCATAGGGACCCCAGGTATGAAATCCGGCACGATTCTGGCTGAAGGAATTGCACCCACCATCCCGCTGTGTGATCATCTCCCCATGGGTATGGTTGGGCCAGGGAATACCTTGCAGCTGGCATTCTTTCATTAGTTACCTTGTGCTCTTTATGGTAAATGCATAATCATCCTCATCTGGGTCAATATACCCATTTGGCTCCTCTGGTACTGTAGGGGATTGGTACTCTGCAGCCTCCCTGACTGCTATGCATCCTACAGTCTCCCTGGTATTAGAAATACTTCATACCTCTGAGCATCTGTAGTAAGGTCCAAATCCAACTGGTTATCCACAACCCAGCTGGCATTTACTTGGCTTTCCCTGTCCATTTCAAAGATAGGGAAATAGTATGACGCGTCCACAGTCAAAGGCTGCCAGTTGAGTTTAGCTAGCTCCAACTGGAGCTTGTGGTCTGCTTCTTCCTTGGCAGCAGCTGTCTTTCTGGCAGTTTCCTCCTTTGCTGCAACTGCCTTTTTGGCCCATTCTGCAGCTTTAGCACCAATGCATTATCTGGCTCCTTCACATACTTCAGAGCCATTTGTAGATGTATATCCACGTCAGAGCAAGAAATTGGAGGCATCCAATCCACAGTGCGTGGGGCCTGCAGTCTTCAGTGCTTTTACTGTGACTTTCACTACTACATAAGCCTTGAGTTCCGGTATCTGGTGAATTGTATTCACTTAAGTTATCCAGATAAAAACAAAAAATACATTTTGAAATATCCCACTGCTGCCACCATTTGTCACGATCCTAAGCACGCCAATTCCCCAGATACACTAGTCTGCAAATCTCTGACATGTGACATGGTTACTGGATAGTGTGTTTTATTTCAACACAATTTTCTGCTTACCACCAACCAAAGTACCTTTTGAATCTAGTCCACAACAGCTCTGGTTCTGCTGACACAAATTACACGGTGCTACACTCTGTCCTGTCTGGCCGTCTGCTATTAGCAAGCAGCTAGGAGTGTGCTTCATGTTGCTCTCAGCTGCATCCACTGATTACCTTAGCTATGGTATAAAAAGGAATCAGTAGGACTCCACCCTGCTGGTCATAGTTTCTGTTCCTGCTCCATGTGTGGATGGCCTGTACGCCAGCTCCCCCCTGGAAATCAACCTGCTCGGGACTTTTGCCTTGTCTCTGTCATCAACCTGCTCTGGACATTTGCCTTGTCTCTGTCATCAACCTGCTCTGGATATTTGCCTTGTCTCTGTCATCAACCTGGTCTGGATATTTGCCTTCTCTGTTTGCAAAAGGACTTGTCAGTTAAGTACTTTAGATCCTGCTATTACTTACCATATACCGAGTAGCTGGCCTGCATTCTCCCACTACTCTGCATCCTGCAATAACCCATTTACTCTGCATTATCCACCTGCAATTATCCATATTACTTTGTATTAACCTCCTGCATTTCGTGTACCTTGGAAGTTACTTTATTTGCTGTGGAAGTTATACTTTATTCTTTGATGCCTGAATAAAGTATTTCATTGTTACTTTCTGTGGACATTCATTTGAGCTGCATACAGGTCCTGGTTTGGTTATGTCATTGCTAGCTGCTGCCCTCACCTGTGTCTAAGCATTGTGTGTTTCTCAGACTTTCTGCACAGAAGGGGTTAATCTCACATCCCTGGTCACTACTCATCAGTTACCTTTCCACACCTGGTCCAGAGTCCTGAACCTGTCTGAATTCCTCTGCAGCCACAGTCTAGTCTCTCTGTACCAGACCGTTGCTTACTCCAGATACGGACATATAGGGCGGTATTCAATGAGCCTGATTCGCCATGTTTTTATGGCGAATTTGTGCTGTTTGGCGAATTTCTGACTAAAACGGTGAATCACCCTATTCAATGACCAGATGGCGAATACATTTGAAGGTTTTTTTCACCATGATTCACCGAGTAGCAATCGCTATCTTTTTATGGTGAAGTGGAATGTGAACTTTTAAAATAAAGTGTTCTGTTTTTTACATTTGGTGTCAAAAAATCAGGAATTTTCTTCTGAGGAGGGGCATGCTATTTTTATTCATGTGCTGTAAGCACATGAATATATATTTAATTTTAAAAAAATATATATATATTTTTTTTAATACAGCAGCCAGCAGGGGGCGCCGGAGCCGAGCCGCTCATTACATATTCATATATTCACTGCACCCGATGTTACGTTCGGGTATAGTGAATATACGTGGCCCCCTGCTGGCACCCCCGGGGGGCAGCCTGTGCTGCCTGGCACCCGGGGAGCCCACCTGCCCCCCACAAACGTTCAGGGGCAGGCAGAGAGACTTCCATCTCTCTGCCTGGCACCCTCCTCAGGCTCCCTGCGGCAATCGCCGCAGGAGCTCATATTCGCCTGTCAGGGGCAGCGAGCCCCTGACACGTTGAATACCGGAGCCCGCTGGCTCCGGAACGTGGCGAATGTGCAGCGAATCCTAAAAAGGATTCGCTGCACCTCGCAGGTATTCACATTGAATACCGCCCATAGTGTCCAGTCTGCCAGATCCTAAAACACGGTAGCACACTGTTGAATTCATCAGGGGCTTGAGCTGGATATACAACATATATCAAAACTAAATTAAGATTTTTTTAAAATTTAAGTTAAATCACTACAAGGCTTATTACAAGGAAAAGGTACAAGATTTTGATACAAGTTAAGTCACAGGTAAAAACAATTTCAAAGAAAATAACAGTAGGAAAATGAGAATTTACCAATCCAATTAGGCATAACAGGAGACAGTGGAATGGAGTGGAATCTCTCCGGGTACTGGAGCATTATAGAGACAGGTATCTGACCCGTCTCATTCCAAGGATAATGGACAATTTTTCTCTCTCGCTCTCTGCATGGCACTTTTAAGATTTGCCAACTGCACTCACATCTAGCACCCCCCCTCAGGAATCTCCACTGTCACATGGGGTCTCCTGGTCATATACACATTACCTTTCTTTGAATCTGAGCCATTAGATCTCAACAAAACAAACACTGACACATAAGAAGTTGAGGTTGGATCTGGTTTGTATAAGAGAGACACCCTTGGTGCCTCCTGATTCTTATTTCTGATAAGGCTTCATCCTAGAATTCTAAGGAAATTATTCTATGCCTTAGATACCAGTATTAGGACAAGGTTTTTTTTATAGATTTAGAGGTGATGAAGATACAGTAACATAAACTTCTTCACAAAGAGCTGAGCTGCCTTGACACACAGACCCCTGCATACCTAAACATAAGGCAAATACAGGTCAGTTTAATAAACTACACTTCGTAGGTATTCATCAGCAATATAATGCACTGTTCTGCCCATTCTGGCGTCAGAATGGCGTTTAATCATGACAGCTATGATGATGTAATTGTGAAGACATGCTGTGGTAACACAGTTGTGTTACCTTTTGTTTCTCTACTTTACTTTGGTTGGGCTCCTAGGTGACAGTATTCCACTCCTCTCTAGTGGTTGTGTCACAAACCGCAGATCTTACCATCGGAAACATCGCTCATTACCATCTCGATGGTCGGTACTGCGTGAGAGGCCTGTCATCCGCATGACTTCTGATGTGTGGCGCGATGTCCCCAGTGTCCCCGCGGTCGGTTGCCATAGTTCCCTGCCAAGCGCACGCCGTTCCCGGGCAGCATGGGTGCCGCCATGACACTCTCAAGTCAGCTGATTCCCCAGACCAATCCCCGCTGTCCATCCACGTCACCTCTGACCCACACACCTGTACCTGGATCAAGGTGTGTGCTCCTTTCCCAGCATTGATTGGTGCTACAGCTGGCAGCCAATCACAGACAAGCAAGGGGGATAAAGCCGGCCTGCGGCCTTCCTTCCTTGTCTTGAACAATTGCTTACCTGCTCTCAGTATTCTCCTGCGACAGAGAAGTTCCAAGACTCCGAGATCTCCAGGCTCCCCTGTGATTCTCTCCAAGCGTTACCTGCATCCGCTATACTTACCTGGGTTGTCCATCTCCAGAAGACTCCTGCTATTCCACCTCTGCAGTCGAGTACAGGTGCCTCGCCATTACCACCATTGGCTTCCAAGCCTTTCAGAGACATTCTCCATCTTGTCCTGAACTAGCGACTGGCTCCGTCGACACCAGCGTCGACATTCAGCTGCTGTGCTCTATAGAGACATTACCATCTACGTCCTATTGTTCCAGCATAGCCCTGAGTCATTCACCAGCCGTCGGCACCATTGTCGGCACCACAGTCTACCTCAGTTGTCGACATCCTGTGCAATCCTCCGCAGTCTCCAGATTGCCTTCCCTCCTCCATTGCTACCTTCAGTATCATCTCCCTTGCCTGCGTCCAGAGGACCAGGGCAGGGGGCCGCGACCTGCCTGTCAGACGCAGCTAAGTCCAAAGTTCCTTGCGGGGCTCCCTGGTGAATACCGCTGGCAGGTTAGACTCCGCGCCCCTGTTCCTGGTCTCCGTCAACTCTCTGGTTCGCTGTGCCCTGATCTCCCCGTGTATGTCCTACATCAAACCCTCTGCCTTTGGCTCTCCAGCGCCCTCCACTGGTCCACCACGGTCACAGCCGGGAACACAAAACCCGCCTGCGCTGACAGTTTGTTCAAGAGCGATGGACTCGGCTCAAGACCCCAGTGTGGGACCAGCGGTCATCCAAAATGTTACCGCCCGAATAGAGACTCAAGAAGCCACACAGCAGCGAGTGATAAAATTCCTCCAAGAGGTATCCAATCGATTGGACACATTGCAACAGTCATTGCCGACTCCTGTGTCAACTGCCCAGGGGAATCTGTCTCCACCCGCTGCTCTACCTTCTCGTCTCCTGCTACCTGTCCCCAGCAAATATGACGGCGATCCAAAACTCTGCCGGGGGTTTATCAACCAGTGTCAGATCCAGTTTGAACTTCTTCCACACAATTTCCCTACCGCCAGAATTAAAATAGCCTACATGGTCTCTTTGCTAACTGGCTCCGCCCTCAATTGGGTATCACCGTTATGGGAGAGATCTGATCCCCTGTTGTCAGACTATGGCAAATTCTTACAGACTTTCCGCCGTATATTTGATGTACCTGGACGCTCTACTTCAGCATCTACAGATTTACTACGGGTCAAACAAGGGTCCCGATCCATGGGACAATATGTGATCCAGTTCCAGACTTTGGCCTCTGAGTTACAATGGAATAACGAAGCCCTGACAGCCGCATTCTGGCTAGGGGTATCAGACCGCATTAAAGACGAACTGGCCACCCACGATCTTCCTGATTCCTTGGAAGACTTAATTTCCTTGTGTGTAAAGATTGATCTCCGCCTCAGAGAATGAGGTCTAGAGAAACAAAAGAAGTTAATTCCCAAGTTTACTCCTCGAGTACACTCAGAGTCCCCTGCGAGTGAAGAACCAATGCAAATAGGTAGATCACGCCTGACTCCTGAGGAGCGTTCCCGTCGACAGCGCAACAAACTCTGCATTTACTGTGCTGCTCCCAGTCACTTCATCAATGATTGTCCCGAGCGCTCGGGAAACTCCAGGGCCTAACCTGTAACGGAGGAGTTAGGTTAGGTCATGTCTCAAAGTCTCCTCCCTGTACTGACTTTATCCTCCCAGTGTCCTTAGAGACCCCTGCTGGACTCAGATCAAGCTCCGCTTTGGTCGACTCCGGGTCGGCAGGAAATTTCATTTCTCAACATCTTGTTACCAAGTTACAAATTCCCGTGATGCCTCTACATCCTCATCTCATTGTCACAGCAGTGGATGGCAGTAAAATTCCGGGCAGCGAGGTACGTGCCTGTACCAAGCCGGTTCTGCTGAAAGTGGGCACATTACATCAAGAGCACATTAAATTTTTTGTCATTCCTAAAGCATCTTATGATGTTGTATTGGGCCTTCCCTGGCTCAGGCTCCACAACCCCACCATCAACTGGTCGCTTTTACAATTAGAGCAATGGAGTCATCATTGTCATCAGCATTGCATCAATCCTGTGATACCTGTGCGCTCTGCTGTGGCCACCTCTGTACCTGGTCTCCCCGAAGTTTACAAAGACTTTGCTGACGTGTTCTGTGAACAATCAGCCGACACACTGCCGCCCCACCGTCAGTGGGATTGTCCAATTGACCTCCTTCCTGGAAAGACTCCTCCCAAGGGACGTACATACCCCCTGTCGGTCCCGGAGACTCAAGCCATGTCTACATATATTCGTGAGAACTTACAGAAAGGCTTCATCAGACCCTCAAAGTCCCCAGCAGGCGCAGGATTCTTTTTTGTAAAAAAAAAAGATGGTGGTCTGCGACCTTGTATTGATTACAGAGGGTTAAATAACATCACAGTCAAAAACAGCTTTCCGCTCCCCTTGATTACAGAATTATTCGATCGAGTGAAAGGTGCCACCGTCTTCACCAAGCTGGACCTCCGTGGGGCATACAACTTGATACGTATCCGCAAGGGTGACGAGTTGAAGACTGCATTCAATACGAGGGATGGTCACTACGAGTATTTAGTGATGCCCTTCGGCCTCTGCAATGCCCCAGCTGTCTTCCAACAATTTGTTAACGAGGTCTTTCGAGACATGCTGTACGTCTGTCTTGTGGTCTATTTGGACGACATTCTAATATTCTCCAGAGATCTACATTCACACCGTTCCCAAGTCAAAGAGGTCCTCCTCCGTCTCAGAAAAAATCGACTCTACGGCAAGATCTCCAAATGCACATTTGAGGTACCCTCAGTTCCATTTCTAGGATACCTAATTTCCGGGTCACAATTGAGCATGGACCCCGAGAAATTGGAAGCCATCACTGGGTGGTCTCAACCCACTACACTGAAAGCCGTACAACGCTTTATTGGCTTCGCAAACTATTACCGAAAATTCATCCGGGGTTTCTCCACTCTGATTGCTCCTATTACAGCTCTCACCCGCAAGGGTAGCAACCCGTCTGTCTGGTCCCCAGAGGCCTTGTCGGCATTCCAGTTGCTGAAACAGTCATTCATCTCTGCACCCATTCTGTCCCAGCCTGATATGGAACGACCTTTCTCCCTAGAAGTCGATGCCTCCAACATAGGGGTAGGTGCAGTACTGTCTCAGACATCCGAGGATGGGAAACAGCATCCCTGTGGTTTTTTCTCACGCAAATTCTTACCAGCAGAGAGAAATTATTCCATAGGCGACCAGGAGTTACTGGCTATTAAATTAGCACTCGAAGAATGGAGGTATCTCCTGGAAGGCGCCAAATTTCCAGTCATCATATACACTGATCATAAAAATCTCCTGTACCTGCAGTCGGCTCAGTGTATGAATCCTCGTCAGGCCCGGTGGTCTTTATTCTTTTCCAGATTTTCTTTCAAGATCTTGTACCGTCCTGGTTCTCAAAATGTAAAGGCCGATGCCTTATCTCGCTCCATGGAAGAGGATCCTCTAGTACCCGAGAATCATCCCATCATTGACCCCATCGCATTTGCTCCCACGCAACTTTCTCCGGTACCTCCTCCTGGCAAAACTCTGGTACCCCCTGAGCTCCGCCAAAGACTGCTGTCCTGGGCTCACAAGTCCTTATTCTCCGGACACCCTGGCGTTCAGGGCACTTTTGAAATCCTCCAACGTTCTTACTGGTGGCCCCAGATGAGAAAAGACGTCAAAGACTTTGTGGCATCGTGTACTGTCTGTACCCAGCATAAAACCCCTCGTCAAATTCCTGCTGGAAAACTTTGCCCCTTATCTATTCCAACGCGTCCATGGACGCACATTTCAATGGACTTCATCACAGAGTTACCCAAGTCCCAAGAATACAACACCGTCTGGGTGGTAGTTGACCGTTTTTCGAAGATGGCCCGATTCATACCTCTCTCCGGGTTACCCTCCGCTCCTACTTTGGCCCAGTTATTCGTGCAGCACATCTTCAAAAGCCATGGCCTGCCTACAGAAATCGTCTCTGACCGAGGAGTGCAATTTGTGGCACGCTTTTGGAGAGCCCTGTCTTCAGCCCTTCAAATTAAATTGAAGTTTTCATCTGCTTATCATCCGCAGTCCAATGGCCAGACAGAAAGGGTCAATCAGGATCTCGAGACGTTCCTACGGCTGTACATCTCATCTTCCCAGGATGATTGGTCCAAGTTACTCCATTGGGCTGAGTTTGCCCATAATTACAGGTACCATTCATCCACAGGTCACTCCCCCTTCTTCATTGTTTATGGCCAACATCCCAGGCCACCCACCTTCGAGGCATTAGCAACCATCGAAGTGCCAGCAGCTACCGCAGCCCTGAGACACTTTTCACAAATCTGGAAGAAAGTGCACTTCAATCTAAAAAAAGCTTCTGTTCGTTACAAGTTCTTTGCGGATCGTAAGAGACGTGCAGTACCAGAATTCCGTCCTGGTGACAAAGTATGGCTGTCTACCCGAAACATACGACTGAGGGTCCCCTCAATGAAATTTGCGCCTCGATTCATAGGTCCATATATTGTCGAACAGAAGATCAATCCGGTAGCATACAAAATAAAATTACCCAAGTCTTTACGCATTCCCAACTCCTTTCATGTCTCCTTGCTACGACCTCTAATTCTTAATCGCTTCCAGTCTTCATCCCCGGTATCACCGCAAGTCAGAACTGAGCGAGGAGTGGAGTTTGAGATAAAAAAGATCGTGGATTCTCGCCATCGTTATGGACGCCTTCAGTATCTCATTGACTGGAAGGGATATGGTCCTGAGGAGAGAAGTTGGACCAATGCTGAAGACGTTCATGCTCCTCGTCTAAGAGAAAAGTTCCATCAGGAACATCCTTCCAAGCCCAAAGGGTGTTCGGTGCCCACCCTAAAAGAAGGGGGTACTGTCACAAACCGCAGATCTTACCATCGGAAACATCGCTCATTACCATCTCGATGGTCGGTACTGCGTGAGAGGCCTGTCATCCGCATGACTTCTGATGTGTGGCGCGATGTCCCCAGTGTCCCCGCGGTCGGTTGCCATAGTTCCCTGCCAAGCGCACGCCGTTCCCGGGCAGCATGGGTGCCGCCATGACACTCTCAAGTCAGCTGATTCCCCAGACCAATCCCCGCTGTCCATCCACGTCACCTCTGACCCACACACCTATACCTGGATCAAGGTGTGTGCTCCTTTCCCAGCATTGATTGGTGCTACAGCTGGCAGCCAATCACAGACAAGCAAGGGGGATAAAGCCGGCCTGCGGCCTTCCTTCCTTGTCTTGAACAATTGCTTACCTGCTCTCAGTATTCTCCTGCGACAGAGAAGTTCCAAGACTCCGAGATCTCCAGGCTCCCCTGTGATTCTCTCCAAGCGTTACCTGCATCCGCTATACTTACCTGGGTTGTCCATCTCCAGAAGACTCCTGCTATTCCACCTCTGCAGTCGAGTACAGGTGCCTCGCCATTACCACCATTGGCTTCCAAGCCTTTCAGAGACATTCTCCATCTTGTCCTGAACTAGCGACTGGCTCCGTCGACACCAGCGTCGACATTCAGCTGCTGTGCTCTATAGAGACATTACCATCTACGTCCTATTGTTCCAGCATAGCCCTGAGTCATTCACCAGCCGTCGGCACCATTGTCGGCACCACAGTCTACCTCAGTTGTCGACATCCTGTGCAATCCTCCGCAGTCTCCAGATTGCCTTCCCTCCTCCATTGCTACCTTCAGTATCATCTCCCTTGCCTGCGTCCAGAGGACCAGGGCAGGGGGCCGCGACCTGCCTGTCAGACGCAGCTAAGTCCAAAGTTCCTTGCGGGGCTCCCTGGTGAATACCGCTGGCAGGTTAGACTCCGCGCCCCTGTTCCTGGTCTCCGTCAACTCTCTGGTTCGCTGTGCCCTGATCTCCCCGTGTATGTCCTACATCAAACCCTCTGCCTTTGGCTCTCCAGCGCCCTCCACTGGTCCACCACGGTCACAGCCGGGAACACAAAACCCGCCTGCGCTGACAGGTTGTCTGGCTCATTAAATCAATCAATACAATTTATGATGTTCACAACGAAAAGTACACATCCGGGAAAAAGTTTTTTTTATTCGGCAACTCTTGTCATGCAGGAACCATAATACTGAAATATGTGGTTACTGTTACACAACAATTTATATTTTCAACTGTTACAATCCGTCTGGACACAATATCTACAGGATACTTTCTACAACATTATTGTATCCTATTTTCAAAGGATTCTGACTGAATGTTCCAGGAGGTTCAATAATCTAAGCAACTACAGTCAGAGCAATTGAGAATGAGTCTGCAGTACTCTTCTTTTATATATATATATATATATATATATATATATATATATATATATATATATATGAGTGGGAAAGAAAGACCGTCGTTATGCGCTACCTGTAGCAGCTACTCTATAAGACCTCCCTGTTAGTGAAGGTCAAGAAATGGAAATGTGTACAAATGTTGGATATAGAGAGCGCTAAATAGAACCTCCACCTTGCTGTGACATTCAACAGTGGATACCGGATTTGTGATTTATAAACAATTTTTATTTAAAATATAGTCAATATCGGACAGTATTCACATAAAAAATAATAAAATTATAATTCAATATGTTTCCAATGAGTCAAGACCCAACGCGTTTCGCCGATGAACGGCTTCCTCAGGGGTAGTTGACTCTATAAGAATATAGAAAGCCCTTTAAATATTTTCAATTGTAGAGTACAATATTTGGTGGTATGCTGAGTTTTGTTTACATACCGGGGTTCTGAGCTTTATGCAAAAGGTCTCAGGTTGAATTGTTTTAAAAACTTCTTATGACGCTTGGATGACGTCTAAAAATTTAAAAACATATACATCTATAAAAAATCTGGTGGAGGGGGAACATGTGTATAGGATGGGTTACGGTTAGCAGGAGGTGCCCTGTTGACCTTCCTGTAGAGTACATACCCTGTGGTGTTTGGAGGTCTGTCATACAGAAATCTGTCCGGTGTTAATGCCAATAGCACTGTTCAAAGGTTTTGAAGAGCACCTGAATGATGGATTTTATACTTTAGATACATATTCTAGACGCTTATTTGTGTTTTCTAAGTGGTTACCCACCGGGAAAAGGCGGGGGTACTGTGTTAATTTTCCTAAAGAGTACGTACCCTTTTATTGCTGATAAACCTGTCCAACACTTTTCTGTCGGATCCTTATACCGGTTGCGCTGTCCAAAACAATTTTTTTTTAGCGGACACCTAAGTAATAGATTTTCATTTAGCAATATTAGGAATTTTTTCCTTATTATTTAAATATAGAACAGGAGGCTAGTTAGAAGTATCTATAGGGTTTCCCTGTATTATCCCCCAGTTTCATCTATCTGGTGGTCGTTTTAGTTTGGAAAGGGTTAACGCATGGCACCTATGGCATAGTGCTAAGTGTATACATTCTACAGTATACCATATTCACTGATTTGTTATATTATATTATGTTCATTAGTTACAAAGCATTTCCTTATTAGACTTTAGTGCTATCATAGTGATACATTTAAACAAGTTCCACTTTGACAAAAGTTGCTCTCTGATACAAAGACTTCCCTCTATAAAATGCCATAGTGATACATTCAAACTAATTACAGTTATACATGAGTTGTAATTTAACATCTGACAGTTGTCTAAGGATATGGCAAACTATTCAGATGGAGCTTATAGTGATCCTAACTTGTTTCCTAAATTAAATGCAGGGACTTACCCGAAGTGTATGTATCGCTTTCTCCGTGTCTGCTGTCAGACTGCTGTTTGGTCTGAGCTCAATTTAAGACTAGGGGTTCCTGACGTCACTTCCGGTTCTAATTACGAGTTTTCCCCCTTGATTAGACCACTTTAGAGTGATAACTAATTGTTTGTGGAGGGATCTCCATCTGTGCAGGGCTTTGTTTATTGGAGGATTGTGTGTCCCCTATTCCAACAGTGATTTTTTACGAAGCGGCGCCGTCTGAACGCTGTTTGCGTTCCACGTGCGTTCCACTTCGTATTTCGCCCGGCTGGGCTTTCTTCCTGGTGGCGGTGACGTGACTTCCTCTTTCTGAGATATGTACTATATAGGGCGTCGTTTGCGGTCCAAGTGCGTTTCACCTGGGTGGCGCATACTTCCTGACTCTAATGACGTTCTTTAGTTTGCGTGCCAAGTGCGCTCCATTTGTGAGGCTATGGAGTTCCTCATTCCAGCGGGGCTGTTCTTTTAAATATATGTCATTTCGGGACTAGTCACTTCTTTTTGGCTGGAAATTTAACTGGAGCTTTATTTATTTATAATGATGCAAACGTGGGGATTTATTACCTATGGATTAAACGATGGGTGGTTACAATGTTTGTCTCGGGTTCTTTGTGAATAATTTATCTATCGCTCCTCTAGATAGTTTGCCATTTACATTTGTATATTACATGCTGTTTACAGTATTTTCTTGTTCTTTATACGTGTCTCTTAGATCATCAGTCTCTTAAGGCTGCAGTATTTAAATGACATTGTTATTTCTCCTTTTTGATGTGGAGGTAAGATACAGTTTACAATATACAGATAAAACATCATAGTAGGTGTAGAGATGTGATACAGTTTACAAAGTACAGATAAAACATCGTGATAGAATTTGTTACAATTGTCCATTCATACTGTTTGGATGGATCCGTACTTGTTAGGCAGCATTTTTCTTAGTTTGATGCAATAATTTTTCACATACATTTTGGATATTTTTGTGTATATAGATGGTGCACACTAAACATTGAGGTGCACCGTGAATAGTCGGGGTTTCTTTAGGTTGTTGAGGGGTGTGTCTTCATACATTGTGGCTTATTGTGACTTCCTTTTGGTATATAACTTAAATTTTGTGCTTATACATCGTGAGTGATTACATAAGTGATGGTGTGTGTATGCTTGTATACACAGGGTGTGCATAAGCATATTTTATTGACTTCCTCCAGTGGGTGACTTCGGTGACTATAGCATACAACTTCGTGCTATGTTTAGGTGCTTATTATCTTTAAAGTGACATATATCTTTAGGTATATTTAACCAGAGGTGGTTTAGTGACTTTGTGAAAAAAGTTTTTGATGGTGATTTGTCTGTGTCTTGGTTATGTAGGTTTTGAATGTCCAGTCCTTACTGATAGTGCATAATGTTTCCCTAAAATTTGTCCTCTGTGTTTGTGTATGAAATAAGTCGGGGGTCGTTTCTTTCTTAGTGTTATTTATTAAGGTTCATTCTCTTCGGTTTGTCTTGTGAGACATTTCTTCTAGTTATGGTTTCTTGTGGTAAATCAAGCTTGGTTTGGTCTAGGAATTCCAGATTTTAACGTGCCATTTTTTGGTGGTGGATCATGATGTGGTACCTTATAGATGACTCATTTCGTCCCTAAGAAGGAGACGATATCCAAATTTTCGTTTAGTCCTATTGGTTGTAGAGCATTCAAAGTGTATATCCAAAAGGTTTCTTTTTTAGATAAGTCTTCATCTCTGTTTCCTCCTCTTGGGTTAATGGTTATGTGTTCTAATATAGTGAAGGTGAAATTATTCTTGTTGATTGTGGATTCATGTTTTTCGTTGAAGTGTCGTGGGAGGCTGTGCGAGGTTAATTTGTGTTTGATGTTCCTGATGTGCTCTTGTATTCTTAGTTTGATTTGTCTCTTTGTTTTTCCAATATATATCATTCCACAGCTGCATGTGATTCTGTAAATTACATAAGTGGATTTGCATGTGCACGCCACATTTAACGAATATGACTTTTGTTGTATTTTGGTTTTGAATGTTTCTTTTTCCATGTGCTTGCAGCAGATGCAATGTCCGCAGGGTGTGCATCTGATGTTGCTTCCTAGGAAAGTCATTTGTTTGGGAGGGTGTTCTGGTTTGGTTTTTATGGTGCTTGGAGCTATCAAGCTTTTAAGGTTTTTTGCTCTTCTGAACACTAGGTTCGGTTTGGATGGGAGGGTTGGACCCAGGATGTTATCCTTCTTTAGAATATCCCAATGCTTATTAAGTACTCTCCTAATAAGGTGATTCTCTTTGTTAAATTGTGTAATAAAAGGTCTTTGATGGTATTTTCGGGTTTCCATTGTAGTTTCAGGTTTAGTTGACAGTAGTTCTTCTCTTGGTCTGTGTTTCGCTTTTTGCTTCGCCTCTTCAATTTTCCCCGGATCATATCCTCTTTCGAGAAAACGGCCTGCCAGCATTTCTGCTTGTGTTAAGAAGTCTTCCATGCTTGTACAGTTCCTTCTGAGCCTTGTAAACTGAGCATAAGGAACATCATCTTTCCATCTTGCAAGGTGGCAGCTATTGTAAGGGATGAAGCTGTTTGCATCAACTTCCTTGAAATGTGTTTTAGACGAGATTGGTTCCCCAGGTGTGCCCATGAGGCAGAGGTCCAGATAGTCTATGTTAGTTTGGCTTGTTTTGTGGGTGAATTTTAGGTTGAACTCATTTTGGTCCAGAGATGTTACAAATTCATCAATTTTTGTGTTGTCACCGCTCCATATGAAAATGAGATCATCAATATACCTCATGTAGAATTTAATGTGTTGTTGGTAGGGGGAACTGTGTAGATGTTGATCTTCCCATGTCCACATTAGAAGGTTGGCGTATGATGGGGCGAATTTCGTCCCCATCGCCGTCCCCGTTGTTTGGAGGTGGAAACTAACACAAACACTAACTAACACTAAACAAACACAAACTAGAAAGAACTGAAAATGAAATTATCCTACGCAAACAAAAGAAATTTGCCCGAGATAGAAACGACTATATTAATGGCCAAGTACAAAATTGGACCCAAAAGGAACAACGCATGACGGAGAACTATAATTATAGCGATAACCGCCACAACTATATGAACGGAAACAGGCGGCAACAGGATAATACTAGAAGATACAACACACAACGGTGGCAACAACCGGTCTTCGAAAACCACACTAATAATGATCGCCAAGAAAGATCTTTCCGGTCTCCCGTAAGACATCATAACGCTCCATATAACAGACCCCAAGGACGGCATCATAATGACCAACAAAGAAGACCCTATCGAGGACGAATCCCATCATACAATGATGAATACAGACGCAACAGAAGTCGGATCCGATCACATCGGGATGTAAAGGAAGACACCCATCATGACCATACATATGGCCACCCCCACAACAACCAACCGTTAGAAAGAAGACAGAGATACAGATCACCTACCCCATTAAGATCGAGGAGATCACTCTCACACGAAAGACCAACTAAAAGTCATTTTTTAGGGGAAGGCAAGAGACCAATCAGACTTCAAAAAGAAGAAGTCCTATTCGACAGAATAGCATCACCCAAAGGAACAAAAAGAATATTGAACTGCACAGAAGAAGAGGATGCAGAGGAGGACGAAAGAAGCCCAAAAAAGAGGAAAGGAGCATCACAATTAACCAACCAAAAACAGGGCTTATTAACATCGCTGAGAGGGAATTATCCACCACCCAGATCTCTCTATTAAACAAAGGCCTCAAATTCGCTCCCGACTGCCATTTGGATAAATTCAACTTATTCATAGACTTAAATAAATTTGTGAGGAATCTCACACTACAACGCCACTTTCTAAAAAACCCCATACCCGAACAATTGGAAAAAACCAAACCAAGAGTCTGCAACCCCTCCAAATTCTACCCAGTTGAATCAAGAGGGAGTCACCTTGATATCTTTTTCAACCTTGTTAATGAAGACTTTAAGAAAATCAAAACCACCAACACCAAATACAACAGCAACCTGAATGTACAAGAGAAGAAAGCCTTACAACAACTGAAAAAAGACAAAGACATCGTCATTCGGAATGCGGATAAAGGAGGAGCGGTGGTTGTTCAATCTAAAGAAGAATACCTGAAAGAAGCAGAAAATATACTACAAGATGGAATCACCTACAGGGAGCTTATAAACGACCCCACCGTTGAATTCCAAGAGGAACTGCATAAACTACTACTAGATGCAAAAAGTAAAAACCTCATCAGTGTTGAAGAATTCAATTACCTTTATGTGAAACACCCACTCATACCCAAGTTCTACCACATCCCGAAGGTACATAAGAACAAAGAAAGACCGCCAGGGAGGCCCATTGTGGCAGGAATTCAGTCGCTCAGCAGCAATCTCTCCCATTTCATAGATACGTTACTCCAACCGTATGTATCCGAAAATCCGTCACATCTAAAAGACTCAGGGAGTTTGCTCAACAAATTAACAACAGTGTGTTGGGAACCAGACTACACTTGGATAACGGTGGATGTCCAAGCATTATATTCATCCATACCACACGAAAAAGGGATCCAAGCCGTTAAAACCATCCTCTCAAAAGATGACAGAAAAACAAAGGAAGAAATAGACTTCATATTGTCTAGCATTAAATACATTCTCACACGGAACTTCTTCGAGTTTAATGGAAAGTTCCACCTCCAAACAACGGGGACGGCGATGGGGACGAAATTCGCCCCATCATACGCCAACCTTCTAATGTGGACATGGGAAGATCAACATCTACACAGTTCCCCCTACCAACAACACATTAAATTCTACATGAGGTATATTGATGATCTCATTTTCATATGGAGCGGTGACAACACAAAAATTGATGAATTTGTAACATCTCTGGACCAAAATGAGTTCAACCTAAAATTCACCCACAAAACAAGCCAAACTAACATAGACTATCTGGACCTCTGCCTCATGGGCACACCTGGGGAACCAATCTCGTCTAAAACACATTTCAAGGAAGTTGATGCAAACAGCTTCATCCCTTACAATAGCTGCCACCTTGCAAGATGGAAAGATGATGTTCCTTATGCTCAGTTTACAAGGCTCAGAAGGAACTGTACAAGCATGGAAGACTTCTTAACACAAGCAGAAATGCTGGCAGGCCGTTTTCTCGAAAGAGGATATGATCCGGGGAAAATTGAAGAGGCGAAGCAAAAAGCGAAACACAGACCAAGAGAAGAACTACTGTCAACTAAACCTGAAACTACAATGGAAACCCGAAAATACCATCAAAGACCTTTTATTACACAATTTAACAAAGAGAATCACCTTATTAGGAGAGTACTTAATAAGCATTGGGATATTCTAAAGAAGGATAACATCCTGGGTCCAACCCTCCCATCCAAACCGAACCTAGTGTTCAGAAGAGCAAAAAACCTTAAAAGCTTGATAGCTCCAAGCACCATAAAAACCAAACCAGAACACCCTCCCAAACAAATGACTTTCCTAGGAAGCAACATCAGATGCACACCCTGCGGACATTGCATCTGCTGCAAGCACATGGAAAAAGAAACATTCAAAACCAAAATACAACAAAAGTCATATTCGTTAAATGTGGCGTGCACATGCAAATCCACTTATGTAATTTACAGAATCACATGCAGCTGTGGAATGATATATATTGGAAAAACAAAGAGACAAATCAAACTAAGAATACAAGAGCACATCAGGAACATCAAACACAAATTAACCTCGCACAGCCTCCCACGACACTTCAACGAAAAACATGAATCCACAATCAACAAGAATAATTTCACCTTCACTATATTAGAACACATAACCATTAACCCAAGAGGAGGAAACAGAGATGAAGACTTATCTAAAAAAGAAACCTTTTGGATATACACTTTGAATGCTCTACAACCAATAGGACTAAACGAAAATTTGGATATCGTCTCCTTCTTAGGGACGAAATGAGTCATCTATAAGGTACCACATCATGATCCACCACCAAAAAATGGCACGTTAAAATCTGGAATTCCTAGACCAAACCAAGCTTGATTTACCACAAGAAACCATAACTAGAAGAAATGTCTCACAAGACAAACCGAAGAGAATGAACCTTAATAAATAACACTAAGAAAGAAACGACCCCCGACTTATTTCATACACAAACACAGAGGACAAATTTTAGGGAAACATTATGCACTATCAGTAAGGACTGGACATTCAAAACCTACATAACCAAGACACAGACAAATCACCATCAAAAACTTTTTTCACAAAGTCACTAAACCACCTCTGGTTAAATATACCTAAAGATATATGTCACTTTAAAGATAATAAGCACCTAAACATAGCACGAAGTTGTATGCTATAGTCACCGAAGTCACCCACTGGAGGAAGTCAATAAAATATGCTTATGCACACCCTGTGTATACAAGCATACACACACCATCACTTATGTAATCACTCACGATGTATAAGCACAAAATTTAAGTTATATACCAAAAGGAAGTCACAATAAGCCACAATGTATGAAGACACACCCCTCAACAACCTAAAGAAACCCCGACTATTCACGGTGCACCTCAATGTTTAGTGTGCACCATCTATATACACAAAAATATCCAAAATGTATGTGAAAAATTATTGCATCAAACTAAGAAAAATGCTGCCTAACAAGTACGGATCCATCCAAACAGTATGAATGGACAATTGTAACAAATTCTATCACGATGTTTTATCTGTACTTTGTAAACTGTATCACATCTCTACACCTACTATGATGTTTTATCTGTATATTGTAAACTGTATCTTACCTCCACATCAAAAAGGAGAAATAACAATGTCATTTAAATACTGCAGCCTTAAGAGACTGATGATCTAAGAGACACGTATAAAGAACAAGAAAATACTGTAAACAGCATGTAATATACAAATGTAAATGGCAAACTATCTAGAGGAGCGATAGATAAATTATTCACAAAGAACCCGAGACAAACATTGTAACCACCCATCGTTTAATCCATAGGTAATAAATCCCCACGTTTGCATCATTATAAATAAATAAAGCTCCAGTTAAATTTCCAGCCAAAAAGAAGTGACTAGTCCCGAAATGACATATATTTAAAAGAACAGCCCCGCTGGAATGAGGAACTCCATAGCCTCACAAATGGAGCGCACTTGGCACGCAAACTAAAGAACGTCATTAGAGTCAGGAAGTATGCGCCACCCAGGTGAAACGCACTTGGACCGCAAACGACGCCCTATATAGTACATATCTCAGAAAGAGGAAGTCACGTCACCGCCACCAGGAAGAAAGCCCAGCCGGGCGAAATACGAAGTGGAACGCACGTGGAACGCAAACAGCGTTCAGACGGCGCCGCTTCGTAAAAAATCACTGTTGGAATAGGGGACACACAATCCTCCAATAAACAAAGCCCTGCACAGATGGAGATCCCTCCACAAACAATTAGTTATCACTCTAAAGTGGTCTAATCAAGGGGGAAAACTCGTAATTAGAACCGGAAGTGACGTCAGGAACCCCTAGTCTTAAATTGAGCTCAGACCAAACAGCAGTCTGACAGCAGACACGGAGAAAGCGATACATACACTTCGGGTAAGTCCCTGCATTTAATTTAGGAAACAAGTTAGGATCACTATAAGCTCCATCTGAATAGTTTGCCATATCCTTAGACAACTGTCAGATGTTAAATTACAACTCATGTATAACTGTAATTAGTTTGAATGTATCACTATGGCATTTTATAGAGGGAAGTCTTTGTATCAGAGAGCAACTTTTGTCAAAGTGGAACTTGTTTAAATGTATCACTATGATAGCACTAAAGTCTAATAAGGAAATGCTTTGTAACTAATGAACATAATATAATATAACAAATCAGTGAATATGGTATACTGTAGAATGTATACACTTAGCACTATGCCATAGGTGCCATGCGTTAACCCTTTCCAAACTAAAACGACCACCAGATAGATGAAACTGGGGGATAATACAGGGAAACCCTATAGATACTTCTAACTAGCCTCCTGTTCTATATTTAAATAATAAGGAAAAAATTCCTAATATTGCTAAATGAAAATCTATTACTTAGGTGTCCGCTAAAAAAAATTGTTTTGGACAGCGCAACCGGTATAAGGATCCGACAGAAAAGTGTTGGACAGGTTTATCAGCAATAAAAGGGTACGTACTCTTTAGGAAAATTAACACAGTACCCCCGCCTTTTCCCGGTGGGTAACCACTTAGAAAACACAAATAAGCGTCTAGAATATGTATCTAAAGTATAAAATCCATCATTCAGGTGCTCTTCAAAACCTTTGAACAGTGCTATTGGCATTAACACCGGACAGATTTCTGTATGACAGACCTCCAAACACCACAGGGTATGTACTCTACAGGAAGGTCAACAGGGCACCTCCTGCTAACCGTAACCCATCCTATACACATGTTCCCCCTCCACCAGATTTTTTATAGATGTATATGTTTTTAAATTTTTAGACGTCATCCAAGCGTCATAAGAAGTTTTTAAAACAATTCAACCTGAGACCTTTTGCATAAAGCTCAGAACCCCGGTATGTAAACAAAACTCAGCATACCACCAAATATTGTACTCTACAATTGAAAATATTTAAAGGGCTTTCTATATTCTTATAGAGTCAACTACCCCTGAGGAAGCCGTTCATCGGCGAAACGCGTTGGGTCTCGACTCATTGGAAACATATTGAATTATAATTTTATTATTTTTTATGTGAATACTGTCCGATATTGACTATATTTTAAATAAAAATTGTTTATAAATCACAAATCCGGTATCCACTGTTGAATGTCACAGCAAGGTGGAGGTTCTATTTAGCGCTCTCTATATCCAACATTTGTACACATATATATATATATATATATATATATTTACAGTTCCTTGTTTGCCGGCACTCCCAGTCAAATATATGATAGCTTAGGTGCACTCCCATCCATAAGCATATAAGGTCCAATAACGGAGGCACACAGGAGGTAAATAGCAAAACGTGTGTATTCAGCAAATGATCAAGCGCTTTCGGGGCTCTCCCCCTTCCTCAGGATCACAGCCCTTAACAGTGTAGACAAGTGAACAACACGAACAATGCACAGATGCAGTACATTAAATACCTTCATACTCACCCGATTCCCGCGCTCAGCTCCGGACCTCGCCGCTCCGTTACCCGGAAGTCGCATCTCCAACTCCAATGTGGCGCCGGAAGTACAGGCTAGAACACCTTCCGTGCGCTCCACCACTTCACTTCCGCGTTCCACCTGTTGCTAGGTGATGTATACTTCAATGGTGTACCCGGAACTGGCTCCTTCCGTATGCTGACGCTGAATCTGGGGAAATATAAACAAACACAATAAACAAACAGACATATTCACATATATATATATACATTGATGCAAGTTGATAATTTTACTCTAAATCAGGGGCCACATCGCGATGTACTTACGGTTGCAACTGATGAGAAATTTGCAGGTAATACATGTGCCACAACTGTAGCAACCCGGGGGTTTCACGTAAACATTAGGGTGAATGACAGGTTTGTAATTGGTCACATCTGCATGGACCAAGCGGTCCCTCAAATTCTTACCCCTAGTATATGCTAATAAAGGTTTATAGTCCCTCAGCCGAGTTAGATCTTTCATGGACCGCAGTCCTCCTTCGTGTGGTATGGAAGTATAAAGGCTGCAGACATCCAGGCAGCACAGCAGAGTTCCAGGTGGCAAGGTGCCAATGTCCTTTAGCCTTCGAAGAAATGTAATGGTATCCTTCAGGAAAGTATCTTCCAGCGGCAGGAGGGGCTGTAACATACTGTCCAATAATTGTGAAGCAGGCTGAAGCAACGACCCGCGGGCAGATATTATCGGACGCCCGGGAGGTTTTGCAGGGTTTTTGTGCAATTTTGGCAACGTGTAAAGGACTGGGACCACTGGATGTTCAACCTTTAGGATCTTGACCACTTTCTCAGGTAAAAATTTCTCCTTCAGTGCTGTATCAAGCAGAGCAAACCACTCTCTTTGGAACCCAACTGTCGGGTCTCTGGGAAGTAGTCTGTAAACTTCAGGATCAGATAGTTGTCCCATGATCTCCGAAATGTAGTCCTCAATATTCATAACCACCGTTGCACCTCCTTTATCGGCCGGACGTATTACTATCGACCTGTCTTGGCTCAGTTGGTTAAGGGCTTCAATCTCGGCTTTAGACATATTTGGCCGAATGGTATAAGGTGTGGCCAAAAAACGGTTCATGGAATCATCCATTAACCTAGTGTACGTTTTAATGGAGCTATTCTGAGACGGTGGGTCGAAACTGGAGCAAGATGTTTTTTGTAGGAAATTATCAAATACTGTGACATGTGACACCGAAGGTTTATTCTGAAAGAATTCTTTTCTCCTCAATTGTCTTGAAAATTTGTGTAGGTTTATTTTCCAATTATATTCATTGTGACAATTTGTAGGGACAAAACTAAGGCCACGGTTCAGCACATCCAGTTCTACCGCTGTTAGAGTGCGGTCGGATAAATTAAAGATCACACCTTCAGCTTTGTCGCCGCTATGGTGGCTGCTTTTCTGACTTCTCTGGTTCTGTTTGCCGCGACGGGTGGCAGAGTAGTTATAGGGCCTCTGGAACTTTCTGCTCGTGTCCCTAAAGGGATTGCGGAGTTCCTTACAACTTCATCCCCATCAGATACCTGGAAGTCACTATCGCTACTGGATTTATTGCGATTTTGTTGTGCATTTTTTCTTTGCCATGGCCTTCGGCGTCTCTGTGGTGCCGAGTTGTCATAGGATTGACGGTCTCCCCCCAGCAACCAGGGGTAGACTTTATTCTCCTCGTAGTCTGTGTCTACAGTAAATTTCTTGCTTTTTTTAAATTTTAATAGTTCCCGCCTATAGGTCTCACATTGATTCTCCAATTTCGTCAACCAACTCGTGTTACTCTCAGCCTCCAGAACACTCTGATGTTCCTGTCCGAATGATGAGATCTTATGTCTGGTAATGTTAAGTTCTCTGTTGGCCTCCTCCACAACGAGTATCATTAGGTCGAAGGCACATTTGTTTAAGATGGCCACCCATCTCCTAACAAACTCTGGGTTGTGCCTGCCAATTGTGGGCACGTTGCGCACTCGAAACCCACGAGGTATCTTATGTTCCTTAAAATAGCCGGCCAGAGAGGTGCTATGTAATAAAAAGTCAGTTTCCCGACGCCGCATTTTCAATAAGCGGTAATAAACATCCTCAATGTTGTCACTGTCCTCTGACACCTCCACTGACTCCTGTGCTAGGATTTGTTCAATCTGCTCCTGTGTATAGCTAAAAATTTCTCCAAGTGGGGTAACTGCTGGGACTCCCGATTGAGTCAGACCCCCACTTTGGCTTGCAGACAATGTTTCCATCGTGAATACGTCACACACACCGTGCAACAAATCCCAAATAACACCTGCCCAGGTGCACAAATGTTCACTGTTGTTTGCTCAGTAAATGAGCTTCCTTGTAATGCGCTGTATTACTCCTGACAACGTTAAACAGTCAGAGTGGTGTCCTCAACCACTCTTTCCAGAATTGGGTGCCTTGCAACGGATGTCCTGTGTAGGACAACAATCCATACAGTTCCTTGTTTGCCGGCACTCCCAGTCAAATATATGATAGCTTAGGTGCACTCCCATCCATAAGCATATAAGGTCCAATAACGGAGGCACACAGGAGGTAAATAGCAAAACGTGTGTATTCAGCTAGGATTTGTTCAATCTGCTCCTGTGTATAGCTAAAAATTTCTCCAAGTGGGGTAACTGCTGGGACTCCCGAGTGGGGTAACTGCTGGGACTCCCGATTGAGTCAGACCCCCACTTTGGCTTGCAGACAATGTTTCCATCGTGAATACATCACACACACCGTGCAACAAATCCCAAATAACACCTGCCCAGGTGCACAAATGTTCACTGTTGTTTGCTCAGTAAATGAGCTTCCTTGTAATGCGCTGTATTACTCCTGACAACGTTAAACAGTCAGAGTGGTGTCCTCAACCACTCTTTCCAGAATTGGGTGCCTTGCAACGGATGTCCTGTGTAGGACAACAATCCATACAGTTCCTTGTTTGCCGGCACTCCCAGTCAAATATATGATAGCTTAGGTGCACTCCCATCCATAAGCATATAAGGTCCAATAACGGAGGCACACAGGAGGTAAATAGCAAAACGTGTGTATTCAGCAAATGATCAAGCGCTTTCGGGGCTCTCCCCCTTCCTCAGGATCACAGCCCTTAACAGTGCAGACAAGTGAACAACACGAACAATGCACAGATGCAGTACATTAAATACCTTCATACTCACCCAATTCCCGCGCTCAGCTCCGGACCTCGCCGCTCCGTTACCCGGAAGTCGCATCTCCAACTTCAATGGTGTACCCGGAACTGGCTCCTTCCGTATGCTGACGCTGAATCTGGGGAAATATAAACAAACACAATAAACAAACAGTGCTAAGAGGATCCCATGGGTGCAGGAGTTTTCTCTATCTAGCCCCATGGCTCAGAGAGCCTCTAGGGCCCTTTGGCCAATAGTTAAGACGGATACCGATCTAACTGGGCTGAGGGACTATAAACCTTTATTAGCATATACTAGGGGTAAGAATTTGAGGGACCGCTTGGTCCATGCAGATGTGACCAATTACAAACCTGTCATTCACCCTAATGTTTACGTGAAACCCCCGGGTTGCTACAGTTGTGGCACATGTATTACCTGCAAATTTCTCATCAGTTGCAACCGTAAGTACATCGCGATGTGGCCCCTGATTTAGAGTAAAATTATCAACTTGCATCAATGTATATATATATATGTGAATATGTCTGTTTGTTTATTGTGTTTGTTTATATTTCCCCAGATTCAGCGTCAGCATACGGAAGGAGCCAGTTCCGGGTACACCATTGAAGTATACATCACCTAGCAACAGGTGGAACGCGGAAGTGAAGTGGTGGAGCGCACGGAAGGTGTTCTAGCCTGTACTTCCGGCGCCACATTGGAGTTGGAGACAACTATCTGATCCTGAAGTTTACAGACTACTTCCCAGAGACCCGACAGTTGGGTTCCAAAGAGAGTTGTTTGCTCTGCTTGATACAGCACTGAAGGAGAAATTTTTACCTGAGAAAGTGGTCAAGATCCTAAAGGTTGAACATCCAGTGGTCCCAGTCCTTTACACGTTGCCAAAATTGCACAAAAACCCTGCAAAACCCCCCGGGCGTCCGATAATATCTGCCCGCGGGTCGTTGCTTCAGCCTGCTTCACAATTATTGGACAGTATGTTACAGCCCCTCCTGCCGCTGGAAGATACTTTCCTGAAGGATACCAGTACATTTCTTCGAAGGCTAAAGGACATTGGCACCTTGCCACCTGGAACTCTGCTGTGCTGCCTGGATGTCTGCAGCCTTTATACTTCCATACCACACGAAGGAGGACTGCGGTCCATGAAAGATTTTCTATCTAAACACTTGGACTGTGAAGTATTCAATCATAAGTTGTTCCTCTCCCTATTGGAGTTGACCCTGAGTCGCAATTACTTTCTTTTTAATTGGGAAGTTTTACATTCAATTAAGAGGGTGTGCCATGGGATCTTCTGTGGCCCCCTCTTATGCGAATGTATACATGTTTGCACAAGAAAGGGACCTGTTCTTCAGTGACCCGGAGGTGAGGGACCACATCGCGATGTACTTACGGTACATCGACGATGTGTTCCTGATCTGGACCGGGGGCGCTGACAGGTTTCTTAAGTTGATGGAAGGGGTTAATGTTACTAGCCCTTTCATTAAATTTACTTATAGCCACAGTGAAACTGAGGCTAACTTTTTGGATGTGACAGTGAAAGTAGAGGCAGGCATTATTCATACCAGTAGATATTCTAAGGCTACTGACAGGAACACCCTCCTGAGATCTACTAGCCATCACCCCCCATCCCTGAAGCGTGGACTGCCGTTGTCCCAGATGCTTCGGGTAGCACGGTTGACCAGCAACAGGGACCAACTCCCGGGTGAATTGGACTTAATGATCCATAAATTTGAGGAGAGAGGGTATGAACGGAAAACATTATTATTGCAAAAACAACAAATCCTTGACATGGACCCCGAATTGCTTTGGGCCCCCAAAAAGAAAGAAAGTGCTAAGAGGATCCCATGGGTGCAGGAGTTTTCTCTATCTAGCCCCATGGCTCAGAGAGCCTCTAGGGTCCTTTGGCCAATAGTTAAGACGGATACCGATCTAACTGGGCTGAGGGACTATAAACCTTTATTAGCATATACTAGGGGTAAGAATTTGAGGGACCGCTTGGTCCATGCAGATGTGACCAATTACAAACCTGTCATTCACCCTAATGTTTACGTGAAACCCCCGGGTTGCTACAGTTGTGGCACATGTATTACCTGCAAATTTCTCATCAGTTGCAAGGAGTTTCAACACCCCACTGCAACAAAATGTATGATATAAGATCGGTCCTCACCTGTTCATCCACTCACGTGGTCTATATTATAGTGTGCCCATGCGGCCTCAGATATGTGGGTCAAACCACACGAAAATTTAAGGAGAGGATGGGGGGCCATAGATCTTCCATCGACCTTACCTTAAGGGGCAAGGAAGTGGACCAACCGGTTCCCCGTCATTTTAAAAAAGCAGGACACTCGCTGGAGTCCCTGCGTTATTATATGATTGACCAAGTGCCAGCCTCTCTACGGGGAGGAGATAGGGCGAAGAAGTTGCTTATCAAAGAAACCCAATGGATCCTTAGATTAGGCACCATTAAACCAGGTGGCCTAAATGATAAAATAAATTGGAATAGCTTGGCATAATTATGTCCAGCTGTCCCCTCTCTCATCCATGTTTGAGCCTGTGTTAGGCTTAGGTTCTTTATTACTGTTCTGATTTAGAGTAAAATTATCAACTTGCATCAATGTATATATATATATATGTGAATATGTCTGTTTGTTTATTGTGTTTGTTTATATTTCCCCAGATTCAGCGTCAGCATACGGAAGGAGCCAGTTCCGGGTACACCATTGAAGTATACATCACCTAGCAACAGGTGGAACGCGGAAGTGAAGTGGTGGAGCGCACGGAAGGTGTTCTAGCCTGTACTTCCGGCGCCACATTGGAGTTGGAGATGCGACTTCCGGGTAACGGAGCGGCGAGGTCCGGAGCTGAGCGCGGGAATCGGGTGAGTATGAAGGTATTTAATGTACTGCATCTGTGCATTGTTCGTGTTGTTCACTTGTCTGCACTGTTAAGGGCTGTGATCCTGAGGAAGGGGGAGAGCCCCGAAAGCGCTTGATCATTTGCTGAATACACACGTTTTGCTATTTACCTCCTGTGTGCCTCCGTTATTGGACCTTATATACTGTATATATATATATATATATATATATATATATATATATATATATACTTATCAAAGCAATTATAAACGAACACAAGTTTTTGCCCAGATAAACTAATTACACCCTAGATTGTTGTTACTTAACCTGCAACTTTTTGTGTTAATTAAATGTTGAGTACTCAGCGGTGGGGTGCGTTGGTGTGCATTTTAAAGAGCTCTATTTGTAATCCAAACAAATCCTAATGTGCTGTTACAGTGCTGTGAGTGTCTCTTAGAAAAGTAGCTTCCTGTCCGGAGTACCCTGTACCTGTACTAATAGCTGTCTGTACTAAGCCCTGCTGACATTGGTAACTGTTGCCGCTGTAATGAAGGCTGAAGCTTTTAGTAGCTGTCTGTAATAATCACTGCTGATACTGGTAACTATTGCTGCAATAAGGAAGGCTGAGGTTTACACTAGCAGTTCATACTCCTGTTTCTTAGTTTGATTAGGGGTTTCCCTTATCACCATATATCAGGGACATGTGGTGAGGTAAATGGCTCAAGAGTCCCTGGCAAGTACCAGAGCCAGATATGCACACAATATATGAGCCCTGGGGTACATGCCAGCATTATACACATGTGAAACAGTATATATTGCTGGAGATCACTGAGTTTTGATAAGAGATGTGAAAAAAGGTATCCAGGTGAGGCACTGCCTCACCTGCTATAACATTTTTCCTCCAGAGTTTTGACTATAAAGATGATTAGAATAATAAAAATAAGATTTTTTTTATTAATTATTTGTATTTTTGACATACTTTATCAATTAAAAATGCCGGCATATACGCTAGTATGACAGGAAAGGCTGTGCCTCACCCCACCGCATGCCACTGCCATATATGGGTGTCCGCATCACCACTTGAGAGGGCTTACCCCAGCTGTATCCTGCTTTGATAGGACTGAATTCTTCTGGTCAGCCCTCCGACACACCTCTAGTGATGTGTGTCCCGGCTCCCGCTGTTTGGTTTCAGTTACTGGGCAGCTGACACCTCTCTCCGGGTCCTTCTCACAGCCACTGGCTGTCAGGTACAGGAAGCACTGTCAAACGCAAGTAGCCACATTCATATGGAGACCCTCACTACCATTCTATCTCTATTCTGGTAAACATTTGCATTAAGATTACCCTATTATTGCCCTGTGGAGCTTATATATCAGTAAATGAATATAACCACCTTTTATTCCATATTTACGAAGTGACCTTTTAATGTATATTATTGTCCTGTTTTATTATGAGAATTCTCAGTAATTGTACAATATATATTTTTATTTAACAAATGTTATATTTGTATCAGTGGTAGATTGTATCGCTCAGTTTAACCCAAGCGCTGTATATTCCGTCTTTGTCTTGATCTATTTACTCGGGAGACTTACACACTTTTTTTCACAATAGTTTGTGCGTCAAGCCTTCCCCACAGTCTGTGCACCCCTCAGGTACCTCCGGACTTTGCCTCACAGCTCACTAATTCACCTATACTCCATATGGGAGTGTTTTTATTCCTTATACTTTATTTTTAATACCATAAAGTATATGCAATTTTTACTTATTTATTTGTTTTAGAACAGTGGGGCAGATGTATTAAGCCTTAAGAAGAGATAAGTGTAGGGTTGATAAAGAGAGATAAATGCCAAGCCAATCACATCCTAACTGCCATGTTACAGGCTGTGTTTGAAAAAAGTCAGTAAGGAGTTCATTGGTTGGACATTTATCCATCTTTATCACCCTTGCATTTATCTCTTGTTAAGGCTTAATACATCTACCTCATTGTAACATATATGGATTTATTTCAGCGTCTGCTGGAGTATCACAATGCCCCAACCTACAGCCTGTTTTGATGCTTCACACCTCCTGCCCACTATACAAGGAAATGACTTCCACATCTTCCATTGCTATGCCAACCTGGCAGACTCCTCCTGCAGGTGACAATCAAAAAACAGCAACAAATGCTTAGTGCTTATGGTCAGAGTTGTATGCTTCCCCACCTGGCTTAAATTATCAGTGAGTGCCTTATAATGCTCTATCTCTTCTTAATGCAGTAAAGAGCATTGGCTTTGTTTTATGGCCATGTCTGTGAAACTGGCATTTAAATGCATTAACAGATCTAGATTACAGCTTGTCATTGACACATTTATGTAGTTTTGACAGTAAACTTACTTTCATATGCTGTACAAGCAACTCTTTTAAAGCATGTACGTACTCTATCTATATATTTTGTCAACTGACATGAAATTACTTGGCCATTTAAAACTACTTTAGCTGTCTCCTAGTCAGACCGGGATCTGTAACAACTCTCCATAGGGTTTTTATTTTATTTTTTACATTTTCTTACATATTTTTGGAAAGAGAAAACTGGCTACATATGAATAAAAGCTATATTAACATACTTTCTATCCAGATTTTGCAGAGTACTTCAGTATATTAAAACAACCCCAAGCATAGGCTTTGTAGCAGCAATTACTTGTGTTTTGATTATACACAATAAAATAGGTGCATATAATCTACAGAGTAAATATTTCATGTTGGATTTGGTTACTTCAACAATTTCAGTTCCTTACTGAGTTTTTTTTAGAATGTTTGTTATGAGCCAGGACGTTTGTAATTACAATAATTACTTTCCTAGCCCTAGAGTTAAATGATGCGTCACAATTTGCTCTGAGAGGCATTGTACTGTATCTGCATTATGGTTTTTTTTAAGGTAGGAGATAATCTTCCTAAATTTGATTGGAGAATGTGTTCTTATCTCCCAGAAGGAACATTTCAGATTAGCTATAATTTATTGTACACTCTATATGGCGATATCTATGAATTCTGAATGCTGTGATGTTAAATAATAAAACTACTGGTAGGCTAATTACATAAACCGACTTAGGTCCTATGGCCTAGCTACGTTCTACCGAGTCTATTAAGTAAAGTAACTGGTCAAATTAATCTGGTGAGTACCGTCTTTAAAAAGTACTGTTTATATGTATTCAGTATGTTTATCAGGTGCAGATTCACAAAAGAATATTAGTAGATGTTCTAGTTCAGTAAACTGCAAGTAATGCTTCTCTTAACCAGATGAGGAGTGCAACATGTTGTGCAGAGAATTACCAGCATATATAGGGCCAGGTGCACTTAGCTTCAAAAAGTGATAACTTTTAGAACAATAAACAACCAGCCAATCAGAATCCTTTGAAGCTTAGTGCATCAGTCCCATATCAGCTGTAATACAATAAAAAAATATCAAAGCCACAACAGAGATAATGGAATACAGGGAGCAATTGAAAGTAAGCAATTAACAAGAGCATTGTAAAAAGAAGCATAGGTAGGGGTACTCCTGTAACTCCTATGTCATGCAGTCCTTTTTTGATAGTCTGTTTTGCCACTTTAAGAGTCAGTTCTGACTATATTTGACTCCCTGGCCTTCCAGACAGGACATTATCTGAGAAGGGAGTATTGTAAAGTACAACGGAATATGCTGCACTATATAAGAAACTGTAAATAAACTGTAAATAAATAAGGGAGAGTTAGGAATCCTAGAACTCACAAGGAGGAGAATCACAGATGTGTCACACCACACAAATGCTGACTAGACTTATTTCAGGCCAACCTATGTGTTACCTGCAAACACCTACAGTGATATGTGCTGTTAGTGTATACATTTTGTTTGTACAAGAAATGCCTTCTTTTATACTACTGTATATACATTTTAATTTCTACATGATTGAAAATGGACACACTGATGAACACATGCAACAATGAACAAGTTACTACATAAATACTATATAGACAGCAACGGTATCCTGGCTGCTATTTACAAGAATGAAACAATGTATCCATCTTTGCGGACGATACAAAACGATACTAAAAATCAACAGAAGATGTCACCATGCTTCAAAATGATCTTGCAATTCTAGATGAGTGGGCAAAAAAATGGAAGATGAGGTTCAATGTAAGGTTATGCACCTTGGGAGACACAACCAGTGTGCAAGTTACAACCTTAGCGGAGAGGAACTGGGTAATTCCATACTTGAAAAGGATCTAGGAGTCCAAATAGACAGCAAACTGGGATATAGTGCCCATTGTAATGTAGCTACAAAAAAGGCCAACAAAATTCTGGCATGTATTAAGAGGGGAATGGAAACTAGGGACTCAAGGGTAATTATGCCACTGTATAAAGCATTGGTGAGACCTCACCTCGAGTACGGAGTGCAGTTCTGGGCCCCACACTATAAAAAGGACATCATAGAATTAGAAAAAGTCCACAGCTTATTAGGGGAATGGAGAATTTAAGCTACGGGGAGAGATTAAGCAATTTGGGACTATTTACATTGGAAAAGAGACGTTTAAGGGGGGACATGCTCAACATGTACAAGTATATTAAGGGCCAATATAAGGAACTGTCACACACCCTCTTTTCTACTAGAAAGGAATCTAGGACACGAGGGCATGAGTATAGATTAGAAGAAAAAAGATTTCATTCAGCTAGTAGAAAGAATTTCTTTACGGTCAGAACAGTCAAACTCTGGAACTCTCTTCCCAGAGAGGTGGTAGCGGCTGGCTCATTAAATGCGTTCAAGGCAAAGTTGGACAAACATTTACTGGAGAAAAACATCCATGGGTACAAATAAGAAATATAATCTGTCTGTAAAATATCAGAACCTACCAAATCAGCAATGGATATCTATACCAGGTTGAACTAGATGGACGCAAGTATTTTTCAGCCTTACCTACTATGTAACTATGGGGGTTATTCTAGTTCACTCTTTCTGACAAATTCCTTCTTAGATGGACAAAACCATGTGCACTGCAGGTGGGGCAGATGTTACTTGTGCAGGGAGAATTAGATTTGGGTGGGGTTTTACTTCAAAGTGAGATCTATATTGCAGTGCAAAAATAAATCAGTTAGTATTTTCCCTGCACAGAAACAAAATAACTCACCCAAATCTAATTCTCTCTGCACATTTTACATCTGCCCCCCCTGCAGTGCACATGGTTTTGTCCATCTAAGAAGGAATTTGTCAGAAAGAGTGAACTAGAATAACCCCCTATGTAACAAGACCCTAGATAAGTGTATAAAATGCATTTGAAAGTCAGCATGCAGAAACCATGCCTAAATAAATATAGAGGGAGTGATGTACTAACACCAAGGGTGGGATGTAATGCATTGCGAGTCTGGCAGCCATAGAGGATTTTTAAAGGGGCAGTTATATACAAGGCACATCTTTGCCTTGTAAATAGCTGCCCCTTTATGAAAGCCTCAGAGCTCGACCGGCATGTCACATGGCCTCTGGACTCACATTGCAATACATTCTGCCCTAAAATGCAGTCAATCTTCTGAAAGCTGCCTATGGAGTTCTTTATACAAAAATCTCCAGAGAGAGAGCTGAAAGATTTCTCGACATGTCCCCTATGGAATGCGCTCTGCTGACCAACAGCCAGGCATGTGCAATAGGATTCTCAGGTCATAAAATTGTTAATCATCAAAATGCAAGGGCCAGCTCTTATTGGAAGAGCTGATGCTTGCGTAACTATTTGAAAGAGACATTATTTGCAATGATTCATGCATTCACGTTAATGAACACCACTTTTTTATAATCGGTAGGATCATATTTCATACAATATACAATACATGATACATCCCACAAACCAGCTCTATAAAGACAGACAAAATGAATGCTGTTTTTTTGGGGGTGAGTTGTATTCAGAAATTTTGAAAATCACTTACAAGTACAAAATTACAGCACATTTCCAACAAATATTAATGTTGAAGTTATTCCTAAAGTTAAAATCAGACAAAAAAGTATTTAATCTCTCAAAATGGGTTATGTAATATACATGTGATTTTTGTACTTTTCCCAATAAAATGCACTTGATTTGCATCGTTATGTAACATAGGGGTAGACTTATCAATCTGTGATAAAGTGTTTGGTTTTTATCACCGGCCAATCAGCTCCTACCTGTCATTTTTCAAACCAAGCCTGTAACTTCACAGTTAGGAGCTGAGTGGCTAGTGATTAAAACCAGACACTTCATCACTTCACTGAGCTTAATGAATCTGCCCCATAATTTGTTATGTAGATACAGCCATAGCATGTCAATAGTAATTTTGGCTGTGTCTGCATAACAAATTATGTTACAATGTTTGGCTGGAAAACACTGTAGTATAACATTTTGTATGCAGATACAGTCGCAATTACACACAGAAAATAGGCATGTCGTTTTAATCAGCAGAAGCTGCTTATGCATCCAAATCGCATAGCGGTGCAAACAAGATGCACTGTTATGGGGAAAAACAATTACATGTACAGTACAGTCCTATTTTGAGAGATCAAAGTATATTTGAGATTTTTAATGTTAGAAATCATTTTAAAAATTATTATTTATTGCAAATTTTCTGAAATTGACCCCCTCCCCCAAATAATAATAAAAAACACTATATTTATGTAAGAGTTTATAGAGCTGTTTTTTTTTTATTATTTCTAATTCAGCTACCATATCATCCCTGCCTGCATTCTGGTTTGTCTAAAAAAGTAGGACGCTTCTGGGAAAACTTGGGTCCAGAAGTATTTGTAATAGAGTATACACTGATAGAATATATAATAGTAGTAATACCATCTATTATTTATGTACATTTTCATTACAGGATTCTTTCATTTTCAACATAAATTGCTTCATAATGTATGAGCGTGATCTTCAAAAAAGAAAAAGAGACAAATGGTGTAATCTGTCAAAAGTGAATTATATCATTCTGCGGTGATGTCCAGCCAATCATAACACCCTAGTATGTTTTCTGGGATTCAATATTACCATTCTGTGACATTTTCATCCAAACCCATCCAATGGCAGGCTGGGAACATTCTCAATGTGTCAAAGTTCTGCCCAGTATACACCCACGGTAGGTCTGACTGTGGTACCCTAACCCCCTAGTATGTCTTTAGAGCTCCAATGTTAAAACTCTGTGACATTTACTGTACATTCAAATCCATCTAGACAGGACAAGAATTAGCTCCCTGGGTCAAGGTTCTAGCCAGCATATACCAATTGGGATCCCAACCCACACTGCAATTTTTTTTTTCAAAATCCATCCAGTGGTAGGCCCAGAACAGTCTCCCTGGGTCACAGGTTCCATCGTACCTAAAACCTGGCCATGATTCAACTGGACCACCTCACATTGGCTTAATACCAATCAGTGCATCAATCAAACAAACAATCTTCCTGGCCTGAAAGGGGTGGATTACTTTTATTCTAAACCCTGACAGTATTTTAAGTTGAATAATGAATGGTATATGTGCAGAGTTTGGTCCACATCCATCAAGCCATGTACTGTAGAAGCCTATGAGGAAGAAGCATCCAAAGCATGCATACATATATACACATACACACACACCAATATGACATAGACATCTATGTCACCACCACCACCTCCTCTCCCTTCCTCACTGTCGGCTCTTGCAACTTATTTCACATCCAAGATTGACTCCATACGTCAAGACATTGTATCCCACCAGAACACCAGCAACATGCCACCTCCTATCCCTTACCACCCCTCCCCTTCCCTCTCACTAACTCTGACATCTTTCTCCCATGTATCTGGTAAGGAAGTTATGACCCTCATCCATTCCTCCCCCACCACCTCTCTCCTTCTGCCTGTTCCCATCTTGCCCACCTTCTCAATCTCTCCCTCTCATCAGTCACTGTCCCCTCTGCCTTCCAGCATGCTATTATCTCCCCTATTCTTAAAAAATATACTTTTGATCCTAACACCCTTTCCAACTACCGACCCATCACTCTCCTCCCTTTTACCTCCAAACTCCTTGAGCGTTTTGTCTACAATCGCCTCACTGACATTCTTTCCTCCCACTCTCTGTTTGACCCATTCCAATCTGGCTTCCGTTCTCTCCACTCCACTGAAACTGCCCTCACAAAAGTCTGCAATGATCTTCATGCTGCCAAATCTAAGGGCCACTACTCTCTGCTTATTCTTCTTGACCTTTCTGCTGCATTTGACACTGTGGACCACCCTCTCCTTCTCCAAATCCTTCACTCCCTTGGTTTGTATGTTACTGCTCTCTCTTTGATTTCCTCCTCTCCTACCTCTCTGATCGTTCCTTCGCTGTATCATCTCATAACACTACCCCCGCCCACTTCCACTAACCGTTGGTGTCCCACAAGGTTGTGTTCTTGGTCCTCTCCTTTTCTCTCTCTATACATCCTCATTAGGTGAGCTCATTAGTTCTTTTGACTTCCAATATCATCTCTATGCTGATGATACTCAAATATACCTTTCATCACCGGACCTTTCCCCCGCTCTCCTCACTCGTATCTCCAACTGTCTCTCTGCTATATTTTCCTGGATGTCCCAGCACTTTCTCAAACTTAACATGTCCAAGACTGCGATGATCATCTTCCCACCCTCCCGCACAACCTCACATCCCACAATCTCATTATCTATTGAAGGCACGACTATCACCTCTAGCTCCCAAGTACACTGTCTTGGAGTAATCCTTGACTCCTCTCTCTCCTTCAAACCACATATTCAGCACCTCTCACAAACCGGCCATTTTCATCTCAAAAATATTTCCAGAATTAGACCTTTTCTCACTCTGGACTACTGCAATCTCCTCCTAACTGGTATCCCTGACAAATGCCTGTCTCCACTCCAATCTGCAGCACAGCTCATCTTCCTCACCAAACGCACTACCTCCACCTCCCCTCTTTTACAAGCCCTTTACTGGATTCTCTTCCCTTTCAGAATTCAATTCAAACTTCTCACACTCACTTACAAAGCCCTCACCCACTTCTCTCCCATTTACATCTCCAACCTTATACCCCTTTACACTCCAATTGTCCCCTTCGCTCGGCTAACACCCGTCGGCTCTCCTGCCGACCTATTACCTCCTCCCACTTCTACCTCCAAGATATTTCACGTGCTTCTCCCTTAGGGGCAGATTTATTAAGCTTGGAGAAGAGATTGGAGATAAAGCGGAGAAAAGGTAAAAGGAGATAAAGCACCAGCCAATCAGCTGTGTTTGAAAAAGACAGTTGGGAGTTGATTGGCTGGTGCTTTATCTCCTTTTACCTTTTCTCCGCTTTATCTCCAGTTTATCTCTTCTCCAAGCTTAATAAATCTGCCCTAAACTCTGTAATTCTCTACCTCTCCCCCTCAGACTCTCCACTTCTATTCCGAACTTCAAACGAGCTCTTAAGACCCACTTCTTCACCAAACCCAGCAATCTGTCCTCCTAATCTTCTGTTCCTCGCCCTGTCTACCCCGCTGGTGTCACCCCTGTCTGTCTGCCCCTGCTCTTTAGAATGTAAGCTCTCATGTGCAGGGACCTCTTACCTCATGTGCTTATTCTTTCTTACTTCAGCAGTCTTCGACTGCACCAAAGCATGCTGTTTGCTGCCACTTGGATACTTATGTTGCAGCAATCAGCTGATGTTCCTATAATCATTTACCCTGCATTTGTCCTGTATTGTCTTCAACTGTAAGTTACTGCGTTTTTTCTTTTTCCTGTTTGATTATGTGTACTCTGTAACTTGGCGCTGCGGAACCCCTGTGGCGCCATATTAATAAAGGATAATAATATAATGATTAAGCCCTACAAGAAATAATAAAAATGTATGGTACTCTTTACCTAGAACGGCGCCCATCGGGGTGATCGCGGGATCGCGGGCAGTACATAAACGGCCGCGACGCGATGCCCGCGATCACCGCGATTTTTCCATAGGGAACAATGTTAAAAAGCCAGATTGACCGCGATTTTGCATTCAATGCCTCAATGCCCGCGATTTTACCATAGGAATCAATGTTAAATGGGCTACAGAGCCCAAATAGGCTCAATTAACCCTTAAATGTCACCCCAATTTTTTGACGCCACCCCACGATCCACGCCAACCCGAAGCGTGGCGAGCGCAGCGAGCCCGCGAGGGGCGGCGGTACGCGTCCTCCGACCTTTTCATGCCCTACTATCCACGTCGGCGTGGAGTTGAGAATAGAATAGTGTGGCGAGCCACCGAGCCCGAAGCGTGGCGAGCGGACGCGGATACCTTCACAGTTATACGCGTCCCCTCGCGGACTTCACAGGTGTCCATGGCGACGCCGACACCTGTGAAGCCCGCGAAGGGACGCGTTTACCTGTGAAGGTATCCGCGTCCCCTCGCGGGGCTCGCTGCGCTCGCCACGCTTCGGGCTCGGTGGCTCGCTGCGCTCGCCACACTATTCTATTCTCAACTCCACGCCGACGTGGATAGTAGGGCATGAAAAGGTCGGAGGACGCGTACCGCCGCCCCTCGCGGGCTCGCTGCGCTCGCCACGCTTCGGGTTGGCGTGGATCGTGGGGTGGCGTAAAAAAATTGGGGTGACATTTAAGGGTTAATTGGGTCTATTTGGGCTCTGTAGCCCATTTAACATTGATTCCTATGAGAAAATCGCGGGCATTGAGGCATTTTACATGAAAATCGCGGTCAATTAGGCTTTTTAACATTGTTCCCTATGGGAAAATCGCGGTCATCGCGGGTACACGATTTTGATGTACCCGCGATTTACCCGCGATGCCCGCGATGACCGCGATTTTTTACCCCCGACGCCCGCGATTCTGATCGCGGGCGCCGTTCTAGGTAAAGAGTACCAAATGTATTGCTTTATGGAATAAATGTGTCCTCTTACATCTTTGCTTATAGCATACCATATCATAGCCTTTCATGGTGTACGATATGCCATGAGAGAATCTATGACATTCAGTACAGTTTAACTTCTGGAGAAAAATGCTTCACAGATAAAAAGTACAGTACTGAAAACAAAATTGTGTCAGTGGACAGTGATCCCTATCATTTTCAGGCAGTAAAAACATTTGGCTTGGCACCTCCTCAAAAAGCTTCTTTCTTGGGACTCCATATTGGCCTCTTTTGGGATTGAAGTTTCTTAACATTTCATATCTGTTGTTAGCATGAATGATTGTCAGAGGCATAATTAGGAGTTTTATTGCTCAGGCCAAGGTGAAAAAAAGTGCCATTGAAGATGGTTATGGCAAGCCACTTATGGCTGCTGCATCATTGCGATGCCTCCATGTATCGGCTAATATTACCCAGCGTAAGACAGTGGTTGGTACTACAGTGGTGTTGGAGGGGGGATAAAACAGCTTCTGAAAGTAGAACATGCCATGGGTATTGGAAGGCAATTGCGATATTTAGTAGCGGGAGCTGTGCTTGCTAGCAATTTATCCTTTTAGGTGAGCAAATATAAAGTGGCCGGCAGCCAGTGTATTAAGTGACAGATTGTTGTCAGACAATGTCACATTAGTCAACATCCAGTTAAATAAGTATTTACTTGTTACCAGTTTGTAGCATCTGGAATGGTCTCAAATGTTGTTTGTATGGGATGCCTCCTGCCTGTGTTGGGACTCGCACGGTCCAGCAGCAAACTATGTCCAAACCAGTTGCGTAAGTTCATACCAGGTGCCCGGAGGCGACAAAGATTGTAGTGCCCCCCCTACACACACACACACACTACACACACACACACACACACACACACACACACACACTATACATACATGGTAAGTGATCCTCAGATCAACAGACCGTACCTGCCACCCCCAAATACCACAGCTAAAATCAGTTACCCCCATACACTAACATACCTCCCAACATTATTAGCATGCACACGTTGATGTCCAGCACCTGGATTTTGGGGGCTTGGTCTAGCAACCAGGAGGTGTAACCTCAAAATTTCCTCACTGCTGTGAAGACATGTTTTCACCCCTGATGGGGCAAGGCCAGCACTCTTTGAGCTGCTGCCCATGCCCCCAGCTCCTCTGTCTCCAGAAATAGATGCTATGCACATCCGCACAGCATCTATTAACCACTAACATCGGGAAAGTAGGAAGTAGCTGAAACTCGGATCTCTGTCACACACCAGCACACATCCTCCCCTTAGTCCCCGTCAGCATGTGTGCAACTGTGTACACAATATACATAAAATCCCACATATATAGTCACACACATGAATATATACATCTATGCATACATTCACTCATATATACATAGTCAAACACCAGTATGCATACATATACAGTCACACACCTATTCACAGATAGTAACACCCATGAACATATACATAGTTACACAGATAAATACATAGAGGGACATAGAGTGCACCTTGTCACACTCACCATTCATCCTGAGGTCCTGCCGTTTGGCCCCTCCCCCTTTTCGGACTGTCCAGCTCCTCCAGAGCCTGTTGACTGCTTCATAACAGTTGTGGCACTGGCTCCTTCTCTCCTGCTGTGACTGAGCCTGAGGTGCGTTGCCGCTCAATGCAGATGCCGAAGGACAGGGGATGCCTGGTTCTGGCTCCTCTGTGCCCCCCCCTAGTGGCTAACGCCCGGCGGCAAATGTCTCCATTGCCTCCAGGAGTTACGCCACTGGTCCAAACTATGGCCCTCAAGTAGTTATGAAACTACAAGTGCCATCATGGTTGACACAGTTTTGCTATTAGGGAATGCTAAAACTATGGCAAGGCATGCTGGGATGTGTATTTTCACAACAGCTGGAGGGCCACAGTTTGGACATGCCTGTTTTAGCTCCTAAAGATTGTCAGGGCTGGGCAACACCAGCCCTCCAGATGTTACTGAACTACACATCCCAGGATGCTTTGCTTTAGTTTTGCTATGTGACCATGCTGAAACTGATGCAAGGCATGCTGGGATGTGTAGTTAATCAACATCTGGAGGGCCGGTGTTGCCCAGCCCTGGATTATGTGGATGAATGATAATTGGACTATCTATTATGATTATCATGAGTATTGTCTCTGGTTGTAATGAGCACTCAGAGGGAAAGTTGTATCTGAGTTTGGAAGTAAAACAGTATGTAATTAACATTTGGTTCCAGTCAGTTGTATTTTTATATCAGCTCTTAGATGCTGTAATTGCGTGCATCTCTTCTGAAGATTTTTCTAGCATGTTATTTTTCAGTTTCTATCTGTGAAACTTTTGATCTCCTTTATTGGATTAACAGTAGGGTGGCCAATCCTGGGATCGGGATCGGCGGGATCCCGGGATTTGGCCCCAAAATTGCCGGGATTTGAATCCCGGGATTGGAGCTTCCAATCCCGGGATTTCGGGATTAAACTAGTCTAATGCTGGGCAGCGTCTGAGCACTCGCTCAGACGCTGCCCAGCTACTCCCGTCCTGGCTGTGCAGCTCAGACGCGCAGCGTGGTCAGAGGTCACGCTGCGCGTCACACTGTGCAGCCAACTGAATACGCCCCCGCACCTCCGCTCTGTATTACCGGTCCCGGAGCTCCAGATCTCGCCTCCTGCGGCCTGCCACTGTGACCAGCCGTGACTATGTGCGGCCGGGGGAGGTCAGGCGGCCGCAGCACTGAACCCGCTCGCCGCCCGACTTCTCCTGGTTGCACAGTCCAGTGTGTCACACCAGCAGCCTCCGACGCTCGAAGTAAGACACTGTGGGGGGAGAGTGGGGTGGTTTTCTTATTAGGGATGCCAATCCCGGGATCCCGGGAATCCCGGGATTGAGCATTTTTCAATCCCGATTCCCGGGATTGAAAAAATGCCTCGGGATTGGCATCCCTAATTAACAGTTGATTGAATGCACATAAGCATCAATCCAGTTTCAGAGTACAGTAATGCAGTATCGTATGACAATGATACATTTTGAAATAATGACACTCCTCTGGGGACAAGGACATTTTTTGTTTTGGTTTAGTGAGGGTATATAAACCTCAAATGTATTTGTAATGTCAGTTATGTATCACCAATTGATGCATTATTTTGCAATGCCTTGCATTTTTGTTTCCCATTCGATTTAAATATATGTGTATGGGGATTATCATTACCTTTAAATAACTTTTTTACAACATAAAGTGAATTTGAAGTACGGGAAAAAAAAACAGTACCATGTTTTCTTCTTATTTCCCCTATTTCTTATCATGTGTGCAGTGCTCGAAGTGGGCCGGTATGCAACTGTATGGCACTAAACTATTTTTTTTATTTTTTATTTGGAGCTGCTACTGTCACAGGAACATTCCCATACCCCTGTGACCTTGCCTCCACCCACCCACAATGTGTAACTAGCCGCTTGCCTCCAAACTCCAATGAGGGTCAGGGACGGGGAGCAGCAGAGAGTGAGATGGGTAACATGGAAGATGATGCACCTTCCATATACAGGTGTGGGGAACTGCCCATCTCTGAGTGGATTCCCGGGGAGCAGGGGCTGGTGACTGAGTGGAGAGCAGAATGGAGAGGGAGCTGGTAGAGATCTCAGCAGAGCTGCAGTCTGCTGAGTAGGGAGATGGGACGCAGCGGCGTGTCCCAGCTGTTGCCTTCCTAAGCCACCTCCACCTCAGCAGACATTTCAGAGAGACCTCCCCCCCCCACACCCGAGGTCATGCAGCTTCCCTGCTCCTGTGTCTCGACAGCGAGGCTGAACACTGCGGCTGCATGAGGTAAGCTCCTTGCCGCTTCCTACCTTACCTGCACCTGCAGGAGATCCCCTGCTCTACCAGGTGGTGGGGGTGGCAGATGTCCTGCCATCATATAGAGCGGTGCTCCGCTATTTCCTGCAGCTACTGCAGCTGTGTGTGCGCTTGTGTGTAGGGATCTCCTACCCATCACTGCTGGCTCCGGGTGTCTGCCTCGGTGAGGGGGAGACAGGTCAGGTGCTACGTGTAACGTTACACACCACTGCTGCTCGGGCGTTTTTTTTTAAATAAAATTATTATTATTTTTTTTTGCCTTTGGCAATGTCCTAATTTAAATACAAAATACAAATACGGTAGGTTGGCGCTATAGTGAGGGTTTAAATTTGAATATGGGTGGATCTCAGGTAAGATGATCTCCTGTTCCAAAGTCCAAAGTCCACAATCCCAATTATTCTTCCAGATGTTCACAGAAACATGTAACATAAAATAAAAAAGTACATATGGTGAAGTATGTCCAAACAATTGGGGTCAGATGATGGTGGGATATTATAAAATTCCTTCTTGTAACCCGTGTGGATATCATCTTTATGGAGTCACCACATGTGCAAAGGAAGAATGATGCTTACAGTAAAGCTTACATAAAGGAGTGGTTACCCCCACATATAAAGGTTTCTTTAAGCTCTTACACGGCTGTCAAGGGATCAACAATGCAGATAAATAATGCTCACTTGTATGCTTACATGTGTAGATGTCTTTCCACTCACATCAAGGTTTCTTTTTGCAAAGAGCGACTTCTCAAATGCGTTAAAATCCCAAAAATATTTATTTACATTTAATAAGCAAACACATACCATATGGTAACTGGTGCCAGATATAGCAAACAACACTTAACCGACTGAGGATAGATGGAATACCCAGGAAAAAGACCTCAGGTGGGTGGTTGTTAGGGCTCCCAGTAACTCCAAAATGGATAGGAAAAAAAAACAACGGACACCGCACCATCGCGTTTCGACCTTAAACAGGCCTTTATCAAGGTGGTGTCATCCCTTAGCCTGCTGTGGCTTAAATACCCACTCTCAAAAGGGGCATTTCCTGTGGGTGTGTCCTCAATTATCTACAATTGTCCATTATGTGCAAAAAAGCGATAATACACATCACATAATTACAGATATAACACTTACAAATATTTCACATCTATATTCATATAAAAACAATAGTGTCAAACATAATTTTCTCACTAAAAACGTATGAGGCCGGAAGTCCTAATATGGGCATGTGTCCCGGATCGTGCATCATTTATAAATGTCCCTCCAGGTATAATATACCTGGATTCCTGGTTCCCCCCTGGTGTATGAAGGGTGCCGCTTGAGAAGGGATCGCCATCTGATGCGGCGCTATTCAGCCTCGGCGCTGTTGAACCGCACCGCCATCTTGAAAACATCAGGGGACTGTGAAATCGGCCTATGGAACACATGGCCATCTTATGAGGTGTGTAGTAGGTGGTGTGCATCCAAGCTTTTAGGTGGAACGCACCGCCATGTTGGAAATAGATGGAACGCACGATATGTGGAATCAGTGTGTCAACGCACAGCCATGTGGAACGCACGGCCATCTTATGAGGCGCATAATGGGAGGGAGCTATCTGCGTCCAGGCTTTAGGTGGAACGCACCGCCATATTGGAAATAGATGGAGCGCACGATACTTGGAATAAAATAGGAAGAAGTGCGTCATCACCTGTGAAACGCACGCCCATATTGTGAGGCCTCCGGTTATCTGTATATATCTGCAAACAGGCTTTATTTAGATGTATTACACGGCCATGATTAAAATGGGAAAAATCCCACTAAATTAATGACAAATGAATTATTATGATACATCACAATGTTTGTACAAGAAAAAGTCAAGTACATTTTAACTAACCATGATGTCCATCTCCATTAAAAAAAAATATAATAATGCAATTCCTGTGATATCAAATTCAGAGCCATGAGTTTAAATATGATTTTTTTAGATGAATCTGACTGATGCAATAAATAATACAGTAGTAATTTTATATGTGTTAAAGACATATGGTGGTGGAACCTGTAAATTAACATCTAGTGACCTACGGGGGTATATTCTTTACAAAGTGAGGACTTTTAGATTTTCCTATGACCTTCATAATGTCTTCAGTGGAGCAATGATGTTGGTTTTTGAAGTGTTCGGAAAGATGATGATTTCCCATGCCTTTCTTGATATTCCTGGCATGTTCTGCCCACCTTTCACGCAGGGTTCTTGAGGTCTTTCCTACATATTGCAAACCGCATTTACATTCGATGACATAGATACAGTTTTTGGAATTACAAGTGATGAATTCATTGATCGGATAGATAGACCCATTTGCCGTGGATACCACTTTTTCTACTTTTGTGGGAGTGTTTTTGTGAATTTTGCACATAGGGCAAGCTCCACATCTGTGAAAACCTTTCGTCATGATGCGTCCTGATCTTTTTTCTGGTACTGCGCTCTTGACCAGGCGTGTTTTTAAATTGTTTGCCCTCCGGTAGATGAATTTCGGTTTTACTTGGATGTGTTCTTTGAGAAGGGGATCCCTGACCATGATGTGCCAATGTTTTTTTTACAATCTTCTCTACCTCCTTATGCTGGTTGTTATATTTTGAGATGAAAGACAAGGTGGAGTTTGTATTTTCTGATTTTTCCTTATATTTTAACAATGGTGCCCTATCCTTTTTCATCAGTAAGGTGATGGTTTTTGTGATCTTCTCTTCTTTATACCCCTTTTCTACAAAACGTGTTCTCATCACTTGTGCTTGCGTCTCAAAAACTTCCAGCTCTGAGCAGTTTCTTCTGATGCGTTGCAGTTGCCCTGATGGAATGTTTTCCAACCATAATTTATGGTGGTTGCTGTTTACCGGAATGTATGTGTTGTTGTCGGTTGGTTAAGAGTAATTTCTAGCATGCAATTTATTTTCCTTTATGTATATATTGAGGTTCAGAAAATGTATTTCCGTTTGATGTCAAAGGTTAATTTGATATTTCATTGGTTCATATTTAGACTTTCACAGAAATCTTTCAAGACGTTTTCGTTGCCACTCCAAATAAACAAAATATCGTCTATGTACCTTTTCCATATTTTGATGTTATTACGGTATTTATTGTTTTGCCAGATGGTGTTCTCCTCCCACCAGCCCATGAATACATTTGCATAGGCTGGTGCGAATTTGGTACCCTTGGCTGTACCTTGGACTTGTTTGTAGAATCTGTCCTTGAACCAAAAAAAGTTGTGCGTTAATATGAACCCAATAGCTTCTATTAGGAAATTTATTTTTGTTTCCAGGACTCCTCCTATTGCCAAAAAGTGGTTCGCAGATTCCATTCCTTTTTGGTGATCAATAATGGAATAAAGTGATCCGACATCGGCCGTGACTAAAAGGTCACCCTCCTCCCAGGTTGTGGCTTCTAAGATATTTATTACATTTATTGTATCCTTTAAATATGCTTGTAGTTTAATTACTTCCGGTTGTAATGCGTGATCCACAAACTCGGATAAGTTAGCAGTAATTGAGTTAGTTACTGCCACTATCGGCCTTCCTGGGGGTTCTTCTTGGTTTTTATAAATAAAATACTGGTAGTGATGGATTTGGATTTATGATGAACTTGGCTTCTTTTTCGGAGATTATTTTCTGTTCTTTGTAACACGAGATCATAGTTTCCAACTCTTTCGTTACTGTATTGCTGGGGTCTCCTCGTAGAAGACTGTACGTACTTCTATCGTTTAATTGTCTGAGGGCTTCTCTTTCATATGCCCCCCGATCCATAAGTACAATACTCCCCCCCACTTGTCCGCCGGCTTTATTATTAAATCATCTTTTTCTTGTAATTATTTGATGGCATCCCTTTCTTTTTTGCTCAAATTGGACTTCTTTGGCCACTTAGGGGTAATTTTCTCCAGATCCTCACAAACTAAATTTTTAAATGTTTCTACATAACATAATTTTGCGAAGGAAGGGTTGAACGTAGATTTTGGTTTGAATTCTTTCTCGTCCGTATCTGTATCTTGCAGAACCGAATTTTCTTTTTCAGCAAAGAACCTTTTTAATGCCAATTTTCTTGTAAATTTTTGGACATCAGTGTATGTCCCGAACTTGTCTATGCGATTGTCCAGTGCATATTTTAAACCATGATTTAAGACTGATGTTTCTTCTTGATTGAGTATATGATTACTTAAATTGAAGATCCTGTTGTCCTTGATTTTTTTCTGGGCTCACTCGTACTGATGGGGTAGGTCATTTCCTCATGCTTTTTTTTTTTTCATTTCTTTCCCCCTCGTTTCCCTCTTATCGGCTTTTTCTTCTTTCTTTTTTTTATATTCTTCTTTATGTTCTGTTCCTTCTTCCCCTTCTGAGGTCCAAAGAATTTCGGTGAGGGTTTCCTATTTCTTCAATTCTTTTATAGACTCGGTTCTTATTTTGAACTTCTATCCTTTGATGGCCATAGGTCCTTCTTTTGTTCTTATTTCAGGATATATCGGTTTCTTTGTGAAATTCAGGTGTTGTTCTGATTCGTAGATATTTATATGGTGTTCTTATAATTGAATCCTCTTCCTTCTACTCATCTTGTATTTGGAAATGCCTTTTTCTTCCTTCTTCTACATCTTGAAAAGCTCTATATTTGGGTCTTGACTCCCTTCCGGTGCGATCCCTCCTACTTCTATATTCCCTTTTTTCCTTCGGATAACCTTCATGTTGTCTCCATTCTTTTATATTTCCAAATCTTTTATAAGGGTGCTTCAAAGACCTTTTGTTTTCTGATCGATTTCTTGATCTATTGTCTATCCTATGATTGGGTGGTCGTTGAGATTGGATCGTCGGATGGCAATCACAACTATTGCATTCTAACAAGATGTCTCCTGTGTTTGTTCATTTAATGTCATAATTTAGTTAATGAGCAGGAATTATGCTACTAAACATTATGTTGCTAATGCTCTGCAGCATGTCTCTGTGTTTGGTGGCCCGCCATTTTAAGTCCACCTCTGCTTGCAGAGCCGGCCCTAGGCATAGGCAATTGCGAGTGCATTTGCCATGCCTATGGACTGCGTGCTGTGTAATGTGACTATGGGTCACTAAGTGGGGTGTAATGTGACTATGGGTCACTGCGTGCTGTTTAATGTGACTATGGGTCACTGCATGCTGTGTAATGTGACTATGGGTCACTGCGTGCTGTGTAACGTGACTATGCATCACTGCGTGCTGTGTAACGTGACTATGCATCACTGCGTGCTGTGTAATGTGACTATGAGTCACTGCGTGCTGTGTAATGTGACTATGAGTCACTGCGTGCTGTGTAATGTGACTATGGGTCACTGTGTGCCGTGTAACGTGACTATGGGTCACTGCATGCTGTGTAATGTGACTATGGGTCACTGTGTGCCGTGTAACGTGACTATGGGTCACTGCGTGCTGTGTAACGTCACTATGGGTCACTGCGTGCTGTGTAACGTCACTATGGGCAAAACTTATGTTGAATAGCAGCAGATGCAGTTGTTGCTTTGGAGCTTGATAAGACCTCCCCAGGGCCTATTCAGTCTTTTTTCAGCATACTTTGAGGCTTGTTTTCGGCTATATCATATATCTATAATTTGAAAAAACTGAAGTGTCTTAATTTGAAAAATATTTTCTAGTAGTTTTCATATTTCCATATAGACTGTAATTTTGGCGAAGGGCCCTCCTGTTTCATACTGCCTTAAGTTTAAAGTACACCTTGTCCAAGTTTTCAGTAATTTTTTTTTATTTTTGGGGTGTGATTTACTTTGTCTGGCTCATAAACTTTTGTCCTGGCTCCTAAATTTTAGAAAAATTTGTCAAGCCCTGAGGTAAGCGTGTCCCATTGGGAGCCAAATTAGGGTGATGATGTGCACTCCCTGCAATGTACTGCCCACTTATGCCTTCTGTTCACCATGGGGGGGGGGAGGGGGAAGAGAGAACCTGTTGGACTGCAGCTGCAGCAGTGCAGCAGCAACGGGGACACAAACCATGCACTGGCCTCTAAACTTCAGAGGATTGAGGTGAGGGGACATCTGATGTAATTGGCTTTAGAATCCCGACACTGTGTCACGGCGACTTGCGGTGTGATGAAGGTGATGGGGACATGCGGTGTGATGAAGGTGATGGGGACGTGCGGTGTGATGAAGGTGATGGGGACATGCGGTGTGATGAAGGTGATGGGGACGTGCGGTGTGATGAAGGTGATGGGGACATGCGGTGTGATGAAGGTGATGGGGACATGCGGTGTGATGAAGGTGATGGGGACGTGCGGTGTGATGAAGGTGATGGGGACGTGCGGTGTGATGAAGGTGATGGGGACATGCGGTGTGATGAAGGTGATGGGGACGTGCGGTGTGATAAAGGTGATGGGGATGTGCGGTGTGATGCAGGTGACGTGTGATGTAGTGGACGTGTGTCACTGGTGTTTTCTCCTCAACCCACGTGGCATAACGTGAATTTTTGCTCCATCCGTGTGGTATAATGTGATTTTTAATGTGATGTGATCCTTCACTTTTCCATACCCCCCTTTAAAATTTCCACTTCGACCACTGTGTATATGTCACCTTCAGAAAACATTGTAACATGGATGTTTGCAATGATTATCAGAAATTGATAAATAACCGACTGTATTTATTTTTTATTAATTGTGAATTTTATTGTTCACCGGGCGGTTTATAATTAGACTATATTGTAATTATTTCGTTGATTAATAAGTAGATTTCTACATTTTCTTTCTTCTCAGTAGTGGAATATACTGGACTATACTGGGCTAAAGAGCAGAGCATACCCAAAGGCTTTAGCAACAAATGATTCAGAGGTTTTTCAGTCCACTGGTCCCGTGGCAGGTAACTAACCTTTTTATTGTAGCCAGATGTTACATACATCAAAAATGTAATATATGAATTCTGTAGTACAAGAGTTTCTAAAGCCTTCTGCCCTTAGCTATGGAGACTCTTATCCCACAAAGGACTGCTGTGACAGTATACTGTATTACAAGACTAAATAATTACTTAACAATGTAGTCAAGGTTACAGGGATACATATGCCACACAGTCTTAACAAATTGCTTGTCACCATAGTCACTGTACATAAATGTGCTTACAAAACCTTCCAGAATAATTTCCTTGCATAAGAACAAAAAAGGAATTAAGATTATTCACACAGCCATGAACAAAGAAAAGGATGTTTGAAAATAAAAAGATTGCACCATCTAAATTCCTTAAATGAACTACTGAAATGGCAAATATCTATTAACCTGTATTCCTAATATTACTGACATTGAGCCTAATTCAGTATCAGTTGTACTGTTGCAAACCTTTGCAAAACTGAAACGGTTCCCTCTAGCATGTGGGAGGCCACCCAGCAAAAGACAAGGCCACCTCTCTTGCTAGGTTCCATTCCCATGAGAGTCAAATTTTGAAATTTGATTGCTATTATCCGAATGCTTCCCTATACAGCAGGGGTGGTGAACCTCAGGCCCGGGGGACGTATGCAGTGACGTGTGACGGCTGCAGCAGGACAATTTGTAAAAGAAATTTTTACATATGGCCCCCGAAGGGTTTTTCCCCATACAAACAGCTCCTTGGCACAAAAAAAGTTCCCCACCCCTGCTATACTGGGAAACTGTGAAGGCTAGCACCTCGGCTGCGCAGCTGAACTGCGTAGCCAGTCGCCATGCTGCCACCTGCAACTGGGCATCAAAGCCACCTTGCCGCCTCCTGCCTGCTCTTAGACCGTAGTTGCATTTTCCTGAATGAGACCGCAGTTTAAGTGATTGCACATTATCAGCGTTGGTTACTGAATCAGGCTCATTATACTCATGGTATTCCAGATCAATAATTTTATAGCATAAATACCAACCTATAAAAAATAAAAAAGTGAAAATCATTAATGCAAATTAATATAACTTAACATTGAATAAAGACACCAAGTTATAAAGGTACAAATGTGTAGAAATAAAGGGCCTGATTCAGCTTGGTTCACTAAGCAGCGGTGCTTCACTAAGGGGGGGGGGGGGATCATTCGATTGTCACCAACCACCCAATGATTTTTCTCCTGTTTGCAATTAAAAGTCAGTCGATAATGACTTTTATTTGCCTCAGAAATGTCTGAGAACTGGGCGGGCGATGATGTTATGTGACATCAGCCACCTGCCTGGTGCAGGCTTCGCCACGCCTGTGTTGCATGGGGACAGCCACGGTTTTTCTGGGGGCACTCACTATTTTTCTGGGCATGCCCAGGAAATTCTGTGCATCTCCTGTGCAGCCCCCTGTCTGCCCCCTGCCAATGTCTGCAAACGCCTCAAAGACTTTGCAGCAGTTGTGCAGGAAGCTCAAACTACAGATGTTGTAGTGCAAAGTACGCGGAGGGGGGAATGTGGTTCGTACACAGATGATACTTCAACATTTCACAGGTAATTTTGTTGTGTGCAATGAATAGTAAAGGGGAACCTTTAACACACATACATTGTTAACATTAAAATTTTCACTGTCCATGTTCATTGCCCAGAAACAGACCAACAATAATGGCCAACACCTGCAAGCTGCCACAACACAGCATACTTTATGCCTGGCAACATGATAACACCTATAACAATGTAATGTAAGTACTGTAGTTTTTTCTTTGCACAAATGATTGAAAATGCTAATTAACATAGGGTTAATGGATGGAGGTGACATGGATCATTGATCTGAGGTGGTTAAAATTTACCAAAACAAGTGGCGGCTACATACAGTATGCAATTCCCAACGCTTATCCCCCTCAAATGCCACGATCTCCTTAAAATTTCATGACAAATAAGCACACACAACCCAAAGTCCCGTGTCTGCTAAAATGTCACTATTTCACAATACATAAAAGTACAGTGTGGGTAATCAATTGTAAAGAATGACAACAAGTTTGCTGGCTGCAAATCATTTTTACTTGCTGAAACATTTAGGCATAGCCCATACCATAAAAAAAAATTTAACATTACCATTCACTGCATGAGTGTGGGAAAAAAAACAGCACATGATACATGTAAATGCACACAACATTAATCATTTTTCCCTGGAGCCCGGGTATTAGCACCCTTAACACTAGTGGCACCACCACCCCTAGTACGGATACTACGACGTGGGGGAGTAGTGGGGGACCCACTCATGGGTGTGGAGGACACACTACTACTTTGCGTAGATGTGGTTTGGTGCTGACCTAACAAACTAGTTGCACTGAGGCTGAGTTGCGTTTGTATGGACATTAACGCAGTTGTTTGGCCATTTATAGCTTGGGTCTGTTCAACCATATTGGCATTTAGTGCTCTAAAATTAGTAGTTTGGCCCTGAATGGCTTGCCCAATTTCTGATAAGCATGTGTCTAATGTGGAGACAAGACGAATTTGTGTCCCTACATTAGCACGCACACTTTGGGAAATACGTATCCTTTGCAGAGCTATGTTACGCACATACCCCTTAATGCTTTCTAGTTGGGTGGTCTGCATCTCCATAAAAGATATTTGTTTCCCTTTGAAAATATGGATGGATTGCGCCAACTCCTCTGCACTAGTGGGAGTGTTGGTGGCTGCAATGATTGGGGGCTGCTGCCTATGTGACTGCGTATAGGGGGCCTCATTGACTGGGTGTGATTGATGTTGTGCAGGTTCCATCGATGGCACCGGCTCCAAGATGATTTCACTCATGTCGTCCAAAGTTTGCATGAGATCCGTGGGTTCTGGCATTGGTTGTGAAGGTCCTACAAATGAGATAACAGTGGTAAGTATGCCATGCAGAATGGTGTATGGTGGGTCAGGTTACCTTAGTTGGAATGGTGAGGTCTTGCTCATGCATTGTGCATGCATTGGCACAGGTACTGTGGTGGGGCCAGCCATGTGTGAAATGTGCAATGTCTTTGTGTAACAGTATGATATCTCACCTGCGGACTGGACATTGGGAACAATCGGATGTGGCTGATGTTGCTCAACAGCAGGCTGGGACTCCAGAGATGGCGCTGTTTGAAAGAAGAAGACATTTTCCATTATTAACATTTGCACTTAACTGGCACTTTTGCAAATATGCCGATAAACTTTAAAAAAAAAAAACATTTCTCTTCTGATATGATTACATAAGGAATTTGATGACTTTGAACTGAAGAGGTTATTTAAGTATTATGACTGTGCACAATATTTGTTCTCCACTTGCTACTAACAGGAAAGACCATCAGATTACACATGTAAAAGTGACTGTAAAGTGCTTGTCCAACTACCCAGAGGATTGATGTGGATTAACAATCATCTACACTGCAGGCCTACAGTGATAAGGACAGCAAACATTAATTGGTTCTGTGGAACTACATAACCCAGCAAAATGCACAGTCCATTATTTTGCAATGAAACCTAGCAACATGTGTTTTTGCTGGGATATGTAGTTCCACACACACATCTATAGGACACATAAAGCATTCCACCATAATTGCATGTGCACATAACAGCAAAATGTGTAGTTGACATGTGTGGACACTTACCAGTTGGCGGTGGAGTGGGGGGCCTGTCTGTGTCGGCAATGTGGATGCCGGGAAGCACCTCCGGTGGGATGATTCTGAGTAGCAGCCTTTCATAGGCCTTAAAGCTGACTTGCTGCCTAGGTCCACCTCCTGTGCGACAGGCCTCTTTCTTCTCCAGGGCAAGCTTGGCTTTGAGGAGGCGCTTGATGTCATTATATCGTTTTTTGACGTTGCGCACACTCCTCTTGTGTGTGCTGACTGCATTAACCGCGGAGGTGATATTGTCCCACATCACCTTCTTTCTTGCCACACTTGTGCGGTGATGGTGAGGACCAAGCAGGCGATCATACAGGGGCAAGAGTGCACGCACCAGGGCCATATTCTCCTCATATGAGAACCTGACTTTCCTCCCACTAGCTGTACGAGCTGCATCATCCTCCTCCTCCACATTTTCAAGCTCACCCTCCTCCTCCTTCTGTCCTGGTTCTTCCCCCAGCACCTCTAAGTCTGCTTCATCTTCCTCCTGCAGAGGCCAGTCCACCTCTGAAAAATCACCCTCCTGCAGCTCCTCCTCTGTGTGCCTGGCACTCTGTTCCTCCTGTGAGGACACATGGCTTATGCCTGCTTCCTCCTCATCCTCCATAGCCACCTGCTCAGCTTCCACCATGTGGCTTCTCCCTGGCGCACCTCTTCCTGGCAGCATGCTGGCTCTCCCTGTCCTGCCTCTTAGAGTGCTGCCTCTCACTCCCCTACCTCTCCCAGTGGTTGGGGTATTTGGGCCCAAGCTGGCTGTCCCTCTGCCTCCTCTGCAGCTTATGACTGCTCCTCTCCTCTCCATCTCAAACGCCTTACTCCCTTTCAAAGGGTAAAATGGCACCTGCGCCCCTTTATATAGGGGGTGTGATGCGTATTGCAAGGGACTAAGGTGCGCCATAGGTTAGCATGTTGTATGGGCTGATCAGGTGTATTGGTGTAAATCGCATTCCGGCTGGCCGCAAATACGCACATGACCTAACCCGGAAATCGCATTTTTATGGCGTATTACATCGGCTCAATACCCATCATATCGCCGTATATCGCCATATATCGCACTTTTCATGCGGCATTACGCCAGCCATTAAATACGCAATTTCTGTAAAAAAATGCGATATAAAAAAACGGCGATATAGGGCGATTTGAGAAAAAAATCGCATTTTCTCAAAAACGGTAAACCCACTAAATCTCGCCCAAAGTATCAATAAGCTCAAAGGAAAAATTGTAACAGCTCGGGCCCCATAGCAGATGCACCCCCTGCACCCTCGGAAGTTACGCCACTGCATATCTACTTTAATATCTACTTAAAAAAAGAACAATAACTGTTAATATATCTGATATTGATGCACTGTAATGTCCTTGACCATATTATTTAAAATATTGGAAACTTAATTTACTCCTTTCCTTTACTGTCTAGGTAAAACTCTAAAAGCTAGAGAAAAAATATACCATACAAGACATGCCTCCACGCTGAGGTAAAACCTTTTTTCTGTTCTTTGTGACCTTTTTTTTTCCCCAGGATCACACTTTTGACTAAGTAGTTCTTTACATTGCTAACTCTCTTATAAACAAATTACATTTTTTTCTGGAATGATTTTTTATTCTAAGAATATGTCAATGCCTTTGAAAAATCTTTTGCATAGGTTTATGATTATTCAATGTTAAGATAAAGGAAACTGTAGGTTTTTGTAGCTCTCTTTTTCCTTTCTTATAGTCTAACAGTTCAGCTTTGGAGATGTCCTTAATATATTGAATTAAATTGTCAATTTCTACAGCCTTGTACCCTTTACTGATGAATTTATCTCGTTTCCACCACTGACAGGGACCAAGTGGAAAATAAATAGATATTCCTACAAACTGAGTACCCAGAGCTGACAAATCGCCAATTTAACTACAAGGTAATTTCATGTACTTTTGCTTTCCTTCTACACTTCACATACATGCTGCTTAACAATACAGATTGTAAACAAACATGTGCCACAGTTGTTTTATAATGAAACTATTAACTAATACAAGCTATGAGAGCTCTGCTTTAGCTTTTATATGTAATCTTTCATTGTAATCTTAATTTTTCAATACAAATATTATGCTCTGGCAGCACTGCAATGAGTGCTCCTGGTGTCCTGGGATGTCATGCACAGGGGTCAAGGTCACCTGCATCCAGAAACTACAGGGGTCTCCGGAGTCTGGGCCGCACTACTGGCTGCAGGTTGCCATTCCATGCACCCTGCAAGCCAGAAGCGCAGGCATTGTAGTAGGCGATGATGCGCCCACAGTTGCTTTGCATTTGGTGGCGTGCGTCTCTCACCAACACCTACAGTAGTTACTACCGTTTGCTCATGTTTAACAGTTGTAGTACAGTAAAATCTACTGTATAGATATTCAAATGTTTTCTACACAGACTTGCTACATAAGTAGATTGAATATGAACTGTTTATATCCGTCCAGAATAATCTTCATGGATATTAATATGTGTACATGAATGGCTTTCTTTAATTCATTTCATAGAACTTTATTGCTTAAATGTCCACAGTGAGTGTATCGTAAAAATGTAATGTAAAGCTTTGTATACATATTTAGGGGAAATTGATAACTTTCATTATGACCATCATGACTAAAATATTTTATTTAATAATCCAAAACAGATCCCATTTTGATAATTTATTTTGTAGGTCTCCTCCTCTATTACATAAAACCACATGCTTTAAAATTCAAAAATGAAGATTGGAGAGGAGTTTAATTTTAAAATGTTTAAGAGTGATACTTTCATTTAATTTTTATTTCTTTTGCATGCTCCTGAAGTTTAATTGAGTGTGTATCTTGCTTACATACTGTATTTAAGCCCTCAGGGACAGTAGGCCTGATGTCATGTTCTTACAATTCATTAGTCCATTAGTTATAAAATGCTTGTGCAAAACTAGGCTAATATATCTGCCGATATATCAGTGGTCCACTGGACAGTGTGTACCAAAAATATGTCTGTGAACGATGTCTGTTTTCAATATCTAAAGATATATTGGTTTATCATGATGTATGTACATATGATCCACTAAAAGGAACATCCGAACATTTTTTGGCACAAGCCGGCAGGCAAATTCAACAATATTGTAGTGTTCATAAAAAAATGTTTTGGCATGCTAGGTGCTAAGTTATCTTGCCAGGATACTGTATTTTTTAAGATGTCTTTTACATTTCTGTATTTTCTAAAGATGACTATAGTTGTGTTTACATTCAGAGCCGGAATAATACTTCTTAGGGCCTTGGGCAAGAATTCTACATAATCTATGAATATTCTGAAAGAAATAAATTATTTTGAAATGATGGTACTTGTTTCCTAGCACGGCGCCCATGATTTTCACTCGTATGGCATCTTATGCATTGTATCGCATCGCATGCCATATAGCCGCATGCAATGCGATGCGATTTTGGCCCCGCTATACAATTTTTAATTGTATAAGCACCCTAATGGGTGCTTACAATGTTAAATACACCCCCACGCCACCCCCACTATGTACACCAAGCCGAAGCATGGCGAGCGCAGTGAGCCCGCGAGGGGCGGCGGTGCGCATCCTCCGACCTTTTCATACCCCCACTATCCACGTCGGCGTGGAGCTGATTTTAGATAGTGTGGCGAGAGCAGTAAGCCCGAAGCGTGGCGAGCGGACGCGTATTACTTTACATGTATTCCGCGTCCTCTCGCGGGGTTCGCTGCGCTCGCCACGCTTCGGGCTCGGTGGCTCGCTGCACTCGCCACACTATCTAAAATCAACTGATGGCGATCAGTGTTGAAATCAGATCCTCACTTAATAATAGAGTCTGACCGATTTAAATGATCACCTCCCTGGACGCATGCAGCAGACAGACACTTACTTTAAAGTTCTGTCTCGCGTTCACATAGCGGGTTCTTTATCAGGGAAATGACCATCAAACGTTCGTCTGTGTGTCAAGCTGAAACAGCACTTACTTTTAAATTCAGTCTCGCGTGCATGTAGCAGGTTCTTTAATGGACCAGGTAATCACAGCTTAAGCAGGGGTAACAGACTTTATTCCACACGGTTAAAAACACAAGGAGGTAGCGGGACACAGGTAAACGTCAGGAGGCGCAGATAGTCCGGCGGGTTTGCGCTGCAGACGCAGCCGCTGTGGACGCTTCCAAACGATCCTGGATCCCTTCTATACAAACGCTGCCGTGTTGAGCAGGTGGGATGCCGTGTTGAGCTGGTGACCTGGGGAGGACATGGACATGTACACAATGGTGTCTGGGGAGAAAGATGAAATGGAGTCATATATATACTGAGGAGGGGATATAAAGACTTGTGACTGGGGAGGGAGGAGGGGATGTTGAGAAGAACACACTGGTGACGGGGATTACGGAGAAGACACATGCACTTTTTTAAGTGTCAATGTCAACACCTGAGCATGTCGACCTCTAATTAGTGGACAACGAGCTTGCTTTGCTCACCACACTTTAACATTCCAAATCGGAGTTCGTGTGGATGGTAACGGTTGAAGTATGAGAGTGGAGTGAGGGCTACTGTCTGGAGGCAGGATATCTGGAAGCAGAGTAGGTAGGTGGAATGAGGCAGGGAATGTGTGGGAGGTTCTACTTGGGGACACAGGTGATGGGTGGGTTTCTGTAGATGAGGCACGCACAAAAATATCCTCACTGTATATTAGGTATCACCGACAATATTACTAATGGCGTGGCACTAACTAAACTACATCATATTGTCCACAAACTGACCATGTGTGTGTTCTACATAAACTACACTAGGTAACATTAGGCAATGCACGGCTGTGTTTTCATTGTCTCCTTACAGGGACCTGTAAGTGAAGAAGAAGTGCAAGATAAGTGCTGGTGAGCATCATCTCTGTCCTTCTGTCTTTATGTGTCTGTCTCTTTCTATTCCCCTTCCTTCTGGGTGGACCGTAGGCCTTGCATTCCGGTTCAAGGTTGAATTTTCACATAAGGTGCGTAAGTGCCAATAAGTGTTAATTTAGGCTTTGAGGCCAAGAGTGCAGAGGATGACCTTCACGTAGGCCCAAAACGCTGTCTTAAAAGCACATTGCGGGATGGAGCGTGCATTGGTCTGTGTCTAGGAAGGATGGACGCATCTCATCTCCTTTTTACTAGGTCATCATGTTGGGTGCAGGCGAGTTCCTAGGACCGTGGTTCATCAAAGGGTGAGGCACCAGGTATGTAGCTACATCTGCACGGCAGCAGGCTACATACTGACCCCCTCACCAGGGGCAAACGCAGGATTTTCAGAAGTGGGTTTCCAGAGAGGGGCGGAGCAAAGCACAGAGATGGATACTTAGGTGACCCAGTATATGCCGGGTCAGTTAAAGTATTATAGATAGCCCAAATGTATATAAATAATAATAATAATAATATACATATATATATATGTATACATTCATACATAACAGCAGTGTAGACCCCTGGGCATAGCAATGTATTGGGGCCCCTACCTATCCTCCAGCGGTAGGGGTGGGGGTGCGGAAGCTTTGATGTCCCGTGGGTGGTAGGGGGTATTATATCAACCGCTCAGCATGTAGGGCCTGGATCAGTCATTTTCACTAATTACCCTTTTACTGCACAGATAGTGGGAGATAGGGTGGTAGAAGGGGGCATTTGGCTGAATGAAGGGGCCCTGATACATAACTTCCAGGGTGGTAGAGGATGTTTAATACGCAGAGGAGGGGTGTATAGTGGAGTGGGCTTATTATTCATAATTTTCTGGTGGGAGGACAGCTTGCTTGACTGCAGATATCTACAGTTCCCTGAACTAGATTTCTTAGCTTTTAATGGATTTAAAATCTAGAGAATCCCACCTACCAAATGGTATTGGGGACTAGGGGATCAGAATTCAGGAGGCAGAGCAATATGCCAACGAGTTTATAAAACTACATACCAGGAGTGTGGAGCTGGAGCAGTAACCAGATGCTGGAAGGCTGATATCTCTGGTTCTGGGCACAGTAGAGACAAACTGCTAGTGTCCATCAAATGGAGAGAGTCCCAGCTTTTGGAATATACCCTCAGAAAAACTCTAAGTCAGACAAAAACTGAAATATCTGACTGGGAAGAGCAATTAACAGGCTTGGATGGGGTCCACTGTTTGAAGTCAGATATCTCAGGTTCCCCAGGGCCGATTTTTTAAATTCTTGTACCCATGGAAAGAGGGGACCCTCAGCTTTCAGTCTAGGGCCCATAGATTCCTGGGGGGGTTTCTGGGTACTCAGAAACCCCCCTGCGTGCGCTACTGCTCACAAGCACTATGCTTTTAGACATTACGGGGGAAATTTACCAATATGAAAAACCTAGTTTTTAGTATTCGTATTTTCCCTACGGTTGCATACGACTGTTTAAGTCGTATGCAAACTCGTGTTCCGGAGGGGGATTTACAAAGCAGTCAGATACGACTGCTTTGTAACCCTCCGATGGTGTAACAATTCGTATTAGCGGCCGTATATACGGCTGCTAATACAAATTATTTCTAGCAGTCTGCACGGATCAGTCAGATCTGTGCAGGCTGCAGTGTGTAAAAAAAAAATAGAAAAATAAATAAATAAAAAAAAAACGGCGTGGGGTCCCCCCCACAGCCGAAACCAGCACCAGGCTGACAGAGCCTGGAGCCGGTAATTAAAAATCAGGGAACCCGACAAATAGGGGCTCCCCGATTTTTAACAACCAGCCCCAGGCTCCAGGTCCGGGGCTGGTTCCCAAAATACAGGGGACAAAATGACTAGGGGTCCCCCGTATTTCAAGAACCAGTCCCAGGCACAACCAGCCGGCAGGGTAATGCCACAGCCGGGGGGAGACTTTTTATACAAGTCCCCCCGGCCAAAGCATTAACCCTACCGACCAGTCAGCCTGGCCAGGGGCCCTGGGGGAGTGGGGACCCCCCCAATAAAGGGGTCCCCCCCCTCCAGGACTTACCTGACCAGGCTGAAGCCTGGTACTGTCCTCGATGCCCCTGGGCGGTGGGCATCGAGCTGATAAATGGTGTAAAAATAAGGTTAAACTATTGTTTTTTACTGTGGCACTACAAGTGCCAGCAAGCCTCCCCAGCAAGCTGGGACTTGGAGAACCACAAGTCCCAGCCTGCTGGGCATTAAAGGGCCCGCTGGCACTTGTAGTTCTACAGTTAAAAAAATAGTGCACAAAACACACTGATACACTTTTAAAATAAAACTTTATTACATACAAAGCCCACACATACTAATACTTACCTATCTTCTTTCCGTAGGTAGCCCTGATGTCCTGTGTCGGCGTCTTCTGGTCCTGTGTCGTCTTCTTCCTCCATGTCGACCGTCACTGTCGCCGTCTGGATCCGACGAAATCCATTTGGGAAGCTGTGGAAGGAAACCATACTCACCTGTCCCAGCGCGACGTGGTCCAGGTAAGGGTCTTTGCAAAAAAACAAAACGAACACCCGAAACCAAGCGGACACGGAGACGCACGGTACTGTGTGTACATCGTGCGGCTCCGCCTCCCGAATGCCGCTATTGGCCGCCTTGCGGCCTAGCGGCCAATCAGGAGCCGCTAGGCCGCAAGGCGGCCAATAGCGGCATTCGGGAGGCGGAGCCGCACGATGTACACACAGTACCGTGCGTCTCCGTGTCCGCTTGGTTTCGGGTGTTCGTTTTGTTTTTTTGCAAAGACCCTTACCTGGACTACGTCGCGCTGGGACAGGTGAGTATGGTTTCCTTCCACAGCTTCCCAAATGGATTTCGTCGGATCCGGACGGCGACAGCGACGGTCGACATGGAGGAAGAAGACGACACAGGACCAGAAGACGCCGACACAGGACATCAGGGCTACCTACGGAAAGAAGATAGGTAAGTATTAGTATGTGTGGGCTTTGTATGTAATAAAGTTTTATTTTAAAAGTGTATCAGTGTGTTTTGTGCACTATTTTTTTAACTGTAGAACTACAAGTGCCAGCGGGCCCTTTAATGCCCAGCAGGCTGGGACTTGTGGTTCTCCAAGTCCCAGCTTGCTGGGGAGGCTTGCTGGCACTTGTAGTGCCACAGTAAAAAACAATAGTTTAACCTTATTTTTACACCATTTATCAGCTCGATGCCCACCGCCCAGGGGCATCGAGGACAGTACCAGGCTTCAGCCTGGTCAGGTAAGTCCTGGAGGGGGGGGACCCCTTTATTGGGGGGGTCCCCACTCCCCCAGGGCCCCTGGCCAGGCTGACTGGTCGGTAGGGTTAATGCTTTGGCCGGGGGGACTTGTATAAAAAGTCTCCCCCCGGCTGTGGCATTACCCTGCCGGCTGGTTGTGCCTGGGACTGGTTCTTGAAATACGGGGGACCCCTAGTCATTTTGTCCCCTGTATTTTGGGAACCAGCCCCGGACCTGGAGCCTGGGGCTGGTTGTTAAAAATCGGGGAGCCCCTATTTGTCGGGTTCCCTGATTTTTAATTACCGGCCCCGGCTCCTTCAGCCTGGTGCTGGTTATGGCTGTGGGGGGGACCCCACGCCGTTTTTATTTATTTATTTATTTTTCTATTTTTTTACACTGTAGCCTGCACAGATCTGACTGATCCGTGCAGGCTAAAACGCAAATAGAACAGGAAAATGGTGTTCTATTTTCCTGTCGTATTTGCGTGGGTGTTTCACACCACTAAGCAGCCGTATTGTCAGTACGGCTGCTTAGTAAATCAGAAACCACCATTCTTTTGAATGGTGATTTCTGTCGTATCCTATCGATGGTGTAGACATTCGTATTTGTAAATACAAATACGAATGTTCCATCTTTAGGACTACGAATTGTTGTATTTTTGGGATTGTAAATCCCAAAAATACAAATTCGTAAAAAAAAGGTGTATTTCTGCCTACGAATACACCTTTTTTCTACGAATCCATTTTGGTAAATGTCCCCCTACATTGCTGAAATTCTAATAAATGATTGTAGTCTGAATACTGTAAAAGGAGAATCCGAGGTCGTATGACCTCAATTATATTAAAAACAAGCATGATGAATAGACCACTTGAAAGTCTGAATTTCACTAAATGTATAGCTCTCCAAATGCTTGACTTTTGATTGCATACTGGTCATAGCTTAACTTTTGTATTCGTATTCTGAAATCTTCTGACATTCTAAAAATGTTATAGGTGTAAGGAGCAAAAAAAATAAGACATGAGAAATGAGTGGACATTTCATTTATCATTTGGGATTATATTTAATCTAATAAAGCTCTAAAATAATATATGGGTATAACAAAAATGGATCACTGCTTTTTCCAAGAAATATCTATAAAAGTCTAATTTACATATATTATATAACCAGGCAAATCTAAATTGTACTAATACAGGTTAAAACAAATGATTAAAGTAATAATAATATGCTGGGTGATTTAAGTAGCTTTCCCTGTCTGACTGATGTACACAAGAGGTAGTAGACCGTGTCTTACTCTGTTGTGTCCCCTTAGTAGAAAGATCATGAGTTTTTGAAAAGTCCAAATCCACTTCGCAGATAAGGCTCCTTCATATGCCTAAAGCAATAATGACAGGCTCATGTAATATTGATAGAGGGGATACATACTCCTCTATATGAATTCAAGCTATGTTATATGACATTTAATTCTATAGATGTGCATACAGGAAAAGTTATACTGTGAAATTTCCATGTACAAGAACAGAACTGAATCTATACAATTATGTTAACACACCCCCTAGCACCCCCGTGGGGGGCCTGGCAGCCCAAAAAGGGGCCCAGCCACTACACAAAGTGGGTAAATTTCAAGTCATGCTAATTGCACAACCAAACTCAAGCAACGCTGGGTACCTCAGCTAGTAACCATATAAATTGCACAACCTACAATTCTTTTTTAAAATTGCCTAACCCCTACCCTTGCTTTTCTTGTCAGCTCACTCACTTATCTGTCACCCCTCTTTCCTCCCTTGCTACAGTATATTTATATACCAACTATTTGTTTGTTTATTCCACGTAGTAGTTTTTCCTCTGTGTGCTCATCTTTTTAAAACAAAATAGTTTTATCCATAATAGTTTTATCCATAAACATTCTCACCATATAATAACAACAAACTCACTATTTGGTACTGTTTATTGATGTACATTTAATGAAAATGTACATAAAATGAAACAAGCATAATAACCACTAAAAGTAATGGTGCGTACACACAGGGGCGATTATAGCAAATATCGCTTGAAATATATTGCCAGCGATGGGAGTGAGCACCGGCGATAAATCGCTAGGTGCACGCTCCCGTTTTCTGCCGGTAGTGATTGCTCCTGCGACCAGCTGATTTCCACTGCCGGGCTCCCCCAGCAGTTTCTTTTTCATCAGCGACCATCTCTGGTTGCTGATGCAAATGGGACACCAACCAATGTATCGCTCAGTGTGAGCGATATATCGCTCAGTGATATATCGCCCTGTGTGTACAGGGCTTAACACAATTGTCTTCATGATATGTATTAAGGCAAGATAGCACTTATTTTCTGCAGAAAGCGACACAGATCTGTAGTTAGAAGTACAGGATAGTGCAGAGACCAGTGGATATAATAATCAGGGGCTCCAAGAACCAGGATTTGGAATGTTCATAGTCAAGGTCAGGGGTTACAGCGATTAGATGATTTAGATTGGAAGGGAGGATTGGAGTACCGCATTGATTGTGGCAACATATTATCACAGCACCTCTTTTAAACTCAATAATCTTCTGCCTAAGATTTAATCAACTGACCTGATGCTGAGGAGCTCCAGGAGTATGTGTTTACTAGCTGAATACATGTCCTATGAGGGAGGGCTAGAATAACAAGTAGATGGTCATTTCTACAAATCACATTAAAACATGAATAACTATAAAGATGACTATGGTGTAAAGACTAGGTGGCAAAAAGGGACTAGTGGTAAATTGGTGACTGAAGAGGCCCACTATTGGGTAAGGGCATGGGACTATCATGCCCCCCCAATATGTGCTTCTTCAGGTGACTCATTTCCATATGTAAATGAGGGACATGTGTCACAGGGTTGACAGTAATTACGCTGACAGTCAATAGGTCTACCACTATGGGTTGACAGGCAAAAGGTCTTCACATGAAAAAGGTTGACATGGTCCAAAGGTCAACACAAGACTACTGGCCCCTGACCTCACTGACTGGCTCTTTCTGACTGTCCTTCCCCACACTCCCTGCACGTTGGCTCTTCCCTTAACCCAGCTCCAGCCAGGGCCCTGACACGCTGCCCACCCCCCCACACACACAGCCTATGGTTCCTTCCTGTGGTGTGCTGTATGTTAACTGTACTGTCTCTGCTTGTATTGCTGCCTGCCTGGCTGTTGTGGCGACCAGTGGCACCACTGATGGCTGCATAGGTGCTGGGCTGCTTGGCAGGTATGTGTTTCCTGTGTGATAACTGTACTGTCTCTGCTTGTATTATTACCTGCCTGGCTGTTGCAATGGGCAGTGGCACTGCTGATGGCTGCCTAGGTGCTGTGCTGCCCGGCAAATATATGTACCCTGTGTCTATAATTGCCAGGGTACATCTATCATATCCCTGTATGTGTTATGTATATTTGTGGAAGGGGTTTGTCCTCTACGGAAGTGGTAGACCACGCCCATGAGAGCCCCGATGCTAATTTCGAGGAGTCAAAAAGACATTTTCAAAATATGTTAAAATTAAAGATTAAAATATTGAACAGCTGCTGCAGGTGTGAGGAGTTTGTAGGACTCCAAAAGATCTGTTCGAGATCTTCAGATCTGAAGAAGGACTACTGAAATGCGTTTGTTAACCATTACACCTTTTCCTAGTGGAAGATCATGACAAACATATTGTACATCTCACTGATGTTTTTTGACTCAGTGACTAAAATAATAAACATAAAAGTTAAATTTCGTATCAATGGTACTATAGTGGAAAGTACTAAGGAGGAAAGAGATTGAGGAGTCATAGGGAGAGAAATCAGTAGCAGGGGAAAAAGGAAGTAATAATAATCATAATGATAATGATAATAATAATAATAATAATAATAACCACTCTATGAGTCATTGGTACAGCCTTATCTGTAATAATATGTTCAGTTCTGGAGACCAAACCTCTAAAAGGATGTAAAACAGTAGAGAGCATACACAGCTAACTAAATGGTACATGTGTGGTATCCAGGGGGGCGGATACGGTTTAATCCTTGCTGTGATATTAAAAAGAAAGTATCAGATCTCCTCTTTTCAAACAGCACACAGTTTATTTAAAAATTCACAGTTCTTCGCAGAATAATTGTCACGGCCGGTACTTAGGCGCGCAGCTCACCTGTTCATTTCCGGCGGCGGGGTCTGTCTTGATAAAGGACTGGTCATCTGAAATGCGTTGGCGGAGGGGACCGGGCTGGCAAACACTGGACATAACATCAGGACTTAACATCTACAGCTAGCCTGAGGTTTACCATACATGCTGTGTTTGTCTACTTTGTATAGTGGACATTGTTTTCCGGTGAGAGTCCATTGTTTGCACCCATTGTATCATGTATTGTCTTTTTAATTATTAAAACGGTATTTCCCCATTTGGAGATATATTCTTTGATGTTTCTACATGTGGAATAATTTGGAGAATACAGGAGAGTGTTATTGAGGATCCATGTCTACTTGGAGTTAAGTGGACAACTACACAGGGTACTATTCCCATCATAAACGGTTTCATTCGTTAACATTTGTTACCCGTTGGTATTACACTATATTTTGTTTCTCTTTCTATGTCACATGAGCAATCATCAGTTATACATATGGTGGAGGGACAGCTTGATACATATATAGAAGGAGCGCTTGAAAAACTGTTGGTATTTTTCTCTTTGTCCTATGTGTAGTGTGTATGGTGACACACTTGCTGTACAGGTCAAGCTGCCCTTAGTGCACTATTTTATCCCAAACCCATTGGGGGTCTGCTAGCTGTCCGTCTGGGTGCAGGGGGCGGGGAGCATGGCGTCCAGTTCTCCTGGCCGCTACGATCTTCCTGGGGTCTCCAGTGTGTGCTCCCGGTGGGGGAACCAGCAGTAGGTGTCTGTCTCCAGCCCGGGCGCCCCAGGTTATTGTAGCTGGCCAATAGCGCCGGTCCTCAATTCAGCCCCACCAATCAGAATCTGCCCAGGGGGATAAAGCTGAGCTCTCTGGGGCATACAGATGCCAGTGCTTTTTTGTCAATCCCTTGGCAGGAAGCTTCAACCTGTGCTCCAGCTTATGGTCTTTGGTGTTACTGTTTGCCAGCGTTTGTTACCTGGAATCCTGCACCTGAATCCTGCATTCATTACCTGCAAGTTCAGCACCTGCTACCCAGCTAATGTTCCCTGCAGCTCCTCTTTCTCCTATTCCTCCTCCTATTCCTCCTTTTCCTCCTCCTCCCCTAGCGTGACAATAATGTTCAGTTAATTTTCTTCATCACAAACACAATTCAAACAGGGTTATCCCGACCACATCTCTTACTCCCTCCAGCACAATCTTTACGACAATTACAGTGGTGCATCATTTCAATTCATTTACTTCAGTGGCGACAACAGCATGAACAACAGGGGGACAGTAGCACATCACCTACCCTCGCAGTTTCTAGGAATTAGTAATGCACTTATTGCACTATGACAATGGTTCCCAAATTGTGTGCCTAGGCTCCCTGGGGTGCCTCAGGACACTTGCAGGGGTGCCTTGGGTTGGTGGACCAGGATCAATTCATATTATTTATGGTCAATGTACCAGGCAAAACCAGTGCTAGTGACTGCCAATCATAATATATGTGGACAAACAGAAGCAAATCCTGTCCCTCACCAGATAACTGTGACATATAAACACAATGCACTTAATTCAATATTTTTTTTCTGAATTTCTCGATAAGCATTTGGCCTAGGGGTGCCATGAAAATATTTTGATGCTCTAGGGCGCCTTGATTCAAAAAAGTTTGGGAACACCTGCACTATGAGATTCATTTTGGTGTGTTTTCGGTACAGTCTACTCACTGGGATCTCCTCCGGACTTTTCTAACATAGGAGCCTTCTACCTACTGTACCATAGTTTTCTTACCACTTAACTATGCCTTCCTGCTTCCCAAGACTCAAACCTCCAGTTCTGATTTCAGGATGCTCCATGATGGTGGGGATTCGCCGTATTGCTGCTGCTATCTCCCACACACTACTGCCTTCCTTCTCTATGACTTGGGGCTGTGGACTGCCATGGCTGTTATCTACAGCCCCCCTGGGCTCTATTATTGGACTCTAGGCTAGCTCCATATTCTCTCACCAGTGTCCTATGAGTTCTGCCTCTCGTTCTGCCTCTCTTCCTTTCTTGTAAGGTTCTTTTCTTGTCCTAAAATCCTCTCACCCTGTCAACTCCCCTCACCTGTGCAGGGTCTGATTTATCTGTATTTATATCCCAAACTCTACAGCAATCAATATGTATTTTGCATATTTCACACTACTCCATTTATTATAAATGCAAATACATTGGGGGGAAATGTTTGTGTTTTTTGGTCTTAAATGTGATGGATGGCTAGACAGAGATGGGGGGGGGGGATTTAAAAGGATGAGAGATTCAGAAAGTGAGAGATTTGGTAAGAAATCCCCATTATTATTTTTTTTAAGCGGCAATCATTTACACCAGTTTGATTTTGAAGTGTAAATGATTGCAGCTTTAAGAATTTTTTAGATTTCTTACCAAATCTCTCACTTTCTGAATCTCTCAGCCTATTAAATTTCACCCCATATTTTAATAACTAAACACTAATGTTTTAAGATTAATTAATACTCACAGCAAATCTGATCTTTGTCATGGTAACAGAAACGTAAATATGGACAGAAATGGAAAACAAACCACGAGAAGAGAAGTTACAACACAATTACAATTCTCAGAGTAACGGATTAGAAAAATATCTTTCTTCAGGCAAAACAAACAAGGACTAAAAAATAGACTAAACAGCTGGTGGTGTGCTGATTGATTCCTCAAACGTGTGGTGCAGACTTCCAGAGGTGGGACGAACTGTGCAAAGTGGATAAAAACAAAATTGTTACAACTAAAATAAGAAAATTGTAGGAAAGAATTTATTGTAGCAAAGGGTGGTCATATTAATTATTATAAATATTTAAACAATGAAAAACAAAACACAGCAAAACAAGTACTAGTTAATTTTTATATTTTTAACATTTTACTGGACTTTTATAGGCTCCATAAACTATAAAAAGTTGTGAAAAACATGGATCAACTTTCTTAAATACTTTATTCATAGTGAGCTTTTCCACTTATTCCATAATAAATGTGTTGGTGGTGTCATGCTAAACAGATAAGATATATGAAAGCATAAGTCATACACCCCTATGTTATAATATAGACAGACACTGTATATGGATATGGTCATTGCATTAATTGGTATGGAACCACAGCAGATGCATTGTAACCAGGGCCCCTGAGGACTAAGGGGCCCACTTCTGCCCAGACTAGCAATGAGTTATCCCCTATGCCCTCTACAGACCGTTCTGAGTAATGTCAGAAAAATGGCCATGGGGGGGGGCTTACCTATTCTGTGCCAGCTGATAGAAGAGTCCTGCCATTTATCAGCAGTGCACCATTGATCATGACCATATACTGCCTCTAGTTAATAGACTGCTGTACAGTTTTTCCTAAAGGTACCTCACACACGGATAGCACAAAGGGTAGGGGCCCCTGTCAAAGACAGAGTAGAGACAAGAGCAGACCCCAAACAAGGTACATGTACCATATACCTTTTCTCTGCACCACGCAGGACATTGTGCTTGTAACCCTGCCGCCCACTGCCATGTCATCCTCTCTTTATCACCCACTGCTCCCCATCACCCTCTGCCTACCACTCTAACCCTCTGCCTCCCCTTTTGTTGTCACAGTTTTCCTCTGCTTGCAATATGTCATGCCCTCCAGTGGCGGAACTGCGGGAGGCAATGGAGTCGCTTGCCGCCGGGCTTTTTGTCTTAAGGGGGCGCTTCTCCATTGCCTCCCACTGGCCGCCGATCCATCCCCGCAGTTGAAAATATTTATTTGTCATCAGACGGAGGAGCTGTGTCACGCCAGCTGCCTCCTTGTATTCATTTTCACACAGACAGTGTGAGTCGGCAGCTGGCTGACACCAGGGGGAGCTCCTCCAAGGCTGAGAGCTGTCCGGACTGTGGAGACGACTTTTGCTCCTGGGGAGATCGCTGCAGCCTGCAGATAGGCACTGCAGCGCTGTTGCTGCACTGTGTGTGTGGCACATGTGGGGTGGGGGTATTAAATGTTGGCAGCAATAGGATGTTTAAGCATTTTTGTGTGGAGTGTTTGTGTGTATTTTTTTTTTTTAGAATGTTGTTTTTGTTTAATTAATATAGGTGTGTGTGTGTGTGTATTTTTAAGTAAAAGTTGTGTGTATGTGTGTGCATCTGAGTGAAAAAGGCATGTGTGTGTGTGAGCATCTGTGTGAATAAGGCATGTGTGTGTGTGAGCATCTGTGTGAATAAGGCATGTGTGTGTGAGCATCTGTGTGAATAAGGCATGTGTGTGTGTGAGCATCTGTGTGAATAAGGCATGTGTGTGTGTGAGCATCTGTGTGAATAAGGCATGTGTGTGTGAGCATCTGAGTGAAAAAGGCATGTGTGTGTGTGAGCATCTGTGTGAATAAGGCATGTGTGTGTGAGCATCTGTGTGAATAAGGCATGTGTGTGTGTGTGTGAGCATCTGTGTGAATAAGGTGTTTGTGTGTGCATTTAATTGGTTTAAATGGTTGTATGCACGCATCTGTATGAGAGGTGTTTATGTGTGTGCATGCATGAGTGAGAGGTGTGTATGTGGGCGTCTGAGTGAGAGGTGTGAATGTGCGTGCGCACGTCTTAGTGAGTGGTGTGTATGTGGGCATCTGAGTGAGAGGTGTGTATGTGGCCAGAGTGACACAAGATGCTTCCCTACTAACTAGGCTACTGAGAAGCCACCGGGACCCTGCAGCGTCTGGCAGTGCTGGACATTGCGAAAGTCACTTGGAGGTCCCGCTAGTCATAAAACATAATTGACTGTAGCAGTTGTGCCAGTGGGATTGTTTTTGAAACCATGTGGTAATTATGTCCACAGCTGACGGATGATTTGGTATGGGTGCTATGCTATACCCCTACTTTTTGATCATTACTCTTTTTAAAGAATAAAAATGGTAATATGAAGTGACCCCTCTGTTCTATATATATATATATATATATATATATATATATATATATATATATATATATATATATATATATATATATATATATATATATATATATATAGAAGTTTTGATAGAAGAAAACAAACGCGGCACTCTGGGAATTTAAGCATAAAACGTGTATTGTAGCAAAAGTAGCTTCCAACGTTTCGGGGTCTATATTACCCCTTTGTCAAGGAATACACGTTTTATGCTTAAATTCCCAGAGTGCCGCGTTTGTTTTCTTCTATCAAAACTTCTATACCATTGATCCGGAGGGCACCTGGGTCCTGTACCTTACTGGAGGAGTGCCAGGCCTACTCCTATCGCTTATATATATATATATATATATGGGTGGTGGGGGGGGGCGCCAGCATTTATCATGCCTCCGGGCGACTGGGGCAAACTTACGCCACTGATGCCCTCCAACATGACCCATTACATTAGGTATAAAATGCTCTGTTCCTGGAATTCCCTGCCAGTGGTATTTACAGAGGTTGGACTCCAGCACAGTCCAAAATTCAAATAGGGGTGGTCACATCAACTGCCACTGAGTCCGGATAGTGATGTTTGGAGTGGCATTAGGTGTGGCTCCCCTATTTGAATATTGGACTGTGCTGCAGCCCACCTCTGCAACTGCCACTGGCAGGGAAGTCCAGAAACAGAGCATTTTGTACCTAATGGAATGAGCCATGTTGGAGGGTATGATATGTTGTCACCCTCTGCCTGTCCGTGTCATGCATCCACAAGATTATCAGAAATGTACTTTACTATCACAACTCTCATTGGGATTGTATGGGGTAAATTTACTGAAGTGTGAGTTTTTAGAAGTGAGAGTGAGAATTGAGAGATGTTGCCTATAGAAACCTATCAGATGCTAAATTATATCCTCTAGTAGGCGCTAGATAAATGGTATGCAGAATCTGATAGGTTACTATGGGTACTATCTCTCACTTCTAAAATCTCACACGTAAATAAGTACATTTACTCCTATGGGTGCAGACCATACCAATAGAATTGTCATTGGCTCAATGCAGAGACAGAGGGGTAAAGTTTCTTAGATAGAAGATCTGCTGGGATGGTGCCCATAGCAACCAATCAGATTATACTTATTTATTTATCACCTTCTAGAAGATAATAGAATCTGATTGGTTGCTATGGCCAATATCACATCTTCAATAGATCTCCCATCTTAGTAAATTTACCCTGAGAGTCTAATGTATCAGGAGTCTTCACAGGAGACCCAACAAGGTGATGTGGACTCCACTGTGCAGGATGTGCAGGTCACAGCCCATTGAGTAGTGGGTGAATGCAAATTGACATTTATTTATTTTATTTATTTTATTAACAGTTTCTTATATACCGCAGCATATTCCGTTGCACTTTACAAAGGAGACAGTGATACAACAAACAGGGTATTTACAGACAGTCAAAATTTTACGGAGGCCCAGCTCGCAAGCTTACAATCTATAGGGAAATAGGCATTGATACATAAGGATAGATACTGTATTCTTTATTGAATCGATTCCACCAGAATGCAAGGTTCTATGACTGGTTTTGGAATTTGATAAGCTTGCCTGAAGAGATGAGTTTTTAGGGAACGCTTATAGGTTTGGAGACTGGAGGAGAGTCTTATTGTGCTTGGGAGGGCATTCCACAGAGTGGGTGCAGCCCGAAGAAAGTCCTGCAGTCGGGAATGGGAGCGAGTAATGAGTGTGGATGTGAGACGCAGATCTTGGGAGGAGCATAGAGGTTGCGTTGGATGATATTTTGAGATAAGAGAAGATATGTATGGTGGTGTGGGGTCCCCCCTCTGGAGTATAACCAGCCCCGGGTGACCTTGATCCTACGGGGGACATAAAGCATAGGGGTCCGCTGTGTTTCTGAAACCAGCCCCGGACTCTTGAACCGTTCCTGGTCCCAAAAATACGGGGACAAAAGCCTGGGGGTCCCCATATTTTGAAACCAGCACTGGGCTCCAACAGCTTGCAGTGTCATGCCACAGCCGGGGGACACTTTTTACGCAAGGTCCACCAGCCGTACCATGCTCACCTTGGCTGGTCAGCCCTGGATAGGGTACCTGAGGGAGTGGGTACCCCCTCAATAAAGAGGTCCCCACCCAGGCTTCAAGCTGTCCCTGGCATCCCTAGGTGGTGGATTCCAGGCTGATATGTGTAAAATAAAATAACATAGCTTTTTAGATTAATACATTAACATAAACTACATTAACAAATTGTATTAAATTATTTCAATGTAAAAATATTATTAATCCCCACACCGTTCCATGCCCTGAATCATTATCATATATCATATATATCAGAGATAAGGACAAAATAAACCTGGTCCTAGGTATATGGAAGGAAGCAGTAATTAATTGTGAGATGAGGCAGTTGGTAAAAAGCCTTGCGGCCCTAGCCAAGGTGATAATAGCCCGACGGTGGATGTCCCCTTTGGCTCCGCTTCATGGAGAATGGGTCAATTTGGTAAATCAGACCAGTGAACATGAAAAATAGGTATATGCTTCCAGAGGCTCGTTTGTTAAGTACCAGGGAATATGGGGCCCTTGGAACAGGTCAGTCTACTATAAAGTTTGCAATAGTGAGAGGGCAAATGTGTAAGCAAAGGAAAATTATTATTATTTTTTTTTTTTTTTATATAGTATATGTGAGGTATAGGTATGGGGGGACCTCCTGATCCATATAGAGATTGGTAGCTCTGCCCCAATATAAATAAATTGCTTAAATGAGCACTTTGTACACAATGGGAGGGGTTAGTGTATGGCTATACGAGAGACACTTTAGATAGTAAGATAGCACTGAAGGTTAAGATAGAATGCTTGACCAGTTGGTAATAAGGCTCATGGACACTTATGCAGGCCAAGCACAGAGCCATTGACAAGGACGGCACTGGTGTATGTAGACTTAGAATGGGAATAAGTGGGGTGTGGCCTGGCAGGCAACGGAGAAGGACGTGCTGGTGCTGAGCTCCCGACTCGTAACCCATAAAAACAGATCTGGGAACGAGTTTGTACAGGACAAAGCACCTTGCCTGCACTACCAACCACCTAGAGGGGCACCCGGTCCCGCAGTACGGCAGACTGGGCTGGAGAAAACTTAAAAACGAGTGACCGGAAAGCGCGGCCTAGTGAAGAACGGGAAGCCGCGGCCTGGAGTACCAGAGGGAGAGACGCCGCCTAAAGACCTTGCCGAAGGACGCCAGCAGAGAGCAACTGAGGCAGCTGACGCGACACAACAGGTGGGCGGACGGCTAAACCCGCTCACAGACAAGAGCCGCACGGAACGACGCGGAAGCCGCGGGTGAGAGCCGGGGCTCCCGGAGTGTGACGGCGGCCATCTTGAAACTACCTGAGAGAGGAGAGAAGCTGCTGGAGATCTCGGCCGGCGTCAGAGGCTGAGCACGCCACGGTCTAACGGCAGGAGGTACGAGGGGCAAAGGTAAAGATCCCAGGTAGTTTCCTAGTAAAGATTCACTTAGACGCAGGCTCAGGACCCGGGCTGCGACAGCTGCAACTAAAATCCAGAGGGATCCAATACAGCCATCCAGATACACACAGCTTGACAGCCCCTGGCCACTTGCCCCTGGGAAGCAAGACCACCGAGAGAGAGAGCTCACATAGCTCCTCGTTTCCCATTCCCCATACGTGCTACATGGTGGGTGGACTGCTGGTCAGATCACCACACCAACATCAAAATTGTCTGAGAACAGTTACTACATAGTGCTGACTGTAGCCCAGACACCGCAATCCTAACAGGGCACAGGGAAGAGCCGGAATAGATAATGGAAAAATACGTTGCCAAGGCACAAAGGGGATCTAAGAATTCCCAGGCAGGCAGGAATCGAGGTCAAGACACCCCTCCGCTGACTTCCCCTGCCTCACCGTCTAAAGATATATCAGGCGAAGCCAATACCCCTGTCTTGGTGACACAAACTAATTTGCCAAATGCACAAGACCTCACCACCCTGCTAGCCTCCTTGCTAGATCAGAAATTGGCACCCTTAAAGGGCTCTATTGACTCTGCATTGTCCCAGCTTACACAACACGGCCAACGTATATCAGAGGCCGAGCAACGCATATCAGATCTAGAAGACGAACTCTCTGTAGCTAAAACCAAAATATCCGAACAGGACAAACTAAACATAATGATGCATGACAAGCTGGAAGACCTGGAGAACAGGAGTAGAAGGAATAATGTTCGCATAATAGGTCTCCCTGAAAGTGTAAAACCCGCCGACCTTATGGCCCTGGTGTCAGAGTGGCTACCGAGAGAGCTGGGATGTACGTCGGGGAGTGGCTCGTTGGTGGTGGAAAGGGTTCACAGAGTGGGCCCTGACCGCCACACCCCGGGAGACAGACCCCGTCCAGTCATCCTACGCATGTTAAATTATATGGACAAAGTCCGACTTCTAGATGCTTACCGCAAACGTACAGATCTAAGCTACCAAGGCACCAAGCTCCTACTTTTTCAGGACTTCTCTTACGCAGTGGCAATGAAAAGGAGAGAGTATGCCCCCACCTGTAAACGCCTATTCACACTAGGATGCAGATTCTCTCTAATGTATCCGGCAAAGTTGAGAGTTATGCATAACGGAAAGCCTCATTTCCTGGACATGCCCCAGGCGGCGAAAAACTTTGCCGACTCACTGGAGACACAGTCATCGCCAAGGGGACAGAGCAGCACCTGAGAGACTACAACACAATGCTGCTCTGGGGTGACATAATATCGTATATAAATATCTAGATATGTTTATGTATTTAGGAGTTGTTGCTGTTTGGCGGATAGTCAGCACATGCTTTTACAGCTTTTACAGGTTTATGTATGGGCTAGTGGAGAAACGGGGTTTCACAAAAACCTCCGAAGTTAGTCGAGTTCTATTTGAGACACGTTTAGGGTTGTGTTACGCGGTTTGGGTTATGTGTTTGTGTCAACATGTAGGCCTTCCTCCGGAGAACACACTTTGGTGGCGCTTGGGAGGAATGTTTCCGTGGGTTCGAAAAATACCACAAAATAATTGTCTTTTTATAGTAATGGTTTCTTTTATGCAGAATGTATTGCAGTTTTGTTTGAACATAATGTTGCCAACTAGGCTTAAGGGTGAACCTCTTGGCCTGCTCGCTGGGACAGGCTGGAGGACACTATATGTACAATATCATACCAATTTCTGGCCTAAAATAGGCATAGGTTAATATGACCACCGGGTCTGATACGTCTACTAGAACGCAGTCTACTATAAAGCTGGTTTCATGGAATGTTGAGGGTTTAAATACACCGGTAAAAAGGAAAAAAAATTTAACGCATTTGAAACGTCTAAAGCCAGACATAGTATATTTGCAGGAGACCCATTGGGATATAAAAGATAATAATACCCTGAGGGACTCATGGGTGGGAGAGCTTAGGGCCGCCTCTTTTACTTCAAAGAAAAGAGGAGTACTGATATTATTCCGCAAAAATCTACCTTATGAGATAAAGGACACTTAGGTGGACCCAGAGGGTCATTTCATTTTTCTGAAAATTGAACTGATGGGACTGACGTATACGCTGGCCAATATTTATGCTCCAGTTGGTCACTCAAGGGTCTTCTTTACTACTATATACGCTAACTTAGTGACTTGGGCGGAGGGAGACATACTACTTGGGGGCGACTTCAACACGACAATATCTAACGCTATAGACAGGTCGGGGGGGGTGAGAGGGAGCCTCAGGGCTGAGAAAGACTCATCTTTAACATTGATGATAGATTCTCTGAGATTACACGATCCTTGGAGGTGCCAACATCCTACTGCACGGGAGTATACGTTTTACTCCCACCCGCACCACACGTCCTCCCGAATAGATTTCTGGCTGTGCTCAGACACGTTGTATGATAACATAGAATCTTCGGGTATAAATGAGATTGTTCTATCTGATCATGCCCCAATATGGATGACATTAAGATTGAAGAATTCTATAACCACCTCGTACAACTGGAGGTTCCCATCGTACATGGCTTCCTCCACAGACTTCCGCAGTCATTTAGAAATGGCCTTTTCTAATTACGAAAAAGAGAATGGGGAACACAGGGAGGATATTCACCTCTTTTGGGCAGCAGCTAAACCCGTCATGAGAGGACAGATAATGGAGTATGTGGCCAGGAGACGTAAACGGTTGAAGGTAGTGACAGCAGAATATAGCAAAAGATTAACAATGGCGTATGACGCATTACTAGCGGCAGACACACTAGAAAATAGATCAAGATATAATGAGGCCAAAAAAGCATATGACGATTTGTGCACCGAGAAGGCGCAATTTTCTTATGATGTTCAGCGTAGCAGGTTCTATAGGAATAGTAATAAGGCGGGAAAACTTCTGGCCAATTTGGCCCGTGCTCAGACCACCCCTCCTCGAATACTTAAAATACAGAATAGTAATGGTCCCCCTGCAACTGATTCCCAAACCATAACCAAAATATTTAGCGACTACTATCAAACACTATACACCGCCCCGGCAGATAGTCCTGAAGAGGGTAGAGATTTTCTTTTGAAGGCCAAATTACCTGTCCTCACGGATGCGGAAAGGGACATGCTGATCTCTCCTGTCACTGAGATAGAAGTATCAAACCTAATTAAAACGCTCCCAGGCAATAAATCACCCGGTCCGGACGGTTTTGGAGCAGAATATTACAAACTGCTTCAAAAACAGTTAAACCCCTATCTCATCACACTGTTTAACTCACTAATGTCTGGAGAAAAGCCCCCCACAGAGTTCACGGAAGCTAGAATAGTGGTATTTCCAAAACCCAAGAAAGACCCCACGCTGGTACAGTCTTATAGGCCCATATCACTGTTAAATCAGGATCTAAAATTATTTACCAAATTGATAGCGCAACGATTGCAGGGAATATTACCTAGAATATTACACCCAGCCCAAAATGGATTCGTAAAGGGAAGAACCTCAGTTCATAATGTACGTATGCTTATAGCGGCGCTACACAAACTACAGCAACAAGATAATAAAGACTCCATAGTGGTTAGCTGCGATGCAGATAAAGCCTTTGACCGCGTCTCCTGGTCACATATACTACGGGTGCTACGCGCCCAGCAATTCGGCTCAAACTTTATTAGGATTTTTGAAATGTTGTACTCAAAACCTTTAGCCCGAATAACAGCTAATGGACTCAATTCTTCACCCTTTTTGTTATACAGAGGTACGCGCCAAGGGTGTCCCCTGTCACCTCTATTGTTCAACTTGGCACTAGATCCTCTTATTAGAGTATTTATGGGGGACAGAGAATGGAAAGGAATACAGATGGGGGGTCAGGAGGTAAAGGTTTCTGCGTTTGCAGATGACTTGCTTCTGTATTTTCGCAACCCCAAACAGGCGCTTCTGGGCCTGCAAGGTACACTACACACTTTCCATAAAATATCAGGATTTCTTGTAAATTTTGAAAAAACAGAAGCCCTAGCGGTACATGCAGCGGCAAAGGAGGGCTGGGGAGAATCCTTTCCCTTTCGATGGGCACAAGACCACCTAGTATATCTGGGGCTGAGGTTCCCGGGCAACATAAGAAAACTATGGCCCTTATTCTGATTGATGCGGACTTTACCGCGTTCTTACGGATTGCGTCTTTACGGCGTCTGCGCATGCGTGGAGAACGCAACGCGCATGTGCCACGCCTTGACTCGGTACCAGTTCGGACAAAGACCGTCCAGAACTGTTCACCGCTATCATTCGGGAAATAGGGGCGTATTATGGGCGTCATGCGGAATGACACATGGGCGTAGTTTCAAAGTGGGCAAAACGGGGCGGAAACATGGGCGGACACGGGGGAGTACACTTATGTTGGGGGGCGTACATTCGGAAACCACTCCGAATGCACGCGATCAAAAAGGGCAGAAATGTGCGGTGTCCACAAGTGTACTATTGCTTTGCGGACACCACTCGTTCATGCGGTAGGCGAACGTACGCCTAATGACTACAACCATTAACACCTGAACCCAATAGAATCTACTCCTTTACTCATTACTCACTAATAGGCCGCTTGTCAGTGCTTTAATTGAAACCATTGCTGCTTCAAGGAAACCTTAGTAATCCCCCACATATGCTGTACTTGTCCCACACTTAAAAACTGCTAACAATGGACATGACTGAATATTAATACTATCAATACACATGTGTATTCGACATGTACTCATGAAACCACACATTTTGGGTAAAGTAAACACATTTATTTATATTCATGTCACACTCAATGCCAGTGTGATGCAAAGACCATAAAATAATACATACAAACAATAAACAACATGGCAGGAATGCTGCAAAATAAATAATAATACAAAACATATATAATTGCACACAGATGGACTCCAGCACCTCCTATGTGCCACTGCACATGCAGCCAGTGGGAAATGAGGAGGCTGCTGGCCCTTCTACAGCAGGGCAAGCTGCACCTGACCATTCAACAGCAGGGCACCCTACACCTGGCCCTTCTGCAGCAGGCCAACCTGCAGCTGGCTCATATGCACCATCAGCACAATCATTTGGAACACAACCGGGGACTTCACAAGATAGTACCATGGCCATCACTTCAAGTACAGCTGACAGTAATGGCAGGCAAAAGAGGGCAACAGGGGAACCAACCACTAAGGACATATGAAGCAAGGGCTCATCTGGTTACCCTGAGCACGTGATTGGACACAAGAAGCTGACACACACAGCACAATGGCAGATTTGGGAACACATAACGGCGGAGATTAATGCAGCCACAAGTTCATTTCCGACCACGTTTGGCCTTGGTAGGCTCCTTGGCCTGTGCAGCAGCTCTTCGGGGACGGCCAGATGCTGGGGCAGGTGGAGCAGATGATGTGGAGGGGTTGGCTGGTCTACCCCTCCTGCCAGCAGGGAGTGTTGCCGGTGGTAATGCACCAGAAACGGATGACATTAGGACCCTGTTGCTGGTAATCAGCTCCACCATAAGCTCATTATGGTGGAGGAGGAGATCATTTTGGCGGGTGGCTTGCTCGGCCAGCACCTGAGCACTTGCAGCCATGGCCTGATGTGACTCAGCCATGGCCTGCATGCTCGCAGCCATGGACTGCTGGGTGCTGACCAAGCTCGCCAGGATCTCCTCGGTCCTACGCATCCGTTCTGATGCCAAGTCTCCCTGCTGGTTGATGTCCCCAAGCACCTGGGCCAAGGCGGCCAAATCGGCTTGGCCCGATGCCTGCTGCTGCACAGGCCTACCTCTGGGGCCAGGTGGCACGGACTCCTCCACCTCCTGAGCAGAGTCCTCACCAAGCGGTGGGGTGTCTGTGGGAAAAGATAAACACAATTAGGAGACATTCTACGATAATTACTTGCACAAGTTTATGGCATGACCAATATTTACCTTCCAGAAAAGACGCAAACACTTCAGCTGGGGCCTCGCTATCCATCGTGCTCACCCCCCTGATCTCCTCAACTGAGATACAGCTCTCCGCCATCTCCTCCAGGGGGGTGAGCTCTAGCCCTGATGGCATGGGGCCGGCCCCAGATGTCTGGCTGTGTTCCCACCGCTTGGTCATTTTCCTCTTCAGGTTGGTTTTGAAGTCCTGCCACCTGCAATGTAAGTTGACATATTAATACATGTCACTCCCAATGTTAGCTGTTGCAGCCATTGCTCTGTGCTACATATTACAACATGTGATTAATGTCCCATATATAATATTACATGCAACTATGATATCAACCGTTACAATACACATTCACAATCACCCTACTCTAACTCTCAAGGAAATAACATGGCAATAATGTATGTGTATCGTAACAACCTCATGTGCCATTTGCAAAATGCATATAAGCATCAATTCAATCATTACTTGGCTATTACTGGCCACATGTATCACAAAACAACTTGCCTCTTCTTCACATGGTCCGTCTCACGAACTTGTGGCGCAACTGCATTAATCTCTGCCGTTATCTGTTCCCAAATCTTCCATCGGCGTGTGTGTGTCAGCTTCTCGGATGGACACTCTATCCAATCACGTGCTCGGGGAACCAGGATGGCAAGCTCCTGTGCTTCATATGCCTTATTTCTTGTAGTTGGTTCCTCTGTTGCCCTGGCTCGCCCCTTGCCACGTCCCTGGCCACGCCCCCTGGCACCAGTCGCTGCACTTGAAGTGCTGGCCATGCTACTACCTTGTGAAGTCCCCGGTTGTGTTCCAACCAATTCTGCTGATGGTGCATATGAGCCAGCTGCAGGTTGGCCTGCTGCAGAAGGGCCAGGTGTAGGTTGCCCTGCTGTAGAATGCTCAGGTGCAGCTTGCCCTGCTGTAGAAGGGCCAGCAGCCTCCTCATTACCCACTGGCCGCATGTGCAGTGGCACATAGGTGGTGCTGGAGTCCAGCTGGTCAAATAGTTGCTGCAGATCTGGGTCCACCTCTGGTTGTGATCCAGACATGTTAGCAACAACATTGTCACCTTCTAATACACCTTTATATACTGTTTGTGTATCCTGTTTGGCGGACATCAGCGGCAGCTGCGTTCCGTGCGTGTGCGTACGTCGCTGTTTTTTCGCGCCGCATACGGTTGCGGAAATTCCATTGTGTAAAACCTGGCGAAAGTTCTACATGAAATACTGGTCACCAATGCTAACATTGCATAGAATCTTCTGATAAACCTGTGACTATTGCACAATACACATGCTATTTGCTAGCATGACATGACATTTGAATTATGACTACTGTGGTATTGTGGCGTTTTATTGCAAGCTAAAAGTAGCCCAATCCCTTAGATAATCCAGGCCACAAATCATGCAATACTCATCTCTACTGTTATAGACCACACATGTGAGAGCCCTATAAATAGTGAGTTGCTGCTAGAATCATTTGTCTCCAGATCTGGACTTGTCAGGGTCTAAGGTAAGCTCTTCCATGCTCCTTGTAGATATGATATCCATTAACAATGTAAGTGTATGAATGTATGCACCATTGCCTCACTGACTACAGATTGTTGGGCCAGCAAAGTGCGTGTATCATTATTGCAACATGTCACATGTTCACTATTTCACTCACAGGTCTTAAACATGTGTGGGTTCATCTATTGCAGGACAACATGTCCCAGCAATAGATGAAATGTCTCATAGTACATGATGTCGGCAAAAAATGCTGACACCTTTATCTGTGTGTTTTGGACGGTGTGTATTGAGTTCATATTATTGTGTCATCATTAGAGAGTCAAATGGATCTGCGGGATTACACGGGGCGGCCATCTATTGTACGTATTGAAGGCTACAAATCAATTTGTAGTGGGATATGGCCATTATGTGCATAGGTGCCGCAGTATTTATGTTCATTTCTTTATAGGTTGCAGAAGCTATTCTGCGCTACATGGAGAGGAGGCTAAGGGCACTTGCGGCTCTCCCCACTCGTCGGCCAAGGAGGCCAGGACGTGCTAGAATCTATCGCACACGGGTGACTCTGTTTGCTATGCCCGATGATGAGGTACTTACTAGGTACCGGTTACCCCCACATGTTATTCTGGATCTGCTCACCCTAATTCAGAGCGATTTGGAACCTCTACACGGGATCACGACAGCAATTCCGCCTCACACACAGCTGCTGGCGGTGTTGCATTTCTGCGCCTCAGGATCATTCCAACAAGTAGTGGCAGTACTTGCTGGAATATCTCAGCCGGCCTTCTGCCGAATCCTGAGGCGTGTGACGTCGGCCATGTTCAGGCGCAAGGGGCACTTCATGGCCATGACATTTGCCCCCGAGACCCTGCGCAGAAGCCAGCACGCCTTCCAACAAATTGCTGGCTTCCCTAATGTGATAGGGGCTGTGGATGGCACCCATGTACCATTTGTGCCTCCATCTCGAAGTGAGAAGATATATAGGAACCGCAAATTGTTCCACTCACTGAACGTGATGGTGGTATGTGGCCCATCCATGGAAATTCTCGCCTTCAACTCGAAGTTTCCCGGAAGTGCCCATGACTCTCATGTCATCCGACAAACCGGGATATGGCAAAGACTCCAAGAGCTGGAAGGCCGTGATGCGTGGGTTCTGGGTGACTCCGGTTACCCATGTACGCCCTGGCTACTTACGCCGTACAGCTACCCAGCACCGGGCCCACAGGAGGCATTCAATGGGGCGCATGTTGCCACCAGGCAAGTGGTGGAGCGCTCAATTGGCCTTTTAAAAGGTCGATTTAGAGTGCTCCACCGCACTGGTGGTGACTTGCAATATGCGCCTGAAATGGTGTCGAGGATCGTGGGCCTGTGTATATTTCTCCACAACATTGCTGTGCGGCGTGAGATACCCTTTGATGAGTGGGAGGTACCATCTGAGCCGCAAGATCCGCCCATGCGCCCATCCCGCGCCCCTGAATGCCGGAGGGGATACCAGCTGCAGGACTCTGTGGCGCAAAGATACTTCAGGTACATGTTATTGAGTTGACATAACACACCCATTTTAGTCACAATCACCCCTTCAAATAAGTCCAGTGTGTTAGTTGTCAGTGTTACAAAACGAACATTAGCCAGCCTGCCCTCCTAATGGCAAAGAAATAGGAGATATTTAGCATATGTGTTTAGTTTTGGGGGAAGTTCAATATAGGTGCTAATTATTATACCTTGGACAAGGGATCTTATGTGTTTGTTATATCTTCATTATTGTAGTTGATACTATCCCTGATGACTGGTGAGTACATTGATTTATTATATCATGTGTTGGGGATTATTTCCTGTGTTGATGTATGATTTGTTTGCATATATAGATATATATCTATATATGATGTTGGAATTTATTCACATGTATCAACATTTCAAGGAGCATGCAGGCAGGCAGGCAGGCAGGCAGGCAGGGCTGGTGTATAATGCTGGTTTCAGGATACCTGCAAGTGTGTGTATGTGTCTTTTACACATAAATGTACGCATACACATATATGCATAGAGTAAGTAATGCTAACTACAGCTATGCGTTGCTAAGCTATAGCACGCGTTGCTTGGCGGAGCGAGGCGTCATTGGATTTGCTAAGTGCATACACACTGTGTTTTATATATATCAGATTTGTTCATTGGCATACATCCACACTACGGTTTTGAAGGCATGCGAATTTGTCACCATTTGTGTTGGCGCAGAGACGCTGTTCATGTAAAGATGAACAATAAAGTTATTAACACAAATAACTGTGATCAACCAATGCCACCAGCTGATTGGTTGATAGATGCCATTGTCAACATGGCGGAGACACGAAGGGCAGAACCCTTCACAAATGCGGAGCTGCGGGTTCTTGTCTCCGTCATGGAGACAAGGCTGGGCCGTGCAGGGCCCTTTATAACCAACAGGCACAAGCGGAGGGCCTATGCTGCGGCAGGGCGCCGAATTTACGCCCGCACTCGGGTGCGGAGGTCCCTCGGGCAGCTGGAGAGGCGGTGGTCGGACCTCCGCAGGCGCCAGCCCCAGCTGCTTCAGCAACTCAGGGGCGAAATAGCTGAGTGTGAGTATTTTAGCTATGAAATTTCGCACTTACAACATAGCATATATAAACAATAAAATGTGTCTCATGATAAGTGGGTGTCCATGGGTTTAAAAGTCCATAGACTGTTATGTGTGCTTCTTCCTGGTTAACATGCAGTCATGTGGCTTTTATATGTAATGCCAGAGCATTGAGGATTCTGATGCATACAATGTGCCAGATCTAATATGTGTTACACATTGATAAATGCCTGGGTTGTAATGTGTGAACAAATTACTACCAATCACATACTAATTTAAATGTCACTATTTGGAATCCATTAACAGTAAGGAGCTACTTTCCTGCATCGTTTGCCATCATTATCACCCTTCCATGTATGTCTTGTTATGGATTAATACATGTGCCCCAATGACCCCACATTGACCATGATGTTTTTTTCTAACACACAGCACGAGCCCAAGCACAACAGGCCCGGGAAGAGGCGGAGGCAGCCCTGGCACATGAGGAGGCCCAAGACCCGGAGGAGGAGGTGTCGGAAATGGTGGAGGAGGAGGAAGTGGAGGAGGAGGAGATGGTGGAGGAGGAGGAAGTGGAGGAGGAGGAGATGGTGGTGGAGGAGGAGGAGGTGCGTGAGGAGGTGGTGGAGGAGGATGTGGAAGCGGAGTTGGTTGCGGAGGAGGAGGTGTTGGTGGCGGAGGAGGAGGTGGAGGAGGTGGTGGTGGTGGAGGAGGAGGAGGAGGAGGAGGAGGAGGAGGAGTTGGAGGAGTTGGAGGAGTTGGAGGAGGAGGTTGTTGGTGGAGAGGAGCTTGCGGAGGAGGGGTCGGAGGAGGCCACGGTTGCCCCGGAGGAGTCGGATGACGATGGGGAGGAGGCGTGCCAGGCCCCGGAATATGAGCAGATCGGTATGTTAACATAATGCATCATTCATGAAGTAGTTGTACTGGTATTTGTTATGTAGCACTGTTGGTTAAAAAAATTTTTGCCATACTATTCATATAGACCCCAAAGTGGGTAGCTACAGATACAGGTACGGGTTAGATGGGGTGTCCAAGGCATCCCTTTCATCCAGGACACCTCTGAATTACACCGGTTTGTGGGATGGGTTGGAGGTCCATTTTGACTGCCACATAACCGTTGTAGTTAAACAGGATCCTGGAGTAAAGGGATGAGTGGATCATTTGTGGCTTAAATTCACCTGCTGCAAGCGTGGATTATGACCCATCAAATAGTGGAATCTATATTGTTGGTGAATGTTATTTATAAACTCTAGGATGTATGCTATAAATGGAGTATGGCCCGGCCTACCTTGGAATGGAGTCAGAAGTTGCCAGTGTCCCAGGAGCCTCCTCTACCTAAACACCCCCTGTACTTCAGTTTTTTTTTTGGCCGTCACAGAATTGTAGGTTGGTTTAGACAGAATTATGATTTTGAGGATGTGTACTGTGCATTCCTGACATTTGCATAACTCCCATGCCACGAACCATCACTGAACTTAGACTGAGCAGATTGTGACAAGTTCTTATTGACGGAGCCCATGACCTGCTTGTCATTGGTTAGTCATGGGTGGGTTGTGACTGAGAAGAAACAATATGACTGTTATGTCTTCTGCAGAGTAAAGTGTATAGGCCAAAAAATACAGTATGTAGTAAATAACTTAGCATGTATGTATATATGTGTCATATCTATTTATCTATGTGTGTCTCTATCTCTCTACATCATGGGTCCTCAAAGTGCGGCCCTCCAGATGTTGTGAAACTACAAATCCCGCCATGCCTTGCCACAGTTTTAACACTTCCTTATAGCAAAACTGTGGCAAGGCATGCTGGGATTTGTAGTTTCCCAACATCTGGAGGGCCGCAGTTTGAGGAGCCATGCTCTACATAGATATATATATATATATATATACACACATGTCACCTAGCATTTGTGCAATTTATGTCGCAGTATGTGAAATGTATGCAAGAATAACATGACTAATTGTTGCCCCTTTGACATGCCCACAGATGACACCACACCGGCAGATGAGGGTGTGCATGGGGCCCTCCGGCGACTGGAGCACCATCTGCGGCTGGCGCAAGCAGACCTGCAGGACCTGAAAGACCTTCTTCTTTAATTTCTAATTTTATATTTTTTTATTTATGTTAATTGTGTCGTTAATAAAATTCTTTATGCAAGTTCACAGTTGTTGGTTTTATTTGCACTTTAAATAGTATATGTGTAGATTGTTTATAATCTTTTACACAGGGTGTAATACAAAGCATTGCACTTACATTGCTGTAAGGGTTAATGTGTGCAATGCATGTGTTAGGCATGCTTGTAAGGATATATTGGAATCTAATTGATTCCAATTCCAAATAAGCAGTTTTTTATGAGGATAGGTAATTGAATAAGTGGGTCATGTGATGTATTGCAGAAGATACTTCATAGTGGGTTGTTTGGCGTAAATCCTCCGCTTACGTGCGGTAGCACCGCTTGGCTCCCGTTCGGATGCGGTATTCCCGAGCATACTCTGTAATACTCTGTAATACCGTGCCGAATCGGAGTGTTTCTCCCGCACACGCATGGTTTGTATGTCGTCCGTAAACACGCCCTGTTCTTAAAGAGTGAGTCCGTCCGAATGCGGAGGACACGTGGGCGTTTCTACGGACGATGGCCGCATGCGGCAAAACACCGTGGCGTGCGGACCGCTCCGTAAGAATGCGGGAATTTCCGCACAGATCAGAATAAGGGCCTATATGATTTGAATCTTACTCATGCTATTGATATGATGGAAAGGGACTTTGTCAGATGGAAACACTTGCCACTCACATATTTAGGCAGAATCCAGCTGTACAAAATGATCTCATTCCCTCGACTTTTATATCAGATTCAAATGTTACCTTTTTTTGTGGCCCCACGAGACATGACTCGCATAAACAAACGGCTGTCGGGATTCATCTGGGCAGGGAAACGTCCCAGGATATCTTTACTAAAATTGCAACAGCCACTAGCACTAGGAGGTGTCAATCTCCCAAATGTTCAAGACTACACACTGGCTTCAAACCTCAGGTACGCGATAGATTGGGTGGGTGGCGCCAAAAACTATGTAAATCTAGATATTGAGCAGACTATGGCGACAGACCGCTCTTTGGTGTCCCTGCTCCATACGCCTAATAACTCTCTACCCAATATGGTAAGGGAAAATCCACTATTATACAGCCCATGTCTGGCGTGGTGCAGGGCCCGAAGAAGACTTGGAGCAAAATATACTAAGTCAATCTTTCTGCCTTTGGTAGATAATAAGAACTTCCAGCACGGTCATCCAGATGTAATCTTTAGAGGTTGGCACACCAAGGGACTTAGGTTAATATGCCAGATTCTAACTAATGATTACTCCACGGTCATCACCTTATCAGGCTTAAAAGAAAGATTCCCTGATATACAAATACCCATATTTGCGTATTTCCAGGTTCGCAGTTATGTCACTAAACTCTTATCAGAATTGGAAACACGAGATATATCAAATCCCTTAGACAAATTGGTGATGTCTAGATTAGGGGGACCACAACCCACCTCTTTATTATATGACTTAATCAGGAAACGTATAGACCTAACAGGGATAGGAACAGGTCTGACAAGATGGTCGGAGTATACGCCAGGTCTGACAATACAATCCATAATAAAAGCTACTAATGAACTAAATAAGCAATTAATTTCCTCCTCTTTTGCAGAAATGCAATACAAGATCCTGCACAGAGCATATTATACCCCCAAACTGAGATTCCGTATAGGGTTAGCAGACGATACGCGCTGCTTTAAGTGCCAACAATTGGAGGCAGATCTACCGCACTGTCTTTGGCTGTGCTCTGTAGTACAAGACCTCTGGAAGGAGGTACAGTCCTATATCAGAGATACATTGGGTATTGACCTCACTGTGTCCTTACCGTGGGCCTTATGGAATGATTGTGCTGATGGTTCTATGTCTAAGCTGACAGTCGGAAATAAATGGCTGTTGGCTAGGGTAGCGGCAGCAACCAAAAAAACTATTCTTTTTAAATGGATACAGAGTACCCCAATTCCAATAGCCTTGATGCTTCAACGTCTAAAACACATGTTCCACATGGAATGGATGGAGTGCTCCCTAGAGATAGAAACTAGAGCCACAAAGTTTTTTAAAATATGGTTACCATATGTCCGCACCCTATTGCCTGACGAAAAAGAGCATATACGTAGCATTATAAAACTTTCCACATGGTATAACATGAATGTTCTAGAGCATAATGCACCTCCCTTTTGAGAAAAGGATAATTGGCGCGGAGTGGTTGATACAGACGAAAAGAGTCTCGGACAGCAGAAGGAATGTATATATTATTGCTTTATTCATTGCCCTCAATCTGTTACAATCACAAGTAGACGTAACTATAATTTTGTAATCAGCATCATTTGTTATATAACTAAATGGCAACCTTGCCTAGACAATGTAATGTGCAACCCATGTTCAAACTTATCGAATTGTTTTGTAAAAACGTAAACATTCTGTATTATTATTGCTATATAATAAACATAATTTAAAAAAAAGAATGGGAATAAGTAGGATATCTCCCGATAGATAGGGGATTGGGGTTTTCTTTCGGCCCACACAGAGAGGGGTAGGGTGTCACACCATCTAAACTAATTGAGATGATTTGCACGTTATTCTATACTTGATTAAGAGGTATTAGGTATGGTCACACAAGAGACACTTCATATATAGAGAGCTCAGAAGGCTTAAATAGAATGCTCTCTGCGGTGCCAATAGAGTTCATGGACACTCGGGGAATGTAAGTAAAGGCTGACACAAACCTAATGAGAGAATTGATACGCACAAACACTAATGTTTTTTTTTTTTTTGCGGATGTAGGCCCTCTAGCCTATTGGGAAAATCAAAACAGGGGCTTAAAGGGTATATGGTATGAAATAGCGCGGTCGGGACTCCTCACGGAATCAAAAAAGAGAAAGATAAGAGAGGGAAAAAGGGCGAAACACCAGGGCGCTCATAGCTAATAGGGTTGACAGGGAAGCAGGAGATAACTAGCATAGTGAAGGGAAGGGATGGAGAAAGGGCTAGGTGCAATAGAGGAGAAAGAGGGAGGAAGGGGGATATCTGTGGGCATGTTTGAAGGTTAATGAGCTGTGAAAATGTTAACCAGATGGCTTTGTAAATGTTGTAGTGGTGAATGTGGGGATGATGAACTAAACAGAGCTGTGATTGTATAATTACTTGTGACAATACCCTTTTGCTGTGATGTTTGTCTTGGTTTGTATTTGTTATTGGAAAAAGTAAATAAAAACGCAATTTAAAAAAAAAAAATCAGAGGTAAGGACAGAGCTGGATTAAGGAAGGAGGGGAGAGGGGGTGTGCAGGAGTGTCTCTTAGGGCCCCCCCATGAAGCGATGCACTGTATTTGTTTTTGGAAACAGATACAGGCTTGTCTTTGTCTCTGCACTGGCTGGGACCAATCACATGACATGACTGATGCACTGCTGATACCACAGACACCAGCAAATGGAGATACTGAGTATGTGGATGCCAAGCAGCAGCTGCTCCATGCTCATATGGACTACTGCAGTGGTTGATCTCCTCCTGTCTTCTATTGGTTAGTGATGTACAGGTATGATGGATGTATATATGTACAGTATGTATGGATGTATACATGCTATATGTGTGTGTATGTACAGTATTTAAGTATGTATGCAGTGTGTGTGTATACAGATGGAGCCTGCCTCATTCATGCTGGTGCTGGCGATCGAATCACCAGCCTCTGCCGTATGCCACCAGCCTCTGGAAGGGGTCATGCACGCACAAGACGTTTGCACGCCCCATTCCGACGGAGCTCCCTGTCCATCTCCGCCGCCTCGCCGTCGGTCCCCGTCAGTCACCACCGCCTTCCCGCACTTCCTCTAACCATGACCATCTCCCTGAAATGGAGACAGGCAGGGTTTCCAATCCCTGCCACCAAGTGACTGGGACGTGTGTACGCTTGAGATGCTCGTGCGTCCCACACAAATGGAGTCCCTCTCAGCCAGTGCTTGCCTGTGGGGACATTCTGGCGAGCCTTGGAGCTGAATGAGATTATGTATGTGTATGTATGTGTGTATGTATGTATGTATGTATGTATGTATGTATGTATGCAGTGTGTGTGTTGTGTGTGTGTGTATGTATGCATGCATGCAGTGTGTGTGGTATGTATGTGTGTGTGGTGTTGGGTGTATGTGTGTTTATTTAGTTCTTGTCATAAGTACTTTGGGCTCCTGAAGCATTAAAATGGCTCTAGGTAAGGGATTAGTTCAGTGGTTCCCAAACTGTGTGCCGTGGCTCAGTGGGGTGCATTGGGACACTTGCAGGGGTGCTCCGCGTTAGTGGTCCAGGACCAATTCAAATTATTTATGGTTAAAATGTGTAAAAACAGAAGCAAATCCAGCCCTTTACCACGTAACTGACCCTAAGAATCACATATAGGGCCTTATTCTGATTGACTCGCAAGGCGGCGAAATTCGCAGCCTTGAAAGTCCATCAGACGCCACCCCCCTGCCCCCAGTGCCGGGCACCCCCCCCCCTCGCACGCCATGCCCCCCCCCCACACGGCTGTGAATGTAGGATTTACATAATAAATGATTTCTCCCCTGCACGCAGTTCAGAGTGACCTATATAGTCACTCTAAACTGCAGGCACCCTGTGCAAGGACAGGGCGGGCAGCTGACATCCGGTGATGTCCGTCATGGCCTCATTACCATGAGAACGCCCAGTGTTCTCATGGGAATGTCCATGGAACACAGGGGGCGTTCCCATATGGTAATAGGGCAGCCCAGCGCCCCCTGCCCTTCACCGCCTCCCGCCCTTCACCGCCCCCCGCACACCATCTAGGGTGTGTGCACCCGGCTGAAACGCCCATGCGCAGACGCGCAACATTGGTCCTCTATGCGAATGCGTGGAGGAACTGAAGCAATTAGAATAACCCCCATAAACCCAATCTACTTAGCGTTAGATTTATTTTGCCTTTTTTATACTCTAGGGCAGGCTTTCCCAACCACGGTCCTCAAGGCACACCAGCAGTGCAGGTTTTGTAGATGTCCAGGCTTGAGCACAGGTGACTTAATTAGTATCTGAGGGATTCTGATTAAATCATCTGTGCTGAAGCCTGGCTTTCACTAAAACCTGCACTGTTGGGGTGCCTTGAGGACCGTGGTTGGGAATGCCTGCTCTATGGTGTCATGATTCAAAAAAGATTGGGAACCCCTGGATTAGTTAGTGACAATAAAAACAAAAATTCACTTGCAATCAGAAGTGTTGGGTGCACCAATTGCTGACCATTTGTTATAAATGTGTGTTCAGTCTAATGGGAAAAGTTATTTCTTAGGTTCTATGGTCATAAATAATTTAATTAAATGAATTTTGGGCTTCCATTTAATTAGTTTCAAATCTCTGAGTAGCAGGCATGGTTCAATAAAACATTCTGATTTGATTACACAGCAGAATGTATACTATGGCATAAATAACTTTTAAACAGATTTCTATTTTACATTCTGTCAATACATCATCTTTTTTTGCAAATGTAAAACATATTAAATATTGATATAATTGCTTTGCATCATTATAGGAGCCTTAACTTGTATATGCTTTGAGGAATGAGGTTTCAGCTTCATTACCACAAAAGTGAACATAATTAGTATGACCAACATCTTATTATCTATTATGTATTAAGAAGCAGTGAGGTCTGTTCAATCTAAACTGGAAAACATTATAGAAGTGGTCAGACATGGGCAGCATAGGTGTAACATGCCATGTAGCCAAGGCAGCATCACTGGATGGCAGAGTTTCTGGATGGCAGAAACGGAATAAAATAATGAATGGGCCAATTCAATGTAATGAGTGTGGTGGGCTGTCTGTAATGTGTGGCCACATGTCAGCAAACACTCTAAACTCTAAATCAGCAATGTGATCTGTCCAGAACAACTCAGTCAGGGCTGTTCTGCAGCAGCTGTACCACTGCAGCAGCTGCCTTTATGAAAGGCTGCCGTGGCTCATTGTATAACACTGGCAGAACAGGGCCAGAACGAGGGTGAGGAGTAGCAACCAGCAGGGCTGGATACACATCTGCGTATGGTGCCACAGTTTCACATGACATGAAGCTGCTTTTTTGTACTCCTCTCACCAACATATGTCTCCATGGCTCCCCACCCCAATCACCAGTGTGTATGCCTCCATGCTCCCCACACACTGCTCAAAAGTGTGTACTGTACATCTCTACATCCCACCCTCCCACTGTGTACATCTTCAAGTTCCTCACCTTACACCAGTCACCAGTGTGTGCATCTCCACGTCCCCCTCAGGGGCATACACACGGAGCAAAGTTTTGCTATTTTCTTAGCAATCTGACTAGATTGCTTAGAAAGTAAGCACAGATCTCTCTGTGTGTATGCTCTGAGATATTCAATATTTTCTGCTAACTAAGTCAGTGCATGCAGTCAAAATCTAGTCAAATTGCTTAGCAAGTGACTACAAATCTCTCTGTGTGTACAGAATGAGAGATTCTGATTGCAATCTATCATTCTGAACCACTACCCGGCCTTTTTTTTGCTTAAGCAAAATTGCTTAGCACAAATCTCTCCATGTGTATGTGCTCTCCATGGGAGATCTGGACACAGGGAAATCGCCTACCCTAAATAGCTTAGCAAAATTGCTTAGCACACATCTCTACATGTGTATGCCCCTTATATATGTCTCTCTGTCCCCCTCCTCCCCCCAAGTCACCAGTGTGTACAACTCAACGTACTCCCATTACACCCCAGTCACCAGTGTGTATGTTTCCATGTTCCCCCTCCTCCAGTCACCAGTGTGTATGTTTCCATGTCACCCCAGGCCAAAATGTGTCTCTGTATCATCTTTTTGTAGGTATGTGTATTTGGGATGTTTTTCCTCCTTCCTTTGCCTGTGTCTTCCATTACTCCATTTATGTTTGTCCTTTATACATTTTTCAAAACTTTTAATATACCAAAGTTGCAGTGATTTAGCCTCAGTCTATTACATGCAGATTGTTGCTGCAAAATCGTTTTTTAAAATAAAACTCATAGATTATCAAATTCCCCCAAAAGCTACATTATTTTCCAACAACAATAGTTTTCCATCATCAAACTTTTAGTGTTGCATAGTAACGTGAATAAAATGCTTCTTGCCCCACTAATGGAGTTGCACAGGACCTATTAGCTCACTTACACCAGGTTCTCCCGCTGCATGGTGTACTGAGGTAAGATGAATGAGGACACACCTGTAACATTTACCTGCCATGACACATAATCCATGTACTGTAGGAATAAATTAAGGAATTATGGAACATCCATTATTGGCAAACACAGGGGCTAATCCAGCATTGATCACTAAATAAAGAATTAAGCGATTAAGCGATTATCGAATGGGCAGTCGCCAATGCATACTGTGCGCATCACGCATAAACAAGGCACATTAGCACCAGAAAATGTGTATGAACGTAAATTAAATCCCCTCGCAGTTTTACTGACAGGAAACCGATGTTTGAAGGTGACGACGTCAGCGATGACCACTTCCACTCTTTCTCATTTGCAGGTTAGTGGAAGCATCAGCCTCAGACCTACTCACATCTGCACATTTCTTTCTGGGTGGTGACTTTTTGATGGCAGGCTTTATTCTACAGTAATTAGCACTCCATGCTGTATTAAGCCCTATGTACGAAAGTTACCAGGAACAGGGGTAACAATAACTGCTGACCCTGCTTGTTGCGGTACATATCCAGGGTGTCTGTGGAGTTTTTGATATTTTTTAAAGACTCCTACGGGGAATCTGAAACTGCACGTATGCAAAGTGTCAAATTCAGGAGCCAGGCAGAGGCTTCTGGAGTGGGAGAAAACCCAGACACTAATGTACTTAATATAGAAAATTTCTATCATGTCCCCCTCTTCCCTTCTCTAAACCTGTGTCCTCACCAGGGGCGTATCAAGGGTGGCACTGGTAGAGCCTGTGCTCCAGGTATCTGCTCCTGCAAGGGTACCACAGCCAGAAATACCATCCTCCAGCTAGGGGTGGATTGGCCATATACCGGACAAGGAAAATCCCCAGTAGGCCGGCAAACCTGTGAGACCACCTGTTAGCCAGTGATTTTTATTTTATTAAGATGTGGCTATGTCCAGAGTAATGGCCCAGTTATCTCCTATGTGAACAACCTTTGCTGGGTCACAGATGAGTATTTATAGCATTGGGTATTCTGCTCTAAGGTGGGCCCCCATCTATATCCATTGTGATACCTGTTTAAAAGTCAAGATTTGGTCTATCTGGTGAGTTAAATAATTGCTATAGTGTTTGTGGGCTCCCCTGGGGTAGGGGTGGGGAAATTTGTAATATTAAAGGGGTTTATGGAAATTAGTTATTTATCTGCTCAATGAACGTTTTTGTGTTCAGTCTCAGTAGGGGGAGATGGGGAGTTATTTGAAATGTGGAGGTTTGTAGTTTGTCACAGCAGCTTAAAGGCATATGGAAATAAATAGTTCCATCTACATTTGATTTGGTGCCGCCCACTTCTGAGGCAGACTCAGGGAGGTAAGGTGAAAAGTGCCTCTGATAGAGGGGCCAGCTGGTGCTGCTGGTAAGTGTAAAAAGCAGCTTCAGGCTGTGATCATGTGTGACATCAAGGATGCAGGGACAGAGAGCGAAGGTGACAGTGGGGACACAGGGACAGTGACAGCAAGTACAGAGAGATAGCGGGGACACAGGGACAATGAGAGAGTGACAATGGGGACAGATGGATAGGCAGAGAGTGACAGCAGGACATAGGACAGGGAGAGTGACAGCAGGAATATAAGGACTAGGAGAAGAACAGTAGGGACAGAGAGAGTGACAACAGGGATATAGTGACAGTGGGACACAGGAACAGAAAGAGAGAGTGACAGTGGGGATATAGCGACAGAGAGAATGACAGTAGGGACACAAGGAAAGTGACAGCGGGAACACAGGGACAGGGTCATGTTGGGAGGTATACGTATGTCAAAGTTTCAGTACTTTTATTACAGCTGCTCACATTGGGGCTGATTCAGGAAGGCAAGGTGTTCACTGCTTAGTAAGCCCTTAAATCCTACCCACCAAACAAGGCTCCCCCACCGCCGGATCCCATCGGTAACATATTAGATGTACGCAAACATATCCACGCGCATGTGGCCGAAGGGGAGAGAAATAATTTGATGAAATCTAAATTTACTTTTATTTCAATCGCAGTCTGACAAAAAGTGGATGTCATGTGACGTCAGCCAACTGCCTCTGGCAGAAATTGGCCCACCTGTGTTACCTGAGGAACGCCCAGTGTTTTCATGGGGATGCCCATGCCCACCCAGTCCCATCCATACCCATTTGAATCCCTCGGAGACTTTGATAGTCACCAAAAGCATTTGTACAGTGGCCCTGCATGTGTGCAAATACGTGCATGTGCAGAACCGCACCATCAGTCATCGACGCAAATACAAATTCAACTTGAAACAGGCCCATAATTTTCAAGGCTCATTTTGCCCTTATTTTACAGAGGTTTGTTTTATATCTGACATCTGAATAAAGTTGCACATTTTGAGGGTGATTCCGGTTGGCTCACACAGCACATTTGGTTTGCTAATGAACAAAACCATGTGCACTGCAGGTGTGGTAGATGTACTGTAACATGTCCCAGAGAGAGTTAAATTTGGGTGGGGTAAGTACTTCAAACTGATATCTATATTGCAGTGCAAAAATAAAGCAGCCAGTATTTACCCTGCACAGAAACAAAATAACTCACCCAAATCTAACCAAATGTGCTGTGCGAGCCAACCTGAATCACCCTCCTACTTCACACACCTAGGGCCTGATTTAGACCTGATTTCTGCTCTGTGAAATTGCAGATCCCTGCGTGATTAGATAACTGCCTCCTTGCTGGAGTGAAATCCGCCCTACAGTATGCAATGCTGTGAATGACTTGCAAACAAATGCCTATTGGCGAATATATGCAAATCCATTGACTTGTGATCCGAAAAGATGCAGGATTGTTTAGTTCAATGTCCTCATGCATGATCGCTACGATCCATACTTATGCACAGTCAATCGATAATAGTCTGCCTTGCAAAATCATAGGACTGCGATCAGGGGTCAATAACCTCCATAGGTTATTGACTTGTTCCTTATATTCAACACTTATGTATTAATTTATTTAGCTATAACTTTGTTAACCACTTAAAAAAAACCCATTTATTTTCATAGTATTCAAAAACTGTAAAACAAACTTTTGTAATCAAATCTAATCTCCCGATACAGTACTTTCTGAAATGCTTCAGCTGGCTAGAACAGCATATAAATACAATAGCTTAAGAAGAACATTTCATTTTTATGTTGTCTCCTGTGTAATTAATCATATAAATCCAAAATCTATATGTTTGCTTGGTTTATATTGGGATGCCTTTTATTAGTCCATCAGGAGTAGGCAGATGTCTTATATTGGGTATCAAAGTTATAGCTCCTAGCCAGGTACTTCTTTGACATATTGGCATACTGTTAAGTTTAAGATTTTATTACCATGGCACAGAAAATATAATAGTCACCAAGACTCCTTTCAGAACTGCAAAGAGCACACAGAGTGCAGAGAATAACAAACACAATATCTGAGAATAGAAACAATGCAAATTAAAATGAGGTCAAGTACCCAATCCAAAGGGCAAGAACACAAACCACCTGACTCTTACTCACAAAGTAAAGGCTTAAATAATATTTCTATGGTGCAGGGAGGTGAGTGCTAAAAATATTTCAAATTAAATTTAAAAATGTATTGCAGATTAATTCGGTGGTCCTGTGCTACAAAAGCAGCTCTTATCAAATAAGGCAATTAATGTAAGTGCTAAATAAATAAATAACTTTCAATGTGAAATTGAGTGTACAGTATAATATAAAATATGTTTAATGAGTGGTACCTGTGAAAGTAAAACAGTGATTAAATATAATGTTTACCCCTTTTGGGGATAATTTTTTTTTGTATGGGTTTGCCCGTGCTCCTTTCCATAACGGGTGCCGGACGGCTCCCCGACAGTCGGGATTCCGACAGTCATTACTCCGACGTCGGAATCCCGACTGCTCCCTCGTGGGGGTCCACGACCCCCATAGAGGGAGAATAAAATAGGTGGCAAATGCAGCTTGCCACCGTGCCCGCAGCATGGCAAGTGCAGCGAGCCTGCAAGGCCTCCCCCCCGCTGTGCAGTCAGGATTCCGACGTCTTAGTAATGACTGTCGGAATCCCGACTGTCGGTGAAATATACCACACCCTCCATAACTCACCCTGAGTTGCTCCATTTATGGAGGTTTTAGATGGTGCAGCCGCAAGTGTGTAGATGCTCCCTGCAGTTCCAGAAGTTGTCCGCAAAAGAATTCTAGTCATGTTGTTTCGCAAAGGGATTCTAGTTGTGTTGTCCTGCAAGGGGATTCCAGGCGTGTTGTCCTGTGAGGGGATTCTAGTCATGTTGTCCCACAAGGGGATTCTAGACGTGTTGTCCCATGATGGGATTATAGTCACGTCTTCCCACAGAGGGACTTCAGTAATGCAGTCCCAGAAGGGGACTCCAGTCATGCCGTTCCATGGGGGGACTCCAATCATGCCGACTCCAGTCGTGCCATCCATGCACGTGAGGGGCAACAGGGCTGATAGTCCTGGGCCCACCCACACGTTATGGGCTCACACACATTAATTTTGCAAATGGAGCAGTCTCTCTCTCCAGCAGCTCAGCTGTTCATTGACAGCAGCCTCTAAGGAGCTCCTCCGTGTACAGTCTTATAGGATAGTGAAGTGAAATGCTATGAGATACTGAATGTGAAAAGACTGTGTCTGCTGCTCTGGCATACTGCCCCATCCATTCAGCTGATGTATAGGTAATGTAAGTGAGTGTGTGTGCACACTTACGGGGGAGGGGATTTAAAATGCATTTTAGTAAAGGTACACCAACACCCTAATTGTACCTGGAACCCCACCAGCCTTAATACAGCCCTGGGAGGCATTCAATAATCACTGTGGCTTATTGCTGGCAAAAGTCCCTGTGGTGAAAGGCTATTCAATAAAATATTCTTTTTTTTTTTATTTAAATTGTTTAAAACTAACAGGAAGGAGAAGTCCTTCCATTTATACAAGGAATGTAATAGATCCTTGATGGCTAACCTTGACACTCCAGCTTTTGTTGAACTACACATCCTAGCATGCTCTGCATCAGATTTAACATGCAAAACTGAAGCAGAACATGCTGTGAGGTGTAGTTCAACAACAGCTGGAGTGTCAAAGTTAGCCATCAAGGTAATAGATCATGCAAAATATAAATCAGTTTGTACAAATTTAGGGCCACTAAGGAGCGAGGAAGGGGGATTTATTACTGATAATAAGGAAAAGGCAGAGTTACTCGATGCATTATTTTCATCATATGGTGGGTGCAAAAAAAGGATAATGTTGCAATACTTAATAATTATGTATCCGTCTACGCAAAATAAAAATAAATAAATCTAAAGGATCTGATGGCATACACCCAAAAGTTCTAATGGAGCTAAACTCAGAATTAGCTAGGCCACTATATTTCATTTTTGAAGATTCTATTCATCAGTATGGTGCCTAGGGACTGGCAAACTGCAGACACTGTGCCTCTATTTAAAAAGGGTAAGAAAGCAAATATAGGAAATTATAGACCGTTAAGTCTGACGCTGATATTGAGACAATTATTGGAGGGTATTATAAGGGATAGCATTCTGTATTACTTGTAGATAAATAAGATTATAAGTGGGACCCAGCATGTATTTGTAAGCTAATTTAATTAGCTTCTATGAGGAAATGAGTGGATACCTATACCTGGGAAATGCAGAAGATGTGGTCTAATTAGATTTTGCAAAGGTCTTTCATATGGTGCCTCACATGAGGTTGATCTAAAAAATATCGAAGCTGAGTATAGAAAGCAATATCTGCACTTGGGTTAAAAATTAGCTGAAGAATAGGAAACAGTGAGTTGTGGTTAATGGGCCATTTTCTAAATGGTTGAAAGTTATAAGTGATATACTGCAACATTCGGTGCTGGGGCCACTCCATTTTAATGTTTATTAAGGACCTAGGAAATAATCTAAGAAGCAAGTGTCCATTTTTGCAGATGATGCTAACCTGTGTAGGCAATTAGATCAGACCAGAATGTGGCCTCTCTACAGAGCAACTTACATAAACTGGAGCATTGGGCAGCAAAATGGAAAATTAGGTTTAATATCGATAAATGCAACGTTATGTAAGAAATGCACTAGCAACCTATTATTTAAATGGGGAAATTCAAGGAAAATCAGAAATGTAGAAGGATTTGGGGGTGGTCATGGACAATAGACTTAACCACAGTGCTCAATACCAAGGAGCAGCGACAAAAGCCAATAAGATTTACCATGCATAAAAAGGGGCAAAGTGGCAAGGGAACTGGAAAGGTTCATTAAAGAGCAACCAAATTAATAAGGGTGTGGAGTCATTGGGTTATGAAGAATGGTTAACCAAGCTAGATAAGTTTATGTTAGAAAAAGAGGAGATTTAGAGGGTATTTGTTCAATAGATATAAAAATATAAAGGGTCAATACAGAGAGCTATCCAATATTCTGTTTACCATGATATCTGTGCATAGGACACGTGGTCACTTATTGAGGTTGGAGGAGAAGAGGTTTCACAATCACCGAAGGAAGGATTTCTTCACAATAATGGCAGTAAAATATTGGATACTCTTCCTGAAAAAGTTGTGATGGCATACTCAATGGATATATTAAAAAAATGGTTAATTATTAACAGAGATTACAGTTCCACTACAGAGACCATGTGGTCGATCCTTTTAACCCCGAAGGGTGTGAGTTGCCGTTCGGGTGCCATTTTTATGCTGAAAGTAGCCCCCGAATTAACCCTAACTCGCACCCTTCGCAGGGCCAAATTCACTGAAATTTGCTCGCACAGCTATGGAGGTGTGACGGGTGTAAAGTGTGATGGGTGTCGTGATGATTTGCACTCAGCAAATTATCCGCACCCTTCAGGAGTTAATAGGATTGACCCCCATGAGTACATTTACTAAGCCTTGGAGAAAGAAAGTACCAGCCAATCAGCTCCTAATTGCAAGGTTACAGGCTATGGGCCAGATGTACTAAACTTAAAAAGTGATAAAATGGAGAATGATAAAGAGCCAGCCAATCAGCTCCTACAGGCTGTGTTTGAAAAATAAGCAGAAGCTGATTGGATGGCTGTTTATCACTCTCTATTTTGTCATTTTCGAAGCTTAGTGCATCTGCCCCTAAGTCTGAAAAATTACATTTAGGAGCTAGTTGGTTGTTATTTTATCTCTGACCACTTTATCTCCCTTCAACGCTTAGAAAATAGATTCCCATGTCTAGCCAATAAACAGACTGGCTATAAACAAACAGAAGGAGGAAAATTAGTTTATCTTTATAAAGTAGCACCAGATAAATTGTGTTGGCATTCCTGTGGCTGCTGTCTGAAATGTGGAATTGATTCAAAGTGTTGTATATGCTGATAGCTTACCCAGGAGCCAGGCAGAACACTAATTATGGGGAATGGAGCAGACCAGCGACTCTGCCCATCATACAATGATAGCCGGTATGTATATCCAGTTGTTAAGCAAGCATATCCATAAAGCATCTAGTAGATTTTAGCAGTGCTGACAGCTGCACAGCCAGATGCTTTTAGCAGAGGGGGCTAATATCAGTGGATAGCTGCTGTCATTATAATTATAGAGCTGCATAGAAATCTGTTTCTAGAAGTCACAGTGAATACCTAGAAAAGCATATATACAGTATAGTACTTATTAAAATGTATTATTCCACTGATAGTAGGAGATGTTCTTTGTGACCAGCCGCAAATCTGCAGTTTTGAAATAGATATGTGCAGCAACAGGAGAATATATAATCTTTGAGAAAAATATAGGCATGAATCGAAATGTATCACCCATAGAGTACATTCATAATTAATGGTGTACAATTATATGTAACCCCTACTTTACTACCTTGAAATGGTTGATTTATACGGGAGCAATTGATTGTTTTACCAATCTCTCTCTCTCTCTTTCTCTCTCTCTCTCTTTCTCGCGGCTATGGCTAATCCCACAAAAACTTTATTAGTCATCATAATATACAGAAAAATAAACAACATTCCATGAAATATCTGTTCCTCATACAATACTTATATAGCATTAAGGGCCTGATTCAGGTTCACTCGCAAAGCACATTTTATTTGCTAATGGACAAAACCATGTGCACTGCAGGTGGGGCAGATGCAACGTGCGGAGAGAGTTACATTTGGGTGAGCTATTGTATTTTATTTTGTTTCTGGCTGCTTTATTTTTACACTGCAATATAGATATCAGTTTAAAGTGCAAACCCTACCCAAATCTAACTCTCTATGCACGTTACATCTGCCCCACCTGCAGTGTTTTTGTTCATTAGCAAACCCAATGTGCTTTGCTTGTGAACCCGAATCACCCCTTGTAGTATATCAAAAACACTTTTGGAAGTAGAAAATTGATTATCTATTACATTCAGGTCACCACATACAGTAGTCTACATACCTTTATTTTATCCTCTAATAGGAACACATTGTAATGTAAGTGATAATAAGTGATATGATTTGATATATAGAAAGACATTTACTTAAGTACTAAACATAAAATATCCAATATGGAAGTCACATAAAAGGTAAAAAATGTCTCATAAGATTATGTCACATCCAATATATCAGGGGTGGCCACACTTTCGGACTTGGGGATCTACTGTAAATGTAAAAAATCTTTTGGGATCTACCATAGTAAACAATCATAATGCGATACATAAACAAACAAAACATTCATTTTAGGCTCTAATGAAAGGGTGTTTAACACATAAAATTATTGGCAATGTGAAGTTGTTGCATGAGGCTGCATGTCTTGTGTTAACTCCCTAAACGACGGTTCCAAGCTAGTTAGGCACATATGAAGGCAGTATTTTAAATGCTCATCAGTCATACGGCTTCTGTATCTTGATTTAATTATTTTCATTTGTGAAAAAGCAGATTCACAAAGGTAGGTTGACCCAAAAAATGCTGTCAAATGAAGAGCTACTGATCTCAAGCATGGACACAGTTCTGCATTAAGTAGTTTCCAAAAATTATTATCAGAAGCTCTTGCTTTCAAAGGGATATCAGATTGCAGTTTTAATATTTCTTCCTCTACATTTGATGTATTCAGATTGAACATAGAGGAGATATTACCAGAAATTTCAGCAATGTCAACATCAGCAAATGGAAATGACATGAAGGCTAGGATAGGTTCAAGCTGCTTAATGTCCTGAAATCGCCTCTCTAGTTCTTCCCAAAGATTTTGGATCTCAGCACAGAATGTATCATATGTGCTGCTGCTCTTGGGATTCTTTTCTATCATTTTCTCAAAACTGGGAAAATTCCTCAAAATTCCCTTTGAAAGCAATTTTGATTTAAAAGCATTTATTGAACTTATTAATTGGATAATATTATACTTAGGACGCACCCAGATCCCTGGATGGATTTTTCAGATAATGCAAGCTAGCAGGCTCAGAATAATTGGGACGCACCCAGATCCCTGGATGAATTTTTCAGATAACGCCAGCTAACAGGCCCAGAATACTTAGGACACACCCAGATCCCTGGATGGATTTTTCAGATAATGAAAGCGAACAGGCTCAGAATACTTAGGACGCACCCAGATCCCTGGATGGATTTTTCAGATAATGAAAGCGAACAGGCTCAGAATACTTAGGACACACCCAGATCCCTGGATGGATTTTTCAGATAATGAAAGCGAACAGGCTCAGAATACTTAGGACACACCCAGATCCCTGGATGGATTTTTCAGATAATGAAAGCGAACAGGCTCAGAATACTTAGGACGCCCAGATTTTCTCACTATTTTAGATATATTCCTACACTGCACAGAGAGCTCACTTAACACGACTGCTGTGTGTCAGTGTTCACAGCAAATGGCGGGCAGTAAGGGTGACGGAGGTACAGTTGCTTCCTAGCCCAACCAATAGAATGTCTCCCTCCCTTACAGGCAGGCTGTGAACCAATCACAGCCCGTTTAGTGCAGAGTGGAACTGAATGGAGCCTCCCCATTTCCCCAGAACAAAGCTTTTACAGGGCAGGAGAGACCACAGCGTCTGATTGGTTCTTGTATCCCGACACTGTTAACCCCTCTCCTGCCAGTGCTGTCAAAGACACAGTTAACCCCTTTAATCCTAATCCTGTCGCCAACATAGCTGACCCCTCCACTATTAAAAGGTACTTTATTTTTTTGGGAGAGTAGGCAATTTTGGGTTGGGGCGCAGGTGTCCTTCCCCTGTTAGTGATGAGCTAAGCGCCGCTGAAGCACTGAAACCGCACATGTAGGAGGATCCATACTATAATAAATACACTGACACTGGCAGGATCGAGTGCCAAATCATCACAGAACTACTGAATACTATCTATTTTCACCTGTTCATGTTGGTGCTCGTCCTCCCGGTGAGTGTGACTGGTGCTCTCTGCTCTCACAGGCTCTCTGCAGCACGTACGGAGAGATGAAGCCGGCACAGGAGACACACTGCACCGGAGCTGAAGCGCAGGTGTCAGACCCCTTTTGGCTGTGTGTCCCCGGTGCAGTGTGTCTCCTGTGCCGGCCTCGTCCCTCTGTACGTTCAGCAAGCCGCAGCATCTGACACAGGGGTCTGACACCTGCGCTTCAGCTCCGGTGCAGTGTGTCTCCTGTGCCGGCTTCATCTCTCCGTACGTGCAGCAAGCCGCAGCATCTGACACAGGGGTCTGACACCTGCGCTTTAGCTCCGATGCAGTGTGTCAGACCCCTTTTGGCTGTGTGTCCCCGGTGCAGTGTGTCTCCTGTGCCTCGTCCCTCTGTATTTGCAGCAAGCCGCAGCATCTGACACAGGGGTCTGACACCTGCGCTTCAGCTCCGGTGCAGTGTGTCAGACCCCTTTTGGCTGTGTGTCCCCGGTGCAGTGTGTCTCCTGTGCCTCGTCCCTCTGTATTTGCAGCAAGCCGCAGCATCTGACACAGGGGTCTGACACCTGCGCTTCAGCTCCGGTGCAGTGTGTCTCCTGTGCCGGCTTCATCTCTCCGTACGTGCTGCAGAGAGCCTGTGAGAGCAGAGAGCACCAGTCACACTCACCGGGAGGACGAGCACCAACATGAACAGGTTAAAATAGATAGTATTCAGTAGTTCTGTGATGATTTGGCACTCGATCCTGCCAGTGTCAGTGTATTTATTATAGTATGGATCCTCCTACATGACATGGGGAAGGACACCTGCGCTTCAGCCTCCCGACAGCTGCCTGCTCGGCATCGCGATCGACTGGGGACAGGCCTGCGGTCCACCAGTCGATCGCGATCGACGCTTTGGCCACCCCTGCAATATATCATACAAAATATTTAAACATTTTAACAATAAAATTATTTTTTCAAAGATGCTTAAATAAAATATACCACAAAGAACATTTTAATTTAAATTGCAATTTAGATGGGCATTAATGTCTTCATTTACTAAATATATTGCAAATATATTGCATCTCTGACAGATCCCTCTCTATATATTTCATTCTCTTATTAGAGCATTATGAATTTTGATGTCATTACTTAAACTGGCTAGAAAATGAATGTTCATCAAATTATTTTTTTTTATGTTCTTTAAATATTTATCCCACTTATCTTTTAGGGTCTGGAGGTGCAGCCTAGAGCATGTAGGCTGTAGTGGTCACCCTCAGTTTATAAAAATCTGTAAGGTAATGCCTAAAACCAGTTGTACAGTATTTAGTAAGTGCTCTTATGCTTTTGTCTGTTGACTCCTTATAGTTTCTACACATAAGTAAGGCACAATATGTTGAAGACTTTTCTTTCTTCCCTTTTTTTAAGTGAGATTAAGCTTTTTACCATTTTATTTTTTAAATTGGGTGCTTTTCTATGTTTCTACATTTTGGATATTTAGGATCGATAGACCTCAAACTGGAATCCCGTTTGAGCAGTTTCCAATGATTTCTGTTAACTTTTTCTAAATCTTTATAAAGCCTATTAAAGGAGGTGATGAAAGAAAGGGTGATATTATTGTTCCATTTTGCACATTTGTCTTTCTTAGAATTTTTGCTATCGTGCTAGGTTCATATTTCCTTCAATTTGAGGATCGATTTCCCTTACAGAATAGAATGTTGGAAATATCTCCCTTGATACCAGAAAGAAAATGTTTTCTAAAGTGAATTTATAAAATATATATACTATTGTACATTTTGAGTTAACAAGTATAGCACTTTTCAATGATTTTTGAGTTGTCAATGGTCATACTGATGTTACTGACATCTGCTGTTACTACAATAAATTCCTTCTGCCACTGTAAATATTTACTTAATATTTACTTAATGGTGCATGAGAGAATGTGACCACAATAAGACTAATTAAAAAAAATTAATCTAATAAACAATATATACACTTAACATCGGCACTCACCTTTCCTAGTTTTGGGGTGCCCTATGGCTTGTGACCACATTGTTTTAACAGACATTGGAGGGGCTCTGCACACACTAAATTAACTGATAATAAATAGTGGGGATTTGGTTCATGAATTGATCAATGCATTTAAGCCTGCAGCCCCCGTCAAGGGACCCCACCTTTCTGCAGGTCCTAGCACTATCGCTCAATATGGCTACAATACACATAGCTATCACATCAATGTTTGAATCCAGGCATGCTATTTGGTCCAATGGAATCAAACATTGATGTGATAGCTATGTGTATTGTAGCCATTGTCACCTATAGTGTTAGGACCTGCAGAACAGTGGGGTCCCTTGAAGGGGGCTGCAGGCTTAAATGCATTGATCAATTCATGAACCAAATCTCCACTATTTATTATCAGTTAATTTAGTGTGTGCAGAGCCCCTCCAATGTCTGTTAAAACAATGTGGTCACAAGCCATAGGGCACCCCAAAACTAGGAAAGGTGAGTGCCGATGTTAAGTGTATATATTGTTTATTAGATTCATTTTTTTAATTAGTCTTATTGTGGTCACATTCTCTCATGCACCATGTTTTAACTAAGATTCCATAGCTTATGTTAACCATTTCCCTAGATGATTAGTGACAGGTGAGTTGGTAGCTGCTCACCTATAAAAGCACAGTCTGCTGTGAGCTTCAGACCAGATAGCATGCCTGGAATCAAACATTGATGTGATAGCTATGTGTATTGTAGCCATTTTCAGCTATAGTGTTAGGACCTGCAGAACAGTGGGGTCCCTTGAAGGGGGCTGCAGGCTTAAATGCATTGATCAATTCATAAACCAAATCTCCACTATTTATTATCAGTTAATTTAGTGTGTGCAGAGCCCCTCCAATGTCTGTTTAAACAATGTGGTCACAAGCCATAGGGCACCCCAAAACTAGGAAAGGTGAATGCTGATGTTAAGTGTATATATATATATATATATATGCACATACCTATATCTGAAAAGATAATGTGGGCGCTCCAATAGTGCAGATTATCACTGGTATACAAAGATATTTATTTAAAATTCACATATAACACAAGGATGGATGACGTACCGCAGATGGCAGCTTAACAGTGCCGCAGATAGACAGCATAGGAAGGTGCACAGCACCTGACACAAGTTGGAGAGGTTACACTCACTCCTGGCTCCACGATCACATTTGACACTAGGCCATGCACCTACGCGTTTCATCACGGAAGACTTTGTCAGAGGGCTGGCCTAGCATCAGACGGACGCCTCTTACATCTCAACTGCACAGGTGTTCGTTATTAGCTAGCTCTGCTAGCTAATAACGCCGGCGTACTCACTGGTAGTTCTTTTAAAAGGTAAGACTATTTGATATGTTTTTGATACCTGATGAAAATGCCGAAATAAAGGAGGCATTGAAACGTTGTATACCATTTTATTGGTTATGTGTAGTTTTGCCTAAGGCGCCAGGAGTGCTGTACCAATCCCCTTGCCGCAGATATATATGTATATATATACATAGCTGAGTACAGACATACAATTTATCCCCTTGAGGGCAGGTTTGTCCTGCCCCAGAAACACCCCCCTCCCATCCCATACCTATCCTGACCCCTCGGCCCCGCTTCCCCACCCTCCCAAGGACCCCCCCTTGCTCCTGCAATCCCAAAAACCTTATCCACATAAATACACAACCAACCCCCCCTCTTTCCTGTGCCCTATGGAACACCAGATCCATCTGCAACAAACTCCCTGCCTTCCATGACTTTTTCATCTATAACGCATTCCACCTCCTTGCTATCACTAAGACCTGGCTCTCCACCTCTGATTCTGAATCTCCAGCTGCTTTCTCCCAAGGTGACCTCTCTTTCTCTCACATCCCCAGGCCTGACGGTCGCCAAGGTGGCTGTGTGGGTTTTCTCCTCTCAGCCTCCTGCACCTACAGTGTCATTCACCCTGAACCCTCTCTCCTCTTCTCCTCCTTTGAGTCTCACTCCATCCATCTGTACTACCCCTACCGCCTCTGTGTCGCTGCAATCTACCGTCCCCCTGGCTCTATCTCCTGATTTCTTGACAACTTCGCCGCCTGGCTTCCACACTTCCTCTCCTCTGACCTTCCTTCTGTCATTCTTGTTGACTTTAATATCCCCTTGGATAACCCCGATGATCCTGGCACCTCCAAACTCCTCTTTCTCTGCTCCTCTCTTGGCCTATCTCAGTGGACTACTTCTCCCACCCACATCCAAGGACACTCCCTCGATCTTGTCTTCTCCCGCTCTTGTTCCCTTACTGACTACACTATCTCGGCTTTTCCTCTTTCTGACCATCACCTCATCTCTTTCTCACTCACTGCTTCCCCTTCTCCCACCCCCCCTCCCAAGCGCATTGTCTCACGGCATAACGTCAACGCACTTGATATTGCTGCCTTCTCAGAATGCCATCACTGCTGCTATGACCTCACCCTCTCCCTCCTCCCCTCCTACATTTCCACTCCCCTCCTTCCCACCCCTGTCCTCATTTTACCCCACCACTGCCGCTGAAGTCCATTCTATCCTTCAATCTGCTTCTCCCTCCACCTGCCCGCTCGATCCTATCCCCTCCAATATTATCCGTCGTCTCAGTCAGTCGGTCTGCTCTCACCTTCTAAAAACCCTGCAGGCTCTTTGCCACCTTCAACTCTTTGCTCTCCCCCCCTCCTCAAGCTCTTCCGTCCTCCACCATAGCCGCTGATATTATCCGTCGTCTCAGTCAGTCGGTCTGTTTTTTAATCTTTCCCTATCCTCTGGGATCTTCCCCTCCTTCTTCAAACATGCTCTTGTCTCCCCAATTCTCAAAAAATCAAATCTGGACCCCAACTCTCTGTCCAACTACAGGCTCATCTCCCTCCTCCCTTTTGCCTCCAAGCTCCTAGAACACCCGGCCTATAATCGTCTCCTAAGCCACCTTACTGATAACTCCATTCTAGACCCCCTCCAATCTGGGTTCCGCCCTTTACATTCACTGAAATTGCCCTGACCAAAGTCACTAACGATCTACTATCGGCTAAATCCAAAGGCCTCTTCTCTATCCTCATCCAGCTTGATCTGTCGGGTGCCTTTGACACTGTTGACCACCCTTTCCTGCTCAACACCCTCCGCTTCTTTGGCATCACTGGCAGTCTTCTCCTGGTTCACCTCATACCTCTCTGATCGCTCTTTCTCCGTCTCCACTCCGAGCTCCTCCTCTCCTACTACCCCGCAGCCAGTTGGTGTTCCCCAAGGATCAGTGCTTGGCCCTCTCTTCTTTTCCCTCTACACCACCTCTCTGTGCACCCTCATCAGCTCCTATGGCTTCCATTACCACCTTTATGCTGATGATACCCTAATCTATCTCTCCTCCCCCGACCTATAACCATCACTCTTGTCTAAGGTCTCCAAATGCCTCACGGCCATCTCAGCCTGGATGACCCAATGCTTCCTGAAACTAAACATGGCTAAAACTGAACTTCTAATCTTCCATCCCCCGAACATCCCCTCTTCTCCCAATATATCCATCAGCATTGGTGAAACCGAGATCACCTCGACCGACCAAACGTGCTGCCTCGGTGTCATCATTGACTCCTCCCTCTCTTTCACCCCCCACATTCATGCTCTCTCACAGTCTTGCCGCTTTTACCTCCGCAACATCTCGCGCACGAGACCATTCCTCTCCACTGACGCGACCAAAATTCTCATTCACTCTCTTGTCATCTCCCGCCTTGACTACTGCAACATCCTTCTCTCTGGGCTACCTCTCACCCCTCTCCAATCCATTCTTAACGCTGCTGCTGTGCTCATCTTCCTCTCCCGTCGCTCTACCTCTGCCTCCCCCCTCTGTCTATCTCTTCATTGGCTCCACATTCCTTTCTGGGTTCTCTTTAAACTCCTCACCACCACCTACAAGGCTCTCTCCTCCTCTACTGCTACTTACCTCTCTTCACTGATCTCTATCCACATTCCCTCCCGTCCTCTTTGCTCCGCCTAATCACCACCTCCCACTCCCATGTCCAAGACTTCTCTCGCGCTGCCCCCCTGCACTGGAACAACCTCCCGCCACCCATCAGGCTTTCTGATTCCCTTACCTCCTTCAAGCGCTCCCTCCACACCTACTTCAGAACTGATGCTGATCTGTGTTTTAACAGCTATACCCCTATTTATGCTGTATTTTATCAACACACCCTGTCTGCTATTTACGGCGCGGCGGACACTTTGTGGCACCTTATAAATAAATGTACTACTAATCAGTGTCATTATTATATAAATGTATTATTTTATAAGAGCTCACACTATAAGAGCTCACACTGTTTGTGAGTTCACAATTATCACACAGATTTCTTACAGCCTGACTTTCTTTTAAAGTCATATTATTAATATCTTTGTTTGATTTGATTTGTTCCAAGTCTGCACTTTCAGTGCTGCTCTTCCAAGTCTGCACTTTCAGTGCTGTTAAAGCTATCAATCTGTCAATAAAGCACCCTCTGCTCAAAGTAGAATTGAAGGTAAAGATTTTAGTATTACTCATCCCTTCCACTTTTTGAGCCAAAACGTAATTTTCAATTAGACTTTTCTTATGAATTTGTGAAGGTCTAGATAAGTCTCAAATGTATTTGTTACTTGGGTAAAATTTTAGACCCTTATGTGAAACTGAACTCTCTTCTTTTGTTAATATATTAGTGTTCCAATTGAATATTTTAGCATTTTTTAATATAATCATTCATACTGCTTATTCTGTTTCTATATCTTTAATCTGCTGGAATGTTTGTCTTTTATTTTTATAGGAAGTAGTTCCTGTTACTCTGCCTTCAACTGAACACATGGGCTTGGATGTAATGGAAGCCAACTATAGTCCGATTTTGTGAAATGTCTGATTATTGCCAAATAAAGATAGAATTTAATGAACTTTTTTGTGTGAGATTTACTAACTCTGCTACAATTACATCCTTGCCTGCAACCATTATACTATACTATTATACAGTCGGATGCTTCCTTCTCTAAATATGCTAGATCTGATTTGCATCTGGAGCATTAAAGATCCTTAAATTGGCTATTACATTGGCTGAGTTTCGGTAAAAAAAATCGGACATCTTAACATCCCACTTTGTGCGACTTTTCCACTGCCACTAAAATCTGGTCCTATTACTGTACATTGTGGGATCTATTCTTCATGGGTAAGGGATCTTTGATCCTATATTCATCCTTTACATACACTACTGTTCAAAAGCTTGGGGTCACCCAGAAAATGTTGTGTTTTACATGAAAACTGACATTTATTTATCAAACGAGTTGCAAGATGAATGGAACACATAGTCAAGACATTGGTAAGGTAATAATAATTTTATTTGAAATAATAATTTTGTCCTTCAAACTTTGCGTTTGTCAACGAATGCTCCTTTTGCATCAATTACAGCATTGCAGACCTTTGGCATTCTAGCTGTTAATTTGTTGAGGTAATCTGAAGAAATTTCACCCCACGCTTCCTGGAGCACCTCCCACAAGTTAGATTGACTTGATGGGCACTTCTTGTGTACTATACGGTCTAGCTGATTCCACAAATGCTAAATGGGGTTGAGATCTGGTGACTGCACTGGCCGCTACATTACAGACAGAATTCCAGCTGCCTGCTTCTTCCCTAAATAGTTCTTGCATAATTTGGAGGTGTGTTTTGGGTCATTTTCCTGTTGGAGGAGGAAATTGGCTCCAATAAAGCGCTGTCCGCAGAGTATGGAAAATGTTGCAAAATGGAGTGATAACCTTATTCAAAATCCTCCTTTGAAAAAGTTGTACAAGGACGACGAACCACGTCAGACCACACTCTTTTGTTGCATATTGGACTCAGTTATCAACCCACTTTGACCAGCTCTCCACCACTAGTTTTCTTCTTGGATCTCCATTACTGTTTATTTCTAACTGGAAATTCATTCATGGGACACCACCACCTGCTTACCACGTGGAGCATATTATGACTGCATAACCAGGATCATCCGTACTTACTAATTGAAGGAGAGCACAATAGGAACAAGCGGGACACACAATAAGTATACTGTCCATCCAACGTCATTCTTTAATATAGTGCATTTTTATCCTTTTTATTCTTGATTTTTTTATGAATTTTGTCTTATATCATGTTGTTTATTATGCTATATTTCTAATTAAATTAACTTTTTTATGTGATACCCAAATGATCAGTATTTAAGAAGTTTTTCTGAAACTTTATTATATTTGAGCACTTCACCACCATTGTTTTTTCTTTCTGGGGACTGACCATACCCTGTGTGTGAGCAGCTTGCTTAACACCCCATCTCAATAGCGCCTATATCTACACCTAGGTGAATCTTTCCTTCCTAATTCAAAATCCCTTTTACCTTGTACAAATCTCCCACATTCCCAGCACCAAAGCAGCCCAAGACCATCACATTACCTCCACCATGCTTGACAGATGGCGCCAAGCAAAATATGGAGGTGGATCGCTAAAAGAGTAGTATATTGTGGATCAATTGGATTTTACAATAAAAGTGACAATTTTTATTTTGACTAAAAATAATATAACATAAATTAAGCAATAATAAAACATTGGAATAGATGATGCCAAGCACTCTTCCAGCATCTTTTCACTTGTTCTGCATCTCACAAATATTCTTCTATGTGATCCAAACACCTCAAACTTCGATTTGTCTGTCCATAATACTTTTTTTCCAATCTTACTCTGCAATGTCTATGTTCTTTGCCCATGTCAATCTTTTCATTGTATTGGCCAGTCTCAGATATGGGTTTATGCAAAGAAGAACGGGATTTGCACTTTGGACGGTGAAGGCTGATCTGTAATAAGATACCTCAGTTATAATCACCACAGGAAAAGTATACCTAACACTGCGATATGTACGAAGACCGCTGGTACTGTTTCTGATCAAAAAAATCTCTCATCAGGACAACACAAACTGCACATTACCCTTATGCCCTGACAAGAATAACTGAACTCAGGACTGTACCTAGAGACCATTTGATAAATTGTGTAACAAATATACAGTCTTTTGAATTAAAATGTTTTAGCCTAACAGTTAAACTCCCATGCAGATTGCCAGCAGTACAGATAATACTGCAACATAGCACAAAAGGGAATGAATAAATGCTAAGTAAGCATACAATTAATAGACTCCTTAGGGCAAACAGATCATCTGTTACTCTGACACAGATCCCAGGAATTTATCATACTCTCAAACAATAGGGAATTAATATTAAAATTGCAGTATAGAGACATCTGAGAGCTAACCCGTCAATTTTAAATCTTTATACACTGTTTTCATCTTCTTTCTTACCACTGAATTAAATATAATATATATATATATATATATATATATATATATATATATATGTTGTGTATGTCATAATTTAACCCCTAAAAATGTCACCGTAGTAAAGAGGAGTCTTCGCTATGGTCCTATATATATATTAAAAGCCAGCATCTCAAAAGGATACTTCTGTCACAAACCTGCTTGTTTTGTTGCTCTGATCAGCAGCCTTCACACAGCTTGGATCATTGCAGTCTGCTCTCATGGTGTCAATCACGGTGGGAGAGGCTAGGCTCAGCCCTTCACTGATTGCGCACCTGAGTAGAAGTCAGTCTGTAGCTAAGATTAGTTGTAACCCTTCAGTGGCCTGTTTTCTGTTGGTTAAACTGACTAGTTCTGACTGAAGCTCCTGAATCCATGCCTCTAATTACTGATTACCTACCTCTCTGTCAATCAAGCAATACTAGGCAGGGGGGATAAATATCCAGCCTTTATACCAACAGTTGCCTCCAGCAACTGCTCTTTCTACTTGCAGTTTCCAGGCACCTTGTGAGGTGTTTCCACTGTTACCGGATTCCAGTTGCTTCACCTGGGCTGCTCCAGCCAGTAACTCTGCTGAAACCTCCAGTGCTTGTTCCCATGCTAGTACTTTGCTACCTGTTCCCCAGGGAGTACCTAGCGTCCCAAGCTCCAGAACCTGCCCTGGGTTTATCTTGTACCTGCATCCACTACCAGTTACCAGCATCCACTGCCAGTTACCTGCTTCCACTGCCAGTTACCTGCATCCACTGCCAGTAAACCGCATCCACTGCCAGTTACCAGTACCTGTGACTTATCAAAGTACCTGCACCAGTGACTCACCAAAGTTACCTGCACCTGTGCTTCATCCGTACCTGCACCTGTGCTTCATCCATACCTGCACCTGTGCTTCATCCGCACCTGTGCTTCATCCGCACCAGCATCTGAGCACCACCATTACCTATGCACCACTTTCTCCTGGCACCTATGCACCACCTGCTTCCATCACCTGTGCATGACTTGCTTCCGGCACCTGTGCCCAGCCAGCTCCCATTACCTGTGCTCCACCTGCTACCAGCACCTGAGCACCACCAGTACCTGTGCACCAACTGCTTCCGGCACTTGTGCTTCACCTGCTTCCGGGCCTTGGGCACCATCAGCTTCCAACATCCGAGCACCACTCATTACCACTACTTGTGCATATCCGTTACCAGCATCGGTTACCTGCAAATCCGATACCTAGTACCAGCACCTGTACCTGCCAACCCAGTACCCGTTATCAGCACCTGTTACCTACACCTGCAAATTCGAGACTGTCTTTAGTGCTCTCGTTCAAAGACGTCATCCAAAGTATATTCCTGCTTCTCTGGGATCTGTATAAAAAGTATCCAAGTCACTTGGTCACAACTGGGTCCTCAAAACCAAGAATCCTGACACCTTCCTTCTTTCTTTAAAAAAAAAGAAATAATAAACTTTAAGTTTTATTGATCCATTGGTGTGCGTCCACAGTGCAAATCCCTTTTTTCTTTGCTTAATCAAAGTACTGTACCATGATTGCCAGGATAGCACCCCCGCCACATTATTCGAATTAAAGGAGGTTTTCTTCAGTGACCTGAAATTACAGATGTATAATTTTGTGTGCAGATCTCAACCCTCCACTTTGTTTTACAGTCTCAGAAATGGCCAGCATCCCAGAGTTGCTTCTTCACTGTAGAAGTTGACATTGGTGTTTTGCGGGTACCATTTAATGAAGCTGTCAGTTGAGGACCTTTGAGGCATCTATTTTTCAAACTCGAGACTCTAATGTACTTGTCTTCTGGCTCAGTTGTGCACTGGGGCCTCCCACTTCTCTTTTTACTCTGGTTAAAGCCTTTTTGTGCTGTTCTTTAAAGGGAGTAGTAGACACCATTGTAGAAAATGTTCAGTTTTTTGACAGTTTCTCGCATGGCTTAGACTTCATTTCGAAGAACAAGGATAGACTGTCGAGTTTCACAGGAAAGTTCTCTTTTATGGCCATTATGAGAATATAATCAAATCCACAAATTAAATACTCAACTGGCTTAAACCCCTTTTCAACTGTGCTAACATAATTGCAGGGTTTCCTAATAATTAATTAGTCTTCTAAAACACAATGTACCATTAGAACTCTGGAGTAATGATTGCTGGAAATGGGCCTCTATACACCTATGTAGATATTCCTTAAAAAAAAAAAAGACATTTGCAGCTAGTATAGTCATTTACCACATTAACAAGGTATAGAGTGTAATTCTGATTAATTTAATGTTTACTTCATTGAAAAAACAGTGCTTTTCTTTAAAAAATAAGGACATTTCTAAGTGACCCCAAACTTTTCAATGCTAGTGTAGATGGTATTATTTCTTGCAGTATGCACAGAATTACTGTCAACATTTGGGAGTCACAGAAAAGTAGATAAACCATATCAATGTGTTGTATCTGTGTGTGGATGAACCTTCATTTTTATTTGTTAGAAAGGCATATTTTAACATTAAAGTCTCATGAAAATATGCTCAATGCTAAAAAGTCCCGCCACTGTATGATGTGAATTGAAGGACTGTTTAACATGCAGGCTAGGTATATGTGGACACATCTGTATATACACTCAAAGACTATAAAGTTATTAAATTCATCTTGAACAATTGTCTAAACTCTAATCTCAAAAGTTGCGCTATTTTATCATTTTTATTGCTGAATATTTATTCTAGATGTTTGTGGGAACCACCTCAATAACTTTTAGCTGCACTTATTGTGATGGGCAGGTTTTCAATTAATTCAAATATATAGTAACAATGGATTCCGGTACTTGTGTATTATCACAGCGCCCACTAAGCAAATTGCTTAGCAGGCGATTCTGCGTAAAAAAATTGCATTGCATCGCATGCGGTTTTTGAGTGTGATGCGATCACATGCAATGCGATTTTCATATGTAAATTATTCACTGCTCTTTTTTGGCCCCGGGCAGTGCGATCGCATCGCATGTGATCGTATCGCACCGCAAAATCCCATGCGATTGCATGTGAATTTATAGGGTGCGATGCCATTTACTTTACTATACACTTATATGAGATGCAATGAGATTGAGGCACCCCCTCCACTATCCACGCCACCCCGAAGCGTGGCGAGTGGCGGTGGAACGCGTCCTCCCAACCTTTTCATACCCCCACTATCCACGTCGGCGTGGAGTTGATTTTATATAGTGTGGTGAGCGCAGCGAGCCACCGCGGCTGAAGCATGGCGAGCGTAGCGAGCCCCGTGAGGGGACGCAGAATACATGTAATGTAATCCGTGTCCATTCGCGGCGTTCCCTGCACTCGCCACGCTTCCGGCTTGGTGGCTCGCTGCGCTCACCACACTATATCAATTCAACTCCACGCCAACGTGGATAGTGGGGGTATGAAAAGGGCGGGAGGATGTGTTCCGCCACCCGTCGCGGGGATCGCTGCGCTTGCCATGCTTCGGGGTGGCGTGGATAGTATGGGGGGGGGGTGCCTCAATGTCTGCATCTCCTATAAGTGTATAGTAAAGTAAATGGCATTGCACCCTATAAAATCGCATGCAATCGCATGCAATTTTGTGGTGTGATTAGATCGCATTGCACCACCCACTGCAAAAAAAGGGCAGTGAATAAATTACATAGGAAAATCGTATTGCATCGCATGTGCCGTTCGTATGTCAATTGGGCACTATGATAATACACAAGTACCTGGATTTCTTCCATTAAACAAGACTGAGCTCATTTTTAGTATTATTGGTTTAAAATTGTGATTTGAATCCTTTTAAGTAAAAAAATATAATTTAGGGCAAACAACATTGAATTGATTAAATAGGTTAAACAACTCTGGTTGATTATAATTGCATATTATGTGAATATATCAGACACAAGTGTTTTGAGATAGATATATCTACCTTGAATAAACTGGCAGTCATTTACCTGCTTTTGATTATTTTTATGGTATTGAGTATGTTACTATAAATTATACTTGTGTGTATTATAGGAGTAAAATACTTTTTGTAGTGCTATACTCAGGGTTAGTGTGAATGTTGGGCAGTATGGATGGTGTAATGGTTAGCATTACTGCCTCACAGCACTGAGGTCATGGTTTCAATTCCCACTATGTCTCTAACTGTTGCGGAGTTTGTATATTCTCCCTGTGCTTGCATGGGTTTCCTCTGGGTAGTCTGGTTTCCTCCCATATTCTAAAAATATACTGGTATGTTAATAGGCTCCCAACAAATTAACCCTAGAATGTCTGTGTGTGTGTGTGTGTGTGTGTGTGAATGTGGTAGGGAATATAGAAGGAATCTGTCAGAAAGAGTGAACCAAAATAACCCCCATAGTTTTGTCCATCTAAGAAGGATTTTGTCAAAAAGAGTAAACTAGAATAAGGCCCTAAATCTCTCACTTTCTGAATCTATCATCCTATTAAATTTCACCCCAAGTGTCTAATACGATAACCAGGATTTTTGAACTAATTAAACTATGTAACTATGGAGATATTTTTTTTTTTTAATTAGCGCTATCCAAACCTCTGTTTAAATTATTAAAAAATGCTGGTAGAAATTTAGTAAAGAAAATATAACCTACCAATTCAATATTTACCTTTTCTCATTTTAATATATAAGAACAAGCAGGACCAGCTCAAATGCCAAAGAGCATTATTTATATTCATTGTGTGCACAGTGTTAAACATATTTGGAATAGGTAACGTGATTACATTTGTCTACAGGGAGTATGGGGTGTCTTTATGGCCACTGAGTGGTACATAAGCACTTTCTCGCCTTTCAATCTTTATCACATCTCAACTTTCTCCTTCTATTTATATAAAACTTTGAAATGTCAAACAGCCTTAAGGGACAGTATTAATAAATATTAGATTCTCTGTTCACACCATGCTGCCTACACACAATTTATATTAAGAAATTGTTAAATGGAAAATAAATAATGGAGTTTCTGAATTCAACACACTAAAATGTAAATATGATTTTAGCATGAATACTGAATATCATTATGTCTTAGGCTGAGGACATTACCAACAAAAATCTGTTACCAAATACTTCTGAAACACTGACTTTTTCTTAACAATACTATGCCCCTAATTCAGACTGCATCGCAAAGCATATTTATACTCTTGGGCTACTAATGACTTGCATTTGAATCATCTGGGAAGGCACTGAAGAGTACGTTCTAGATTTTTTTTTTTAAATACATTGGATTTAACCAGATGAATCTACAATTCTCTTCAAACTTCAAGAAAGAACAAACTTAATATTTAGACCTGGGTTTAATAGAAAGAGATGATGAAATAATCACCAAAAAACATCAATGACACTTTGAGTGCCAATTGAATTTGTCTAAATTGGTGTAAAAATTGGCAAGCAAACATTTTTATTCATCATAATGACCTCCAATGTTTACTTCATATGAAAAATATAATCTTTTTATACACGTTTTTAATTCAGAACTTTTAGCCAATATTTTGCACATCTCTCACAGAGATTTTAGCATTTTTTAGCAGATATGTTACGCATCTCTAACAGATGTTGGCAGTCAAAGGGTTAAACCAGTTGACACCAAAAGTTATTTACATTTCAAAAGCAACCACCTAAGAAGATTGAAAGAAAATATCTCATACTCCCAGTTTCATGGATGCAGCAAAAAAAGAAGATTGCGAAATACAAATTGCAGAATACAAGAGAAAATTTTAGGAAAATTGGTGACCCCGGCTGTGGAATCAGTGAGCCATTGGAGTGTTATGGGTACAGAAACACTGGGGCTTTGAGATATCAAGAGCTCATATGACACTGGGACACTATGGACACAGCTAGGTGGGGAGTTGACGTAACTCTGCTCAGAGGTGTGAAGTCTAACCCCCAACAATGTTGTTCACATAATATTATTTTCTCCCACCACACCATAGTGGATGGTAGAGCATGAAATACCGCCTGTCAGCACGTCAGCTTGAAAAAAAGTGAAAACCCCATGTTGACCTTATGACAACCTTCCCCATGTCGACCTAATGCTTGTGTCAACCCAATGACCCTGTTGACCTAATCCATGTCGACATTCAGTCATGTCCACGTTCCTGCATGTCGACATTCAGTCATGTCGACTTTCATGCATGTCAACCTAAATGCTTGTAGACCTAGTACCCATATCCCACACTATCACCACCATGCTTCACTGGTGAGATGGTATGTTTTTGATCATGAGTAGTCCATACTCTTAACAGTTTCTTATATAGTGCACACAGATTCCGCAGTGCTTAACAGAGAATATTTGACCATTCTCATCAGTCTCTGCCCCAGTGGAGCTTACAATCTATATTCCCTACCACATGTACATGCACACACAGGCATTCCATTGTTAATTTTTTGGGAGCCAATTAACCTACCAGTATAATTTTGGATTGTGGGAGGAAACTGGAGTACCTGGAGGAAACCCATGCAAGTACGGGGAGAATATACAAACGCTGCACAGTTAGGGCCATGGTGGATATTGAATCCATGACCTCAGTGCTGTGATGCAGTAATGCTAACCATTACACCATCCGTACTGCCCACAAGTTGATCTGTACAGGTGTCTCATCTGTCCATAGGATGTTGATCTAGAACTGTAAAGGCTTTTTTAGATGTTGTTTGGCAAACTCTACTCTGGTTCTCTACTCTAATCTTCCTGTTTTGAGGCTCACCAATGGTTTACATATTGTGGTGAACCCACTGTTCTCTTGTGAAGTCTTCTCTTGATTGTTGACTTTGACACATCTACGCCTACCTCCTGGAGAGTGTTCTTGATCTGGTCAACTGTTGTGAAGGGGTTTTTCTTCACCAGGGAAATAATTCTTCTGTCATACACCACAGTTGTTTTCCATGGTCTTCCTGGTCTTTTGGTGTTGCTGAGTTCTCCAGTGCATTCTTTCTTTTTATGAATGTTCCAAACAATTGATTTGGCCACACCTAATGTTTTTGCTATTCCACTGATGGGTTTATTTTTATTTTTCAGCCTAATGATGGCTTGCTTCACCAATAGTGACAGCTCTTTGGATCTCATATTGAGAGTCGACTCTCGACAAATACAAATGTCACACCTGGAATCAACTCCAGACCTTTTACCTGCTTAATCGATGATGAAATAATGAGGGAATAGCCCACACCTATCCATGAAATAGCTTTTGAGTTGATTGTCCCATTACTTTTGATCCCTTAAAAAGTGGGAGGCACATATAGAAATCATTGTAGTTCCTACACTGTTCACCTGATTTGGATGTAAATACCCTAAAATTAAAGCTCAAAGTATGCAGTTAAAGCATATCTTATTTGGTTCATTTACAATTAATTGTGGTGGTGTATAAAGCCCAAAATATGAGAATTGTGTCAATATCCCAATATTTATAGACCATAATGAGGCTACTATCAGAGAATACCTGAAGAATCATTGCAACATTTTACAGCTTACACTATAATATAATATAGTACTTAAAGAGATCTTGTCACCAAAACCATAAATTATCTTTCAAAAAAATCAAGAAGTCTAAAGGATATTTTAGCACCAACATGCTAACTAAAAAGACCATTCCCAAGAAATTCCATGCCCAAATGCATGGGTCTCTATTATTTTTTTGTAAATATATACACCCAAACCGGGAGACTTTCTCTAATACAGGTAAGAATACAAACTTAAAGATTTCATGTGCTGCAATACCATGTCTGTCATATCCCTCTTGGAGTGCCCATGCAATAAGAAATATGTGGAAAAAAAACAAACATCCCCTCAAACATCAAGAACACAGTTGTCAATCATACAATATATAGAAACTTTTTATCCCACCATAATGCAAATCTGGATGGATTCACCTTCAAGGCCATTGAAACAGTCAAATTAGGAGAAAGAGGAGGAGACCTTGCAAATAAATTATCACAATGTGAAATGTATTAGATATTTCAACTGAACACGATGAACCCTATGTGCTTTAATGAAAGCTACAAGATTGCTCCATTCCTCTGAGGTGTTTGACCATTAATCATCTTTTCTCTAAATACTTCATTACCCTTGATATTTTATTGAAATATTCAAACACTCAATCACTCACTAACAAATATTTTGATATGGTCATCCTATTCAGTCTGTCATTTATACCCTACAAGCAAACCACACTAAGAATGTCCAATCTTGTCCGATCTTGGAAGCTAAATAGTGTTGGGCCGGGAGAGTACCAGGATGGGAGACCATCCAGGAATGGCCAGTGCTGTAGCTCTAAATATAATGCATAGAGACTGGTACAGTATATTATAGAAACCAACTGAGTCGTATTACAGGCAAAAATATAATCACAAAGTCACTAATCACCTTATTAATAACCTATACAGATGGAACCCCTGTCATTCTTGCTCGGCTCTCGCCAGAACATTGGCGCTGGCGAGAGCCGGATGAGAGGGACTCCATCAGACTGGGACGTGCGTGCGACCCACGCGCATGCACGTCCCAGTCTCTCGGCAGCTGGGCGGTGGGACCCTGTGCGTCTACGCTTCAGGGAGACGGGTTGGGGCTTTGAGGCGGCGGTGGGGACCGTCGGTGGTGGCGGATGGAGCCGGGAGCTCTGTTGCCACCTGGCGTGCACGCATCTTGTGCGCGCAGGCCCCCTGGTGGGGGCTTGCGGCTGGCAGGGGCTGGTGGGGGCTGGCAATGGAATCGTCAGCCCCTGCAAAGATGAAATGCACTCCATCTGTATATCTTTCATACTATAATGATAAATTAGTAATCCCACACACATTATTTATACATCAAAAAACACTTAACTAACTGAATATCTTATACAAATGAAACGTATTAAAGTATTAAACATGAACACTTGATAATGAGCACAGCACTTTAAAATAATAAATTTAATCGACTTTAAAATTAATTATTTATTTAATTCATAATTAGTGGATTGGCACAGTCACATCCAATAAGCACCATAAAATAACTAAAGTATTCTAAAACTATTTATATCTGGAATGGGTAATGCATACTTTATATGAATATTACTCTAATATATGTGAATGATATATATAGCTCTCCAAACCCTGATTAATGGCCGCGGATGTTGTCTATCCATGATTTGATCCCCAACAAAATGGCCACTGCCCTACCTATTAGCTGCTCAATGAGCAGGTCTGAATTGGCCCCAAAGTTAAAAGCCTTACACAGTTCTGAAAATACCTTTTTAGATCTATACAGTCATTCAAGAAGTTCTTTGAAAATACATGTACAGGTTTGTAGTGTCTTCAATGGTATTAAGAAATCTCTTTGAAAGTACAATATGAAGTATTTTAAAAGCACTCGAAATGCTTCAAAAGCCACATAAAAAATACCCATCATTTACCGTACGTATTTCAGTGAGCACAGAATACTGTATAGAAGTACAGTATGTGCATAGTTTATATGCATGACATGCTCATTGCAATTACTGTAATTGCAATACGCACATTATAGATACTTATGATACAGATACAAAGCTCCTTTTATTGAGGTCCCCTATAATAATGTGCTGCCATTGCCCAATGTCATGCTCATAGGCTTTGTAATTTTTCACACTAACTCTTATAATTAAAAATATTGCTTTCACTCAGTGTTTTTTTAGGGAAACAAACAAAAATCGGTTTATGTTTGTCCGTTACAATAAAATAATCTAGTCTGGACTGCAGCTTCACAGAGCAAAGAGGAGCTGGAAATCAATTAAATTGACCCGTTCATAGTGTAATATCGCCAGTCTCAGTCATCAGGAGTATATTACACGCTTTGTTTCTCTAGTGGTTAGCGTTTGTGGGTGTAGTACTGATATTAACAGCCACTCAGTCACAGTTGCCTACCCTCCTGCATTCTGCAGAAGGCTCCCTTAATCTCCCTCTCTTCCTCATTAGTCTAGCAATCTTCCTCATTTCACCTAGCCCACGTTACACTGTTACATTTATGGGGAAAAAAGGAATGAGAGATAGATACATTTACATTGAATAATCTGCACCATTTCCCAGCACTCTTACTATCTGCTTTGAGGTATACAGTAAGTCATACATTTGGATATAAGTCATTTTAAAAGATTCCTCTCAGATGTAGCAGTACACACCCATAGTTGCCTGGTGCCAGGTTTGGGGCTTTTAGTAGATGCAACTGAATCTACTGTACGAACTGAAACGGAATATCACTTCATACCTTTTATGGCGATAAAGAAGTAGTAGAAGTAGTAGTATTAATAATTATAATTAGTGTCCAAATTTGAATATACTGTAGGTTTTCTTTACCTTATAAAAATAAGTCAGTTTCGCAGTGCCTCAGGTCAACTGTTTCGCTCAATAGGAGCCTTTATCAAGAACCGTTGGCAATGTAAATTCCTCATGTCCGTGTCCATGTCCCTCATCAGGATACATCGAGTGCATATCTGTATGTTTTATATTCATCTGTACTGTGTCTTTTACGTGTTCCCACCCTGGCTGTTTGTTGCACACCAATCCAAACCAAATTCCTAGTATACGTATGTATCCCTGGCCATTAAAGCTGATTTTGATTCTGCTATTTAAATGTGTATTGCTCAATCAAAAGGCTACAGGAAATGACATCATACTTTTTGCAACAAGATGTAATTTCCAGTAGCCTTTTGGAAAATTTTAAGGAAAAATTATGTCAAGAAAGGATAGTGGATAAGTCCATTAGCCACCTGTCAAGGAGTGTATTGACTAGGACAATAAAGCAATTTAAACATGCTTGTGATAGGCATATGAAATTCATTACAAATAAATGAAGATCAAATAAAGTTGCGGTTATCTAAAGTATGAAATAGGAACAGACTAGTTAGGCTAAGAGGCTATTATCTAATGTCTTATCACTGAAAACCCACATGTACCGAGCCCGTTCTCACCACCTTCCCCCTCATGTCCTGGCCATCCCTACCATGCTCAGTTCCAGCCTTCACCTTGCCTGAATCACCACAGAATAGACTTATATTGAAAGTGAGATCTGACACCATCAAGATGTTTTTCCTCATTTTGAAATCTGAATCTGGCAGGAAACCCCCAGTCACTGCTCAGATTCCCTCGGAAACTGAAAGTTTTAACAGCTTTTATTTACATAATTTGATCATTATAATAAATGGACAATTTTAGTGTAATTTTTGGAAAAGGAATTTCATGCTATTAAATGCTAGGAAATATGCCAAATTGGTAAAGCAACATACCAGTACGTTAAATAGTTTTACAAGTCCCAGAAAATGGGGCATACATTTTGGTCAATCAAGACATATTTTTTCAAATTTAAAACATCCATACACCCGAAAGTGTTGTCAGCTTTGCCATTCTCTAATGTGATTATAGCAGAGTAATACATAACAGGACAGTACTCTAAAGACATAAAAGGACAGTACTCTAAAGGTCGATTTTTATTTGTGTAGAAAATATTTCTTAAGCAATGCTATATGCTAAAACATACATTTACTAACATTTAAAAATTAATATAATAAAATCATCTGTTGTATCCCGGAGGGGGGGGTGAGTGGCGGCAGCGTAAGTAAGTTGGGGGGTGGCGGCGGTGGTGTATGTATGTGTAATGCGCGGGGGACTCATCTGGTGCTTCTTTCCGCTAGCAGGGTATCCGGTCAGAGGGTACCAGCTTGACCGGGTACCCGGACGGGAGCCAGCATGAAGGCCCATGGGTGGTGCTGTGCGCATGCGCACCAGCCCTCCCACGGCCATTTTGGATTTGGGCAAAGTGCCACGGCCGCTGCCCGCAGCCCAGGAAGCCCAGGGGTGAGCATGGCCGGACCATTTTTAATGAGTTTTGTGCCGGCCCACTGGGAAATGGCCCGGTTTCCTGGCGGGCCAATCCGCTGTTCCAGAAAGTGGAAAACTTTGCTGGGGACATGTGTACCAGCACTACTGAAGACATGATATGTAACTGGTACTAAATATATCCAAGAAAGTGATTGTTTGGCATTCAAATTCAGTACCTGAGACTTTACACAAACTTCGGTTATGTTTTGAAACCTTGTTTTATGCACAAATAAAATATATTTGTGTGTATTTCATGTGTTTGATGTTTTTATACAACATAAATGCAAGATACCTCAACATACATAATTGAAATATAAAAATATTCTGAAATACGGAATAATCCATTATCTAAAATTCTTCTGGTCCCGAGCATTTTGGATAAGGGAAACTCAACCTGTATATCAATTTCCATTGATTTGGGTTTGATAAAAATTTGATGAAAATCAATCTTCAAAGAAGACACCACTAAAGGTGCATATACACTGTACAATTTTTTGGACCAATATCATTCATATGAAATTGAAAATGTGTATTAAAATTTATTTTAGTGTATATGCTACGAATGACAAATCATGAACGATGATGCTCTTACCTGCCGGTTGTTCATCAAGGGTGTTTGTCAACTGTGCAGCAATCTCAATGTGATCTACTTTTTTTTTTAAATATAGACTGTAGCTAGATCGTTCATCTTTCGTCAAATCGTTCAGTATGTACTACAATATATGCACCACATCTTTTGTCCAGGACACTTAACTGGTCTCTGTCCCCTCAACAAAAGGGAGGACTGCTTCCAGAAATTCCACAGGCTGGAATTCCATCCCAATATGTCCCTGGTCATTGACAGAGGATACAGTAGTAAAGTTATCTACTAAATTATTAGTATTATTATTTTAACTGTCATTTCATCCAACAAAGCTTTTAGGGCTATACTTAAGGACTGGCATCTTATCAGCTCTAAACCTGTTTTGGGCTATAGTTGGGCAATCTAAAATACCAGATTTTATAATTGGACATTATAAATAGCAGTATAGAAATGTGCAGGCAATTTATACAAGGTGACAGTTTCTGTCATCCTACCACAGGGGTCAAATGTCAACATCATGTGACATGTGACAGCACACTTGTTAGTTATTTGATAATTTGTATAAATGTCAGCAAAAATAATTGCATTGTGATGGATAGAGTAGCTGTGAATAGATCTTCTATCAAGAAGTCATTCTGGATAAATAATCAAATTTGACGAAATTGACCCCAATCATGTTCCTGAAAGAAGCCATACTCTGATTTTGTGTTTTTGTCATTAGATCATATTTATATTTCCTGACAGAGGTGGTGATAAGCAAAAATGACTTAATCAGATGGAGGATGAGTGGATATACAAGCTGAATACTATTTTAGCAGCTGGCCTCAATGAGGAAGTACATTTGTTTTTCTCATGAAATGGTTATTTAATAAGAGAAAAAATGCTTTCGATTTGACTGATTGTATACGACTAGAGCTTGGATTTACTATATCAGTTGCTTTTGCCACTCTGTTTTGACATTCTTAATTTGTGTTCTCTGTGAACCTCATTTTTGTACAAGTACCTTGAGATTTTTTTTATTTTCAATATTAATGCTGCTTCTTTAAAGATGGCTTTATTTAATGTTGCTTTAATTATAACTGTGCTGTGGGTATTATGCTGATAATGGGATTAAAATACAATATATCCATTTGTTAACATATAGCAATTTTGCACATTTCATAATTTCATAGTTTTAGGAGGTATGCCAAAACTCCCAGAGAGATACCATTATGGGTCAGATCTAATAAGCTTGAAAAGTGGTAACATGGAGCATGACAATGCATCAGCCAATCAGCTCTTACCTGTCGTTTTTTTAAACACAGCCTGTGACATGTCAATTAGGAGTTGATTGGATGGTAGTTTATCACCTTCCATGTTATCACTTTTTAAAGCTTAGTATATCTCTACCTATGAGAGATAAAGTACCAGTCAATCCACTTCCACCTTACAATTTACAGGCTATGTTTGAAAAATTACAGGAGTTGATTGGTTATTACTTTGGGGTATTCAATTGCCGGCGACCATCTCCCCACAGGGGAGATGGCCGCCGGGCCCTATACAATGCTGTCTTCCCCAACAGCATTGAGCAGGGTTTCTCGGCAGAACGAGCCCGACTTCACAAGTGGTCAGGCTCTTTCTGCCGGGAAGTGACGAGCTACCGGCAGCAGCTCGCCTCTTCCCGGCCACAACTTGCGGCCACTCCCCTTCTCATCCCACTGCAGGCAGGACATTGAATCTCACCTGTATGTTCTCGGTTGAGCTGTCCGAGAACGGGACAGGGTCAAGGTGGCCGAGCAAGCTCGACCGCCATGACATACCGTATTTACTCGAGTATAAGTCGACCCGAATATAAGCCGAGGCACCTAATTTTACAACAAAAAAACTGGGAAAACTTATTGACACAAGTGGGACCCTCACTCGAGTATAAGCCGAGGGGGGCTTTTTCAGCATAGAAAATGTTCTGAAAAAGTAGGCTTATACTCGAGTATATATGGTACACATTGAATACCCCCCTTTATCTCTTACAATTTTATCTCTGAGTAGGAATGCCAATCCTGGGGCGGTTTTACAATCCCAGGATTGGCCTCCCTAATAAATAAACCATGCCCCCCCCACACACACACACACACACACACATACACACACACCGTTCACCCTGCCCATTTACTTACATGGGTGGGCGGTGCGGCTGGGAGCTGGGCAGACATTTTATTTATATTTATCAGTGACTGGACAAATATTTTATGTATGCATGTATGGATATATCTATCTATCTATATATATATATATATATATATATATATATATATATATATATATCTATCAATCCATCTATCTATCTCAGTAGAGGCAGTTACAAAAATATATTTTTCAGGGCTAAAAATAATATGCATCCCATTTAAAAATAATTTTAGATTCAAATAAATAGAATTTATTCTTATTAAGTACATTTACCATAATGGATCCTATTACATTAGCACAATGGCACAGTAATATGGACCAAGTGCGACCCTACTTACGCCAACGTCTTCATGGCATATTGAGAGGAGTTGATGATTTGGCGCACTGATCTGGGGCAAATATGGTATCTCTTCATACAAAATATTTTTTGTTTATCTGGAGGGGAAATAGAAGAGAATTGGGTACTGCGTGTTATCAATTACATGATAATGAATATAATATCAAATTGCTGATGTAGCCATACTCATTGTGGCTACCTCGTGGCCACTAGTGTCCATCTGTTGCACTTTATGTCTTCATATGGAAGCTAAACAATACCTACAGTATGCCTGTCCATGCTCTAATGCAATGCAAATAGTGTAATAAGTGTAATAAGTGCTGCTAAGACAAAAATAGTTTCAACAAACTGATTATTAAGTTAAATAACTTTACTATGAACACCTGGTATAAGTGATCTTTTCTGAAAATGAAATGAAAACACAAAGCCTGTCAGCAATTAAAATTGAAAGAGACCCTATTCGAATACAATTCTAGTTGCCTCAATACAGAAATGAATAAGAAAAGATATTGGCATGAATTCAATTAGCCACAAAAGAATCACATTGTGTCACTTCTGGTTCCGTCTGCAGCATCATTAGTTCTCCATGAGCTTTTGCCCAAAATGCAATCCACTGGGGGCTACCCACACTTCCCTGAGACATCAGTGATCATTTGCCCTGTGCTGACATAGGTGGAAGAACAGGCAGCATTAATCCTAGAGGGAACTCTAGGTGGAAGAACAGGCAGCATTAATCCTAGAGGGAACTCTGGATACAGTAAACAGCCAGCGGCCAGACACAGAGGGACCCGATTCCTGACTGCACACTACTCCTCTGCTAGTTCTTAATAGGAAACGCAAAAGGATAATGACACATATAAGGATACACATACCATTCAATTCCACTCCACTTTTCAAATTGAAAGGAGGTACTCATAAATGAAGAGCTTAATCAAGAGGGTTGGGAGAGAAAAAAGGCTGTGAACTGCTGATATAAAATAAAAGTTGAATATGAAAATCATTTACTGAATATCAATGGTTCACAAAAACCCATTAGGGTGTATAACAATTTAATTTACAACACAGCCCTCTCAATATCCTTTATGAAAAAGTAAAGCAACAATGCCTTATGTTCTTCTAAATGACTTATGTTAAGAGCTGAGAGAACTATAGAGATTATTTTGGCAAAGTTATAAAATTGTGGTATACAGTAGATTGGATTTATGTTTATCTCTGTCAGATTATACTAATCTATAATCCAGGTTTGTGCAATTAAAGGATGAGGGAGGTCATTCTGGTTGACCCACAAAGCTGCAAAATATTGCAGTTCTGCGGGTCATCTAAACACCACTTGCACGAACGCCCCCCCCCCCCCGTATGCTGATTTCCCCGCTGTACGGGAAGCAGGTGGGAAGCTGACATGCGTTGACATCAATTTATATGCGCTGACATCAGCTGCCCGCCCCCCGCATCACATAATAGCCACGTTTGCATGGGAACGGCCAGCATTTTCATAGGACGCAGATCGTTCCCATGGGTGCAACCTCTTGACGCCCCCCACCCATACTGTTAGGTGCGAACGGGCCAGCGAATCAGCAATTCGCTGTGCCCACTCGCACAAAGCGACTGAACATTCCCATAAAAGTTTACACGCATGCGCAGTCGCTAAACATCGCTCCCCTGTGTGAACGCTCTGGGGAGCGAATAAACCAGAATCAGGGCCTATGGGTATGGGAGTTCTATTGAAGGTGGGCTGTTGCCCACGGCAACCAATCAGATTCAGCTTCTTATTTATTAGGCACCTTCTAGAAGATAATATAAAGAATCTGATTGGTTGCTATTCAATAAATTCCCCATCTTAGTAAATTTACCCATTAGAGCTAAGCTTGCAGAAAAGGGCAGTTTTAGGATATTTCCTTCTTTTATTTTATTTCAAATTGTGTTTTTTTTTGTTCCCGTCGGCGACTGTGTTCGGTGCTACTACTTTCTTGGTCTTACCTTTTCTTCCTTTTCTTACTCCTCTAAAGCACCAATGTTTTCCCACTTGTTTCCTGTATAAAATCACTTTACAATTATTTCGGTATCTCTATGTTTCTTCAATAAATCACTATTCAATTCTCATCTGTTGAAAGCAGCTTGGGATATAATAAGGCCTGTAATAGTTCTTTCAACGATGGATCAGAGGAATTATATGGAAATTAAGGGTACCTTTTAAGAAGTTATTTTTAGGTTTTCTCTTCGATATAATAATTCTCAAATAGTAACTGAAAATGGTGTACAGTATATCTCTTAATCAGAGCAGCCGTAAGTTGCTTCTGCTATTTCTCAGAAGAAAACGCTAAATTGATCTAACTAAAGAGTGTTTATACGGTATATTATGAAATGAGATATGACAAATGCATTTTCTGAATAAAGATAATTTGTGTTTAATTTTTATGAGTTTTTCCTTTCTTCTTCTTCAAAGAAAAAACCCAATAACATTGGGCCTGATTCAGCCCTGTTTGCTAGGCTGCGAATATTTGCTGCCTAGTGAGCAGGTAAATGCCACCCCACCAAATATACGCCCCCCCCCCACTGAGCAAATCGCAGCACTTGCATTTAAACGGATGTGTACAGCTATACATGTAGATGCCTTCGTTCGCAGGGGTACGCCCAGCATTTCCATGTAAGTGCTCTCCATTTTTGTGGGCACACCCATAAAACAATGTGCGGTTCCCTTAGTCTGTTCCCTGCCTGCACCCTTCCTGTGAATGCCCCAGTGAGTGTGAAACTCACCAAAGGCATTTGCTGCCTGGACTTGGACATGCACATATTTGTGCATGCGCAAGCCCCCCACTTCAGGGCTCGGGTACGAATTCATAGCTGAACCGCGGCAGCTCGTATCTTCTTGGGGTAGGGGGAATGCCTCTGGCCGCAGTGGGGATACCGCGATTCAGGTACCCACCTCCCCCTGTCGCTGCAGCTGCCGCTGCTGCCTCTTCTCCTGGGTCCCCGGCGCCTGTGCTTTGATGACAGGCGCTGGGGACTGGCGCATGCGCAGTACAAACATCTGTATGCAGCCAGCTTCTATGGGCTGCTTCGGCAACACGCCATAGAAGGAATCTTGGTCCCGGCGCCTGTACAATGGAAAAGAAAGGTACTGCGCATGTGCAATTGTCGTTTTTGCACAGTAGCCCGCAGAAAGGTGTCCCAGAGGGATTGAACACTTCCCAATGGGACTGGCAGGTCAGACTTTCTATAGGAAGTCACTGCCAGTCACAGTGAAGCCAGTGCAGTCTCACAGACTGCATCTGGCTTTACTACAGTAGCGGATTTTACCAGGGGGGCTGCAGCCCTGCAGCCCATTGGTAAAAGCCGCCACAGGACCTGAACGATTAATTATGTGATAGAAAAAGGAAAATGAGAATGTATTAGTTATCATCTTCAAGTAACAGGGCTGAATGATCACAGAGGTTTTAATAATAGTACAACAAGTCAAATAAATGAATATCTCCATACATTAAATAACATTAGTTACACTTGACCCTTACTTTATGGCAGTGGTGCAAGTAGAATTTTTTTCTTGGTGGTACTGATAGCCTCCACCAAAAATGGTCATGGTCATGTGCCATGAAGGGGCGTGGTCACACAAAACTAGAGTAGTGACTAAATGACAATAGTGGTGTGGCATCAGGAGCCAGGGAATGAGAAACAGGGAATGACTGGGGGTGGGTTGGCTCTTGTTTTGGGGAGAGACGGGCAGCTTGTGCTTACAATTGTGGAGCCTGCTTTTCATGCTGTCGGCGCCACTGATGCCTGTCAGTGTGACAGTCAAAATCAGTAGTAGCCGGTAGCTGCATACAGCACCAATCATAACGATGAGTGGGCGGGCTGCGGATGCATTATATTTAGACTTAAAATAAAATTAGAATTGACAGTGGGTCAAGGGGCAAGTGGTACTGCGTACCTGCAACATATTTCTTACAGGTACTCCGTACCACGCCGTACCCCCTTACTTGCAACACTGCTTTATGGCTAAACAGAAGCACTAGCAAAAGCACTGGCACGTTTTGAAAACTGTTAGAGACCTTGCACAATTATTAAGCTGGTGAAGGACTCAAGAGCGTAAGTGTCCAATAGAGGTACATGCAGGAAAAGTTCCTCTTCACGCACAGTCTGCGGAAACCAATAGTAGTGCTAGTATGCTGGCAGGAAAGTACTGTTCGATATCTGTCATGGCACTGAATAAATTGCCAATAGAAGAAGGAATCACAGGAATATATCTGAGAAGTTTAGGTAACTTGACTGGATAAGGGCTAGAGGAAGCTGGACCAGACTGGCACCGGAGGTGATGGGACCAGACTGGACCCGGAGATGGCAGGACGGTACTGAGACTGGAGGTATCCAAATCAGACTGGAACCGGTTATAGCTGGACCAGACTGGAGCTGGAGATACTGGACCAGGCTGGAACTGGAAGTCAGTGGACCAGCTGAAACTGGAAATTACTGAACCGGACTGGACCCAGAGATAACCGAATCAGACTGGAACCTGAGATATCTGGACCAGACTGGAACCAGATATATCTGGACCGGACTGAAACCGGAGAAAAAGTATCTGCAGGCAAGTCAGCGCTTATGGGGAGTGCAGAGTTTCAGCACACAGTAAGAGCTGTGAACCTTGTTGCAATAGCAGCTGGCCTGTTGCCTCTCATTTTAACGGAAGTGCAGGCAGCTGATTGACTTGCTTCTCTGCATCGCTTGATGTAAATTTCATTAGTGAGTCCAAGATGGCTGCTCCTTTTCCCCTGTGGCTGAGGCCAGGGAACCTAGGGTGACATTTAATAGAATGTGATTTTTAGACACTTTCAAATTCGCCCATTATCGCACCATTTAAAATAGCATTTTTTTACGCGAATTCGCATATTTAATGAGGTGGGTATTTTCGGGGAAAAAGTGCCATTAAGTGAGATAATGTGCAAATTTTAGCCATGAAAATGTGAGTTTTGTAGGCATGAAAATGTGCGAAATTGAGGTAATGTGTGAATTTGTGTTAAAAAAAAATGGCGTAAGGCCCCCCCTCCTGAGCATAACCAGCCCCGGCTCATTGAGCCGGACCTGGTTCCAAAATTAGGGGGGACAAAAAGTGTAGGGGGCCACCGTATTTCTAAAACCAGCCCCGGACTCTTGGACCGGTCCTGGTTCCAAAAATACGGTGGACAAAAAATCTGGGGGTCCCCCATATTTTGAAACCAGCACCGGGCTCCAACAGCCCGCTCTGTCATGCCACAGCCGGGGGACACTTTTTATATAAGGTCCCCCGTCCAAAACATGAGCACCGTGGCTGATCAGCCTTGGATGGGGTACCTGTGGGAGTGGGGACCCCCCCCAATAAAGTCCCCCCCCCCAGGCTTCACCCTTCCAGGGCTGAAGCCCGGGGCTGTCACCGGCATCCGTGGCCAGTGGATGCCGGCCTGATAGGGTTAATTCACACATTCCTAAAATTGCTTTATGCAGGAGAATTGCAAGTGCCAGCAGACCTCCCCGTATGCTGCAACTTGGAGAACCACAAGTCCCATTATGTGGGGCATTAATGGGCCCGCTGGGTCTTGTAGTCCACCTGTAAAAAGAATGTTAAAAGAAACGACACACACACACACAGACACAGAAAAGTATAACTTTATTTCACACACAAACACACACCTCACTTTTACACCAATATACTTACCAATCCAGGGTCCAGCGTTGGTCTGTCTCCTGCATAGCCAGCTCACCCCGCACTGACAGCGGGGTTAGCCGGCTTCCTCCTGCACAGCTAACACCTTCTGTAGCGTTGTTCCAGCGCTACAGAGGCTGATAGTGTCTTGGGCTTATGCATCTCCATGGAGATGCATTGGCCAATCCCACTATCAGCCTCTGTAGTGCTGGAACAGCACTAGAGAAGGTGTTAGCTGCGCAGGAGAAAGCCGGCTAACCCTTCTGTCAGTGCAGGGTGACCTGGCAATGCAGGAGACAGACCAGCGCTGGAACCTGGATGGGTAAATATATTGGTGTAAAAGTGAGGTGTGTGTTTGTGTGTGAAATAAAGTTATACTTTTCTGTGTGTGTGTGTGCCTCTTTTCTTTTAACATTCTTTTTACAGGTGGACTACAAGTCCCAGCGGGCCCATTAATGCCCCACATGCTGGGACTTGTGGTTCTCCAAGTCCCAGCATGCGGGGGAGGTCTGCTGGCACTTGTAGTTCTACTGCATAAAGCAATGTTAGGAGTGTGTGAATTATCCCTATAAGCCGGCGTCCACTGGCCACGGACGCCAGTGACAGCTCCGGGCTTCAACCATTGGGCCAGATTCTCTAAGCTTCAAAAGTGATAAAATGGAGAGTGATATACAGCCAGCCAATCAGCTCCTACCTTCCATGTCACAGACTATGTTTGAAAAATGTCAGGTAGGAGCTGATTGGTTGGCTGTTTATCACTCCCCATTTTATCATTTTTGAAGCTTAGAGAATCTGGCCCATTGACGGGTGAAGCCTCGGGGGGGGGGTTTATTGGGGTGTCCCCACTCCTCCAGGTACCCATCCAAGGCTGACCAGCCACGGTGCTCATTTTTCGGCAGGGAGACCCTATATAAAAAATGTCCCCCGGCTGTGGCATGACACTGCGAGCTGGTGCTGGTTTCAAAATATGGGGGACCCCCAGATTTTTTGTCCCCTGTATTTTTAGAACCAGGACCGGTCCAAGAGTCTGGGGCTGGTTTCAGAAATACGGGGGACCCCTACGCTTTTTGTCCCCTGTATTTTTGGAACCAGGTCCGGCTCAATGAGCCCAGGACTGGTTATACTCAGGAGGGGGGACCCCCACGCCATTTCGCATTAGGGTGCTAAGGGTGCTTATACAATAAAAAATCGTATAGGGGGGCCAAAATCGCATCGCATGCGGCTATATGGCATGCGATGCAATACAATGCATAAGATGCCATACGATTGAAAATCGTGGGCGCCGGTGCTAGGAAACAAGTACCAAATAAAACATACCCTAGCATTCTCACAAACATATCACAGACCCGCACACAAAATATGAAAACACAGAAAAACGTGCACTGCACACAAAAAAACAGATACATACTTTTAACTACAGATGTGTCCTTTTACACGTGCAATTAGGGGGAAATTTACTAAAGCTGTGTACACACGGGGGCGATAGGTGCTGAAATCGCTGGAAATATGGTCGCTGGCGACCATATTGCCAGCGATTGGAGTGCGCACCAGCGATAAATCGCCGGGTGCGCGCTCCTGTTTTTAGCCCCCTTATGATCGCTGGTCGCATGAGCTTGCTCCTGCGACCAGCTGATTACCTCTGCTGCTCCCCTGGCAGAGGTTCCCTTTCATCAGCGACCATCTCTGGTCGCTGATGAAAAGGGGACACTGAGCAATATCTTGCTCAGTAATATATTGCTAGCAATATATGGCTGAGCAATATATCTCCCCCGTGTGTACGGGGCTTAGGATGTGTATTCTACTTCACATGTGATGTTGCTATGGGCAACCAATCAGATCCTGTCTACTATCTTCAAGAGGGTGCTAAATAAGAAGTAGATTTTGATTAGTTGCCCATAGCAACATCACACGTGAAGTAGAATACACATCTTAGTAAACTTCCCCCTTAAGCCCCATAGATGGTCGCTGATGAAAGGGTGAAAGTGAACCTCTGCCGGGGGAGCAGCAGATGTAATCAGCTGGTCGCAGGTGCGCACTCCAATCACTGGCAATATGGTCGCCAGCGATTTCAGCCCCTATCGCCCCCGTGTGTACACAGCTTAAGTGTCATTATGATCTAGCTTCTTTTGACAATGTTCACAGTGATTAGCAGCAAAGCCATATTTGTGACACTGCATATCAATAAATGATGTTGGTGTAGTGGGGGATGGGGCGGGATTGGGGCAGAGCATGCAATGAATTAAGCAGCAGTGCCATACAGGTGTCAGCAGGAGTTAATCTCCATTTATTCAAAATTGAACGTGCATCTTTATATACTCCCTTGTGTACTGGTACTGTAGGTGTAATGATTAGAGTCACATTGAGCAGCTGCTAGCAGCTATGTCTGTGGTGAGTAGCAGTGCGCGTGTGTGTGTGTGTGTGTGTGTGTGTGTGTGTGTGTGTGTGTATGTGTCTGGGAACAAAATTATATTGTTTACAAGATCAAACCATTAAGAATTTTTATTCTATGGCCTTCTTCTTAATGGGGATTGAACTCCAGTTGATTGGTATATTAAGCATTGAACATATCACCTACTGCATGTGCATCAGAAATTATGAGACACCCCCCCATTGGTGGTGGTTGTGGTGTTATTAATTGTGTAAAATAAACGCACAAGAATAAGAAGCACTGTCTGTGCCAAACAAACAGTTTTGGTAATTAATGTAAAACATTATATGAATAATATATATTTTTTTATTTTAACGCCAATTTCCGGAATACAGTAGTTATTAGCCCCCTTCTATTGGGGCAACACTAAAGCAAATTACAATAAAATACACATGAAAAGCACACAAATATATATAAAAAGCACAATAAAAAAGCAACAATAATTTTAGTACTAGAACAATGTACTGTATCAACACGTGCGCACTTTCAGTCATCTAGTATTTGTATACCAGACGGATATGTCTGTTGTTTCAGGAATTCCTCAGCTAGCTATTACGATTTATATTCCAATAATATGTAGCAACTAAAATGAATGAATCATTTGATATTAATCAGATGGAAAATAGGAGAAAAAAAAACTAAGCTGTTTTGTTACTTTTCATTTGCCAAACACTTTCAATTAGAATCAGCTGAGAACACAGTCAGCCAAAAATGAATGCGGTTGTGAATATCATTAAACAACCTGCTGTTAGTGTCTCCTTGGAGTGTAATTATTGCAATTATTGGTACTGAACATCCACACATATAAAGTTCTTAAGTGACAACTGACACAGAATATATTTACCACACTGGATCGACTCAGGTCTAAAGCTGTGTACACACGGGGGAAATAGGGGCTGAAATCGCTGAAAATATGGTCGCTGGCGACCATATTGCCAGTGATGGGAGTGTGCCCCAATAAATCGCCGGGTGCGCGCTCCCGTTTTCTGCCCCATTCTAAACGCTGGTCGCAGGAGCTTGCTCCTGCGACCAGCTGATTACCTCTGCGGCACCGCCGGCTGAGGTTCCTTTTCATCAGCGACCATCTCTGGTCGCTGATGAAAAGGGAACACTGAGCAATATACGGGGCTTTAGGGTATTGTTGCCTCTTGTTGGTATCTCAATGTAAGGAGAGCTGTCCTAAGCATGGTCTGGCCAGGTCTGGCCCACCACAATCATTGGCTGTACTAAAGCACATATAGGCCCTTATTCTGGTTGGCTCACTCTTGCGTGATTTCGAAAGGTGGACCGGTGTTTTGTGTATGCGCATGCGCAGCAGCATTTATGCGCATATGTATACGCTAGGTGCTTGAAATCGCTTCACTGGGTGCCTGCCTTTCGAGCGGGGGGTACACATGCTAATGCGTTCGTGATGCTTGTGCAGGGGGCTAACAGCTGACATTACCGGATGTAAGATGCCAACCCAATACGTGGATTTCTACACGCATATGTCTGAGTGGTTTGGACCAACCTTACATATGCGTGCGCCTTCAACATCATTCGATGGTCGACGATCATGGAAAGATCAGAATCAGAATCAACTTTGTTGGCCATGTATACTTGCTTATACTAGGAATTTGACTTGGATTGCTGTGCAACAGCCAGTTAGGTAGAGTTAAACAGTGACAGATATATGAACACAGATATACGCTAGAAGTACTCTGGGGGATATAGATGCAGGGAGCACATACCCGCTGAGCTGCACAGCACCTAGGCAGCCATCAACAGCGCCACTGGTCATTGCAGCAGCAAGGTAGGTAACAATATTAGCAGACACTGTACAGTTATTACACAGGGAACATTTACCTGCCAAGCTGTACAGCGCCTAGGCAGCCATCAGCGGTGCCATTGGTCATTGCAGCAGGCACAGGGTTACATATGGCTGAGGGCACAGTTCCTAGGCAGTCATTTGCGGCGTCATCTTGAAGGGCTCAATAGGCCATCTTCCCATAGAGAGAGCCAGCGTGGGTGGCGGGGGGAGAGTCAGTCAGTGAGGCCAGGGGAGAGTCAGTGGGGGCGGGGTGCGGCACAACTGCAGAGTTCACCCAGAGCTGGGGGAAGGAGGACTGCGGGGTGGGGGGTTTCCTACCGGCCTCTGGGTGCCCTGCCGAGGCCCCATGGCTGATGCACCTCCTGTCCCCCTCATGTCCCGGTCTGAGGGATGGGTGGATGGATCCTGCCTGTGCCGGGCCCTTAACTTTCATGGAGAGAGGGAGCTGGTGGTGATCTACCTCCTCCGGGGGCTTCCCTAGGCGACGATGCAGCCGAGGGCTGCAGTTCTCTCTTCCGAATTTGCACCCGAGCGAGTCAACCAGAATAAGAGCCATATTCCTTAGATAAGCCTTTATAACCCCAAACTGAGTGTGAATAGTCCATGATGACAAAGCATTTTAAATAAGTTTCCCTAATACTGTAACTACAACAACCAGACTATTTACAGTAGGAATACTGTTTGGAGAGGTTGCCTTCAAAATCTGCAAAAAATCCTAATAATCTCTCTTTTTTTTTTTTACATTTCAAATTACAAAAACATGTGTTTCACAAACCTAATGTCATGGTTTTAGACCTGGAATGGTGAATACCAGGCCGAGAATTGGCTTGATCAAACTCAGGAGTACGGAGTCTAACCATACCGGTGGTTTTCGCCAGTGACCCCTCCAAGTGGGATTTGGGCTTCACTGCACATGGTACGCCGGTTGCGGTCCTCTGATCAGGTTTCCCACATGGTGCTGGTAAACACTGGGCGTAAGGCAGGGTAAGCTGTGGAATGCTCATGGTCAGACTAGCTGGGTCAGGAACTTGCAGACAAGTAACGAGGGAGCAGGCTTGAGCAAGAGTCCAAGTACTAGCTGGGTCATTCACAAGGAGTCATGGAATGTGGTACACTGGGAGCAGGCAATGGAATGGTCATAAGGCAAGCCAAGGTCATACACTGGAAATCACAGGTACGCATACAAGAGAATGGTCAGAGGGAATCATACACGGGAAACACAGGATTTTTTACAAAGCACTGGGAACGCTGGAGCAGGTTAGTGAACCTATACTCTGGCCGGGAATACCTGTCAGGAAGTGCCTTTTATAAGGCAATAATGAGCTCAGCTGTCCACACTGACCTAGAGCTTCACAGGTTACCTAATCAATCAGACTGTGCATGCACTCACCAAGCTGCTGCAATCAGCCTGTAGAGTTCAAAACTAACACAGAGCTTGGTCAGCAGCATGGGACAGAGCAGAACTAGCAGAACCAGCAGGATTAATCTTTGAGACCATGAAGTACTGAGGAGCCAACATGAATGCCCCTAACTTTTGAGTTCCTCGATTCAAACTTTGGCAAAAAGTTTTTTCCAGAAGCTCTAGTACTCTCAGCATGCCATCTAGATTACCCATGGTTTTGAAGAGGCATGGGCAGACTTTCAATCAAGGAAGATGAAGGAGTCTTAGGTTCAAATTTCTCAATCACGGCCCTGGAGAATGATATCAGATCTCGCAGTAGAGTATCATTGGCTTTAACGAGTGGATTGACCCATTCTAGTGCTTCTCCTTGGAAGGATAATACTTATAACTTTTATAATATTAGCCAGATTAACCTCGGAGGATGAATCAAAGTTTATGGCATCTAAGTAGTACTCTGCTAAAGCCTGGTAATGGGAAAAGTTCCCATCAAAGCAAATGTCTTCAGATGACTCCTCAACTGGCTTCTGTATCACAGCTAACCCTGGTGGGACCTTAGACACAACTGATGTCTCGAACTTGAGGCACGGCTGAAGCCTCAGATAAGACAGCAACCTCTGATGAAATAGACACCTCTCGAACACCGGGCATGGCAGGCAACCCCTCTCGGAGGCCCGAAGGTCATGAAGACGGGCCCACAGGACACAGAGAGTGGCCCGGAGGACACGGAGACTGGCACGGAGGCCACAGAGACTGGCCCAGAGGCCATGACACACAAGTCCTCATGCCTGAAGGCACAGGCAGATGGGTCATCATGCCAGGAGGCAAGGGCAGATGGGTCCTCATGCCCGAAGGCAAGGGCAGATGGGTTCTCTCCTGGAGTGATGGACTTGGAACCCCCACCTGGGGTGACGGACTTGGAACCCTCAACTGGGGTGATAGACTTAGAACCCCCACCTGGGGTGACGGACTGGGAACCCCAACCTGGGGTGATGGACTCGGATCCCCCACCTGTTGTGACAGACTCTGAACCCCCACCTAGGGTGGCAGACTCGGAACCCCCACCTGTGGTGGCGGACTCGGAACCCCCACCTGGGGTGGCGGACTCAGAACCCCCACCTTGGGTGACGTACAGATACCCTTCTTGAGGCAAAGTGCTCAGTGTCCCCTCTTGGGGAGCCACACTTGGAGACCCCTCCTGGGGTGTGACGACCAGAGGACCCTTCTGGGGTGCAATGCTCAGAGATCCCTCTTTGGGTAATATACTCAGAGACCCTTTTTGGGTACCATGTTCAGAGACCCCTTTTGGGGTACAGTGCTCAGTAACCCCTCCTGGGATGCAATGCTCAGAGACCCTGTCTGGGGTGTGGCACTCTGAGAACCTGCTCGGAGCCTGACAGTCTGAGACCCCTCCTGGTGCATGACACTCTAAAACCCCTTCCTGAGGCTTGAAACTCTGAGAACCCTCCTGGGAAATGGCAGTCTGAGACCCTTCCTGGGGTATGACCCTCCGAGACGCCTTCTGAGGTGAAAAACTCTGAAACCCTTCTTGGGGCTTGTCACTCTGAGACCCCTCTCGGAACTCCACACTTTGGGATTCCTCTTGGGGTACAGCACTTTGATGCCCCTCCTTGGTCATAACACTAGGAAGCCCCTCCTGGGGCAAGACACTAGGAATCCCATCCTGGAGCAAAACACTAGGAAGCTCTTCCTGGAGCACAATACTGGGAAGCCCCTCACGGGGCACCACACTAGGAAGCCCCACCTTGGGCTGGACTGACAGGAACCCCATCTGGGGCTGACTGGACAGGACCCCCTCTTGGGGTTGGACCCCCTCTTTGTGCTTGATACTTGGACTCCCATCTCTGGTCTTGATACTCAGACTCCCCTCCTGGGGCTTGTTACCATGAACCCCCTCCTGGGGCTAGACCTGAACTGTACAGTTCTTCATCAAACAAATTTTGGTCCTAGGACCCCAGTTGTAAACACAGGAATCCCTCTGGGTGGGAACAGAATATATCACTTTATTTCGGGTCCCACATAGGGAACAATCCCTGATTAAGTGATCCCGGGCTCCACAATAAAAGCATAGGTTGAGAGACCTACGCCACTGGTGCACCTCATCAGATAACTGGGGACGAGGATGACTCAGGTACCTGTCCTTACAGGGCACAGATGCAGATGCCACTGGAATGCTACTGGAATGCCAGGAAAGGCATCAGAGGGCCTTGCAGGCACCAGACCCAGAGTGGACATTATCTTGCTCCCGGAAAAGCTGTCCAGCATACAGATAATCAGGGGCAAGATTTGAGTCAAGATTTCTTGTAACTGCTGGATCAGCTGCACAAGCTTCTTTAATGTTCCTGAATCAAGTTCAACAGGGGTTAAAGGAGGTGGAACAACGTTCTTCTGCTGTAGCAGGGTCTGCAAAAACTGAATGATCACAGCCTGATCCAGCTCTTGCTTGCTAACCCCAGCAAAGCAGACTGTGCGTGCACTCACATAGCTGCTGCAATCAGCATGCAGAGTTCAAACAAACACAGAGCTTGGTCAGCAGCATGGGACAGAGCAGAACCAGCATGATTTCACAAGCAGGTAAAACAAATACTTTCACAAGCAGGTAACACAAATGATTGATGATCTAGGTAGATTAGAGAAATGGTCAAGAGCATGGCAGCTACAGTTTAATGACAAAAAATGCAAAATCATGCACTTGGGTCTCAAAAATCCAAAGACTAGATATAGTATAAATGGCACTATAATGGAAACTACTGGGGAAGAGATGGATCTAGGTGTCACTATTTCAAGGGACTTAAAGGCAGGGAGGCAATGTAACAAAGCAATGAAGAAGGCAAGTCAGATGCTTGGTTGCATAGGGAGAGGTATCAGCAGTAGAAAGAAACAAGTAATAATGCCACTGTATAGGTCATTGATACAACATCATCTAGAGTACTGTGTTCAGTTCTGCAGGCCATATCTCCAGGAGGATATAAATACATTAGAGACTGTACAAAGAAGGGCAACTAAAATGGTGCATGGCCTACATCACAAAACGTACCAGGAAAGACTAAAATATGTTAATATGTATACTTTGGAGCAGAGAAGGGAAACGGCCGACATGATAGAAACTTTCAAATATATCAAGGGCTTTAACAAGGTACAGGTGGGAGACATTCTTCACAGGAAGAGGAGCAGCAGAACAAAAGGACATGCACTGAAACTAGAGGGATGAAGATTCAGGGGAAATGTGAGGAAGAATTACTTCACAGAAAGAGTAGTAGATAAGTGGAATAGCCTACCATCAGAGGTGGTAGAGGCAAATACAGTAGTAAAATTTAAACATGCTTGGGATAGGCATATTGATATCCTTACAAAAAAATAAGGATCATTTATGGTTTGAGGAAACATGTTTAAAAACGGGCAGACTAGATGGGTCAAGTGGTTCTTATCTGCCATCAAATTCTATGTTTCTATGTTAATGTTGTGACACCTATTTTCCAAGCTAGTTTTCTGTTTCGTTATCTTTCCCAATCAGGCCTACATTTGCAATATCATCTGCAAATGTAATGATTTAACTAAATCAGAAAGTGGAGTAGAACTGTGAGTGAATAAAGAGTACAATAGGGAGCTTAAGACACATCCCTGCGGGACTCCACTGCTCATTGCCATTTCCCCAGATAAGAAATTACCCATTCTATTTTATCAATGTCTACAATCCATTTACACATAAAACTAGTTATATCCAGATCTAAGAAATTAGCTACGGAGTTCATGGAGATAACAGTATTAAAAGCTGTACTACGTAAACATTCCATAAATAGAATCATTGAAAAATAATCTTTTGCCTGCATAGGAGTCCTGGACTAATACAGTAAGAGCTGCATTATCTGTAGACCTGTTGCTTTATAAGCAAACTGACATTGTTTGAAAGAAGAAGATGTAATGGACATAAATGACTCATCGTCGTTTGTACAAAACCTTTTGTAAGTGACACCATTGCAGTCAGTTGGGTGATAATAATTTGTTCACAGTCTTTACTGCTTTCAGAACAGGAACAATTATCATTGACTTCAGACATTATGGGGCATATACATTACTCAAGTGAAAAATTAAATACCCATTAATTCAAAATTTCTACCCAGTAATTTGCTGTACAATACTGGTCCTTTTTTTGTGTGTGAGGATCAACCCGGGAATTTACCAGGGTCCCAGGTCCTGGGATTTTTGACCCAGGTTGACCCTTTTAAACAGAAGAAATACCTGTGTTAATCAGTAAATTGCTGTGAAGAAATTTTTAAGCCTTTTGCTTTACAGTGTGAAGGCGGGTCCAGCTGGGACAAGCAAATGACCCGGCATTAAAAATGCCAGTTACAAGCCGTGAAATTTAGACATTTCTGTCTGAAAGTGGTATAATTAATCTGAACATTATCTCAAACTATTCCCCTGAATACTTTGTGGTCTAGGGACTTTAGCTAAATTAGTTTTACAAAGGCAATGTATCACAGCCAGAATGAGTGGCATTTCATCCACTGATGTTCCAATCTCTCTACAAAGAGTTATGTTAAGGCCCATACACACTGGGCGACTTTGAGCTGAAAGTCGCTCAAAACACCCAGTTTGAGTGGCTTTCAGCTCAAAGATGCCCAGTGTGTATGGCCCGGCGATGAGCGGTGAGTGCTGCTGCGCCCTCCCGCATCATCACAATTTGTAGGTATCGCATCGACATATGATCGAATGCACATCGACTACTACACAAAATAATTCACTACACATGGTATGTTTATTAATTTATATATATAGATATATAATTTTAAAATATATATATATATATATATATATATATAAATACAGATATTTTTTCATCACATTTTCCTAGATATTGGATTATCTCCTAATAATCAATAGGAGACACCAACCTTTTGTCCAGAAGCATATGGCACACACAATTTACCCATTGAAGGTAACTGTACCTAATTAAATTGAGGGTTTTTTCACACTCTTTCTTCAACATCACCACCCTTGTTCTGTTCTTTTGTCTACTTCTTTATCCTCTTGGTAAAGGGAATTACCTTCAAACTCCTTGGGACCTAAGTGAAGCTTGTCTAGTGTATGAAATATTTTTAAATATTTTTATTCATTGGGCGGTATTCAATGAGCCAGAATCGCCAAGTTTTATGGCGATTCTGTGTTTTTTTCATGTGTGCCGGCGATTTTATGAGCTGTATAAGCGAATCACCCTATTCAACGTCGTCTATTCGCCGCTGACGACCGGTGAATGAAGCACCAATCGCCAAATGTGATTCTCTACAAATCGCCGGTATTTGTCTATAGGAATTTTCATGGGGATTCGCCGGTAGTCGACGGGAATCACCCATGAATCGCCAAAAGTGTATTCAATGTGAAGTTGGCGATTCTTATTTCTTGTTTCATATCGCCGTTCCTCACCGAGTGTCCCTCGTCATCTTTTTATGGTGAACTTTTTTAGGAACCTGTGAAATAATTGGTTTTAAGTGTTCAATTTAACTCTGCAAGTGTAATGTATTATTATTTGCTGCCCTTGTGTGATGTGATGGTCGTAGAAGTGCTATACCAATATATATTTAATTTTTTCTAGTATTTTTTTTTTCTCCCACAAAGCACTGTTCTTACCCATGGTGCACCTCATTTACCCATGATTCTCCTCCCCACCTCACTCCTTCGTTTGGCCTTTGAGGAGATTACACAGCTTTTGCAGTCTGCTGTATTGGAAACGTTTTTGTAGGGTAATTTGCGTTTTTTTGCATTTCACTGCAATTTCTTTAACACTGACTACAGTAATGGAGCTGTTCAGGGATACTATTGTTGTTTTCATGCTGAATGCCAGTGTGGAGGAGGAGGTAGATATGATGGAACATGACACTAGTATTCCGGCGATAGCTCCATTAGGTGAGTCTGTGCGGGTTTCAGTCCCACGTCCACGCCACTTTCGTACTAGGCGTGAACTGGGTGATCTCACCGAGGCGGAGGTGATTTCTAATTATCGCCTTTCGTCTGCGGCAATCCATATGCTGTACGATCTCATGGAGCCAGACCTGGTAGCACGGAAACGGGGCAATCACGCACTCACCGGTTTCCAGAAACTGTTGGGTGCGTTGCATTTTTTTGCGTCGGGCACATTCCAGCCCACTTTAAGCCAAACATGCGGTTATTCACAGCCAACCCTCTCCCGCTGTATAGCACAGGTCATAAAGGCATTCCGCAAATTAACGACCCAGTATATTAAATTTCCTGATCAAGACAGCGAATGGAATGAGATCAAATTTGGCTTTTTCTCAAAATGGAAGTTTCCCAGTGTTTTGGGCGCGATCGACTGCACCCATGTGGCGTTCAAACCACCGCGTGCATCAGAGGAATGTTTTCGGAACCGAAAACACTTCCACTCGATGAACGTTCAGGTGGTTTGCGACCACCAAATGAAAATAACCAACCTCCTTGTGGGTTTTCCTGGGTCGGCCCACGACTCGTTCATTTTAAGCCAGTCCGCCCTGTATGCCGATTTCGAGCACGGCCGAATGCCGGACGGCTGGCTGTTAGGTAAGTAGTAAGTTTTTTTTGGGTGGGGGGGGGGGGGTTTGATTTGTCTTGAAATCCAGACATTGTTAATAATGTAATATTTTTTTTTTTGGTTTCCATAGGTGATGCGGGTTATCCCAATAAGGACTGGCTCCTGACCCCATTATCTGATCCTGTGGGCGAAGCTGCTGAAAGGTACCAAAGGGCTCACACGACAGCGAGGGCTGTAATTGAGCGAACCTTCGGTGTCCTTAAAAGCCGGTTTAGATGTTTAGACATGACCGGCGGAGCCCTTTTATACTCACCGGCAAAGGTTTGCGGCATAATTAATGCTTGTTGTATTTTACACAACATTTGCATTGCAAACCGTTTGCCGGTGACCGTGGATGCTGCGGTTTTCCGGCATGGGGACCTTTCAACAGCTTTGCTCGCCGGTATGAATGAACGAGTGGATGCGAGAGCTCGACTCATCCGGTCATATTTTGCCCAATGTGAGTATTTGTAGTCCAAAGTGTGTGGCTTGTTTGATTAGTTATATGATATTTAACACTTTTCATTAATTTATGTTTTCTAGAGTTCCGTTTGGGCACGTTAGTGTTTTGGCCTGTTGCCGTTGTTCCTTCGGTTTTCTACGGTTCTTTTCCAGTGTTGTGGATGTTTGCCGCTGTTGTTGCGTGGCTGCTATCCCAAGGCTACGTTTCAGTTATCCCGTGAGTATCGCTCCGCCTGTGGGAAGGAGGGGAGGGTTTGGGCCCTGTGAGGTGTCACTAACCCCTTTTTTTTATTTTCCGCAGCCTATTCCTGCTTAATACTTTCTGGAGGGCCCTACAAGCAGCTGGATCCTGTGTGCAGCGGATGAACCCCTGATGTGTGAGGGCTGCTGGCAGGTGTGGGTGCGTGATGCCTTTCCCATGGGCTACTGTGCAGTTACCCGGTGAGTATCGCTCCCCCTGGGGGAAGGAGGGGAGGGTTTGGGCGCTGTGAGGTGTCACTAACCCCTTTTTTTTATTTTCCGCAGCCTATTCCTGCTTGATAATTTCTGGAGGGACCTACAAGCAGCTGGATCCTGTGTGCAGCGGATGAACCCCTGATGTGCGAGGGCTGCTGACAGGTGTGGGTGCGTGATGCCTTTCCCATGGGCTACTGTGCAGTTACCCGGTGAGTATCGCTCCCCCTGGGGGAAGGAGGGGAGGGTTTGGGCGCTGTGAGGTGTCACTAACCCCTTTTTTTTATTTTCCGCAGCCTATTCCTGCTTGATAATTTCTGGAGGGACCTACAAGCAGCTGGATCCTGTGTGCAGCGGATGAACCCCTGATGTGTGAGGGCTGCTGGCAGGTGTGGGTGCGTGATGCCTTTCCCATGGGCTACTGTGCAGTTACCCGGTGAGTATCGCTCCAGCTGGGGGAAGGAGGGGAGGGTTTGGGCCCTGTGAGGTGTCACTAACCCCTTTTTTTTTATTTTCCGCAGCCTATTCCTGCTTGATCATTTCTGGAGGGACCTACAAGCAGCTGGATCCTGTGTGCAGCGGATGAACCCCTGATGTGTGAGGGCTGCTGGCAGGTGTGGGTGCGTGATGCCTTTCCCATGGGCTACTGTGCAGTTACCCGGTGAGTATCGCTCCAGCTGGGGGAAGGAGGGGAGGGTTTGGGCCCTGTGAGGTGTCACTAACCCCTTTTTATTTTCAGCAGCCTATTCCTGCTTGATAATTTCTGGAGGGACCTACAAGCAGCTGGATCCTGTGTGCAGCGGATGAACCCCTGATGTGCGAGGGCTGCTGACAGGTGTGGGTGCGTGATGCCTTTCCCATGGGCTACTGTGCAGTTACCCGGTGAGTATCGCTCCAGCTGGGGGAAGGAGGGGAGGGTTTGGGCCCTGTGAGGTGTCACTAACCCCTTTTTATTTTCCGCAGCCTATTCCTGCTTGATAATTTCTGGAGGGACCTACAAGCAGCTGGATCCTGTGTGCAGCGAATGAACCCCTGATGTGTGAGGGCTGCTGGCAGGTGTGGGTGCGTGATGCCTTTCCCATGGGCTACTGTGCAGTTACCCGGTGAGTATCGCTCCAGCTGGGGGAAGGAGGGGAGGGTTTGGGCCCTGTGAGGTGTCACTAACCCCTTTTTATTTTCCGCAGCCTATTCCTGCTTGATAATTTCTGGAGGGACCTACAAGCAGCTGGATCCTGTGTGCAGCGGATGAACCCCTGATGTGCGAGGGCTGCTGACAGGTGTGGGTGCGTGATGCCTTTCCCATGGGCTACTGTGCAGTTACCCGGTGAGTATCGCTCCCCCTGGGGGAAGGAGGGGAGGGTTTGGGCCCTGTGAGGTGTCACTAACCCCTTTTTTTTATTTTCCGCAGCCTCTTCCTGCTTGATAATTTCTGGAGGGACCTACAAGCAGCTGGATCCTGTGTGCAGCGGATGAACCCCTGATGTGCGAGGGCTGCTGACAGGTGTGGGTGCGTGATGCCTTTCCCATGGGCTACTGTGCAGTTACCTGGTGAGTATCGCTCCCCCTGGGGGAAGGAGGGGAGGGTTTGGGCCCTGTGAGGTGTCACTAACCCCTTTTTATTTTCCGCAGCCTATTCCTGCTTGATAATTTCTGGAGGGACCTACAAGCAGCTGGATCCTGTGTGCAGCGGATGAACCCCTGATGTGCGAGGGCTGCTGACAGGTGTGGGTGCGTGATGCCTTTCCCATGGGCTACTGTGCAGTTACCCGGTGAGTATCGCTCCCCCTGGGGGAAGGAGGGGAGGGTTTGGGCCCTGTGAGGTGTCACTAACCCCTTTTTTTTATTTTCCGCAGCCTCTTCCTGCTTGATAATTTCTGGAGGGACCTACAAGCAGCTGGATCCTGTGTGCAGCGGATGAACCCCTGATGTGCGAGGGCTGCTGACAGGTGTGGGTGCGTGATGCCTTTCCCATGGGCTACTGTGCAGTTACCCAGTGAGTATCGCTCCAGCTGGGGGAAGGAGGGGAGGGTTTGGGCCCTGTGAGGTGTCACTAACCCCTTTTTTTTATTTTCCGCAGCCTCTTCCTGCTTGATAATTTTTGGAGGGACCTATAAGCAGCGGGATTTGCAGTTTCTTTTGCTGGTCTCTGGACGGGGAAGTCTCCAGCGGGTGAACCCCTAAAGTGTACAGGACCTGCAGGACCAAAGGCTGTACCTGTCATGTGCGAGCACATTCATTAAAACCAAATCTGGGGTGAGTATGGAACTACGTGGGGGACTGGTGGTGGGAGGCTATAGGAGACAGTCACCGATCATTAACCCCTTCTTTCTTCTTTGCAGTTTCTTTTGCTGGTCTCTGGACGGGGAAGTCTCCAGCGGGTGAACCCCTAAAGTGTACAGGACCTGCAGGACCAAAGGCTGTACCTGTCATGTGCGAGCACATTCATTAAAACCAAATCTGGGGTGAGTATGGAACTACGTGGGGGACTGGTGGTGGGAGGCTATAGGAGACAGTCACCGATCATTAACCCCTTCTTTCTTCTTTGCAGTTTCTTTTGCTGGTCTCTGGACGGGGAAGTCTCCAGCGGGTGAACCCCTAAAGTGTACAGGACCTGCAGGACCAAAGGCTGTACCTGTCATGTGCGAGCACATTCATTAAAACCAAATCTGGGGTGAGTATGGAACTACGTGGGGGACTGGTGGTGGGAGGCTATAGGAGACAGTCACCGATCATTAACCCCTTCTTTCTTCTTTGCAGTTTCTTTTGCTGGTCTCTGGACGGGGAAGTCTCCAGCGGGTGAACCCCTAAAGTGTACAGGACCTGCAGGACCAAAGGCTGTACCTGTCATGTGCGAGCACATTCATTAAAACCAAATCTGGGGTGAGTATGGAACTACGTGGGGGACTGGTGGTGGGAGGCTATAGGAGACAGTCACCGATCATTAACCCCTTCTTTCTTCTTTGCAGTTTCTTTTGCTGGTCTCTGGACGGGGAAGTCTCCAGCGGGTGAACCCCTAAAGTGTACAGGACCTGCAGGACCAAAGGCTGTACCTGTCATGTGCGAGCACATTCATTAAAACCAAATCTGGGGTGAGTATGGAACTACGTGGGGGACTGGTGGTGGGAGGCTATAGGAGACAGTCACCGATCATTAACCCCTTCTTTCTTCTTTGCAGTTTCTTTTGCTGGTCTCTGGACGGGGAAGTCTCCAGCGGGTGAACCCCTAAAGTGTACAGGACCTGCAGGACCAAAGGCTGTACCTGTCATGTGCGAGCACATTCATTAAAACCAAATCTGGGGTGAGTATGGAACTACGTGGGGGACTGGTGGTGGGAGGCTATAGGAGACAGTCACCGATCATTAACCCCTTCTTTCTTCTTTGCAGTTTCTTTTGCTGGTCTCTGGACGGGGAAGTCTCCAGCGGGTGAACCCCTAAAGTGTACAGGACCTGCAGGACCAAAGGCTGTACCTGTCATGTGCGTGCAAGGTGTTAAGTAATGTTGTTTCTCATCAATAAATGTTACATGTTTATTTACCTCTCGTCCATGAAACCAGTTCATGTCAAATGGAATATAGCTAGCTTGAGTTTGTGTTTGATTTTGGTAGAGTTTTTAAACTATTGAAAATAGTGATAAATCAATCAATTATATGGTCAAATCTAAGTTATCTAAGCTATGGGAACACTCTCCCAAAATCATTTGCTTTCTGAAACTATCACCCTGTAATAGGCCCAGAAATTCGCTTTTTGGATCAATCACTACTGTTATGAGATGGCGGGGATTGCTCCCAATATTTCACTGAGACACCTTCAGAAATCTATTTAGGTGTATTTGGCAAGAATGACATATTTAAGGAAAAGCTTAGAAATAGGAGTATCAGTGAAATATAAACCCAAAAAGTACTTGGTGTAAACCGGCACCAATCTGGAAACTCCTAGCTTGTATGCATGTAAAATAAAAAAAAAACCTTAATATTTATCTGACACTGACCCTTTATCATTTTTTTCAGTCGTTTCAAAAGAAAATGGTTCACAACTGAAAAATGGAATAATACTCATCTGATACCTTTTTAATAACATTCAGAAGAAAGAAAGCAGTCAATATATTTGAAAAACTTTATTTAACTTTTTTTCACATGTTAAATTCCGAAATAAATTAATACCATGGTAAAGACTTTCCCGGTGTCAATTCTTCATCCTTACCGTCGGTATAACCTGCAAAAAAGGAGAGCAAAGTTTTGTAATTGGTATCAAAAACCTATTTGGGAAAAGATGTGAGTTGCAAGCTGTGGGCACCGGATGCAGAGTAAGCGTTGTGGTAACGCACAAGCCAGCCACACTTCAAATGCGCCTGGTCTGTGCGTTAATACAAGGTGACAAGATGTGACTTGCAAGTTGAGGGCAACGGATGCAGAGTAAGCGTTGTGGTAACGCACAAGCCAGCCACACTTCAAATGCGCCTGGTCTGGGCGTTAGCACAAGGGACAAGATGTGACTTGCAAGTTGTGGGCAACGGATGTGGGCACCGGATGCAGAGTAAGCGTTGTGGTAACGCACAAGCCAGCCACACTTCAAATGCGCCTGGTCTGGGCGTTAGCACAAGGGACAAGATGTGACTTGCAAGTTGTGGGCACCGGATGCAGAGTAAGCGTTGTGGTAACGCACAAGCCAGCCACACTTCAAATGCGCCTGGTCTGTGCGTTAGCACAAGGGACAAGATGTGACTTGCAAGTTGTGGGCACCGGATGCAGAGTAAGCGTTGTGGTAACGCACAAGCCAGCCACACTTCAAATGCGCCTGGTCTGGGCGTTAGCACAAGGGACAAGATGTGACTTGCAAGTTGTGGGCACCGGATGCAGAGTAAGCGTTGTGGTAACGCACAAGCCAGCCACACTTCAAATGCGCCTGGTCTGTGCGTTAGCACAAGGGACAAGATGTGACTTGCAAGTTGTGGGCACCGGATGCAGAGTAAGCGTTGTGGTAACGCACAAGCCAGCCACACTTCAAATGCACCTGGTCTGTGCGTTAGCACAAGGGACAAGATGTGACTTGCAAGTTGTGGGCAACGGATGTGGGCACCGGATGCAGAGTAAGCGTTGTGGTAACGCACAAGCCAGCCACACTTCAAATGCGCCTGGTCTGGGCGTTAGCACAAGGGACAAGATGTGACTTGCAAGTTGTGGGCACCGGATGCAGAGTAAGCGTTGTGGTAACGCACAAGCCAGCCACACTTCAAATGCGCCTGGTCTGTGCGTTAGCACAAGGGACAAGATGTGACTTGCAAGTTGTGGGCACCGGATGCAGAGTAAGCGTTGTGGTAACGCACAAGCCAGCCACACTTCAAATGCACCTGGTCTGGGCGTTAGCACAAGGGACAAGATGTGACTTGCAAGTTGTGGGCACCGGATGCAGAGTAAGCGTTGTGGTAACGCACAAGCCAGCCACACTTCAAATGCGCCTGGTCTGTGCGTTAGCACAAGGGACAAGATGTGACTTGCAAGTTGTGGGCACCGGATGCAGAGTAAGCGTTGTGGTAACGCACAAGCCAGCCACACTTCAAATGCACCTGGTCTGGGCGTTAGCACAAGGGACAAGATGTGACTTGCAAGTTGTGGGCACCGGATGCAGAGTAAGCGTTGTGGTAACGCACAAGCCAGCCACACTTCAAATGCGCCTGGTCTGGGCGTTAGCACAAGGGACAAGATGTGACTTGCAAGTTGTGGGCACCGGATGCAGAGTAAGCGTTGTGGTAATGCACAAGCCAGCCACACTTCAAATGCGCCTGGTCTGTGCGTTAGCACAAGGGACAAGATTTGGGGACAAGATAGATTAGAGGGTGCACTTGGGTATTACTCACCAATAGGTATGTAGCTTTGGCATTCTCCCCGTTTTGGATTTTAGGAGTTGAAAATCAATTTCCAATGCACTGCACCCTGAAAAAATGAAAAAAAAAAAAAAGGTGTTTGCACTGGGTGTAATTTTGATAAATATTAACAAATGGTTTAAAGGTTGCATTACAAGGGTAGAAATGTGGGATCAGATTGCTCTTTTTATGGCCCATTATTACATCCACCATATGTAAGGAGCTTTCATCATTTCCCAACAATTATCAATGCATGCACGCGCATGCATTGCATAACTGTTACGCCCAACTCCTTAGTGAACACAGCTGTAGAAAAAATTTGCAAGGGTTAAATAATCATAAGAAAAGACAAACTGAAAGTCGGAGAAAAGAAAGCTTTGTATATTAACATAAAAACAAACAACATGTAAAATAAATGGAAATATACGACCGTGTTCACTGTGCAGGGTCCTCCTCCGCCGGTCCCGGCCTTTGGGCGGTTGAAGCTCGAGCAGGAGATGTGCGATGTGGTGGCGTCCTTGGTCTTTGGCTGGAGGGTGGAGGAGGTGGATACATTCCAGCGTAGCCTTGGTATGCCTGAGAAGATCCAGCCCACGATGTTTGGAGATGCGCAGGCTCCTGATGCCGACTTGATGAAGATGGTGGCATCCACGGTGAAGGGGTGGCTCTCACTGGTTGTCCCACGTTGTCCGGATTGTATCTCTGCTGCAGGGAACTGGCGATCATTATGCAGCTTGCCGCAATTTGTGTCTGGCAGGTGGAAATTTGTCTCAGGGTCTCCTGTTGACACGCTGCATTCTCAACCAACTTGTAGATCCCGGTCATCATCACCTGGTTATCCTCTCGACGTCGGCGTTCGGATTCCACCCAGTCTTCATGCCGTCTTCGCTCTATTTCGGCCCAATCCTCCTGGCGTCTTCGCTCGATGTCGGACATCGTTGTGGCCAGTGTTTCAAGATGCTTCTCCATGGCTGTCATCCTCTGCTCCATCATGATCCGGTACTGGTTCTGATGATCTTCTATTTCAGATGCCAATTGCCGGACTCTATGGACGCGCGTTGGAGCCTGTTCTCTCTGGATGTCCTCCACGAGCTGCATTCCGGCTATAAAAAAAAAGGACAAGATAAATAAATTTTATCAATTCCACACAATGTAATCTTTAAAAAAATAAAAAAAAAACACAAGGTTACAAACAAATGGCAAAAGCTTACAATCCATCAGTGGTGGTCTGGTGGGATCCACCTCCTCCTCATCTTCAGACGCTTCCTCGATGTCCTGGATGGAATGATGATAACTTGGAAGCTGATGGGCCAATCCTCCACTTGCTGTAGATCCTTCTTCACCCAGTGGGGTTTGCAAGCTGCTGTCTTCAAATCCTTGAGAGGTGTCTTCTGTTTGAATGGACGATTCAAACTGACTGATCGAGTACAGATCCAGGGTGATGGTCTCTTCCTGTGTTGACGGTTTTTCAGCCGGTTGGCTTACATGGGTGTCTTCTGTCCGATCTTCAGCAACGACAACTGTTGAAATGAGAATATACATTTTAGAACATTGCAATATAATTTTAGAGAGAGCAAAGTAGTACAAATAATTACCCTGCTCCTGAGTTTGCGAAGGTGCTGTTTCTGCAGGTGTTGTCTTCCGTCTTCTTCGTTGCGCAGGTGGAATTTGCGCTTCCAGAGCATTCAACACTTCTGCTCTGCGGACATTGGACTCCACAGAGCCTGGAACACCTTCCACCATGATTGGATTCATGTGTTCCTGGATGGCTCGTTCCCACGGCTGCCATGAAACTTGTAATGGTGGTCCGCCTCCAGTCTCAATTATATGTTGCCTGACTTGGCCCATCTTCCGTTTTGTGTGCCGTCGACAATCATTGTATCGTTTGTGGCATTTGTCGATCGACCTGACGTTGCCACTCACTGCTGTAATCTAAGATGCAAAACATCACATTATAAACAATCAAATAATGCACTTTTTTAAATGGATTTATTTTAAAAAAATAATGCATTGAACCTTCTCTGCAATCGAGGCCCATATTCTTTTACGCTCTCTACTGCTCGTTTCCTGTCTTCTTTGTCCACACAGTTGGTCATAGAACTTGTGGACCATTTCAACCAGCACGTTGCTTTCTGCAGTAGTGAACGGAATGCTCTCTTCTTCTCCCTCGGCAAGTTGGTCTAGGGGAACCTTTTTTTTCCTGCCAGGTTTCTTTCTCGCTACGGGTGGTTGGACCCCAGAACCACTGGGTTGTTCGTCCAGTGTTCTGTCTGTAGCCTTTAAAAAACAAACAGTGTCAGCAAAATTACACATAGATTTAGCATATATTAAACATTAACCTCATGATGTATTAAGTATTTGGCCACGCCCCTTTCCGTCATATGTTGTTCTCCTGCATCTTTCTGCGTTTCAGCAAAGAGAACTGCGAAATGCCGGCGATAACCGGAAATTATCACGGACTGTATTCATATCTGAGCTGGGTTCCCCAGACTGCCGTATATAGGGGACATCACAGGGCTGTATGTCGGACAATAATAGGATGTTATACTGAATAATCCAAACAGGTTATTCAATTAGGATGAGTATGTGTGCTACTGGAGGGAAATATTCCCTCATGTTATGTAAATGGCTGTAATATGTTCCCTAAGCTTTGTATACTGTATCCCATACTGCTACATATGCATATGAAGGCAAGAAGAGTGTTTTATGAACACAAGAGAAACTGGGAGGATAAGCGTTGCCCGTGGTTACGTCACTGCCTCCTGGTTATGTTGTTAGTAAACTGTGATGGTAGCATGAATAAGGGATTTGCTACAATGAAGTTAATTATGGCAGTCTTCCCGAATGCTTAATACCTAAAGAATATAACTGTATATCTAGAGTCAAATGGTCCGGCTAGAAGCGACCAAAAGCTTAGATTAGAATCTGTTTAGTTTGTGTATATTTTTTGGTTCAGGGATCAAAGGGCCTCTTTATATATCATGCAACCGCACCCAGCATAGGAAGGGTTAAAAATTCCAGAGGGTGGTGGAGAGGGGTGCCTTTGGGATTTAAGTGGGTGTTTGCAGGGAGAGAGAGGCAGAGAAGTGTCCGAGCGTCAGCGCTGGGAGTTGTGGACTAGCGTGTCCTGGCCATCTGATGTTAATCTGAAGGATAACATGGTAAGGTTCTGATAACGTGAATAATACTGATGACCTTTCTGTATATAATGTATATAGACTTTAAATGCTGATTTTACATGTAGAACCCGTGTGTAAAATAAAGGTAATACTTTGGTATCTTTGCTATTGTTTATTCCTGTGCAATCTTTGGAACTAGGAGTGACCCCGGGGCTCTGCGTGAGGCTTAAGTCGCGCTGCGCTGCTGCATGATCCCGGGATCTTCACACTGGTTGCCAAGGGGGGGGGGCAGCAGAGTAGGTGAGCAGGCTATCAACGCGGCGGGGGACTGGACCAGCTGACACGCTGATCTAAGTCACATTTGCATCATCCTTTACCCCGCCACCCTGACAGTGCGCAGATCTACTCTGCTGAGAGCGGCTGTTACAGCATCCTATCCTGTCCCCACCCCCCACCCCTCCACACTGCTCTCAACAGCAGAGTGGACTTAGGATGCAGAGTTTGAAAAGTTAACCTGCTCTCATGCAGGGTTCGTGATGCGCAGCGGCAGCAAAATATATAAAACCTACAGTCATCGGCGTCCGGTGGCCACTGTTTAATGGGTCCCGGTGCCCACTTTTAGGGTAAAATACACGCTAGTGCGTTGTGGAGAAACCTGTCTATTCATCAAGTTTTAAAGAAGTTACCTGTGTCCTTCTCCTTTTAGTTGTTTGTCTTGATTGAGGTGTTCCTTCTCGATCTCCATGCTCCATGTCGTCCTGCACCGGCCGGCCAGGGTTACTTGTGGATATCCTATCACCATCTTCCTCCCTTGTAGTCATCTCCACTGGACTTGTCTCACCTGAAATAGAAAGAAGAGGGGAAAGGGGTTCCACGGTCCTTGTCCGATGAGACATTCCTGTGGAATATAAACACAGATATAGCAATATTAATTTACATTTTGTGAAAATGACACTTAGGGGCGAGGCGAACCCAAGTGGGGTGCAAGGTGCAGGCATGCTTGTCAGGGATGCTGGGGTGTAGTGGGGGGGATCCCGACATGCTATGTTCGTGACCCAGGGCCCCCATTTTAAAATGGCTGCAGGTTTTTTTTTTTTTTTTTCCTTTTTTTTGGCTGCAGTCATTTTAAAATGGGGACTCACGACCACGCCCAAAGCATGAAGGGCACCCACCACAACACTCCAGCACCCCAAACAAGCATGCAGCATGGCCGCACATGGCACCCACACATGATCCACAATAAAAAAAACCCAAACAGGCAATTTTGTGAAAATGACACTTAGGGGCGAGGCGAACCCAAGTGGGGTGCAAGGTGCAGGCACGCTTGTCAGGGATGCTGGGGTGTAGTGGGGGGGATCCCGACATGCTATGTTCGTGACCCAGGGCCCCCATTTCAAAATGGCTGCAGGTTTTTTTTTTTTTTCTTTTTTTGGCTGCAGTCATTTTAAAATGGGGACTCACGACCACGCCCAAAGCATGAAGGGCACCCACCACAACACTCCAGCACCCCAAACAAGCATGCAGCATGGCCGCACATGGCACCCACTTGCAAACACACATGATCCACAATAAAAAAAAACCCAAACAGGCAATTTTGTGAAAATGACACTTAGGGGCGAGGCGAACCCAAGTGGGGTGCAAGGTGCAGGCACGCTTGTCAGGGATGCTGGGGTGTAGTGGGGGGGATCCCGACATGCTATGTTCGTGACCCAGGGCCCCCATTTCAAAATGGCTGCAGGTTTTTTTTTTTTTTTTTTTTTTTGGCTGCAGTCATTTTAAAATGGGGACTCACGACCACGCCCAAAGCATGAAGGGCACCCACCACAACACTCCAGCACCCCAAACAAGCATGCAGCATGGCCGCACATGGCACCCACTTGCAAACACACATGATCCACAATAAAAAAAAACCCAAACAGGCAATTTTGTGAAAATGACACTTAGGGGCGAGGCGAACCCAAGTGGGGTGCAAGGTGCAGGCACGCTTGTCAGGGATGCTGGGGTGTAGTGGGGGGGATCCCGACATGCTATGTTCGTGACCCAGGGCCCCCATTTCAAAATGGCTGCAGGTTTTTTTTTTTTTTTCTTTTTTTGGCTGCAGTCATTTTAAAATGGGGACTCACGACCACGCCCAAAGCATGAAGGGCACCCACCACAACACTCCAGCACCCCAAACAAGCATGCAGCATGGCCGCACATGGCACCCACTTGCAAACACACATGATCCACAATAAAAAAAAACCCAAACAGGCAATTTTGTGAAAATGACACTTAGGGGCGAGGCGAACCCAAGTGGGGTGCAAGGTGCAGGCACGCTTGTCAGGGATGCTGGGGTGTAGTGGGGGGGATCCCGACATGCTATGTTCGTGACCCAGGGCCCCCATTTCAAAATGGCTGCAGGTTTTTTTTTTTTTTTCCTTTTTTTTTGGCTGCAGTCATTTTAAAATGGGGACTCACGACCACGCCCAAAGCATGAAGGGCACCCACCACAACACTCCAGCACCCCAAACAAGCATGCAGCATGGCCGCACATGGCACCAAGCACAGTAAAAAAAAAAAAAAAAAAAACACTCAAGCAAAAAAAAGTTTAAAACCCCCCCAAAAAACGGGGGGCACACATACTGCAAACAAACAAACACTCACCCACCCCATACAACAAACCCCCATAGCATTGCAGTACAAACACATCACAATACTCACCTGCAAAAGAAAATATGCACTCCACTCCACGCTCCACGCTCCAAGCTCCAAGCTCCACGCTCCAGGCTCCACGCTCTGCTCTCTGCACGTGTCCTGGGAGAACTATTAGCTGCAGCAACACTCCACCCCTGCTGAAAGCTAATAGCAGAGCTACGCAGCAGGGAAGTCACTTATATATTAGATGGAAGAGCGGGAATATATACACCCGCCCTCCACCCAGTCACCAGATACGCTGGATTGGCTGAGAATCGCCGTTGGGGGCGGCGATTCTCAGCCACGTTGAATAGGGTGACACAGCTAGTCCCGGCGACTAGCGACGAATCCCTACGCGTGGCGAATCGCCGTAAAAAAACCGGCGATTGACTGGCGAATGTGATACCTGAATCGCTGTGACCAGCGATTCAGGTCATTGAATACCGCCCATTGTATTAAATGAAAGTACTTGTATTTTTAGACTTATACATTGTTTCCCCTGATTAAGTCTTGATTGACGAAAGGCGTTGGGATTTGTGATTTGGAAAGCGCTCCCTATAATTAATTATATTTGTGATTGAATGGTGATTCCTACTCATATTCTTTTGATGGCCTACTGTATGTATTTGTATTCTAAAATACAAATAAAAATGTGCCATGAATACCAATACAAATTGGTGTAATTTTGACATAGTATTTCTGCATACGACTATGGACAGATTCAGGGGGTGCACCCAGGCATGTGCCTCCCCATCATTACAGACAAAACTGTTTATAGCTGAGGACCTGGGCTTTCCAACAAGCCCGGCCCTGTGTTGCTAGCCCCCCGGGGACCGGAGATATCACCTGGCAAAGCTGGAACGGTTTCCCCATAGGATAACATGTGGCCCGCTAATTCCAACCCAAACCCATTTCCGATGGCTGCCAGTTCGCCACCTGGCATCACAGAAGCTTGTGGTTGATCTCATTCGAACCCAAATGAGATAGCCAATTGAAGGGAGTGGTTTCTCGGGTGCCGGATGACGCTTTAACATGTTGGCACCCCGACAGTCAGTATCCTGACGTTGGAATCCCGGCTGCTGGTGGTGCGACAGGGGCTATTCTCCTTTGTGGGGGTCCGCGACCCCCATAGAGGGAGAATAGCACCTGTGGCGAGTGTAGCTTGCCACAGAGCCCACAGCATGGCAAGCGCAACGAGCCAGCAAGGGGCTGCTTTGGCTCGCCACCCTGTCGGAGCACTGGCAGTCGGGATTCTGCCGTTGGGATACTGACCGCCAGGTTACCCCCTGTCAGAGCGTCATACAACACCCATTTTCTCTTTCCCTCACACCAGAAAATGCAGGGACTAGGCTGGTGTGAAAGGGGTATTATTTCAAATAGCTGGGACCTGCAGTACTCTGAATACAGCCGGACAGTCTCCCGCTCTCTGCCTGCCTGTTAATGGCTGTCACTTCTGCCTGGCGGTGGCTGTCGCTCAGTTGGCGCAAGCATGTATTCCCCCTTGACAATGAGCATATAATCCCACATGGCAATGTGCATGGAACCCCTGGCAATGTGCATGGAACCCTTGGAAATGAGCATGTAGATAAGCAGCACTTATGTAGCATAATTTTTAATTATGGTGTTTGGCATAATACGAAATTTGATGTGTGGCTTAACATGTAATAGTCATTATGGTGTAAATTTTTAATGCACGCCTTTGACGCGCAATGTCCCTGTTTATGAAGCATATTGTGAATTTTGGCTTAATCTGTGTGGCATTATGTGAATTTTGACACAATCCATGTAGCATTATGTGAATTTTGGCTCAATCCATGTGGCTTATACTGTACTGTATGTGAATTTTGGCTCATTGCATTTGGCATCATGTGTAAGGGGCAAGTATAATGGGGTCTAGTATTTTATGGCATAATGTGCAGAAGTTGTATATGGTGTGGTACACTACACCAAGGACACGCCCCTTTTGAGTGGCCACACTCCCTTTTCCAGAGCATGCCTTTGGCGGATGCACAACTTCATCCTTCCCTTTTGTCACCAAGATGGGCCTGTGTACTTAAATGCCAGGGCCTACTTTTAATCCCATTTCTACTCTCCTCTCTCTTGCCACTCTCTTAGCATGTACACTGGCACCACTAAAACACCCCCCTCCCCCTCCCAAACATTTTCATATCATGGTGCCCCCCCGGTATTTTCTCCTGGATCCACCGATGCCTACAAATATGCCAAATAGTGGCATTTTTTTTTGTTAGTAAACTTACCCCTATGTGTCTTTTAACCTCATGTACTAAGGGGGTTATTCCGGTTGGTTTGCAAAAGCTACTTCTTTCTTTAATGGGCAAAACCATGTGCACTGAAGGTGGGGCAGATGTAACATGTGGAGAGAGCTTACATTTGGGTGTGTTGAAACTGAAATCTAAATTGCAGTGTAAAAATAAAGCAGCCAGTATTTACTCTGCACAGAAACAAAATTACTCACACAAAACTAACTCTCTCTATACATGATACATCTGCCCCACCTGCAGTGCACATGGTTTTGTCCATTAAAGAAGGAATTTGCTTTTGAAAACTAACCAATAACCCCCTAAAATTCTAAAGATTGTGAGTTTGCAAGCAAGGCCAGCCATATTTTGTTAGAGTGTCTAATGCCAACTGTACAAAGCTAATTATTAATCAAATTATGAATCAAATATGTGGGAAATATGTTTCCTTTCATGAAGTTCAATAACATGGGAATTCATGACAACCAAAATGTGACTAGGTTTGAAACAGGGCCTTGACTGTGATGTTAGTGTATTAGAATATATGTGTAAGGGCGGGATGTACTAACGGGAAAATGCGGTAAAACACCCGTTTTACCGCATTTTCCTATGTACTATCACCGGTTCGCCCCGTTTTCGCAGGCCAGGGTATTGCCACCCAGAGGGTGGCGATACCCTATAGAAGCCTATGGGCTTCTTTCGCCGCCCGACGTGCGCCGTCCGCGCGCCCACCCCCTCCCGTCCTCCTGTGATCATCTCCTCCCCCTGGTGTCACAGCCGGCAGGACATCCGGCTTCAGGGGGGAGGAGGAGACACAGGAGGACGCTGGCAGCCGCCGGGAGGTGACGGAGACCCCCGCAGCCAACATCACAGGTATCGCGGGGGTCTCCGTTACCGCAGCCCGATGCTGGCCGCATATGTTAGTACATATGCGGTAGCATCGCGGCGGCTGCCGTGCGAAGGGCGGAGATGTATGTTGATACATCCCGCCCTAAGCCTGAATCTTTGGTGATGGTCCCTAGGACCAGGAGATTTCTGGGAATTGGATGGTGCTTAGACCGTGTGTCTGGAGTTGGATGGAATAAAACAGCACAGCAGTGAACTTACATGTCCCAGTGTCCTTATGACTGGATTTACAAACATATGAACAAAACATTGACTATTAAATTGCACATTCATGTTTTTGTTTACTTTGCTTTTGACATCTGTTTTTGTGCAGTGATGAAATAATACTTTGCATTTACTCTTTTACTTTACATGTCTGTATTTGAAAATTATTATGGAAGAAAGGTGCAAACAGTGGCCCTTATTCAGGTTCATTCGTTCGCATGCACACACGCACGCAGTGTTACACGTACGCATCTTGCAGACTCCCGCCTATAGGGCTTGCGAACTCATGCGTTCGCACCCATACTAAAAAGGGTGTGGACTTTCATTGCGTGCAATTAAAACTGCTCGCACGCGCCAACACATTTTCACACGCACACGCACCACAGTGTGCGTGCGAACATGCTCTTGTCCCTAATATATATGTTGCATATGTGAGTTGACACATGTCGACTAATGTTGACAGTGCAAACATGCTACACATGGCAGAGTGAAAATGTACATAAAGGTATGTTATATAAGGGCAATTAATAAATGTGTTAAGTGCATTTGCATTTGTGGCCTACAATTCACCTTACCATAATAATTTAAATGTGTCTGCTAACACTTGTTTGGTTTTGTGATGCAAACTGAAGTGGAGCAGAGTTAAATGATTGTCACAATCAACCAATAATTGGTCACAATGGTGTTCAGGTGCTATTGATTTCCCCATTTCGCAACTGTGTTTTAAGCGTACGAATGAGCAGTTCACAAGAAGTACGGTGTGCGAAACTGAAAACCTGCTTTGAGCTTGCGAAAGTTTTGGAGTTTGTGTGGGAACAATCCCTGTTGCAGTCATGCGAAAGCAAACCCACCATTCGAAGTGAACGCCCACGTGTACGCCCATGTGTACGCCCAGTTTTGCTTATTATACTGGACGCGCCCATACAAACGCCCACATCACGCCTACTGGCTAAACCTTCGCTCGGACGACAGAAACCGCTTGGAAGATTGCTTGCGAATAGGAATTTCGCAGTTTGCACATGCGCATTGCGTACACTGCACATGCGCAATGGGAGCAGTTGGGTGATACATGCGAATTCGCATGCGAACGTGTCAGTGTGAATAAGGGCCAGTATGTCTAAGCAAATCTCAATACTGTAGACTAAGATCAGCAAAAATAGGAAAATAGAGGACTGATGTTTTGTGACAACTATTCCCTGTAAACCAACCAATTTCAAAGATGCTGAATACATCAATCATCAAACGGTAGAAACATCAATGAAGGAAGTCACACAGAACACTGACAGTAAGATCAATAATATGGAAGCTTTTCAATAGAAAACACATGGGGACATCTTGGGGACATTCTCTTCCCTAATGGATTTCATTTGTAAATATGTTACTGTTAACAGATTTTCAAAGTACACAATACAAGATCTTCAAACCTACCAGCCACATTCTCTTTTATACCACTTCATTTGTTTAGACATCACTAACAAATGTAACTACAGCAAATACTGAAGAAACATTGACATCACTGAAATGTATATACAATACATGCCCTGTATACATTACACTTTAACAATACATACTTTTTTTTTCTTAGGTATAAAAATCTAGCCAGGAACAACGAATAGCAAAGCCCTAATCTCCATATAGAGGGCAGCTACTGTATTTATAGGTGGCAAATAAATCTCTAAGATCCAATTTTGGGTACAGTTGAAGGTTGATAAACCTAAATAATCTGAAATTATTAAATGATTGTGCTTTAAAGTTGTGCACTATCCTCAATTCAAAGCAGACACAAGGAACCCCTGAAGAAATCTTTTCGGGATGAAACGTGTAGAGCACAAGATCCAGCACCTACAGTATATGGCGGATACATTTTTGAAGCAAAAACTCAACTAGAAAAAAGCTCAAACGATTGGTTTGATTAAGCGATTGGCTTGATTATGTTGTAATGTATGTGATAATGAAACTGTATTTTAAATGAATCGTGCCACATATTGTTTATGACATAATTTTTATATATTGTAATTTTTTTATTGTATGGAATGCAATGTACAGTATACATGAAAGGCTACAATAAAAATAAAATGAAATAAATATATACCATCTATACTGAATTTTGGTCAGCGCTACCACAAATACCAATTAAAATAATTATGCCTGTGTATTGCCAAAGTGTTGCGTGTGAGCAGCATGTACTTCTGGCAAGTAGGTGTTCAGCGACATCGCCTACCAACCAAAGATGTGCACCGACTGCTGTATAATATAACACAGGCCGGTATCTAATGACTCCTGGGGGCACTCAAAGCAAGCCAAACAACCTGGCATATAGAAACATACATGAAAGTATTTTGGAAACGGTGCCTGATAAGTTCAGATGTATGCATAATTAAACATATAGGGTGACATTTAATAGAATGCGATTTGTGTTTTTTGCGATATTTTCGCAGCAAAATGGCGTTATTGCATTTTTCCCAAAATCGTCAATTTAATAGGGTGCGCAACGGCCCGTATTTCGCATTTTAGGCGATATATCACACTTTCTAAAAGTGCGCAAAAAAAATCGCATTTATATCGCATCCAGATGTTTTCACACAGAAAAGTGTGCAAATCGCTTATTTAATGGCATGCGCAAACGGAAATCGCACTTTTTTCAGACCAGGTTCTGATGGGCGATTTGGCCCATAACTAACTTTGGTCAAGTGCACAAATGGTTAATTTGCTCACAGGTGTCCTCATTTTTACTTATAAACTCCCCTACATATACCCCAACATCATTAAGGACACCTGTGCGGGTTTTACACATGGAGATTTTGCAGAGTGGTTTGGAGTTGGCTCTATGTGATTTTGCCCATTTGGAGGAGCTGCGCAGGAGGAGGGAGGAAGCTCAAACTACCTTGGCAATGGTAGTGTGGGGTAAGCAGTGGGGGGATCTGATGCGTAGGGAGATCATCAGGCGCTACTTTTCAGGTAAGTAAATGCGTCCTTTAACCTACCCTGTACCTTGCCTGTAAGTGTGCACGCATAAACGGAACCAAATACTATACTTTCTCAACAATATATAGGGGAGTAGTCAGAGGCCTGTTCGTGAGAATGATTGATCCAGTGGGATCACACTCATGGGTCTGCAGCTGTTGTACAACTACACATCCCAACATGCCCTGGCACAGTTTAAGAAATCCTTTGTATGATAGGGGTGCCAGATCATGCTGGAATGTGTAATTCCACAACAACTGGAGGCCCATGACTTTAACACTATAGTTGTATAACTAGTACAGTTACAAGGTAAGGGACTGGAGACATTTTCTACCATACCTATACATTTTGACCATTTCTATAGCATTAAACCATTTCTGTCATAGCACAAATACATTTGTAGTAAATAGACCACAGAAACGTCCGTTTGGTGCATGTCGTTTTTATTGTTGACTTTGCAGAAAAGCCTTTTTTTTTTGGCCAAACATGAACAATGTGTACAAATGTGTTCAAAGATATATAAGGTAAACATACTTAAATATACATTAACAAATTTAGGCATAAATGTGTTTTTAAATGTGTGGGCAAATGCATTATTTTTGGGATGGCTGAGACCACGCACACCCTCCCTTAGCACCTGAGCCCAGGCCGCCCCTGGTCCTAACACTCCGACGTAGGGGTGAAGTGGGTGAGCCACTCACTGGTGTGCTGGACACACTACTAACAGTAGAGGTCGGTGCCCCTAACGCATTAAGCTCCATATGGTTAATTTGAGACTGCATAGCAATTAAAGCATTTGTTTGGGCAGTTAGAGCTTGATTTTGCCCAATAATGGTTTCTGTAAGGGTGGCAATTGAGTATTGTGTTCCTGTAGCCCATTACTTATTTCGGACAAACGGGTGTCGAGGGCAGTAGCCATCGGCACTTGTGTGCCCATAGCAACACGGACACTGCTGCCTAATTGTTTTACTTGTTGGAACAAGTTGCGAATGTACCCTTGGATGTTGCCTATTTGGTGACTTTGCATCTCCATAAACTCAAGCCTATTTTTGAAAGTATGCAATGAATTAGCAATTTCTGTTGGTGTCATTGGTGTGCGGGTCGATGGGGTCGGTGTGGGTTGGTTTGGTGTCACCACACTTGCTGCATTCTGAGTGTCTGATGGTGGCATGCTTTCTTACTCAGGTGCCCACGAGTCCCCGGCTGTAGAATGATTTCCATATCTTCTTCAAACATTTCGGATGATGTTGTGGGGTGTTGCCCTAGTTGTGACGGTCCTGAGGATACATAAAAAATGCTAAGTATTGAAGCATACTAGTGCAATTTATATGTAGTTAGATGTGACTAAGCTATACTGAGGGTTATGTCACATACCAATGGGTATTACTGTATGTACGTATACATGTACCCCGTGACTTCATGTCATGCTAGCATTGGTAATAAGAGTGATGGCTGGTTGTCATGTGGCAACTGGATATTAATGTAATGTTGCCGTGTGTATGTGAAATGGGTGTGTGTACTGTATGTGTAATGGTGCTTTTTTGCTTCTCCTTACCTGCAGCGTCTGCATCTGTGCCACTCTTTCTGGAGCGCTGCGGTACGTGAGCACTTCGGGATGGATGATCTGCAAAGGAAATGATGGACAGAGTTTATGGACCTTGCATGGGCAGCATTTGTGACCATTTAAAGAACTGATTGAGTGCCATTAAAAAAAAATTATTTGGACTGTCGACTGTCATATGTTCGGAATATAGCCGTTTGTGGTATACCATCAGGACACCTAAGTGTGGGCTCACATCCATGTTAAGCTGCTACAGAAACTGGGATACATTTGTGGAAAAGCAGCAGGTCTGGAACTACATGGCCCAGCATAATGAACACATTGTATGTATGAGCATTACATGTATCTATAATGACCTTGCTGGGATATGTAGTTCCACAGCAGCACTATTGCTATGCTAACCTTTAGAAGAGAGCATTAGATGTAAAAAACATTGCAATGTATGGGTCAGTTGTAAATTTGGGTGACTTTGGGTGACTTACCAGCTCTGGGTGGCGTTGGTGGCCTATCAGTATCCGCCACATGGAGGCCAGGAAGCACCTCGGGCGGTATAATCCTCTTCAGCTTCTTCTCATAGGTGGTATATGAGACGGGTTTTGAAGGTCCTCCCCCAGTGCGAGTAGCGTCTTTGACCTCATCGGCCATTTTGGCCTTCAGGTGCCTCTTGATGTCATTGAAGCGCTTCTTGACATTTTTGACACTGCGCTTATGGTTGCTCGCTGCATTGATTGCCTGAGTAATGGACAGCCACATGGCCCTCTTATGCTGTGAAGTGAACTTATGATGGTGTTTCCCCAGCAGCCGGTCATACATTGGGATAGTGGCCATGACTAATGCTGCATTCTCTTCATAGGCAAATCTGACCTTCCAGACACTTTGGATGCGCCCAGTATCTCCCTCCTCCTCTAGCTCCTCCATGGCCATGTCCACCTCCTCCTCCAGGCCAGTCTCCTCCTCCTCCTCCTCCTCCTCCTCAACTCCATCTTCCTCCACTTCACCCAAGTCGACCTCTGAGATGTGGCCCTCCTCCTCTGTCTGGGTGATGAACACAACCTGGGTGAGAGAATGTGATGGGGATGCCAGAGGGTACTCCACCTCCTCCTGCTGGGCCTGCTCCTCCGGGGCCTGTGATAAAAACATGGTCCAAATCAGCACTTTGCATAACTGGAAAACCCCCCTTACAAATCCAGCGTGTGCCCTTGAGCCTGGGTACAATGCCTTGCTACTGGCTGCTCATTAGTACCTGTCAAAAATCAGAACCAAAATCACTTTATTGCCAAGTATATCAGTGCACACAATACATGAGGAATTTGTTTTTTATATATATATATATATATATATATAGCAACTCCAGATGCGAGCACCCACGGTCTTAGAAATAACGGCAACCACAGACAAGGTATCTGCAAGCTTTCGGGCCTTTATTAGCCCTTCGTCAGGCAACACAAGATAAAACATACAAGACAGTGCTCACCTTAAATACATGTGTAGCTTACACCTGGTGTCTCGTCGCCCAGCCCCCGGCATGTGTGTCAGGAGGAAGTTCCGGGTGTTACCTCACAGAACCTCCCCTCCACACAACTATCCGGCGGTAACCATGGAGACAGAGACACTCACAGTTCTGTGAACCAGTCTCACCTCCATTACAATGTATGGAGGAGTTTGTGTCGACAGTTCTGTGTTGATTACATACAAAAAACAAATATATACAAAAAATATATACAAAAGTGTCGCATAAATGTAGTGATAATCTCTACAAACAAGAGCATATATAGAGTGCAGTCAAAATATAATTTAAATATATAAAGGTATAGCGAGCAAAACAACGTGGATTTTATATTGGGACAATTGTAGCATATACAGTCTAAAGTGACACTGTTAGTTAGAAAAAATGTTCATGTTTAATTGGTCATTCAGCCCTTTAGGTTTGACGGTCTCCAGTAAAAAAATCCACTTAGACTCAAGACGCAGGAGGCTTTTGTGCCTATCACCACGTCTTTTGTCTTCAGGGACATGATCTATGATTACATGCTTGAAACTTGCCAGATTATGCTTCAATTCAAAGAAATGTCTGGCAAGGGGCTGGTCAGAAGTTTTGCCACCCAATGCTGCCCTGATTGTAGTGCGGTGCATAGCCATTCGCTCCTTAAGGGGGCGAATGGTTTTGCCTATGTAACATAAGCCACACGGGCATTTCACCATATATACAACGTAAGCTGTACTACAGGTCACAGCGTGTCTAATCATGAAACGTTTCCCTGAGTGGGGATGGTAAAAGTATTTGGTTGCTATCATGTGTTGACATGTCGTACAGCCGACACATTTATAGCATCCTGGTTCGCGTCTGCGAATCCTTTTGTCAGTCTGTAGATGTTCACTGATGTCACTGTGTACTAACCAGTCCCTAATACTTTTACCTTTCTTATAACAGGGCATAATTTTAGAATGTTTCAATTGTCTAAGTTCAGTGTCATTCTGTATGACTGGCCACAATTTTTTACTCCAATAATTAATGTCACTACTGGCTGTTGTAAAGCCTTGTACCCAGTGTATCCGCTCACTACCACCTTGGGCAGCAGTATGACTAGGATTCTTAAGGGCTTGTTCCCTAGTTACACCCCCAACCTTTTTGCGTGCTCCCTCTAGAATATTATCAGGGTACCCACGATCTTTAAATTTATTCGTCATCATTTCAAAGGTTGTGTCTACTGCTGCAGTCTCGCTGGTGATCCGCTTTGCTCTCAGGTACTGCGAGTATGGGAGACTACGTATGGTGGCAGGAGGATGGTAGCTGTCTGCCCTCAGTATCATGTTTCTATCAGTTTGTTTTGAAAACAAGGACGTGGAAATCTTGCCTTCAGATACAGAAATCATAACATCAAGAAATGCTATTTGCTCAAGGTTCATCTGATAAGTAAATTTAATTGAACAATCCCTCTGATTGATGTCAAAAACCATTTTTTCAAAGTCTTCAGGACGCCCCCTCCAAAAGAGGAGCACGTCATCAATATAACGTTTGTAAAAAATTACACTGTCTCTCACTTCACGGGAAAAGAAAAAATCCCTTTCTAAATCAACCATGTACGTGTTGGCGTAAGCGGGGGCCACGGGGGATCCCATGGCACACCCGCTTACCTGCAAGTAGTACCGGTTGTTAAACAAAAAATAGTTCTTAGTGAGTACCACTTTAAGAAGAGACAGAAAAAAATCCAAATTTGGACCTTCATAGAGAGGATTGTTCAATAACAGTTTTTCAACAGCTAACAAACCCCCATCATGGGGGATGTTGGTGTAGAGACTGGTGATGTCCAGGGTGCATAGCCACGTACCCTCTGGAACATCACCAATCTCCCCCAATTTGAGCAGCAAGTCTGTAGTGTCTTTTAAATAGGTATCCCCACTCTGCACACACGGCTGGAGAAACGCATCCAAGTATTGGGAAATGTTGTTAAATAATCCTCCCCGGGCAGATATAATAGGGCGCCCCGGGGGGTTCTCCAAGCGTTTATGAATTTTTGGCAGTGTGTACAGAATGGGGACCCTAGGTTGAGACACTTTAAGGAAATTACCAACTTGTTCTGAAATTAACATAGTAAAAATTGCACCATCTATAATCTTAAATACTTCAGTTTTATATTGATCAGTTGGGTCATTCCTCAATTCACAATAAACATTCTTGTCAGCCAACTGCTGATAGATCTCATTACAATACTGATTGACATTCTGCACGACAACCCCACCCCCCTTGTCCGCAGATCTAATGACCACATCTCTGTAGCCATTAAGGTCCTTAAGGGCCTGCCACTCATCTTTTGTAAGATTATTTTTACGTTTAACTGAATGAGATTGTGACTCCATCACCTGAGCATCCAGTGCTTTGATGTAGCCCTGTATAGATACATTATGTGTCACAGGGTCAAAACTAGATTTGTTACAAAAACGTTTAGAGATGGTTGAATCAGTGTCCAAAGTTCTGGCAGGTAAAGACTCAGTTCTTTTAGAGAAAAAGTCTTTCAATTTTAATTGACGATTAAGATGGTATAAATCAATTTTCCAATTGAGACTGTTGAAAGGGTTGGTTGGCACAAAACTCAAACCCTTATTCAACACCCTCAATTCTGGCTCTGTAAGAATCCTGTCAGAAAGATTGAACACCTGATTTATTTGTTGCGAGTTTTGTTTTTCTTTGATTTGGCGGTATCGTTTGCCACCTCGCCTTGTACGCTTTGGGCACGACCTCTGCCACGTCTTGTTGTTACTCCTAAAGGGAGTTTAACACCAGCTTGATTGTAGCGGACTGTGTCGTCGCCTGATGATGAGGGTGCATCACTGGAATAATTATTAGGATACTGGCGGCCCCTCCGTTGATTATAGGGCCTGTAATTGGTTCTGGAATCAGGCTTGCCAGATAGCCACCTGTAAACTTGATGGTCAGAGTAATCTCTGTTAACAGTGTCCAATTTCCTTTTCTTAAAGGCTACCAGTTCAGATTTGTAATCAGCCACCTGAGATTGAATTTTATCCAGCCAATCCTGACTTTTATCTTGTATCAGGATGCTTTTGTTTTTACCCTCATATTCTTTAATTTTTTCACGTACCAGTTTTAGTTCTCGTCCAGCTTCCTCTACAACAATAGTCATTAGGTCGAGGGAACACTTATTTAACACCGCAATCCATTTACGGCAAAATTCACCGTTATGTCTGCCAATAGTCGGTGCATTATTAACCCGGAATCCCCGGGGAATTTTCCTCTCTCTCACATAGTCAGACAAAGTAATGCCGTGCAACAAATAGTCCACCTCTTTTTTCTTTAAACGCAGTAATTGGAAATATACATCATCTGGAGTGACATCTCCGAGAGAGTCCACAAATTTCTCAGTGAATAAAATAGCGTCTGTATCACTTTCAGACAGACTTAGAGTCTCACAATGCGGCACCTGTGTCCAATCAAAGCCAACAGCTTCATCCATATTAGCACAGGTTATATGCTTCAATGCGAACACAAAAACCAAAGCACAAATTCCAGCAGGGGAAATGTTCAATGGTATAACAGTTCCTTCAGTACAAACATGTACACTGTATTCAATTCTGTGGAGGTGCTATCCGTCTGAGCATAGCCGTGAACAGCTGTCCACATATCAGCTATGCTAATATAGCAAAGTCCAATAGACCGGCACCCTCCTCAACACAGCAACTGCCGCGGTGCTTCCAGCAATAATAACTTACAGCAACTCCAGATGCGAGCACCCACGGTCTTAGAAATAACGGCAACCACAGACAAGGTATCTGCAAGCTTTCGGGCCTTTATTAGCCCTTCGTCAGGCAACACAAGATAAAACATACAAGACAGTGCTCACCTTAAATACATGTGTAGCTTACACCTGGTGTCTCGTCGCCCAGCCCCCGGCATGTGTGTCAGGAGGAAGTTCCGGGTGTTACCTCACAGAACCTCCCCTCCACACAACTATCCGGCGGTAACCATGGAGACAGAGACACTCACAGTTCTGTGAACCAGTCTCACCTCCATTACAATGTATGGAGGAGTTCGTGTCGACAGTTCTGTGTTGATTACATACAAAAAACAAATATATACAAAAAATATATACAAAAGTGTCGCATAAATGTAGTGATAATCTCTACAAACAAGAGCATATATAGAGTGCAGTCAAAATATAATTTAAATATATAAAGGTATAGCGAGCAAAACAACGGGATTTTATATTGGGACAATTAGTACACAGTGACATCAGTGAACATCTACAGACTGACAAAAGGATTCGCAGACGCGAACCAGGATGCTATAAATGTGTCGGCTGTACGACATGTCAACACATGATAGCAACCAAATACTTTTACCATCCCCACTCAGGGAAACGTTTCATGATTAGACACGCTGTGACCTGTAGTACAGCTTACGTTGTATATATGGTGAAATGCCCGTGTGGCTTATGTTACATAGGCAAAACCATTCGCCCCTTTAAGGAGCGAATGGCTATGCACCGCACTACAATCAGGGCAGCATTGGGTGGCAAAACTTCTGACCAGCCCCTTGCCAGACATTTCTTTGAATTGAAGCATAATCTGGCAAGTTTCAAGCATGTAATCATAGATCATGTCCCTGAAGACAAAAGACGTGGTGATAGGCACAAAAGCCTCCTGCGTCTTGAGTCTAAGTGGATTTTTTTACTGGAGACCGTCAAACCTAAAGGGCTGAATGACCAATTAAACATGAACATTTTTTCTAACTAACAGTGTCACTTTAGACTGTATATGCTACAATTGTCCCAATATAAAATCCCGTTGTTTTGCTCGCTATACCTTTATATATTTAAATTATATTTTGACTGCACTCTATATATGCTCTTGTTTGTAGAGATTATCACTACATTTATGCGACACTTTTGTATATATTTTTTGTATATATTTGTTTTTTGTATGTAATCAACACAGAACTGTCGACACGAACTCCTCCATACATTGTAATGGAGGTGAGACTGGTTCACAGAACTGTGAGTGTCTCTGTCTCCATGGTTACCGCCGGATAGTTGTGTGGAGGGGAGGTTCTGTGAGGTAACACCCGGAACTTCCTCCTGACACACATGCCGGGGGCTGGGCGACGAGACACCAGGTGTAAGCTACACATGTATTTAAGGTGAGCACTGTCTTGTATGTTTTATCTTGTGTTGCCTGACGAAGGGCTAATAAAGGCCCGAAAGCTTGCAGATACCTTGTCTGTGGTTGCCGTTATTTCTAAGACCGTGGGTGCTCGCATCTGGAGTTGCTGTAAGTTATTATTGCTGGAAGCACCGCGGCAGTTGCTGTGTTGAGGAGGGTGCCGGTCTATTGGACTTTGCTATATTAGCATAGCTGATATGTGGACAGCTGTTCACGGCTATGCTCAGACGGATAGCACCTCCACAGAATTGAATACAGTGTACATGTTTGTACTGAAGGAACTGTTATACCATTGAACATTTCCCCTGCTGGAATTTGTGCTTTGGTTTTTGTGTTCGCATTGAAGCATATAACCTGTGCTAATATGGATGAAGCTGGTGGCTTTGATTGGACACAGGTGCCGCATTGTGAGACTCTAAGTCTGTCTGAAAGTGATACAGACGCTATTTTATTCACTGAGAAATTTGTGGACTCTCTCGGAGATGTCACTCCAGATGATGTATATTTCCAATTACTGCGTTTAAAGAAAAAAGAGGTGGACTATTTGTTGCACGGCATTACTTTGTCTGACTATGTGAGAGAGAGGAAAATTCCCCGGGGATTCCGGGTTAATAATGCACCGACTATTGGCAGACATAACGGTGAATTTTGCCGTAAATGGATTGCGGTGTTAAATAAGTGTTCCCTCGACCTAATGACTATTGTTGTAGAGGAAGCTGGACGAGAACTAAAACTGGTACGTGAAAAAATTAAAGAATATGAGGGTAAAAACAAAAGCATCCTGATACAAGATAAAAGTCAGGATTGGCTGGATAAAATTCAATCTCAGGTGGCTGATTACAAATCTGAACTGGTAGCCTTTAAGAAAAGGAAATTGGACACTGTTAACAGAGATTACTCTGACCATCAAGTGTACAGGTGGCTATCTGGCAAGCCTGATTCCAGAACCAATTACAGGCCCTATAATCAACGGAGGGGCCGCCAGTATCCTAATAATTATTCCAGTGATGCACCCTCATCATCAGGCGACGACACAGCCCGCTACAATCAAGCTGGTGTTAAACTCCCTTTAGGAGTAACAACAAGACGTGGCAGAGGTCGTGCCCAAAGCGTACAAGGCGAGGTGGCAAACGATACCGCCAAATCAAAGAAAAACAAAACTCGCAACAAATAAATCAGGTGTTCAATCTTTCTGACAGGATTCTTACAGAGCCAGAATTGAGGGTGTTGAATAAGGGTTTGAGTTTTGTGCCAACCAACCCTTTCAACAGTCTCAATTGGAAAATTGATTTATACCATCTTAATCGTCAATTAAAATTGAAAGACTTTTTCTCTAAAAGAACTGAGTCTTTACCTGCCAGAACTTTGGACACTGATTCAACCATCTCTAAACGTTTTTGTAACAAATCTAGTTTTGACCCTGTGACACATAATGTATCTATACAGGGCTACATCAAAGCACTGGATGCTCAGGTGATGGAGTCACAATCTCATTCAGTTAAACGTAAAAATAATCTTACAAAAGATGAGTGGCAGGCCCTTAAGGACCTTAATGGCTACAGAGATGTGGTCATTAGATCTGCGGACAAGGGGGGTGGGGTTGTCGTGCAGAATGTCAATCAGTATTGTAATGAGATCTATCAGCAGTTGGCTGACAAGAATGTTTATTGTGAATTGAGGAATGACCCAACTGATCAATATAAAACTGAAGTATTTAAGATTATAGATGGTGCAATTTTTACTATGTTAATTTCAGAACAAGTTGGTAATTTCCTTAAAGTGTCTCAACCTAGGGTCCCCATTCTGTACACACTGCCAAAAATTCATAAACGCTTGGAGAACCCCCCGGGGCGCCCTATTATATCTGCCCGGGGAGGATTATTTAACAACATTTCCCAATACTTGGATGCGTTTCTCCAGCCGTGTGTGCAGAGTGGGGATACCTATTTAAAAGACACTACAGACTTGCTGCTCAAATTGGGGGAGATTGGTGATGTTCCAGAGGGTACGTGGCTATGCACCCTGGACATCACCAGTCTCTACACCAACATCCCCCATGATGGGGGTTTGTTAGCTGTTGAAAAACTGTTATTGAACAATCCTCTCTATGAAGGTCCAAATTTGGATTTTTTTCTGTCTCTTCTTAAAGTGGTTCTCACTAAGAACTATTTTTTGTTTAACAACCGGTACTACTTGCAGGTAAGCGGGTGTGCCATGGGATCCCCCGTGGCCCCCGCTTACGCCAACACGTACATGGTTGATTTAGAAAGGGATTTTTTCTTTTCCCGTGAAGTGAGAGACAGTGTAATTTTTTACAAACGTTATATTGATGACGTGCTCCTCTTTTGGAGGGGGCGTCCTGAAGACTTTGAAAAAATGTTTTTTGACATCAATCAGAGGGATTGTTCAATTAAATTTACTTATCAGATGAACCTTGAGCAAATAGCATTTCTTGATGTTATGATTTCTGTATCTGAAGGCAAGATTTCCACGTCCTTGTTTTCAAAACAAACTGATAGAAACATGATACTGAGGGCAGACAGCTACCATCCTCCTGCCACCATACGTAGTCTCCCATACTCGCAGTACCTGAGAGCAAAGCGGATCACCAGCGAGACTGCAGCAGTAGACACAACCTTTGAAATGATGACGAATAAATTTAAAGATCGTGGGTACCCTGATAATATTCTAGAGGGAGCACGCAAAAAGGTTGGGGGTGTAACTAGGGAACAAGCCCTTAAGAATCCTAGTCATACTGCTGCCCAAGGTGGTAGTGAGCGGATACACTGGGTACAAGGCTTTACAACAGCCAGTAGTGACATTAATTATTGGAGTAAAAAATTGTGGCCAGTCATACAGAATGACACTGAACTTAGACAATTGAAACATTCTAAAATTATGCCCTGTTATAAGAAAGGTAAAAGTATTAGGGACTGGTTAGTACACAGTGACATCAGTGAACATCTACAGACTGACAAAAGGATTCGCAGACGCGAACCAGGATGCTATAAATGTGTCGGCTGTACGACATGTCAACACATGATAGCAACCAAATACTTTTACCATCCCCACTCAGGGAAACGTTTCATGATTAGACACGCTGTGACCTGTAGTACAGCTTACGTTGTATATATGGTGAAATGCCCGTGTGGCTTATGTTACATAGGCAAAACCATTCGCCCCTTTAAGGAGCGAATGGCTATGCACCGCACTACAATCAGGGCAGCATTGGGTGGCAAAACTTCTGACCAGCCCCTTGCCAGACATTTCTTTGAATTGAAGCATAATCTGGCAAGTTTCAAGCATGTAATCATAGATCATGTCCCTGAAGACAAAAGACGTGGTGATAGGCACAAAAGCCTCCTGCGTCTTGAGTCTAAGTGGATTTTTTTACTGGAGACCGTCAAACCTAAAGGGCTGAATGACCAATTAAACATGAACATTTTTTCTAACTAACAGTGTCACTTTAGACTGTATATGCTACAATTGTCCCAATATAAAATCCCGTTGTTTTGCTCGCTATACCTTTATATATTTAAATTATATTTTGACTGCACTCTATATATGCTCTTGTTTGTAGAGATTATCACTACATTTATGCGACACTTTTGTATATATTTTTTGTATATATTTGTTTTTTGTATGTAATCAACACAGAACTGTCGACACGAACTCCTCCATACATTGTAATGGAGGTGAGACTGGTTCACAGAACTGTGAGTGTCTCTGTCTCCATGGTTACCGCCGGATAGTTGTGTGGAGGGGAGGTTCTGTGAGGTAACACCCGGAACTTCCTCCTGACACACATGCCGGGGGCTGGGCGACGAGACACCAGGTGTAAGCTACACATGTATTTAAGGTGAGCACTGTCTTGTATGTTTTATCTTGTGTTGCCTGACGAAGGGCTAATAAAGGCCCGAAAGCTTGCAGATACCTTGTCTGTGGTTGCCGTTATTTCTAAGACCGTGGGTGCTCGCATCTGGAGTTGCTGTAAGTTATTATTGCTGGAAGCACCGCGGCAGTTGCTGTGTTGAGGAGGGTGCCGGTCTATTGGACTTTGCTATATATATATATATATATATATATATATCTCAGGGCCGTAACTAGGGGGGGGGCTGGAGGGTGGGGGCGCTAGTGTGAGGTCCCGGGGATGGGCAGGGACTGGTGGGTTAACGCTGGCTCCTACCGGGGTCCCGGGGACGGGCAGCGGGGGTCCGGGAACTGGTGGGTTAACTCCGGCTCCTACTAGCGCTGCATGGCGGTGGGCGGTAGGCAGGTTTTGAAAAGACTTGCCGGATGCTGATTGGCTGAATTCAGCCAATCAGCGTCCGGCAAGTCTTTTCAACATTTGCGGGGGTGGCCGACCAAGTGACTGCCGACCCGGGCGCCGAAACACCTAGTTTCGGCCCTGTATGTATATATATATATATATATATATATACATATACATACTTATATGTATTGCACTTCCTTGTTTGTATACGCTTGTCCCTGAAGACGTCATTGCCACCTCTTCAGCACTTCCATTTTTTAGGATTAACAACTGAAAGCAATACCCACTAAGCCATCTTTGGCAATAGGCTCCATGAGTAAATGAGTAAAAGTCTGTCCCCATCAATCTCCTGGCATATCAGAACTTTCAATTGGCTAATAAGCACAATTAACATGTTTTCTTACCAGAAACCATTAATAACGACCATATCTATAGAATTAAATTTATCAATCTGATTGTGGATTTCAAGAGGTGATAGCAAAGAAGGCAAATGGCAACAATCATCTCCATTCTTTGTTCTCTGAAAAACATGTAGATGTATTTGCCTATGCCAATTGATGACTTGGAGGTTCCTGTGCCCTGTTCCTAAACCATAGTGTTAGTGACCTAATTGGTGCCCAGGTCACTTGGATGTGATATATATATATATATATATATATATATATATATATATACAAACGAATAGGCAATAAGGCGTCACTCAGGGTTTTTCTTCAAGTGCAAAAAAGCGGGTTTATTCCGACATGTTTCGGGCTACTTTGCCCGTCCTCAGGGAACAAATGTGCTCACATACCATACAAAGTAATATACCCTGGTGAGGTCCCACCCCCAGCAAACATAATTAAGAAAGAGGCATACTCACCTGCACCGTGTTGTTAATCAGCCGTCATCTCCCTTCCGTTCGGCCGCTTGGGAGCGCCGATGACGTCACACCAGGCGCCGTCGCACGGACCCAGTCTGTGTCATCATCCTGCGCCCGCACACGCCGTCGGATTTCTGATGCGGCTGACGTCACATCCGGGCAGGCAGTTACCATAGAGACAGTGTAAACAAACTGTGAAAAAAATGAAAAATAAACACATATTAACAAATACATTTAAAATACAAATAGCAAAGCTGCGGTTATACTTCCTATAATACCATGATTATTTCAATTAATTTAATTATAAAAATATAACGGTAATACAAACTTATAACCTGCTCCCATGCTATCCGCATGTTCATCACCTTACACTGTTTATTACCAAACTTCATATACCAAAATCGGCTTAAATTAATTATCCATGAAATTCCTATAAGAAATGATGCAACCCCAACTGCTCATTAAGCCCTTTTGGGGCCAAAGTGTCTAGGCGAAAAATCCACCTTGTCTCCACTTGTAGGAGGCGCTTGCTTCTATTGCCTCCTCTGATAGTTACAGGAACATGGTCAATTATTTTTGACCTAATCCTGGCCACACTGTGTCCATGTTGGGCACAGTGTCTGGCCATTGGCTGGTCACTTGTCCCCGTATTCAGGGCCTGTCTGATGGCCAGCCTGTGGTTCGCCATTCTTTCTTTAAACTGGCATTCTGTCTTGCCCACGTAATATAATCCACATGGACAAGACAGAACATATATGACGAACCTACTAGTACAAGTTAATGCATATTTGATGCTAATCTGGCGTCCAGTATGTGGGTGATTGATGCTTTTCCCTACCAGCATAGAACTGCACGTAGTGCAGCCAATGCATCGGTAGCACCCTGCTGGTCTTGACAAAAAATGTTTAGGGACTTCGGTTTTTGTAAGGTCTGTGACATCAACCTTGACTAATTGGTCACCAAGATTCCTCCCTCTTTTGTATGCAGGCATGATACGTGTGTTCCTCAAACCTGCCAGATCTTTATCAGTATTGACTATTGGCCAGTATTTTTTAACCTGCTTGGCAATTACAGTGCTGTCATTAGTGTACTGGGTTACCCAAGGAATCCGATCAACTCTGCTATTTTTGCTTGTTTGAACCAGAGTTTGTTCTCTGGGAATGTTGAGTACTTTTTCCTTGGCCCTTACTAGATCTTTTTTCTTATAGCCCCGATCCAAAAAAATTTCTTGCATTGCATCTAGATCCCTTGCTGTTTGTAGGGGATCACTTGTGATCCTCCTTACCCTCAGCATCTGAGAGTAAGGCAGGCCACGTCTTAAGGATATTGGATGGTTACTTTCATGCCTCAGGATGGTGTTCCGATCTGTCTCCTTTATAAAAATTGATGTAGTAATTTTTTGATCCACCACCTGTATTTTAACATCCAAAAAATTAATGATGCTATTACTCATTACAAATGTAAATTTGATGTGGCTATTAGTTGCACTGTGCGCCTCAAAGATATCAACCAGCTCTTTCTCTGTACCCCTCCAGAATATCAAGAGGTCATCAATAAATCTTACAAATAACAGCACCTTATTTGCATATGGTGCATCAAAGAACAGCTGATTATCAATCATATTCATATAGGCATTGGCGTACGATGGGGCCACATTCGACCCCATCGCACAGCCAAGCCTCTGGCGAAACATAACACCATTGAAGTAAAAGTAATTTCTGTTCAAGGTCATGGTCAACAATTGGAGGAAAAAATTGGTAGGAGGACCTTTGTAAGAAACACTAGAATCTATTAGCTCACCAACTGCCTTAATGCCTTCATTATGCGGTATACTTGTATAAAGGCTCACCACATCAGCGCAACACATTATAGTGTCCGCTGGCAGCTCACCTAGGTCATTAAGTTTCTTAATTAGCATGTTGGTATCTTTCAGATAGGTTCTAGTGTTCTGTATGCATGGGTTTAAATGGGCATCAAGAAAGGTAGACACAGCCTGGAAAAGCGACCCCCTGGCCGATATAATAGGCCTGCCTGGGGGGTTCACCAGGCTTTTGTGTACCTTGGGCAAGGTATAAAACATAGGTGTAAGTGGATACTCAACGCTCAAGGCTTTACACAAATCTTGTGATATGATACCATCATTTTTGGCCTCCTCCAATACACCATCTTATTCTTTTTTATAATCTGTCACAGGGTCCTTTGTAAGTCTCTCATAAACCTCTGCATCATTCAATTGTCTAGAACATTCCTGTACATAATTATTGACCCCTTGTACCACCACTGAACCTCCCTTATCTGCCTTTCGTATAATTATGTCCTTGCGGGACTGCAGACTCTTTAAAGCATCCTTTTCAGGACGGGATAAGTTATTATAAACCTTTTGCTCAGACATCTGAGTTGTCCCAGCATTTTCCATCATCCTAACGAAAGACTTAATGGACGGGTTCCTAGTGGGGGGATCAAAAGTAGAGCAAGGTAATAATTTTTTAACTTGCAGTGGGACATCACTACTTAGGACTTCCAAAGGGGGTACCTCAGTCTGCTTCTTATTCCCAAAGAACTCTCTAAGGCGGAGTGAGCGTCCAAAACGGTGGCAATCCACCTTCCACTGGAATTTGTCCATTGAGTCACTAGGTACAAATGATAATCCCTTGAACAAAACTTGTACCTCATACTTGTCCAGGGGCACATCCGATAGGTTGAAGACCAGTTCTTTTATAGGTTGCCTCTTCTGCGACCTTCTTTCCCTCTCGGTCTGCCCACCACGCCTCGTCCTTTCCCTCCTCTTGGGGGTCTTTTGCTGTTTATTGGCGACACCTCGCCTAAAGGGTGGGTATTCTCCGAGGTATGTGGTGTTGGTATATCCGCCTCACTCGCCGAGGTGCTGGTACCTTCATAGTCCGTGAACCGGTATCTTTGCCTTTGATGCTTGAATGGCCTTTGTGGCCCTCCTTGTGGGCCCGACGTACTTAGCCAGTGATATACTCTGTTCATCTCGTAATCAGATTGCACCTTGCATCGCTTCTCCCTTTTAAAGCGGATCAAGTCCTTGCGGTACTGGTCAATCTGTTTATCAAGCTTAGATGCCCAATCCATCTGTTTATCCTCCAATAGTGTAGTTTTATGCTGTAATTCAAAAGCGGCTAGTTTATTTCTTGCCTGAGTCAGTTCTTTAGATGACTCATCTACTACCAGGATCAACAGGTCCATTGAGCACTTATTCAAGATACTCACCCATTTTTTGCAAAAGGAAGTATTTTGTCTGCCTATGGTTGGGGAGTTCTTTATCCTAAAGCCACGCGGAATTTGCTTATCCTTATAGTAGTCCGCAAGGGTAGAAGCATGCATCATAAAGTCCACTTCACGTTTTTTCATAAAGTACCAGTCTTTAAATAAATCCTCATTATCAACAACAGCCGACTGTACCTGTGTCGACACTGACTGCAGGATCTGATCTACCTCTGCATCTGAGTAGCTGTAAAACTCTCCTGTGTCGACTTGGGAATAGTTAACACCTGGCTCCCCTGATTCCATCATAGCACTTGCTCAGTGTATGGGGACAACCGGATTACAGGTAGCTCAGGTGATGTCCACAGCTTTGTACTCGTAACCGAGTGGGATATTCTCTTCTGGGAATAATTAGTCAGCTTGCCTGGTGCCTTGATAGTTGAATAGTCTGTGCTGCCACTGCACATCCACAACCATAAATAGAAAGCAGGAACTTCGGCACTCTGGCTGTTTGCTCTCATATAATGTCCTTACCCCGGTGCCCTCCTCAGACCCTTTCAGGTCAATGTAGACAAACGAATAGGCAATAAGGCGTCACTCAGGGTTTTTCTTCAAGTGCAAAAAAGCGGGTTTATTCCGACATGTTTCGGGCTACTTTGCCCGTCCTCAGGGAACAAATGTGCTCACATACCATACAAAGTAATATACCCTGGTGAGGTCCCACCCCCAGCAAACATAATTAAGAAAGAGGCATACTCACCTGCACCGTGTTGTTAATCAGCCGTCATCTCCCTTCCGTTCGGCCGCTTGGGAGCGCCGATGATGTCACACCAGGCGCCGTCGCACGGACCCAGTCTGTGTCATCATCCTGCGCCCGCACACGCCGTCGGATTTCTGATGTGGCTGACGTCACATCCGGGCAGGCAGTTACCATAGAGACAGTGTAAACAAACTGTGAAAAAAATGAAAAATAAACACATATTAACAAATACATTTAAAATACAAATAGCAAAGCTGCGGTTATACTTCCTATAATACCATGATTATTTCAATTAATTTAATTATAAAAATATAACGGTAATACAAACTTATAACCTGCTCCCATGCTATCCGCATGTTCATCACCTTACACTGTTTATTACCAAACTTCATATACCAAAATCGGCTTAAATTAATTATCCATGAAATTCCTATAAGAAATGATGCAACCCCAACTGCTCATTAAGCCCTTTTGGGGCCAAAGTGTCTAGGCGAAAAATCCACCTTGTCTCCACTTGTAGGAGGCGCTTGCTTCTATTGCCTCCTCTGATAGTTACAGGAACATGGTCAATTATTTTTGACCTAATCCTGGCCACACTGTGTCCATGTTGGGCACAGTGTCTGGCCATTGGCTGGTCACTTGTCCCCGTATTCAGGGCCTGTCTGATGGCCAGCCTGTGGTTCGCCATTCTTTCTTTAAACTGGCATTCTGTCTTGCCCACGTAATATAATCCACATGGACAAGACAGAACATATATGACGAACCTACTAGTACAAGTTAATGCATATTTGATGCTAATCTGGCGTCCAGTATGTGGGTGATTGATGCTTTTCCCTACCAGCATAGAACTGCACGTAGTGCAGCCAATGCATCGGTAGCACCCTGCTGGTCTTGACAAAAAATGTTTAGGGACTTCAGTTTTTGTAAGGTCTGTGACATCAACCTTGACTAATTGGTCACCAAGATTCCTCCCTCTTTTGTATGCAGGCATGATACGTGTGTTCCTCAAACCTGCCAGATCTTTATCAGTATTGACTATTGGCCAGTATTTTTTAACCTGCTTGGCAATTACAGTGCTGTCATTAGTGTACTGGGTTACCCAAGGAATCCGATCAACTGTGCTATTTTTGCTTGTTTGAACCAGAGTTTGTTCTCTGGGAATGTTGAGTACTTTTTCCTTGGCCCTTACTAGATCTTTTTTCTTATAGCCCCGATCCAAAAAATTTTCTTGCATTGCATCTAGATCCCTTGCTGTTTGTAGGGGATCACTTGTGATCCTCCTTACCCTCAGCATCTGAGAGTAAGGCAGGCCACGTCTTAAGGATATTGGATGGTTACTTTCATGCCTCAGGATGGTGTTCCGATCTGTCTCCTTTATAAAAATTGATGTAGTAATTTTTTGATCCACCACCTGTATTTTAACATCCAAAAAATTAATGATGCTATTACTCATTACAAATGTAAATTTGATGGGGCTATTAGTTGCATTGTGCGCCTCAAAGATATCAACCAGCTCTTTCTCTGTACCCCTCCAGAATATCAAGAGGTCATCAATAAATCTTACAAATAACAGCACCTTATTTGCATATGGTGCATCAAAGAAAAGCTGATTATCAATCATATTCATATAGGCATTGGCGTACGATGGGGCCACATTCGACCCCATCGCACAGCCAAGCCTCTGGCGAAACATAACACCATTGAAGTAAAAGTAATTCCTGTTCAAGGTCATGGTCAACAATTGGAGGAAAAAATTGGTAGGAGGACCTTTGTAAGAAACACTAGAATCTATTAGCTCACCAACTGCCTTAATGCCTTCATTATGCGGTATACTTGTATAAAGGCTCACCACATCAGCGCAACACATTATAGTGTCCGCTGGCAGCTCACCTAGGTCATTAAGTTTCTTAATTAGCATGTTGGTATCTTTCAGATAGGTTCTAGTGTTCTGTATGCATGCAGAAGAGAATATCCCACTCGGTTACGAGTACAAAGCTGTGGACATCACCTGAGCTACCTATAATCCGGTTGTCCCCATACACTGAGCAAGTGCTACGATGGAATCAGGGGAGCCAGGTGTTAACTATTCCCAAGTCGACACAGGAGAGTTTTACAGCTACTCAGATGCAGAGGTAGATCAGATCCTGCAGTCAGTGTCGACACAGGTACAGTCGGCTGTTGTTGATAATGAGGATTTATTTAAAGACTGGTACTTTATGAAAAAACGTGAAGTGGACTTTATGATGCATGCTTCTACCCTTGCGGACTACTATAAGGATAAGCAAATTCCGCGTGGCTTTAGGATAAAGAACTCCCCAACCATAGTCAGACAAAATACTTCCTTTTGCAAAAAATGGGTGAGTATCTTGAATAAGTGCTCAATGGACCTGTTGATCCTGGTAGTAGATGAGTCATCTAAAGAACTGACTCAGGCAAGAAATAAACTAGCCGCTTTTGAATTACAGCATAAAACTACACTATTGGAGGATAAACAGATGGATTGGGCATCTAAGCTTGATAAACAGATTGACCAGTACCGCAAGGACTTGATCCGCTTTAAAAGGGAGAAGCGACGCAAGGTGCAATCTGATTACGAGATGAACAGAGTATATCACTGGCTAAGTACGTCGGGCCCACAAGTAGGGCCACAAAGGCCATTCAAGCATCAAAGGCAAAGATACCGGTTCACGGACTATGAAGGTACCAGCACCTCGGCGAGTGAGGCGGATATACCAACACCACATACCTCGGAGAATACCCACCCTTTAGGCGAGGTGTCGCCAATAAACAGCAAAAGACCCCCAAGAGGAGGGAAAGGACGAGGCGTGGTGGGCAGACCGAGAGGGAAAGGAGGTCGCAGAAGAGTCAACCTATAAAAGAACTGGTCTTCAACCTATCGGATGTGCCCCTGGACAAGTATGAGGTACAAGTTTTGTCCAAGGGATTATCATTTGTACCTAGTGACTCAATGGACAAATTCCAGTGGAAGGTGGATTGCCACCGTTTTGGACGCTCACTCCGCCTTAGAGAGTTCTTTGGGAATAAGAAGCAGACTGAGGTACCCCCTTTGGAAGTCCTAAGTAGTGATGTCCCACTGCAAGTTAAAAAATTATTACCTCGCTCTACTTTTGATCCCCCCACTAGGAACCCGTCCATTAAGTCTTTCGTTAGGATGATGGAAAATGCTGGGACAACTCAGATGTCTGAGCAAAAGGTTTATAATAACTTATCCCGTCCTGAAAAGGATGCTTTAAAGAGTCTGCAGTCCCGCAAGGACATAATTATACGAAAGGCAGATAAGGGAGGTTCAGTGGTGGTACAAGGGGTCAATAATTATGTACAGGAATGTTCTAGACAATTGAATGATGCAGAGGTTTATGAGAGACTTACAAAGGACCCTGTGACAGATTATAAAAAAGAATTAGATGGTGTATTGGAGGAGGCCAAAAATGATGGTATCATATCACAAGATTTGTGTAAAGCCTTGAGCGTTGAGTATCCACTTACACCTATGTTTTATACCTTGCCCAAGGTACACAAAAGCCTGGTGAACCCCCCAGGCAGGCCTATTATATCGGCCAGGGGGTCGCTTTTCCAGGCTGTGTCTACCTTTCTTGATGCCCATTTAAACCCATGCATACAGAACACTAGAACCTATCTGAAAGATACCAACATGCTAATTAAGAAACTTAATGACCTAGGTGAGCTGCCAGCGGACACTATAATGTGTTGCGCTGATGTGGTGAGCCTTTATACAAGTATACCGCATAATGAAGGCATTAAGGCAGTTGGTGAGCTAATAGATTCTAGTGTTTCTTACAAAGGTCCTCCTACCAATTTTTTCCTCCAATTGTTGACCATGACCTTGAACAGGAATTACTTTTACTTCAATGGTGTTATGTTTCGCCAGAGGCTTGGCTGTGCGATGGGGTCGAATGTGGCCCCATCGTACGCCAATGCCTATATGAATATGATTGATAATCAGCTGTTCTTTGATGCACCATATGCAAATAAGGTGCTGTTATTTGTAAGATTTATTGATGACCTCTTGATATTCTGGAGGGGTACAGAGAAAGAGCTGGTTGATATCTTTGAGGCGCACAATGCAACTAATAGCCCCATCAAATTTACATTTGTAATGAGTAAAAGCATCATTAATTTTTTGGATGTTAAAATACAGGTGGTGGATCAAAAAATTACTACATCAATTTTTATAAAGGAGACAGATCGGAACACCATCCTGAGGCATGAAAGTAACCATCCAATATCCTTAAGACGTGGCCTGCCTTACTCTCAGATGCTGAGGGTAAGGAGGATCACAAGTGATCCCCTACAAACAGCAAGGGATCTAGATGCAATGCAAGAAAATTTTTTGGATCGGGGCTATAAGAAAAAAAATCTAGTAAGGGCCAAGGAAAAAGTACTCAACATTCCCAGAGAACAAACTCTGGTTCAAACAAGCAAAAATAGCACAGTTGATCGGATTCCTTGGGTAACCCAGTACACTAATGACAGCACTGTAATTGCCAAGCAGGTTAAAAAATACTGGCCAATAGTCAATACTGATAAAGATCTGGCAGGTTTGAGGAACACACGTATCATGCCTGCATACAAAAGAGGGAGGAATCTTGGTGACAAATTAGTCAAGGTTGATGTCACAGACCTTACAAAAACCGAAGTCCCTAAACATTTTTTGTCAAGACCAGCAGGGTGCTACCGATGCATTGGCTGCACTACGTGCAGTTCTATGCTGGTAGGGAAAAGCATCAATCACCCACATACTGGACGCCAGATTAGCATCAAATATGCATTAACTTGTACTAGTAGGTTCGTCATATATGTTCTGTCTTGTCCATGTGGATTATATTCCAGTTTAAAGAAAGAATGGCGAACCACAGGCTGGCCATCAGACAGGCCCTGAATACGGGGACAAGTGACCAGCCAATGGCCAGACACTGTGCCCAACATGGACACAGTGTGGCCAGTATTAGGTCAAAAATAATTGACCATGTTCCTGTAACTATCAGAGGAGGCAATAGAAGCAAGCGCCTCCTACAAGTGTAGACAAGGTGGATTTTTCGCCTAGACACTTTGGCCCCAAAAGGGCTTAATGAGCAGTTGGGGTTGCATCATTTCTTATAGGAATTTCATGGATAATTAATTTAAGCCGATTTTGGTATATGAAGTTTGGTAATAAACAGTGTAAGGTGATGAACATGCGGATAGCATGGGAGCAGGTTATAAGTTTGTATTACCGTTATATTTTTATAATTAAATTAATTGAAATAATCATGGTATTATAGGAAGTATAACCGCAGCTTTGCTATTTGTATTTTAAATGTATTTGTTAATATGTGTTTATTTTTCATTTTTTTCACAGTTTGTTTACACTGTCTCTATGGTAACTGCCTGCCCGGATGTGACGTCAGCCGCATCAGAAATCCGACGGCGTGTGCGGGCGCAGGATGATGACACAGACTGGGTCCGTGCGACGGCGCCTGGTGTGACGTCATCGGCGCTCCCAAGCGGCCGAACGGAAGGGAGATGACGGCTGATTAACAACACGGTGCAGGTGAGTATGCCTCTTTCTTAATTATGTTTGCTGGGGGTGGGACCTCACCAGGGTATATTACTTTGTATGGTATGTGAGCACATTTGTTCCCTGAGGACGGGCAAAGCAGCCCGAAACATGTCGGAATAAACCCGCTTTTTTGCACTTGAAGAAAAACCCTGAGTGACGCCTTATTGCCTATTCGTTTGTCTACATTGACCTGAAAGGGTCTGAGGAGGGCACCGGGGTAAGGACATTTTATGAGAGCAAACAGCCAGAGTGCCGGAGTTCCTGCTTTCTATATATATATATATATATATATATATATATATATATATATATATATATATATATATATATATATATATATATATATTTGGCCAAGAAATATGCCAAGCACTTCATTTTTGTTCTATGTTAAATAGCAAAGTTTACTACTATTATAGTTATTACAAGTGCTTTGTGCCTAGGGTGTGCACCCGCAGTTTGTCTTCTCTCTGCATTAAGCTACAAGAGAATGCTAGCACATCCTATTTATGGGCCTGATGCACTAAGCATCAAAAGTGATAAATGGAGAGTGATAAACAACCAACCAATCAGCTCCTACCTGACAGTTTTCAAACACAGTCTGTGACATAGCAGTTGGGAGCTGATTGGTTGGTTGGTTATCACTCTGTATTTTCTCACTTTTGAAGCTTAGTGCATCTGGCCCTTTGTTTGGAATTAGGGGGGCAGTTTAGTCACCATATTTGTAGCCAATAATTATGCCAAGCACCTCTTTTTTGCTGTATGTTAACTTCGGAATTTACTAATGTTGTTGTTAGCTGTGCTTGGTGCCTAAGGTGTGCACCTGCAATTTATCTTCTTTCTGTTTGGAACTACAAATCTCAGGAGATTTGGCATGTGCAGTCCATCCCCCCCCCCCCCACACACACACACACACACACACCCCTCACCCCATGATCCATGTGCCTAACAAAATTGAGGCAACAAGTGAGCAAGCAGAACCACAGCCATACAGCAATGAAGGGAAGCCTTTTAATACATCAAATTTGAAGCTGATACTCCAGGGCTGGCTATAAGGAGACTAGAAACAAATGATTTCCATGTTGAATAAAACTGTTAATTTGTGATTTTTTTTTAAATGTTTTTTAATATTGTTATTACTCTTGGTAATTTTGTTTCAATATTCTGTATATAATAATATACCACTTATTAATACCATAAATGGTACAGGTGATGAACGATGAGACTTGAAGAGTACAGTATATGAACGGCAATAACAACAAACAGGATTCTGTACTATAGGAATAATATAAGTAGTAAGCAAGAGGTGCAGCGTAGGAATGCTTATGCAGTCTATGAGAGCTTGGAGTACTTAGGGCCAAATGTAGTATGCTTCAAAAGTGATAAAATGGAGAGTGATAAACAGCCAGCTCCTGCCTTCCATTTTTCAAACTCAGACTGTGATATGGCAGGTAGGAGCTGATTGGTTGGCTGTTCATCACTCTCCATTTCATCACTGTTGAAGCTTAGTACATCTGGCCCTTAGTGGCAAGTGTAGCAGTGTTCGCACCCTGGAGTGCAGATAATACTTAGCAATAATAACAGCTGTGATGCCAATGGGGTATGGTGCAGTGTGGGAACACTGGTGAAGTCCAGATAATAATGCAGGTACAGGGAATGCAATATCAGAAGAATGACGTGGTGGTACTGACCCCTGAAGACTTGGAAGATGCAGTGCGAATTTGGTCTAGATGAGGCAGCTGGAATGCGATGGAAATCTTTGATGGAGACTATCGATGGTAGACGGATGGTGACCAACTGTCACTGGAGGCTAGCTGGGAAGCTAGTAGGAAACTCATGAGGTCGGCTGGAACCTATGGAGAGTTGAACTAGAATGATGGTGATCCGATGTTGGACCGGTTGTCACTGGAGGCTAGCTGGGAAGCTAGTGGGAAGTTCAGGAGGTCAGCTGGAACCGATGGAGAGATTGATGTGCTTAATATTGATGGAGTAGCACCGATGGAGCTGGAGAGTCACCGATGGTGAGTACCAATGGTGGTGCACTGATGGAGCTGGCAAGCTGCATGCTGGAATATTCAGGTCCTGGATAATGGCACCTGGAAGCCGCTTAGAGGCACAGAGAGAGAACACCATGCAGGTAACAGGAATCCTTGGAATCATCTGGAGCCAGTGTGCAGTGCTTAGTTGAGAAATTAGCAGGACTGGGTGGATGCTCAGGATTGTCTGTGAACAAACAGGTGACTGGAATAAGCATGGCTGCTTCCATGTCCAAGGATGGAGGGCAACAGTGTTTGTACAGCACATATTTGAAGCCTTTTATAATTGAAGCAGCATGGAAGCCACAGGAGACCAGAGCTGACAAGCAGACATGACAGGCAGGGATTGCTGCAGCATCAGGTGGCATCTGTAGACACAGTAGACGTAAGTATATACGTCTTATTATCTGGATCGTGACATAGTCCATATGCCTTATAGTGCAAAAAATATACTCTCACCCGGTCACAGGGTGTCATATTTTGGTCACAGATTTGTGTATTGAGGAGCAGATTATTCTTCTGAGATGATGGAGAGTGCAGTACTAGTATTTGTCTGCCAGGTGTTGTTTTTGAAAATAGTCAATGCACAGGCACAAGTCCCCAAGAATTACTTTTTTGGATGCTTTTTTTTTATTCACGTTTACACAGAAAGGTTTTTTTTTGGATTAAACACTATACATCATGAAAGTCTTTCAATTGATTGTTGGGGGACCGGCTAAGAAAGTCATCTACAAGAGTCAGTACAGTAACTCGTTGGAGACTGCTCATCTGTGTGACTTTCTAGTAACTTGTGCCGTGCAAACACTGAAAGTTGCACACAAAGTAACTACCCCTTAAAATGTATGGACAGTAAATGCAGGGCTGGGAAACAACCCCTCACCATCAAACAAATTGATACAATCAGTAACATCACTTTTGTCATTACAGGTGCACAAAACCAAACTAGGAGGCTACCTTGGGCAAATGGTATGGTCATTGCTTAACATATTCTTCAACTGGGGTTCAGTTCACGATAAGGACACAAGTGTCAAAAAATTTTATTTTTTTATTCTGTTATCAATATTATATTATGCTGGATGATTTTTTTCTGCCACTAAAAATCAAGACATTCAATGTATTGGAATGATTTCTAGGGGTCTAGCGGCAATTTTGGCAGTGTTACTGTATGTGGCACTCACACAGTGGTGAAATTCCTTATAAATAAAGGGCAGGGTTTTGGGGCTCTCTGTGAAATCACCATTCAACTACAAGTCACAGTACAGAAATATGTCTGTTTAGATTTAACACTAACTGTGCATCTTCTATAACAAACTAGAGTCAATAACTTTGTCTGCATCGGCGGTCTAGTCTCCCTTGCTTTGTACTCTCTTATTGACAGCGTGGTGAGCAACTACTTGCTGGAGGCATCTCCCGCTCCAGTTGCACATTGTTTTCTCCAGTGGTGGCTAAGATTGATTCCCCATGGCATCCAACCGCGGAGCATGGACCATCTTAGTTTCCATCACATGATCACTGCTCCACCAATGGGTAAAGTGAGGAAGCTTCAGGGGAGCTCAACAGTCAATCACAAGACAGCGAGGGTTATAAAGGAGGCATCCTAACTCTCATTAGTCACCAGTGCTTTGTTGTCTTCAGACCTACTGCATGCATACAGTATCTGCATCTCTCCACAGCAAGTATCCAGTTACAAGACTTCCATTGCAATACTCATCTCCAGAGTCTCCTGCTCCCGTGTCCAATCCTGAATAGCTGGTTCTATTCCAGTATCTTGTGGCAAATCCTGAATAGGTTCAATCCCAGTATAGTGAATCCTGAATACAGTAGCTGGTCTAATTCAATTATTTGATGGCAAATCATAAATAGCTGGTTCAATTCTACTATATTGTGATGAATTCTGAATAGCCAGTTCAATTCCAGTAGCTTATGCCAAATCATGAATATGTTCAATCTTAGTATCTCAATACAGTAACCAGTTCTTTACTAGTATCTTATGGCAAATCCTAAATAGCTGGTTCAATTCCAGTATCTTGTGATGAATCCTGAATTCCTGGTTTATTTCCAATTTCTTGACCAAATCCTGAATAGCTGTTTCAATCAAAACATCTCATCTGCAAATCCAAGTATTTATGTCTGGCGAACTGTCCTGCCTGTGAAGTATAATTTACTCCACTAGAGTTGTCCCAGTCTTCATCCTAGCTTACAAATGGCATTCCTGCTTACACATGTAGTCCAGTCGAACAAAGAAACCCATCCGAGACAGTCTAACTGCAATCGCTGAAAGCTGTACACAAACAGTAGTTAATGCAGAGCCGTACGTACATTTAATGTTAGAATGGGAAACAAGCAAAATGTAAAAAATATTAATCATTACAATCAGTGATATGATGATATAATGACCATGACATTCTAGTGTTAACTACTGTAAATGACCTAATGAATTATGCATTATGTATTATGACCAGCAAAATAACATACCAAACCCCTTTTAATTTTCACTTTAATATTTAAGAATGTTTGGAGTTTGCAAGATAAAGTTTTAATCATTATTATTTTCAGCTTCTTTATTAGCTGATCGAGGTGAGAGACATTACTTATCCAGTTTCTTAACTAGACAGGGTTGATTTTATTTTCCATCATTTTAATTATATTTTAATTATAGCTGTTAGTTATAGATAGGTACTGGATAAAGGCCAAATGTCTAATTTATTATCGGAATTAGATTTTATGATTATACCCAGCAAAGCCACATATCCTGTTCACACGTTGATGTTACTGATTTGTGTTTAACTATATCTGTGATTGTTTTTTTTATTTTGCATATGAGTATTGAAATTCTGTATTCATTAATATGTTTTGTAAAATTAAAAAGTTATTTATGTCACTCTTGTTGAATTAGGAGCGTGTCTGTGTATATCTCAGCATTTTTCTGTTATTAAATTTCCTAATTTCTGTTTGACAGCAACTTCCCATAATAATAGATTGTACATTGGTTCTAGTGCAAAGATTCTTTATCTTTTCACAGGATGACTAATAATATTCACATAACAGCAGATGTTCATAAATGTCAGAATAATAGTATACATTGTACAGTATGACACAACAAAGACCTTATAACAGAATATAAACTAGACAATTACTAATAGCTATCTAAACATCATGTTCATAATTACATTTTTCAAGGTGACTCTTATTCTACAGTATGTTAACAGCCATTAACCCCTTCAGTGGCAATCCCGAGAATTTTCCGGGCTGTGCCTCAGTGCCCAGATTGGCAAGCCCGGAAAATTCCCGGGATTGCCACTGTTTACAGCCGGGCAGCGCTGATGAGTTCAATCACTGAACTCAGGCAGCTTCAGCGCTGCCCGGCTCCCTCCCCTCTGCGGCACCTCCGGCTCCCTCCTCCTCCCCCCTCTCCACCGGGTTTTGTATGAAGTCCCCGGCGCTGGCTTATGACAAACCGGCTGCCGGGGACAGGGACGCGGCGAGGGGGCGCAGATCCAAGCGGCCACTGATTGACAGTGCAGCGGCGCTGCCCAGACCCAGGGAGCAAGTGGTGGATTTTTTTTAAGAGAGCGCTCCCCATATAAAACTCACCCAATGGGGAGCGCTCCCAAAAAAAAAAAAAAACACTGAAGGGGTTAATGCTCTCATTTTAAACACTTTCTTTAGGATACATATAAACAAGGGGGCATATCTATCATAAGTGTCTATTTTAATTACTGCATATAGCAGCAGTTAAAAAAAAAAAGAATTATTAACCCTTTGAGTGCCAACACCTCTGCGAGAGATGCACAGCATATACACTAAAAATTCCAGCGTCGCTCACATTTGTTATATATATTCAAATAAAAAATGTTGTGTAAAAATAGATCATATTTCCTATATAAGGTACATTTTACAGGTCATTATGATGAATAAAAATGTTTGCATGGCAATTTTCAAACCTTGGCACTCAAAGGGTTAAGGCACTTCACAGTATTAAGGAAAAGAAAATGAAAATATGCATCACTGTGGTTACTGAATAACATAATAGAGAATAATGCAGCATATTTTTCACATTAAAGATAATAATAACAATTACACTAATACACCTTTCACATCGCACTTTTAAAACGGTATATTGCTGTTTTTTTCCTATTTTAAAACGTTTAAGGCTGCAGTGTGAAAGTGCCAAAGTTGATTTACCGGTTAAAGTTAACCGGTATTTTAACACGGTTAAAAAGCAGAGTCCTACACGTTTTAAAGCCGCTTTTTAGGCAGTGTGAATGGCTCTATTTCAATGGCTTGAAACGTGTCCCTTGGGGGTTAAACGGGTTGAATGTTTGAATGGTAAATGATTTTTAAAATGGTTTTCACCTGCAATGTGAAAGGTCTCAAGGCTCAGACCCGTTTTAAAGTCCCATTTAAGAATACCGTGTCATTACCCATTTCTGCAATGTGAAAGCAGTATAATTGTGAATGTGACTCTGTAATATAAATATACAGTTCTCAGAAGAAAAAAGACTAAGGGGTAGATTTGTTAAGCTCGGTGAAGTGATAAACTGTCTAGCTTTTATCACCAGCCAATCAGCTCCTACCTGTCATATTTCAAACCAAGCCTGTTTTTTGATTGAAAAATCAGGTCTTTATTGTACATAAAGAATGCAAAAAACAGACGATAACAAATATCACACATATACCGTGTCGCAGCACAGCCAAAACACAGTACACATGCATACAGTATAGTACATATTATAAAATACAGTACAAGATAAACTCACACTATAGACTATACTATGCACTATGCATTCTAACGGTAACATTTACACAACAGTATACAAGACTATGGGTGTGGAGGGTAGGGGGTGAGGGAGGAGGAATCACATGCCCGAAGCTTTATTGACCAGACAGACACATATAAGGGGAGGGCAATAAATAGAAATACATCAACAAAACAACAGACATTGTGAAGTGAGGGGGAAGGGGCCACGATCCCAAAGTCTTATAAAACAGTCCAAACAAGGGGAAAGGACCAGAAGAAAAGGGGTTTAGACCTCTTCTTCCTCAGGGCTATCCCGAATGGAATAGTCTCTGAGCAGGCTGTGAACCAGCCTGCGGCAGTCCTGAACGGACATTCTCTCCCTCCTCAATATGAGTCGATTTCTGGCAAACCACAAAGCGTCCTTAACACAGTTTATAAGGCGCCAGGCTTCCTGGGTCGCCCCATATGTGTGGGTGCCCGGGAATAGTCCATACAGTACCGAAAGGTATGAAAGACAGTTCCTGGGCACGGAGTCCTTGAATTCAGTCTCTAGGGCATCCAACAACAACTGTGCGTAGGTGCAGTCCCAGAAGATGTGCATGGAGGTTTCTTCATGCACAAAGCACCAGGGACAATGTCTATACCTACACAAGTTTCGGGAGTGCATGAATGACCGGTGAGGCAAGCCGCCCTGAATGGCCATCCATGACATGTCTTTGTGTCTATTTGTGAGCCTTTTGGAGGCCACATACTCCCAGACAAACTTGGCAGTTGCTGAAGGGAGCCATGAAATCGGTTCCATGACGTCTTTGGCTCTGATGAGCTTGTGGACAGTTTTAGGTTTCCACAAGTCGGGTTTCAATCCCTCCAGTTGGTGCTCCCTCACAAACTTGGACACATCCAGGTAGAACCATGGAGTAGTCCAGTTGTAAGGGATGGAGCTGTCCCACTTGTCCCATTTAAGGGTCCTCCACAATGGTAGGAGGAAGAAGCGGGACATGGAGTTCCCCGCAGAGCCGGCACAATTGTCAATCAAAGTTCTGCGGATACAGTTACATGCAAAGAAGGCTCTCAGCATAGTTGGAATGTCTGGAATGCCTTTGCCACCTTTGAGGGGATCTTTGTACATAACAGTCTGCTTGACTCTGTCCATTTTGGAGCCCCAGATGAAGTGGAAAACAGCCTGTGTGATGGCCTTGCAGATCGCCGCCAGAGGTGGCCAGGCCTGGGCGGTGTACTGAAGAACGGGAAGAATCTCATTCCGCAGCACAAGTGTTTTCCCTTCGATGGTAAGGTCTCTGAGACTCCACAATCCCAATTTCTGACGCATTGTCGCAAGTCTTTCATCCCAGCACTTCAGGGCCGCTACATCTCCCCCGAACCAGACACCAAGGATCTTGATGAGGTCTGGCTTTACTGTGAAGGGAAATGGGGCGGAGGATGACAGGTGCCACTTTCCGAAGAGCATAGCCTCTGACTTCCCAAGGTTGACCCTTGCTCCTGAAGCACGGCCGAAGTCTTCGCAGGTCTGTACGAGGGCTGTCACCGATCTCTGGTCTGCGCAGAACACAGTGACGTCATCCATGTACAGCGAACACTTGGCCTCTGGGTGGTCTGGACCCGGTGCGGTGATCCCTCTGATCTCTTGATTTTGCCTGATGGATACAGCGAAGAGCTCTATAACACAAACAAAAAGAAGAGGTGAAAGAGGGCAGCCTTGTCTGACCCCAGACATAACCGGGAAGGGGTCAGTCTTCCATCCGTTCACCAACACCGAGCTGTAAATGTCAAGGTACATCAGGTTAACATACGAACAGAATAGCTCACCAAGACCAAATTTACGCAGTACCTTGCCCATCAGCTCATGGGAGACACGGTCAAAAGCCTTTTCCTGATCAAGACTGATCAGGGCTGTGCACACATTACGGTCTTTCACGTAATGGACCGTGTCTCTGAGGAGGGCAAGGCTGTCTGCGTTTCTGCGGCCGGGAATGGCGCAGGTTTGGTCTGGATGAACGATCTGCCCAATGACAGCCTTCAGCCGGTTGGCCAGTACCTTGGCGAGGATTTTGTAGTCCACGTTCAGAAGAGAGAATATTGCTCATAAAGGGGCTTCTAAGTGATATTGTTCACAATATCGTCTAGTTGGATAGTTAATATCGTTAACGATGTGTGCTTTGCATGTCACTAACGATGAATGATATAATCTGAATATGCTGGTCAATTTGGCAATATAGCAAAACGACGCGCATGTTCAGGGGGTCCCAGTGACATCACTGAACAATATCGGTGACCGATAATGCCCAGTGTGTACAGGACGTCTGTGGCCAATATGCTTAACTATTGTATTAGGCGGGCTGCCTTCCGCTGACTACTGCCACTCGAATTTCCCAGCAGGGAGACACACACTGGGACTTCACTGAGGGTCTGCCACTTCCACTGCTGCTGGCCTAGCAGGGTATGATGACAGGTAGCTGACGTACTACCTGCAGCGCAGCAGCCCCATTGTGACCACATGTGGATTCACAGACTGTGGCAAGCTATGAGTGCGGGCCGCTCCTGCGCAAACTGCACCCTGCCACTCATGGCCTGTGGCTACAAGCTATGGCCTGGTTAGTGGGCCCCTAGGATTGTGGGGCCCTCCGGCAACTGCCCATCAAGCCCATGTGATAAGATGGCCTTACTCGCTAGTGAAGCTCAGGTTTAAAAAATATGAGGGACTCCCTACATTTATTTATCCCCATATATTTGAAACCAGGACTGGTGCAAGAGCCCGGGCTGGTTCTTAAAATACAGGTTAACTTCACACTTTTTTCCCCCTGTATTTTTTTAAACCAGGACTGGCTCAAAGAGAATTGCAATTCTAAACTGTAAAAATCAGCAACATTTCAGGGTAAATGAGAGAGCCAAAGATCAACTTCAGTTTCAGTTAATGCCTTTTTTCTTTTTTTCTTTTTTAAATGAGTTTTTAAACTGCTGTGTTGGCAGGAAACGAATTGAACATGAACTGTCAGGAATCAATTTGTGAAAGGCTTTTTTTTTTTTTTACCTTTACTGTATTACAGATCAGGGAAACACAAGCATGAAGGTGAAGTCCCCAAGGCTAAGAGCACATGCAAAACTAAAAATAAAAACAACACAATAAAAATATAATATATTCATTTATAAGCCATTCAATGTATCTTCTAATTCACTTTGTTTTATGGACATTAGAATCAGAAAGTACTGATATATATTCAACTTTTTTAGAAATGTATTTCAAACATTGAAAAAAATAAAAACAATTGCACCAAAAATAACCAGCAGTAATTGACATTCACATAATTTATTTGTGCACATCAACTTATGTGAGCCATTCATTTAAACTTACTGACATTTTCTTGCTGATATGAATATACTGTAAGGCTAAACCAATCACACAGTGATTGTCTCAATAACGTGTCACTTTTGTGAATTAAGAATTCTGTCACTTTAGTTGTAGTTCAATCTTTGCTGCAAACAGCTATTGGAGACACAGGGACAGTAATAATTGACTGATTCAAAGTCATCTGTCTTGAGAAAGTTCCCGTGTGACTTCAGGAACGAAACGCGTTGACGTCATTACTACCTACTGACTGGGATTCCGCCCCTTTGGGACCTTAGTCAGATGCCCAGCTGAAGCGCAGCTCTCTCCCCACGCTGCCGGCAATCAGCTGTTTGGCGCCGCCATCGATCTCTGTCTAACTGTAGCCCCGGCTGCCACTGTGTCTCCCGCTGGACGCTGAATCCATTTGCCGCCGACTTTGATCCTGTCCCGCTGCGGTCTGGACGGTGACTCTGTCACATGCTGTATGTGGACCGGGTTGGCGTGTAATCATCCGGCTGAGGAAACAAAATACCGGCCTCCTAGAGCAATATCCCCGTGAGTCAACTTGGCTTATCTGCTGCGGCAGAGGACTGCCTATCTGTGACACCACGGACATACAGCGGCTACAAGGCTTGGTTAATCTGCTGTGGCAGAGGATTACCTTTCTGTGACACAACGGTCATACAGCGGCTAAAAGGGAGAGCAAATATCTGAATTATTTGGCCACCTGAGTTTTCCTTGGGATATGTGAAAAAGTGATAATTTATAACACAGCTCATTATCTATCTGAGCTTACTCCAACATCACAACGGAGTACATGATTTATATGTTAAAACGGATTTATGTCAGAGATTCATAACAGGAGATTCAGCATGGGAGATTTCAAATCTCTCAATTTAAATAATGGGTTGGAATAAAGCCTGGGGGAGTGTCCTATAACACATGTCACTGTCAGTGTGACATGTAAACATTGGTGCAAGTGTCCATATTGCACATTCAGTGACCGCCTGCCCGAGCCAAGTGTATGTTACCTGTGACCCTGAAACATTGCGGAATACAATTAAATTTTCTATGCGTCTGCAGTGCTGATCATTATGTCCCAGCTGTGGGAGATGCCCTGTACTCCAATACACACTGAGAGGCATGTGGGGGTGGACCGGGCACATATGCGGTGAACTGCAGAGCACACACACGAGACAGGCACTGCGGGGAGATATGCAGAGCAGAGCACACACACAGGACGGGCGCTGCGGGGAGATATGCAGCGCAGAGCACACACATGAGACAGGCACTGCGGGGAGATATGCAGCGCAGAGCACGCACACGAGACAGGCACTGCGGGGACATATGCAGTGCAGAGCACACACACTGGACGGACACTGCAGGGAGATATGCAGTGCAGAGCACACACACAGGACGGGCGCTGCGGGGAGATATGCAGCGCAGAGCACACACATGAGACAGGCACTGCGGGGAGATATGCAGCGCAGAGCACGCACACGAGACAGGCACTGCGGGGACATATGCAGTGCAGAGCACACACACTGGACGGACACTGCGGGGAGATATGCAGTGCAGTACACACACATGTGACAGGCACTGCAGGGAGATATGCAGTGTAGAATACACACGGGACAGGCACTGTGGGGACATATGCAGTGCAGAGCACACACACGGGACGGTCACTGCTGGGAGATATGCAGAGCATACACACACGGGACAGGCACTGCGGGGACATATGCAGTGCAGAGCACATACACGTGACAGGCACTGCGGGGACATATGCAGTGCAGAGCACACACGTGACATGCACTGCGGGGACATATGCAGTGCAGAGCACACACGTGACAGGCACTGTGGGGACATATGCAGTGCAGAACACACACACTGGACGGGCACTGCGGGGAGATATGCAGTGCAGAGCACACACATGTGACAGGCACTGCAGGGAGATATGCAGTGCAGAGCACACACATGGGACGGTCATTGCTGGGAGATATGCAGTGCAGAGCAGACACAGGACGGGAACTGCGGGGACAGATGCAGTGCAGAGCACACACACGGGACGGTCACTGCTGGGAGATATGCAAAGCATACACATGGGACGGGCACTGCGGGGACATATGCAGTGCAGAGCACACACAGGACAGAGCAGAGTATGCGGGGACCGCAATGCGGGAGACACTGACCTGCCCCGTACAGTCCTGTGACAGCAGCCAGACGGTGCTCCCCCTCCCCCTCCACAGACAGCTTCTGCTGCCCTCTGCATCGCAGCAACCCTGATCCTGGCACGACCCTGTCACGGAGCTCCGAGCATGGAGGCTTATGCCTCACCCTCATTCAATCTCCCCGTGGTCCCCTATGCCGGGCTCTCACATCCATCCAGGGAAGGCGCCATGGGAGCCCAGGGCGGTTTATCGCTCAGAAGGCCATCACACACACACAGAGATGTGTGGGCTTTCTGAGCGACAATTACAAGCAGGTCCATTATGTATCATGGTCCCACAGGGCCGCGCATCTGAGTTGCTGTGTGGGACACACACACAGCGATAGTAAGCCACTTTCTGAGCAATTATGTAGAATCACTCAGAAAGTGGATGAATATTGCTCTGTGTGTGGGGCCCATTAGCTTACCATACCATTCCTTTAAACCGGGATGCTCCTGGATTACACAGGTTCTGTGACTGCAGGATTTTATACTGTATTTATATATAGTTTTCTGGTTTTAGCTCACAGGTACTGTGCTAAACTCGTCAGAGCACATATTATAAATCTCATTAATCAGTGTTCTGAGTGTACGATGGTGACCTTTCCAATTGGGTTACACTCAGTGACAGCCGAACAAGATTTCTTCCGATACAAACTTTATGGATGCGACTTTTAGAATTATTGAAATTCACAGATTTCAGATGACATTTCTCAATGACAGGTAATTATGATGCCTGTAGGTCAACAGCCAAAAAATGGAAACAGACTGTATGCATATGTCTTCCAAATTCCTTTTTTCCTTTCACTCTCTTTTGCATAGCAAACACCCCTCCTAACCTCACTCCTCACCCTAGGGGTGTAACAAAGTAATTGACTTCTCTATTTCTCCCACACAACAACAAATTGAACATGAACACTTACCTGCAGTTCCACTGGCCGGATTCTAGGGTATAGCCCACTCCTCCTGTCAGCTCAGCAAGCGGATTCGGTATGAAATCCCGTCAAAATCCCGAATGCGTCATAATACCGACAAGGACAAAATCCCGACATTTAAAATCCCGACAAGGACAAAATCCCGACATTTAAAATCCCGCCAAGTTCAAAATACTGACATATAGAATGTACAGGTGAGACAGTCAACATGTGTTGACAGGTTGCGAGGTCGACATGGGTTTTTTCACTGTTTTTTTTTTACCCGAATGTCGACACGCTCGACATGGACACAGTTGGAAGTGAACCGCAGCCCCTCGCATCGCTTGATTCGCTCGCAATGCTTCGGACACACTATTTTATTCTCCCACCACTCCCTAGTGGATGGTAGGGCATGAAATACCGCCTGTCGGCACATGTGGGGTGTGTGTGTCACACGGAGGATTCTGAGGAAGCCGCTGACATTGCAAAGTGAGGCGGGGAAACATAAATCCTGATCCGGTACCGGCTATATCCCGCCCAGGTTCTACATGCTCCAAGAGAAGGCTGTTTTATTGGAAAAAAAACAGAAGCCGGGAGAAAAACCTATGGACACCAACTACGTGGGAGGAGATCTCTCCCAAAAAGTGTTGAGCTCCACTGCAAGTATTATAAATTTTAAATATGGCTGCATGATGTGTAAATAACTGAATCGGGACTGTGACTACATTATGAAGTCCGGAATTACCGGCAGAAGCCCAACTAAAATTAGCACGGATAAGAATATCTGAAAAGTCGAATTTATTTACAGTATATTTAAAAAAATAACCTAGAGCTGTGAAAAAGCTCAGGAGAACTGACTCAATTTGTTGATATATCTCACAGTATTCCCGTGTTATAATTTAGATTTAAGCATCATGCCGTTGTAAAAATTATTCTTTTAATTAATTAAGTGGGTTATTTTATGTATCATTAATTTTCAGTTGTGAGAGAGCTCACGATTATATTAATAAGAAATAATATTGTATTTCATAACAGATTGGGATACCGGACGGTATATGTCAGGGGTGTCCAAACTTTTTGCGACGAGGGCCAGATTTGGTGAAGTGTAAATGTGTGGGGGCCGACCATTCAGCCCCCATTCACTCTATGTCCCCCAGCCTGCCCCTTCACTGTATTTCCCCCAGCCTGCCCCTTCTTCACTGTATGTCCCCCATTCACTGTATGTTCCCCACTCTGCACCCATTCACTCTATCCTCCAGCCTGCCCCCCTTCTCTTAATGCCCATCAGTGCCTCCATTCATTGTATGTCCCCAAGCCTGACCCTCCTTCACTGTATGACTCCCATTCACATTAGAGATGTACAGGTTCTGATTTACTCTGATTTGCTCTGATTTCAAAACAGGATCTTATTGGCTATCAACTGTCAACAACTGTCATGTGATTTGGGATTGCCAATAAGATCATGCTTTGGAATCAGAGTAAATCAGAGTAAAACAGAACCTGCACATCTATAATTCACAACATGACCCCCATTCACTATGTACCCCACTCTGCCCCGAATCACTGTATGTCCTCCAGCCTGACCCTCCTTCACTGTATGTCCCCCACTCCCTTCTCTGTATGTTTCCCAGCCCCTTGTGTGCGCCAGAGGAAGGAGAGGCAAAGGTGGCACTGCAAGGACAGGAGATGCTTGGGCTCCCGCTGCTGCCCTCCTCTGCTCTGCATGTTACAGGAGCAAGCTTCCCCCTTGCTGTCCCTCTCCCCAAACACTGCTGTCACTGTGATTGTGGAGTAGGGTGATATACGATTGCAGCAGCAGGGGTAGGACGCCAAACACATCTGACTGTGGCAACTGGCACCTCCTCACTGCAGCAGACAGCAAGGTAAAGGCCCGCTCGCCGGGCCCCACCTTTAGTGTCTTGTGCTTCCCATATCTGATGCTCTGCCCGCTTCCAGTTGGAGGCTGCGGGCTGCTTGAAATGACAGCATGGGCCACAATTGGCCCCCGGGCCTGACTTTGGACATGCCTGGTATATGTGAATTATTGTGTAATATTCTAAATACAAATACATTTGGTTTTAATAAAATAAATGAATTACCTTCACAAGCGCTGCTTTCCATTTGTTTTTTGCCTTTTCTATCTCTAGAGGCTGAGTACCCCTAATTAGCAGCTGCATAGTAAAAGTAATTGTGAATCTGCGTAGTCCACTACTGTAGAATTTATTACAGTACTGTATGTGTCTGTTGGATGTGTTGGCAGTTGATCATACAAGTTATAAATGTTTCATTTATGCTCCATATGAATTGCATTATACTACCGTATCATTAGTTATTTATCTGTTTTCATTGAAGTGTGTGCTACATTGTACAGTAACAAAGAAAAAAAAGATGTGCCGATGTCTGTTTTTCAGTATAATAATTGTGATGAATTTCCTGTCTGAAGTTCGTCAGATTGATAGGATGTCATTTAGTATTTCGTTTTTTGTTCATGGTTATGTTGTTTGAAATGTCTGTTACACTTTGGTACACAATTATTTCCTGACGTCTGTAACTTGGTGTAATGATCCACAACAATACATCCAAAACACACATTCTCAGCACATCTTATATTCTAGGCCTGATTCAGAGATTTAAGCAAATTTATTTGCAGTTGTATTTCATTACACAGCAGCTGTATGAAAATATTCAAATATTACAGCCTCTTGGATTTCTATTAAGACATCTACTGGAGGTGTCTAAGATCAAATGCACATGGGTCAAACAGAAACCTTTTGACTAATCCTGTGGTTGCACACAATGGCCAAAGGAATTGAGAGGAATCTATGTCTGAGCTTCCACCCCACCTTCAACTATTCAATATAGTAATTGACTGTCAAACGTAGTTACTGTCATTGCAAGACATTCCGCTTCACATTCACATTGCAATAGTTTGTCTATCTTTAAAATGCTGTTACTTTACTTCTATGATCTACTATCATGTTTAAAAAACAGATAATGGAGCGGTAACATTTTGTTTTTAATTAATTCTTGCCCTAACTTTGCATACGTGGATGACGTCAGAAATTTTTTTTTTCCCATAGGTCATAAACAGTCCATAGAAGTATATTTCTCCCAAAAACATTATATACATCTAGTCATTTGGAAGTTGAGGAGCCTACATATTACATGCGCTAAGCGGCTTATTTACTAAGAGTTTTGTTGAAAATTAGATGTTGCCCATAGCAACCAATCAGAATCTACTTCTTATTTATTTAGCAACTTTTAGAAAATAATACATAGAATATGATTGGTTGCCCATAGCAACATCAATCTTCAATAGAACTCCCATCTTAGTAAATAAACCCCTGAGTCTTTGGTTTTTCACTCAATGCTCATTTCCTTGATGTTACATTTAGATAATACATACACTAACACTCAAAAGTTTGAGGTCACTTAAAAATGTCCTTATTTTTTAAACAAAAGCACTGCTTTGTTCAATTAAATTAACATTAAATTAATCAGAAATACACTCTATACATTGTTAATGTGGTAAATGACTATACTAGATGCAAACATCTTGTTTTTAAAGGAAAATCTACATACTGTAGGTACAGTATATAGGGGCTTATTTCCAGCAACCATCACTACAGTGCTGTAATGGTGTTCTAATGGTCCATTTTCTTTGCTAATCGCGTTAGAAGACTAATGGATGATTAGAAAACCCTTGTGCCATTACGTTAGCACAAATTAAAATGGGTTTGCTCATTAGACAAGCTATAAAAGTGGCCTTCATTTGAGTTGAGTATATGGAGCATCACATTTGTGGGTTCCATTATATGATCAAAATGTCCAGAAAAAGAAACTTTCCTGTGAAGCTCGACAGTCTATTCTTGTTCTTCAAAATGGAAGCTATTCCATGTGAGAAACTGCCAAGAAACTGAAAATTTTACTACAATGGTGTCTACTACTCCATTCAGAGAACAGCACAAACAGACTTTAACCAAAGTAGAAAGATAAGTTAGAGGCCCTGGTGCCCATTTTAGCAAGAAGACAAGTACATTAGAGTCTCTAGTTTGACAAATAAATGCCTCACATGTCCTCAACTGGCAGCTTCATTAAATGGTACATGTAAAACTTCATCAAATGGTACCTGCAAAATGACAGTGAAGAGGTAACTCCAGGATGCTGGCCTTCTAGGCAGAATGGCAAAGAAAAAGCCATAGCTGATACTGGCCAATAAAATGAAAAGATTAATATGGGCAAAAAGAACACAAACATTGGACAGAGGACGATTGGAAAAAAGTGTTATGGACAGACAAATTGAAGTTTGAGGTTTTTGGATCACACAGAAGAACATTTTTGAGACGCAGAACTACTTCACTAAAAAGATGCTGGAAGAGTGCCTGATCCATCTGTCAAGCATTGTAGGGGTAATGTGATGGACTGGGGCTGCTTTGGTGCTGGTAAAGTGGGAGATTTGTACAAGGTAAAAGCGATTTTGAATAAGGAAGGTTATCACTATTTTACAACACCATGCCATACCCTGTGGACAGTGCTTAATTGGAGCCAATTTTCTCCTCCAAAAGGACAATGACCCAAAGCACACTTGCAAATTATGCAAGAATTATGGAAGAAGCAGGCAGCTGATATTCTGTCTGTAATGGAGTGGCCAGCGCAGTCACCATCTCAAACAGGGCCGGCGCCACCACTAGGCAGGATTAGGCATTTGCCTAGGGCGCCGGCCACTGGAGGGCGTTAGTCGGGAGCAGGGACCCCCCTTCCCCCCCCGGTGGAATGACTTGGCGGCATCCCGCCTGCCCACCTGCCGCCTCAACCCCGCAGTGGAGCGATGCAGCAACAGCGGCCGCATCGCACCCGGCAACCCAAGCCAGCACTCCCCCAGTGAAGTGACCGCATCACCCCCACCCCTGTATCGGCGCGGCATCGCAAAGCCCCCCCCTCCGGTGGAGCGGGTGGGCGCCGGGGCCTAGCACCGGCCCTGATCTCAAACCCATTGATCTGTCGTGGGGGCAACTTGACCATATGCTACACAAGAAGTGTCCACCAAGCCAATCCAATGTGGGTGACATTTCTTCTGATTACCTCAACAAATAAACAGCTAGAATACCAAAAGTCCGCAATGCTGTAATTACTGCAAAGGGCGCATTCTTTGACGAAAGCAAAGTTTGAAGGACAAAAATATTATTACAAATAGAAGTCATTATTTCTAACCTTGCCAATGTCTTGACTATATGTTCTATTCATGTTGCAACTCATTTGATAAACAAAAGTCCGTTTTCATGTAAAACACAAAATTGTCTGGGTGACCCCAAACTTTTGAACGGTAATGTACCTTAGTTCCTTGGCAGGTTGTTAAGCTTTCTATGAGTAAAAACACAATGTAAATCATTTTTTATTTGATGCTGGGGCAAAACGATAAACAGACAAAAAAATGAACAATTATATATAATATAATTATAATTAACAAAAATGATAACTTTATATTATATATTTATATATATATATAGGCGACAAGTCGGAGCAGCACTCCTTAGTTGGAGTCAGGTGCGGTGCCTGCCATGGTATCCCCACAAGGATCCGACATAAACAGCAAGGTAGTGGTAGCACTCGCTATCAAGAAACTTTGTCCGTTTGAAAATTTCTTGATAGCGAGTGCTACCACTACCTTGCTGTTTATATATATATATATATATATATATATATAATATATATAGAGAGAGAGAGAGAGAGAGAGAGAGAGAGAGAGAGAATGCAATGTCTTACTATCTGTTTAACAGCAACTACATATATCTCACTATAGGTCCTGTTTCAAGGAACACTAATAGGCCACTTTGCGACTGTATGTATCCATACGATTTTGAGGCGGGCGCTGAAGTCATGAAACCGCCTCGTACAGGCAGGGGTATGCTTGCATTCACTGGGGCCCACCCATTATTTATATGGGCGCACCCACTGTTTTGTTTGCATGCCACTATGCTAGAGGACCACACGCACAATGTACTGTGCACATGCGTGGCTTATCAATGTTCAGATGGACTGTGAATTCACAACCCTCAAAGCAGATCTGAATCAGGTCCGCACCAGCAGCCTGATCGGTAAGAAGAAAGGTGTGTATTATGTTAAGCTCAGAAAAAAACAATGATTGCTTGGCATTTAAATTCAGTATCTGAGATATTACACAAACTTTGTTTCATGTTTTGAAACCTTGTTTCATGCACAAATAAAATATAATTGTGTGTATTTCATGTGTTTCATGTGTTTATACAACATAAATGCAAGATGCCTCATTCAAATATAAAAATATTCTGAAATACGATATAAACCCTTATCCAAAATTCTTCTGGTCCCGAGCATTTTGGATAGGGGATACTCAACCTGTACCTGTTATTGTTCCTACAGTATTATTACCATAAACAACATTCATTGCCAATCATTTCCAGTGTAAAATGGCAGCTTTATTCATGAGGGAGGGACATTCCATCAAAAACATGCAAGATTTGGATTTTAGTTCTGAGATCTGACACCAACGTGGGACTTGGTTGTACTTGCTTCTATTCACAACTGCCACATCATGAAATTTATTGTACTTGCTTCTATTCACAACTGCCACATCATGCAATTTACTAATACACTGATTCCACTAAATCATGGTATCTGCAGAATCAATAAAAACTAAAAATCACAAAGGTCATTGATGTTTTGAAAGATCAATAACCATCTCTACCAGAGGTACAGGGCATATTCATAGGCTATTAATTGCCAAACATACTGTATATGTTAAATTAAATGAGAGGAAGGAATTACCACAGTAAATGAAACAATTTAATGATTAATAAAAAATCATTAAAAAATAGACATAAGCATAATCAAATACATATAATCAATAAAATTACACTTAAAATAGCATGCAATTGAATTATTGAATTCTCCGCTTTGAAATGGGTTTAGGGAAAGGCACCCCACTGATCCTTATTTGTGTGTGGATCCTGTTCCTGTTGGACACCAATGGACAATGTAATATAGGGGGGACAGTCTGTGTCACTCACATATCTAGGAAAGTCCCACTGCTGCAAGCTGCGCTTGAAGTTGTCCCCGTGAAGTTATCGTGCTGTCCTCAGATCTCCTTTTAGATATCCCCAGTCAGTCTTAGGGTGACATTCTATGGGATGAGATTTGTGTTATTTGGCGAAATTTTCGCAAAAAAAACAGCCGAAATCCCGTTTTCGCATATTTAATGAGATGCGAAAAACTGCAAAAATCGCCAATTTTGCCGCGAAATCGCTCTTTTATAAAGTGCGATTTTAGCTCGCGCCGGAACTCGCATCCAGATGTTTTCCCATTGAAAAGTATACAAATCGCATATTTAATGAGATGCGAATTTGGGGATTGTGTCTTAAATTCACCAAAAAATCAGACCAGGTTTTGATATGCAAGTTGGCCAGAACCCTGCACAGATCATTGAGATCTGTGCATGGTTCTGTGGTAAAAAATGTGTTTTGTTTTTTTTGTTTTTTTTAAATTGCGTGGGGTCCCCCCTCCTGAGCATAACCAGCCCCGGGCTCATTGAGCCGGACCTGGTTCCAAAAATACGGGGGACAAAAAATCTGGGGGTTCCCCGTATTTTGAAACCAGCACCGGGCTCCAACAGCCCGCAGTGTCATGCCACAGCCGGGGTACACTTTTTACATAAGGTCCCCCGGCCGTACCATGAGCACCGTGGCTGGTCAGCCTTGGACGGGGTACCTGGAGGAGTGGGGACCCCCCCAATAAAGGGGTCCCCCCCCAGGCTTCACCCGTCCAGGGCTGAAGCCCGGGCTGTCACCGGCGTCCCTGGCCAGTGGACTCCCACCTGATGGGGTTAAATCTTTCATCCTAACATTGCTTTATACAGGAGAACTACAAGTACCAGCAGACCTCCCCCGCAGGCTGGGACTTGAAAAACCCAGCATGCGGGGCATTAATGGGCCCACTAGGACTTGTAGTCCACCTGTAAAAATAATGTTAAAAGAAAACACACACACAGAACAGTAAAACTTTATTACATACACACACACACACACACACACCTCACTTTTACAACAATATACTCACTGATCCAGGATCCAGCACTGGTCTCCCTTCTGCAGCAGAGCCGGCTACCCACGCACTGACAGCGGGGACAACCGTCTTTCTCCGATGCAGCTAACAGCTTCTGTCGCTTTTTCCCAGCGCAACAGAGGCTGAGAGCGTCTTCGGCTTATGCGTCTCCATGGAGACGCAAAGCTCAGCCAATCAGGGCTGTGCTATGCGTCTCCATGGAGACGCATCGCCCAATCACGCTCTCAGCCTGTGTCGCGCTGGGACAACGCGACAGAAGCTGTTAGCTGCATCGGAGACAGCCGGTTGTCCCCGCTGTCAGTGCGGGGGTAGTCGGCTCTGCTGCAGTAGGGAGACCAGCGCTGGATCCTGGATCGGTGAGTATATTGTTGTAAAAGTGAGGTGTGTGTGTGTGTGTATGTAATAAAGTTTTACTTTTCTGTGTGTGTGGTTTCTTTTAACATTCTTTTTACAGGTGGACTACAAGTCCCAGCGGGCCCATTAATGCCCCGCATGCTGGGACATGTGGTTCTCCAAGTCCAAGCCTGCGGGGGGAGGTCTGCTGGTACTTGTAGTTCTCCTGTATAAAGCAATGTTAGGATTGAAAGATTTAACCCCATCAGGCCGGCGTCCACTGGCCATGGACGCCGGTGACAGCCCAGGGCTTCAGCCCTAGACGGGTGAAACCTGGGGGGGGGACCCCTTTATTGGGGGGGTCCCCACTCCTCCAGGTACCCCATCCAAGACTGACCAGCCACGGTGCTCATGGTACGGCTGGGGGACATTATGTAAAAAGTGTCCCCCGGCTGTGGCATGACACTGCGGGCTGTTGGAGCCCGGTGCTGGTTTCAAAATACGGGGGACCCCCAGATTTTTTGTCCCCCATATTTTTGGAACCAGGACCGGTCCAAGAGTCCGGGGCTGGTTTCAGAAATACGGGGGACCCCTACGCTTTTTGTCCCCTGTATTTTTGGAACCAGGTCCGGCTCAATGAGCCCGGGGCTGGTTATGCTCAGGAGGGGGTACCCCACGCAATTTTTTTTTTTTTTATACAAACCCAAAATCGCACATATGCTCAAATTCGCACATTTTCATGCCTAAAAATCGCCCATTATCGCACTCAATCGCACTTTTCTTGCCGGAACACGCACCTGATTAAATATGCGAATCCAAGGCAAAAATGCGATTTGAAAAAAGTGCGATAATGGGCAAAAAACTGACGTGCGAAAAACTCTTATCCCATAGAATGTCACCCTTAGTGTCCACTTTTGGGTCCTGGTTCAGGGTCCGTTCAGAGCAAATTTGTTTGTAATCCACAGTCCACGTTCAAGGGTATAGTGGGGCTGCTGTAGCCTGATGTGTTTCCTGGGGGGCTCCCAGCTTTTTTAGAGATGGTCGCTGATGAAAAGGACACACTGCCGGCAGAAGAGGCAGGGGAAGTCGCTGGTCGGAGGAGCATGCTCCTCCGACCAGCGACTATTAGGGGGCTGAAAATGACCACTTTGCCAGCGATTTATGCCCATGTGTACAGAGCTTTAGTGCATCTGGACCAGAATCCAATTGGTTACTATGGGCAACATACCATTCTCAATAGAGCTCCCATGTAGACTACTGTTGTCATATAAAATCAGAAGAAGCTCCACAATACTTTTACTGATGACTTGGTTAAACATAATCTCTTCACTCTAGTGAATCTTTGTGACAAACCCTTAGCTAATATGTAAGATACAAAGATGTCAGTGACATGAGTTCATCCCAGTTTCCCGGAGGCAAGCTACATGTTGGTGCCCCCTCCCCATGCCTGATTAATATATATATATATATATATATATATACCCACAATAGTGCTATCCGGCGCCCTTAACATTCAAATGGAAATATTCCGTCTCTCTAATAATACAAATGCAATTGTCAAAACATATATAACATTTATTAAAACACTTAAAATGATTCCAATTCTTGTCTGAGATGTATTTTCATAAGGTTATGCATACAACATGTGCCCGACGCGTTTCGTCTCGTTGCGAGACTTCATCAGGGGGTGCATATATTTAGAATGAATCTTATGATGGTTCAAGGTAGGATTACCTAATGGTCACATATAGGTGTAGTTCCTTTAATCAGCTTAGATGTTTCTTTAACACCCTTTTTTTGTGTTAGATGGATCCCCTATTTAGGGTATAACCCTGTAATTGGACGTATGGTGGGACTACTAATTTCTTAGTTGTTCCTCTTACTGAGGGTTTCCCTTGGGGGAGGTAAAGTACCCTTTATGGGGTGGGATTAGATAGACCCTTGGTTAACAAACCAGATTAAGTCCCTCAATTAGCATAGGTCCTAATTATGACCAAAGTTGGAAATAGTCCTCTAAGTAGTACGGAGCTATTATCCAGGCCCTTGATTTTCATAAAATATTTTTCAGAACATAGAATTTTATCCTTTCCTATATAGAAGGTGCATGTGCTCAAACCAAACCTCAGCCTGCAAGTCGACTTGCAGGCTGAGGTTTGGTTTGAGCACATGCACCTTCTATATAGGAAAGGATAAAATTCTATGTTCTGAAAAATATTTTATGAAAATCAAGGGCCTGGATAATAGCTCCGTACTACTTAGAGGACTATTTCCAACTTTGGTCATAATTAGGACCTATGCTAATTGAGGGACTTAATCTGGTTTGTTAACCAAGGGTCTATCTAATCCCACCCCATAAAGGGTACTTTACCTCCCCCAAGGGAAACCCTCAGTAAGAGGAACAACTAAGAAATTAGTAGTCCCACCATACGTCCAATTACAGGGTTATACCCTAAATAGGGGATCCATCTAACACAAAAAAAGGGTGTTAAAGAAACATCTAAGCTGATTAAAGGAACTACACCTATATGTGACCATTAGGTAATCCTACCTTGAACCATCATAAGATTCATTCTAAATATATGCACCCCCTGATGAAGTCTCGCAACGAGACGAAACGCGTCGGGCACATGTTGTATGCATAACCTTATGAAAATACATCTCAGACAAGAATTGGAATCATTTTAAGTGTTTTAATAAATGTTATATATGTTTTGACAATTGCATTTGTATTATTAGAGAGACGGAATATTTCCATTTGAATGTTAAGGGCGCCGGATAGCACTATTGTGGGTATTTAGGTTTGGTGAACCCTACTAGTAGAGGGTCAAGTGTGACTGGCGACCTGATTTCTAGAAACCAATAATAGCGCGGTATAGGAGATTTGGGTTGATATATATATATATATATATATATAATCCAAGGTTTCTCTATTGAGAAGTAGGCACTCTCCTTATGCAAATAAAGCAATTCCAATAAAATCCAATATGCGATTTATTCATCCAGTTTAAATGTATATTGTGCCTATTAAAGCCCCACTAAAAAAGCAGAACTACCAATCCCAAGGCATTTCCTTCAAGCTGGCCATCAAATTTCCAGTCTCCGATGTCGATTGATAGATTGGATACCACTTCCGGTTCGAGGAGGGGATAGAGGATTACTACTGAGGAAAAGAGAAAGTCGGTGGATATTCCGACTGGGAACACTAGCGCCCAATGGACTAAATGAGAATAATCCATTGAACATTTTTCTCAAATAATATTTATCTGTGTTTTACAGTGTAGCCATCCTCCCATATCAGCCAGAATCCACCTCTGTACCCTTAGTTTTAGTTAGTCATTTATAACATTACCAATTTATATATAAAGTTGTACTCTTGAGTCTGATCATAGAGTTCTTTAGTTAACCATTTCCCTTGCCTATATAAAATAAAAACAAAGAAAAACATATGTACTTAAAAATTATGACACTAGTAGTCATCTACAAAAACATAAAACTAACATAAAAATAAAATAAAAATAAAAAATATATAAAAATGGAAATATAATTTCTCTGAAATAGAGTGCTAGTCTTTAATCTTTAATATATAATTCAACCCCATTATAAAATAAAACATTTTCTAAAAAAAAAAATTTCTATACACCATTTTTCCATTTCAGCCCCTAATGGTCATTATTTAGCCTCTAATAGTCATTTTTCAATTTTTGTATTTAGCCAATTCCCCTATATAATATTAGTACAGAATACCAGTCTGTTTATACATTGTTCTATGTGAGTTTTCCATTTCTAGCATACCCATGTTCTTTTAAAATCAATTTGTTTAAATGTCCATTTATAATATAGGGCAGCATGGCCCTTAATAAATCAGTAATGTAATTCCCCATATAATTCATTTATAAGGAGCATTTGGGTATAGCGTTGATGGGGTCTCCCGGAACCCCGGCTTCCCTGTGTTAAAATAAATCTACTAATATATATACATATATAAGTTGATGTCTAATATACATATGAAATTGAGAGCACACAACTATTAACTTCCGGTCCCGATGTGCGCTCCAAAATTGCGTCTCACATAAGGATACACGCTGAGGACCCGCTTCTGGGTTTCTCATGCGTGTCACATGTGGTCCAAAACCCGACCGCACTTCCGGCAATGGGGCTTCCGGTCTAGGACAGGAAGTCCGGCGCCGGCGCCCGTGGCGGGAGATCTCCCGGTCCACGTGATGCATTAATGAGATCCACACAGGGTATATAAGCCGGGCACGGTGTCCTCCTGTCCAGGGAGGTTCTTCATCTTTGCCTTTGATGACCAGTATTTTGCCTTGATGTTATCTTTGACACATGTAAGTGAACATGTTTGTATTTTTTGTTTGTGCACTTTGTAATGGTGGTGATATTATGCACTCACTATGTTGTTTGCATGTTGATTCCACCTATTGCAGGCTCCTTGATAAAGGTCCGCATACAATGGACCGAAACGTCAGGGCTTTAATGGGCACAATATACATTTAAACTGGATGAATAAATCGCATATTGGATTTTATTGGGATTGCTTTATTTGCATAAGGAGAGTGCCTACTTCTCAATAGAGAAAAATTGGACTACAATTGGTGTTCATACCTATGGGCATGAACCCCGTGTAGGCACCCCACCAGTTATCCCCCTACTAACCCTGTGAGAGTGCGGTCTTCCACAGAATCTATGGTTCTAGTTAGGTTGGAACGCAGACAGCGGAAGTCTGCGTCCCACCGTCACCGGATATCACGACGCCGGCACTTCCGGGTTGTCTCTATGAGGATGGAACGCTGACTGCGGAAGTCTGCGTTCCACCTCCCGTTCGGCAGATATGCAATATAATTCCGGACACTGCACTTAAGTTGGAACGCAGACAGCTGCAGTCTGCGTTCCACTATTCACTACGAGCACCTTTAACGTTATCATTCCACTCAGGAGTACACTTCCGCATCCGGTAACACTAGGTGGAACGCATACATGACGAATATGCGTTCCATCGTCGTATTATATTTAGTTACTCCTCTATCTTCATTATTTTGTCCTCTTTATCCCCTCCACTTATATCTACATTATCACCTTAAGTCCCCACTTCGTCGGTAGGCTTGTAGCGCCATATATAATGTTATTAAGACTCATTAGGATTGTTTACAAACCGGAAATAGGGTTCTAACCCTTTCCCTATATAAGAGGGCTGCTTATGTCCATTCATTCTATCCTGGTTCGCAGTGGAGTAAGCATCCATATTCGCCTACTGCGGTGAGTGCTAACATTTTGGGTGTATATGTTAATTTATTTTCTGTATCCCTGAGACTTATGTCTATTCATTCATTTGGTCTAAATCCCTTCAAGCATTTAACTAGAAATGTGGTTCATTGTGTCGCCTGTATTGTGCCCCTGAGCGTTAACATTATGAGACTGAGCTGTGACTGAATTGTATGAACTGTCTCTTTTTCCATTCAATGTATATTTTAAAAGATATATGTATATACATTTATTCTATGAAGCCTCATTGTATGAGCCTTTCGTTATATTGTTCTCATTTTTTCCACCCACTATGCATTTCGAAAGATATATGTATATAAATTTATATGGGGAAGCCTTATTGTATGAGTCTTCTCTTATACTGTCCTTAGTGAGATGGTATCTCACGTCCATGAATTTATATGCTGCACCCCTTTAATGGTGACTCCGCCCCCTGGCATTTTTTACCTCTTTTCATTAGCATTTAACTAGAAATGTGGTTCATTGTGTCGCCTGCATTGTGCCCCTGAGCATTAACATTATAAGACTGAGCTGTGACTGAATTGTATGAACTGTCTCTTTTTCCATTCAATGTATATTTTAAAAGATATATGTATATACATTTATTCTATGAAGCCTCATTGTATGAGCCTTTCGTTATATTGTTCTCATTTTTTCCACCCACTATGCATTTCGAAAGATATATGTATATACATTTATATGGGGAAGCCTTATTGTATGAGTCTTCTCTTATACTGTCCTTAGCGAGATGGTGTCTCACGTCCATGAATTTATATGCTGCACCCCTTTAATGGTGACTCCGCCCCCTGGCATTTTTTACCTCTTTTCCAGCATTATAAGTTTTTAGTATGCCTCAAAGGGTTACTGATATATTATTTTTTGGATTATACTTCTGTAGGATTCTATTGTATCTGATTTTATTTGCTGAGTGTGAGAAAGGAAGCCCTTTCCCTCTAGCCTGTGGGTTAAACCCACACCTTGGATCCCACTCCCTTGGTATGTACGGTTACTCTTTATTGTTTCTAAGAGCTCATTTGTTATAACATTTGGGACTTATCCATGAATATTTATTACCTGTAGGTTATATACACCTTCTTGTCCTCTGAAGGAGTTATATTTGGATTTTTATCCTTGGCGTTAAACTTCCGTATCCACCCACACTGGTATGTGTATTTTCAGTTCCATCATCCATTGCTTGCTCCTCCATCTTTATTCTTTTCTAAACCTAGTATTTAATCATTTTTTAAATTGTCCATCAATCTGATGTCTAAATGCATTATTGCAGATTTTAACTGTACGTGTAAAGGAACATTGTCCATTATTGCCTTTGTCTGGATTTCTGGCCGTATCTGGCCATGGTATGTACAAATTATGTAAGATGAAATATTTTTTTTTTATGTATTTAAAATCCATTTTGTACATAGTTTTTGCCAACATTCCCTTTTCTGTACCACTTTTTAGCCTTTGCCCCTGATGAAGTCGTGTAGACGAAACGCGTTGGGCTTCCAATAAAGAACTGCTTTTTACATTCGAGGTCTTCGGTATTATTTTGAAGTATACGAACACTCCGTCTGAATATAAGTGACCGCAGGATCACACCAATTTGGGACTATTTACCCTTTCTGGCTAGGTGGTACCATTTGAGCGCACTCTGGACACCCCCCTTTTTGTGCATTCTATCTTCTGTCTCTCACTAACAGGAGAGTCGTTCCAGAGGTGCAGCTGGTCGAAAGACCCACTCTAAGCGCAATTCCTGACCACATTGTTTTATATATATATATATATATATATACTGTATATATATATATATATATATATATATATATATATATATATATATCCTAAAAACTTCAAATTAGGTTTCACGGATGCATTACCTTGACATATCCTTAACCCCCAAAAACAACCTAACCGAAAAGACAGAAATTAACAAATAACAAAAATAAATAACGAATGAAAAAAAACAGAGTAATATCTATATACATACATCTATAGAACACACACATATATATATATATGTCCCCCTCAGCACTGCTCCTCTGTCCCACCCTGCCCCCACAGCACTGCTCCTCTGTCCCCCACCCTACCCCACAGCACTGCTCCTCTATCCTCCTCCTGCCCCCACAGTACTGTGGTCCCACTCAGCACTGCTCCTCTGTCCCCCACCCTGCCCCCAGCACTGTATGCTCCTGTCCCCCTCACTGCCCCAGCAGCACTACTCCTCTTTCTTTGCCACCACAGCCCCCCCCCCCCCGCACCCAGCCACCAATTTTATGTCTAAACCACACACCCCCCTTCCAGGATCTTTTAATTTCCTCCCCTACTCACAGCTCTCCCAGGCTCTGTTTATCCCTCCGTTTTACACATAGAGCAGTTTCCACACTGCACACCCCACCCCACCATTCACGGGGCAGTTACTCACAATTAATTGAGGCGCACGGCTACAGGCATGCAGCTGCGTTTAGTCCCCAACTATATGGATGGATGGAGTCTACATGATCGCTGCTGCTAAGGCTGGCGCCCTGTGGCAGATGTCTTCATTGCCTCCAGGAGTTCCGCCACTGTGAAGAGTGATCATTTCTACCTGAACAATATAAATTGATTGAAACAACCTTGAAAGACTATGGGCGGGATGTATTAACAAACATAAACGCCCCTCGCCACGCACCCACCTCGATGCTAGCGCATATGTACTAACATATGCGGCTAGCATCACAGTGTGGTGACGGAGTCCCCCCGCTATATTTATTTATTTACAGTTTCTTATATAACGCAGCAGATTACGTTGCGCTTTACAAACCTGTGATGTGGTGTGCTGTGGGGTATCCGTCACCTCCTGGGCTATGCGGCGGTACCCGGCTTCTCCCCCTCCCCCCTGCAGGTGAAAGGACATCCCCGGCTGTTATATGCTGCTTGGGGAGGAGGAGCAGAATGGAGGATGGGGAGGGGGGTAGGAGTCTGCCCGCCCCCCCATATGCTTCGATAGGTTATCACCACCCAAAGGTGACGATACTCTGCCCTGTGATGACGCGGCGGCCGGATATTAGTACATTGGAGTTTTACCACATTTTCGTCTTAGTACATTCCGCCCTAAAGGCTCTCATATACTATAAAGGAGGGTTGGAGTAAATTGCGCTGCTGTTTATATGATCTTAGTATCTGTAACACATTGGCTGTCTAAAAAGGAATGAATCTTGGACACACTGTTACTTTTGGAAAAAATGTTTATCACAAATCAATAAAAATATATTACATACAAATACACAGAATATAAAACAAGGCAATTTTAAAAAAGGAGAATGGGATCCCAATCAGTTATTTGTAGTACCTTTGGTATAATATCAGCAATAATTTTTCCTCCGGTAAGATTAAATATGAGGGTAATTCTCCTGCAATTTGATGAAAAATATGCAGAAGGAGTCGAGCAATGAAATAAGGTTCCAATTTAGGCAGAATAATATTGCATTAGAAGCTGGTTAGTAACTTATAATAGATACAGTCACAGAATTGGTAGTATGCTCACCCTTACGGCTGACCTCGATCCCCTGGATGTATTTTGGGGAAAGGAGTAGTGTGCAGCAGCTGATGGCCGGCAGCTCGAATGGAGGGAGAGCTGCACTTCAGCTGGGACGTTTAGGTGCACCTGACAGTATGCCGGGGTGAGTTTAGCCAAGTGAAAATGCTCAAACAACGTGTAGCGTGGAATGGCTGACAGCTTGTCGGCAGATGAGGTACTCTGCTCCCCTGACGGGCATGCACTGGTGACGATACACCGCGGCAGGTCTCAATCCCCTTGATGTGGCGTGGGGAGAGGGACAGGGTGCAACAGCTGATGTCCGGCGGCTCGGAAGAGGGGAGAGCCGCGCTTCAGCGGGATGGTAGGTGTGCACCTGTCTGAGTGCGCGGTTGTGCTTGTATCCAGCCGGGCAGCGTGGAGCGGCTGGTTGCCGGTGGTAGGAGGAGACTCACGTTTGCACGGAGAGGCAGGGAGGCGAGTGGGATGTTTGCTGATGGGATCACCGTCTCAGGTGTGTAGATTGCGTCAACACGTTTCGTTCCGTGGTTTGGCTAGGAACTTTATCAAGACGAGTATCTGTGTTCACTGAACAAACTTTATTTATAGGTCTGTGATGAATTGAGTCATTAATTAATTAATTGGATAATTGAAATGATCTGTGTTCCTTTGCGCTGTGTATCTAACAGTGCAAGGCAAATAGTACAATTTATACACATTTAAATTTTACATAGCACAGTGCGTCCAATAAGAGCTTGAATCAAAAATTAAACATATATATGCATAAAAAAATCTGGTACGTCTAAATGGCAAGGAGTAGAGTAAGAAATGAGAGAGAAGTTTAATATTTAATTTCAATTGCTATTATTAATTATAAGGTTAAATAAATAAATAAATAAACCGGACTAGTGTGCGCTCAGTATGGCGCCTGTCACACCAGGGGGCTCAGTCGACGAGACTGAGACCTCTGGTGGGGACCTGGACCGGTGAGGTTGGAGAGGACCTTTGCGCATGGAGTGCGCGACAGTGCACCCAGAGCCAATAAGCAGTCAGAGGTAAAATACAACCGGAGTTTATTTGCAGATGGTTGTAATATAAACAGACAGTAAAGTATGCAGGAGAAATGACAGAGTTCATGCAGATTGCAATACTTTACAGATGTGATGATATGTGGGATCGATGGTGGAACATCGGATGTGAAGACTGTGGGTCCGGAGTGACGGACGGAAGACTTGAGCTTGACTGTGGGTCCGGAATGACGGACGGAAGCTTGGTTTGGAGATCCGGAATATCGGACTATCGATGATGATGTGGGAACATCGGATTCGGGTATCGGATATGGAAGATGACTGTGGGTCCGGAATGACGGACGGGAGATGACTGTGGGTCCGGAATGACGGACGGAAGCAGGAGATCCGGAATATCGGACTAACGATGGAACATCGATGGTGGATGATGCTGGAGCATCGGAAGGACCAGAGTCCCGGAGCTAGGCTTGGTCGCTGGGCTGTAGAGGCAGGATCACAGGCGATGGAATAACCTGGACTTCACAGGAGATGGAACAACCTGGAACACACTGCAGCATGGAAGACAACACCAGCAGAGAAATACACTTGCACGGAGACAAGGACAGCTGACCATACACTGGAGACAACTGAAGCACTAGCAATGGTTCTGAGAGCTCCCAGCATACTTATCCCCACTGGGTGGCCAGGATTGGCCGAGGAAGTATGACAGGGAGATCAGAACCAACAGGATTGGACAGCACAGACATGTGACTGGGAAGAACATGGCAGCCCCCATGTCTGCTATGGCGGGAAAGTGTGTTTGTGCACACCATGCTGGATACTGGGAGCAATGGCGGCGGACAGGTGGATTGCCGTGCACTGGGGACTGTCACTGGGAGACAGGACGCCGGCAGGGATGACGTCTGGACCGCAAGCTGAACCTGCGGAGGCACTTAGCCGGTAGGAAAGTCTGTCTGACAGCTCGGATCGTGACAGCGCCAATGTTATACTGAATTATTAATATTTAGATTAATCGGACATAATGAACTGTATTCTACAAATCTCAGTAAGTACATGATAATAAGAATTATATATACATCTATATAAAAATCAAACATATACATGCTAATAAAAAATATATAGAATATATAGTAGTATTGAACAAAAACGGGAGAGTATATATGCAAATAAATATAGGTGGTATATATAGCATATACAAAGTCATAAAAAATATATATATATAAACACATACACATGTGCATTATTACACACGCACACATGTACATATGTATACAAAACATATAAACATATATAAAAAGAATAATATCAAAATAATAGACAATCAATAAAGACAGAGAAGAGGGAAAACAGATTATTTATTTAATCTACAATGCAGAGAAGTATGTATATATACAGAGTAATCCCTTATAATATCCTGATTTTTGATTAGAGATTATAGGGATAGAATCAATCTAAAGCAATGCTCGGGCATAATTATGTCCGTTAAAAGACAAATTTACAAATTTTTATTATATTAGTATCATAATTATAAATAAAAATGGTCTATATCGAGAGACAAGGTTATGTATAGATTTATACAGTTAGTAGTATCCCAAGAGAGAGCTATTGGAGAACATTTGTATTCATGTAACTTATACAGATATGGGTGGCACGTTTACTTCATTTGTTTGTAATTTCAATTAGCCCTTAACCCCTTCCCGACAATTGACGTACATTTACGTCATGGTCGGGAAGTACTTCCCGACACATGGCGTAAATGTACGTCATGGCTTGTAACTGTCACCGCGTCTATAGACGCGGTGACAGTTTCAACATGTCTGCTGTCCCTGACAGCAGACATGTCCGTGCATGCCCAGGGGGGGCTGCGATGCCGCCCCCCCCCCGTCGGCGATCGCTGTGATTGGCTGTTCAGTGTGAACAGCCATTCACAGCGTTTTCCTGTGTCACCGGCGAATAACGTTCGCCGGTGACACGGGATCGGAGGTGATTGGTGCTGTAAAGTACAGCACCAATCACCACCGGGTGTAAGGGTGACACTGGTGTCACCCCACCTCACCCCACCTGCCCCCAAAAGGCTGTGATTGGTCCGTTGGAACGACGGACCAATCACAGCCATTACACCACATACAAAATACCAGAGACAGCCCCCCCGTCGGCGATCGCTGTGATTGGCTGTTCAGTGTGAACAGCCATTCACAGCGTTTTCCTGTGTCACCGGCGAATAACGTTCGCCGGTGACACGGGATCGGAGGTGATTGGTGCTGTAAAGTACAGCACCAATCACCGCGGGGTGTAAGGGTGACACTGGTGTCACCCCACCTCACCCCGCCCGCCCCCAAAGGCCGTGATTGGTTCGTCGGACCGACGGACCAATCACAGCCAAGGAGGGGGATTTAAACTAACGGTGACTGCACTGCAGACGCCATTCCGGTCTGGAATTGCGTGCAGTGCGGTCACCGTGCCTAGCTGCCGCAGTATACTGACCTGAACCTTGCCAAATACTTACCTGATCCTTGCAAATACCTTGCCTGATCACTGCTTGTAGTGTGCTGGATGCTTCCTGGATCCTGCTTGTAGTGTGCTGGATGCTTCCTGGATCCTGTTACTTGTGACTTCCTGTGTTGTGAACTTGTGCTGCTGCAGTGTAATAGCGTTAGATAGAGAGAGATAGAGAGATAGAGATAGAGAGAGATAGTGTCAGAGAGTGCTATATTTTGTGCTGCTGCAGTGTGATATAGTTATAGATAGAGAGATAGAGAGAGAGAGATAGAGAGAGATAGAGAGAGAGAGATAGAGAGAGATAGAGAGGCCTAGTGACAGAGAGTGCTATATTTTGTGCTGCTGCAGTGTGATAGTTATAGATAGAGAGATAGAGAGAGATAGAGAGAGAGAGAGAGATAGAGATAGTGACAGATTGTGCTATATATTTTTTATATAACTGACTGCTGCCCCCCCTTTTGTGCTGATCAGTATAAATTAACTGATCAGCAACTTTTTGGGGGCGCAGGTTTTTTTATATATATATATACCTGTCACTGCTGCTGCTGCAGTGTCATAGAGTGATAGATAGTGAGAGATAGAGAGATAGAGAGAGATAGTGACAGAGAGTGATAGAGAGTGCTAAATTTTGTGTCTGCTGCCCCCGCCTTTTGTGCTGATCACTATATCTGAGGTGATCAGCAACTTTTTGGGGGTGCAGAGGTTTTTTTTTTATATATACCTGTCAGTTGCTGCCAGTTGCACTGTCAGTTGCACCAAAGGTTGTGCACCTGCTGCCCCTCACTGGTAATCAGTGTCGCATCACTGATCACCTTTTTTTTTTTTGTGGGTGCTGTGGGGTCTTTTTTTAATTTTTTTTTTTACACACACTGTGATTTTGTGGGTGTCCTGTGGCCACTGTGCGCTGATCAGTGACGTACATCACTGATCAGCTTTTTCGGCACAGGGTTGATCTATTTTTTTTTTTTTTTTTTTATCAAATTCCTGTTGCCTTTGAGCGCTGTTCAGTGACGGACGTTACTGACCAACATCTGTGCTCAATTTTTGGCGCAGGACCTTTTTTTTTTTTTTTTAACCCCTTCAATTTTTTTTTTTTAACCCCTTCAATTTTTTTTTTTTTTTTTATAAAGTATTTTTTTTTTCTGCACTACATACACACTACACACTACATACCCCCCGGGTTGAAATAAAGGCCCTTATTCAGATCTGTGCGGTACGGCCCGCGTGCGGCCGTACCGCCGATGTTTTCGCTCTGCACATGCGCAGAGGTCACTCTGCGCATGTGCAGGGGAAATCGCCGCACAAAAATTTTATACGCCGCAAAGGGGGCGTATAGGGCCGTGAGGGGCTTAATAGCCTCATTTACCTATGAATACGCCCAGCGTTTCATGGGCGTTCCCATGCAAACGCGGGGCGTATGCATGGTAATGAGGCTATGACGCCAGTGATGGGGGCGGAAAGCTGACATCGCCGGATGTCAGCTCTCAGCCCCCATACAAGCTTTCACACGGACGATTGTCCGTGTGGTCTAAGCTTGCGGGAGCTGCTGGAGCGTGCGGCCCTGCCTTCGATGGTCGCCGACCATCGAATGCAGGGGGCAGCTCCCACCATGGTGGAGGCGTACGCCCCACCATTTTCATGCGGATCGACAGCCGTCCGCATACGGACGGCCGTGGTGATCCGTATTGTAGGCGGGGATTGGTTTGTGCGGCCGGAGCAACGTATGCGGCTCCGGCCGCACAGATCTGAATAAGGGCCAAAGTTTGTACCCCCCCCCTACACTATACACGTGTTGAAACATTTCACTACCAGTAACACAAAAATAAAAATGGCATCCCAAATGTCATCCCAAATGTCATCCCAGTCATCCAGAAGAATGTATTCAGTGGAGGAGGCATATGCCATGCTTGCCTCTGACTCTGACACAGCCAGTGAGGCAAGCGGGGAATTTGAAGGATTCGTCTTAAGCACCTCTTCCTCCTCTGGTGATGAGGGACCCCCTCAAAGACGCCCCCGTAGAGCAGCTGAGACCCCCCCCCCCAATAATTGATCTCGTATGGACCCCACCACCAGACAATTTTGAGCCCCAGGTTCCTGAGTTTTTGGCCATGCCAGGAATCCAATTTGATTCCACAGGTCTCAGAGAAATTGACTTTTTCAAAATATTTTTCTCTGATGATTTTATAAATTTAATGGTGGACCAAACTAATTTATATGCCCAGCAGTTTATTGCTCAAAACCCCACATCATCATTTGCTAGGTGGACCCCTGTAGATGCAGTAGAGATGATGACGTTTTGGGGTCTGGTGTTTCATATGGGCATAGTAAAAAAGCCAGAAATTAGGCAATATTGGAGTACAGATGTTCTGTACAGCACCCCATTTTACCGTATGGCCATGCCCCGGGCTCGATTTGAGACGATCCTTAAATTTTTGCATTACAACGATAATGCACAGTGCCCACCCAGAGATGATCCCACCTTTGACCGGCTATTCAAAGTCAGGCCGGTCATTGATAATTTCAGTGCCAAATTTGAAGACATGTACATCCCAGATAAATTCATTTGCATAGACGAGTCCCTTATACATTTTAAAGGAAGGGTTAAATTCCGCCAGTACCTTCCCAGTAAGAGGGCAAGGTATGGCATAAAAATGTATAAGCTGTGTGAAAGCACCTCAGGGTACACTCACAGGTTTAGGGTATATGAAGGGAAGGATTCAAGAATTGAACCGCCAGAATGCCCCCCCTCCCTCGTAGGTGTTAGTGGAAAAATTGTCTGGGATTTAGTGCACCCCTTCCTGGATAAAGGTTATCACCTCTATGTGGATAACTTTTACACTAGCATCCCCCTGTTTAAGGCCCTTGGTTCAAGAGGTACAGCAGCTTGCGGTACTGTGCGCAAGAACCAAAGAGGCCTCCCAAAAACGCACATTGCCCAAGTAATGAGAAGGGGTGAAAGCAGGGGAATATGCACCGAAAATATGTTGATGGTCAAATATAAGGACAAGAGGGATGTCCTTTTACTGACAACAATTCACGGACACAGTACCACCTCCGTCCCTGTATGAGGTACCAGTACCCACACCTCAAAACCTAATTGTATCCTGGATTACAATAGGTACATGGGCGGAGTGGATCTTTCAGATCAGGTACTGAAGCCGTACAGTGCCCTGCGGAAAACAAAAATCTGGTACAAGAAGCTGGCCGTGTATATCATCCAGATGGCACTGTATAACGCTTACGTGCTATTCCGTTCTACCGGCCAGAGGGGGACATTTATGCACTTTCAAGAGGAAGTCATAAAGGGCCTAATATTTGGGAACCAGCAGGCAGAGGGCCCCAGTACTTCTAGTACTGGCCCCCGTATTGTACCAGGGCAGCATTTTCCTGATGAAATCCCCTCCACTGGAAAAAAGGGCAGGACACAAAAAAGGTGCAAAGTTTGCTATAAAAAGGGAATAAGAAAGCAAACTATTTTCCAGTGTGACACTTGCCCCGACAAACCCGGCCTATGTATAAAGGAGTGTTTTAAAATATACCACACATCTATGGATTATTAGGTTCATCATTTCACCGTGCTTCGGGGGTCTTGCTAATGCCACATAGCACCCACCATTCATTCCACCAGAATCTGAGCCGCAAAATCCAAAAATCACTCCTTCCCTTCTGAGTCCTGCCATGCACCCAAATGGTATTTTTTGGTCACATGTGAGGCGATGCCGTACTCGGGAGAAATTGGGGCACAGATTTTGGGGTGCTTTTTCTCCTTCATACCTTCTGAAAATGAAAAATTTTGAGCCAGAACTGCATTTTTGTGTAAAAAAATGTAATTTTTCATTTTCACTGCCCACTTGTATCAAAATTGGTGAAACCCCTGGGGGTTTGAAATGTACACTATACCCCTAGATGAATTCCCTGAGGGGTGTAGTTTGCAAAATGGGGTCACTTGTGGGGGGGTTCCACTGTATTGGTGCTTTGGGGGTCTTGCTAATGCGACATAGCACCCACCATCATTCCACCAGAATTTGTGCTGCAAAATCCAAATATCACTCCTTCCCTTCTGAGTCCTGCCACTTTTTGGTCACACATGAGGCATTGCCGTACTCGGGAGAAATTGGGGCACAGATTTTGGGGTGCTTTGTCTCCTTCATTCCTTGTGAAAATGAAAAATTTTGAGCCAGAACTGCATTTTTGTGTAAAAAATGTAATTTTTCATTTTCACTGCCCGCTTGTATCAAAATTGGTGAAACCCCTGGGGGTTTGAAATGTACACTATACCCCTAGATGAATTCCCTGAGGGGTGTAGTTTGCAAAATGGGGTCACTTGTGGGGGGGTTCCACTGTATTGGTGCTTTGGGGGTCTTGCTAATGCGACATAGCACCCACCAACATTCCACCACCAAAAATCACTCCTTCCCTTCTGAGTCCTGCCATGCACCCAACTGGTATTTTTTGGTCACATATGAGGCATTGCCATACTCGGGAGAAATTGGGGCACAGATTTTGGGGTGCTTTTTCTCCTTCATACCTTATGAAAATGAAAAATTTTGAGCCAGAACTGCATTTTTGTGTAAAAAAATGTAATTTTTCATTTTCACTGCCCAGTTGTATCAAAATTGGTGAAACCCCTGGGGGTTTGAAATGTACACTATACCCCTAGATGAATTCCCTGAGGAGTGTAGTTTGCAAAATGGGGTCACTTGTGGGGGGGTTCCACTGTATTGGTGCTTGGGGGGTCTTGCTAATGCGACATAGCACCCACCAAAATTCCACCAGAATCTGAGCTGCAAAATCCAAAAATCACTCCTTCCCTTCTGAGTCCTGCCATGCACCTAAATGGTATTTTTTGGTCACATGTGAGGCATTGCCGTACTCGGGAGAAATTGGGGCACAGATTTTGGGGTGCTTTGTCTCCTTCATTCCTTGTGAAAATGAAAAATTTTGAGCCAGAACTGCATTTTTGTGTAAAAAATGTAATTTTTCATTTGCACAGCCCAGTTGTATCAAAATTGGTGAAACCCCTGGGGGTTTGAAATGTACACTATACCCCTAGATGAATTCCCTGAGGGGTGTAGTTTGCAAAATGGGGTCACTTGTGGGGGGGTTCCACTGTATTGGTGCTTGGGGGGTCTTGCTAATGCGACATAGCACCCACCAAAATTCCACCAGAATCTGAGCTGCAAAATCCAAAAATCACTCCTTCCCTTCTGAGTCCTGCCATGCACCCAAATGGTATTTTTTGGTCACATGTGAGGCATTGCCGTACTCGGGAGAAATTGGGGCACATATTTTGGGGTGCTTTTTCTCCTTCATACCTTCTGAAAATGACAAATTTTGAGCCAGAACTGCATTTTTGTGTAAGAAAATGTAATTTTTCATTTTCACTGCCCAGTTGTATCAAAATTGGTGAAACCCCTGGGGGTTTGAAATGTACACTATACCCCTAGATGAATTCCCTGAGGGGTGTAGTTTGCAAAATGGGGTCACTTGTGGGGGGGTTCCACTGTATTGGTGCTTGGGGGGTCTTGCTAATGCAACATAGCACCCACCAACATTCCACCAGAATCTGTGCTGCAAAATCCAAAAATCACTCCTTCCCTTCTGAGTCCTGCCATGCACCCAAATGGTATTTTTTGGTCACATGTGAGGCATTGCCGTACTCTGGAGAAATTGGGGCACAGATTTTGGGGTGCTTTGTCTCCTTCATTCCTTGTGAAAATGAAAAATTTTGAGCCAGAACTGCATTTTTGTGTAAAAAAATGTAATTTTTCATTTTCACTGCCCAGTTGTATCAAAATTGGTGAAACCCCTGGGGGTTTGAAATGTACACTATACCCCTAGATGAATTCCCTGAGGGGTGTAGTTTGCAAAATGGGGTCACTTGTGGGGGGGTTCCACTGTATTGGTGCTTGGGGGGTCTTGCTAATGCAACATAGCACCCACCAACATTCCACCAGAATCTGAGCTGCAAAATCCAAAAATCACTCCTTCCCTTCTGAGTCCTGCCATGCACCCAAATGGTATTTTTTGGTCACATGTGAGGCATTGCCGTACTCGGGAGAAATTGGGGCACAGATTTTGGGGTGCTTTTTCTCCTTCATTCCTTGTGAAAATGAAAAATTTGGAGCCAGAACTGCATTTTTGTGTAAAAAAATTAATTTTTCATTTTCACTGCCCAGTTGTACCACAATTGGTGAAACCCCTGGGGGTTTGAAATGTACACTATACCCCTAGATGAATTCCCTGAGGGGTGTAGTTTGCAAAATGGGGTCACTTGTGGGGGGGTTCCTAAATTTTAGCATCTTATGGTGCCTAGAAACCTACATGGTGCCTAAAAAATAATCTCATAAAAAGGAGGCTCCAAAATCAAGTAGGTGCTCCTTCTATTATGAAGCCTGTGGTTGGTCAACGTGCACACTAGGGCCACATATAGGATATTTATGAAAACAAAAGAATTGGGGGAATCAATTTTTAGTCACATTTCTCTAGTAAAATGTACTGTGTTCCTTAGAAAAATGTATTAAAATTGCAAATCTGCAAAAAAAATGAAATTTTGAAATTTCACCTACACTTGGTTTTAATTCCTGTGAAACACCTAAAGGGTTAACAAACTTCCAAAATGCTGTTTTGAATACTGTGAGGGGTGCAGTTTTTGAAATGGTATCATTTATGGGGGTGTCTCACATACAAGTCCCTCAAAGTCACATCAGAACTGAACTGGTCCCTAAAAAAATCAGTGTTTGAAATTTTCTTGAAAATTTGAGAATTTACTATTCATATTGTAAGCCTCCTAGTGTCCCAAAAAATTAAAAGAAAGTTGAAATAATGATGGAAACATAAAGTAGACATATGGTCTATGTTAGTTATTAACTATTTTGAGTGGTATGATTATTTGTCTCACAAGCAGAAAATTTAACATTTTGCAAATTGCTAAATTTTCCAAATTTTTACGACATTTTGGTATTTTTCACAAAAAAACACAGACTGTATCGACCCAAATTTACCACTAATTTGAAGTACAATGTGTCACGAAAAAACAATCTCAAAATCACTGGGATAAGTAAAAGCAAAAAAAAGTTATCCCCACTTAAGTGATACATGTCAGATTTGAAAAAAAGGGCTCTGTCAGGAAGGCAAAAACTGGCTCTGTCAGGAAGGGGTTAATACATACTATTTTTACAGTTATTAGAGATTTTTCATATTTAATTGTTTTTATAATTTTAAATATTGAGTGGAGGCAACTTCTAGTGTATTACTCATAAGTTCCGATGCTTCTTATTTCTGGTGCTCCAAAGAATTATATTCAATGGATAAATTAATATGAATATATAATATATAGAAAAAAAAAAAAAAAGAGAGAAGAAAGATTTATATATATAAAATTCCGCATATATATAAAGGAGATATAAATGAATCAAAATATGTATAAGCTGATAAATATCTCTCAGGAGGTGGGGGGAGAACGGTCTGCAAATCCGGGATGTCACAATAAATTGCGCATACCGGATAGATCATTGTCACTCCAACCCATGAGAGATTTTGTGGCTATTAATCTAATGGAATTTTAGTCCAGACATGAGAAGTCTAGAGCTTCATTTAATCCTTGGGGATTCAAAGTATCTAATTTAAATATCCAGGTCGATTCTGCCAAACATAGTTTCCTGAATCGATCACCCCCTCTTTTTGTGTTCTGGATTTGTTCGATTCCAGTCACTGTTAAACCACTAGGATCACCTCCATGTTTCACTAAGAAGTGACGTGGGACACTATGATTATGTATTTTCTTGAGAATATTGTTCCTGTGTTCTCTGAATCTGCTTTCTAGACTTCTAGTTGTTCGTCCCACGTACTGAAGTTTACACGGACACTCCAGCACGTAGACACAATATGTTGTTTCACAGTTAATGAACTGTTTTATTTGGAAGGTTTGTTTATTGTGAGTAGAAGTTACAGTTTTCATTTTGTTGGACATATATTGACATGTTAAGCAGATTCTTTTATTACATTTGTAATTGCCATTTGGTTTGGGAGGGATCCAGGTAGATATTGTATTGTTAATTGAGGGTAATAAACTCGGGGCTATGTGGTCTTTAAGGTTTCTGTTCCTTCTGAAGGTAATCTTAGGCTTGGTTAATACACTCCTTAGGATCTTATCGTGGGATAATAATTTAAAGTTTTCTAGGATGATTTTCTTTATTTGTTGAGATTTATTGTTAAATTTTGAAATAAATGCAATTTGATTGGTTATTTGGTTATCTTCTGGGGTATGTTTTTTAGATTCCAGAAGATTAATTCTTTTTGTTTTGTCTACCTGTGCTAGGGCTTCCTGTAGGATTCCCTCAGGGTAACCTCTTCTCTCAAAATTTTTTATCATTATTTCTGACTGTTTTTTGTATTCTGAATCAAGTGAACAATTTCGACGAATTCGCAATAATTGGTTCTTAGGAATATTGTTTATCCAGGGTTTATAATGTCCACTGGTATAATGTAGGTAGTTATTAGTTCCTACTGGTTTAATATAATTAGCAGAAATCAAAGAGCCATTGGAGGTGGAGAATGCGATATCCAGGAAGTTAACCGATGTGTAACTAAAGGTGTGAGTAAATTTTAAATTTAATTTAAATTTTAAATTTAAATTTAAATTTTAAATAATAAACAAGTCGCCAATGAAACGGCCATAGAGGACCAGATTCTCTCTATATGGACCGCCCCATATAAGTTGTTCCTCTAGGCGGCCCATATAGAGGTTCGCGAAACTTGGCGCAAATCTGGTCCCCATGGCCGTCCCAAGGCACTGTAAATAATGGTGATCTTCAAAAATAAAATAATTGTGAGTGAGGATAAAGAGTATAGAGTCCAAAATAAATTTCTTCCGAGATGGTGAGATTTGTGTATCTAAATCTAAATAGTGACTAACTGCCCCCACACCCTTATCGTGCGGAATATTAGTGTACAGTGCCTGGACATCAAGGGTTAAGAAGCCCCAACCCTTGTTCCAGGATAAATCTAAAGTCTTATTTAAAATGTGTGTTGTGTCTTTAATATGTGAAGAAAGTGAAATAACAAATTTTTGGAGGTGAGAATCAACAAAATGTGACAAATTAGAAGTGAGTGAACCCACACCCGAAATAATAGGTCTCCCTGGTGGTGAAGTGAGGTCTTTGTGGATTTTGGGCAAAAAATAAAATGTGGGGGTAATGGGGTGATAGGGAAACAGAAATTGTGATTCCTCTCTGGATATCGCACCCTCCACCTCCGCGCAGTCCAACAGGTCTCTAAATTGAGTGTGGAATAGGGGGGTAGGGTTCGATGGTAATTTAATATAATACTCAACATCATTGAGTTGTTTATAGGCTTCCAACAGGTATGCCTCTCTTTCCATCAAAACCACTCCCCCCCCCCCCCCTTATCCGCCTGCTTAACCACTATGGCTAGATCTTTCTTCAAATTTTTGAGTTCGGCACGTTCTAATTTAGTCAGGTTGTCCACTTGATATTTTTTCTTTTTGGTACATAATTCTTTAAAATCATCCAAGGTTTTATTGTAAAAGATGGTTATGGCTGGGCTTTTCTGTTCAAGGGGAAAAAAGTTTGATTTTTTCTTAAATCGTGGTTGTATTGTGGGGATATTAGTTAAATTTAAATTGAATAGTTCTATTTCATCTGGACTGTTTTCATCCAGTAAGGATTGGAGTGTCGCAATACCTATTTTATCCGAGTTGTCTAAAACAATAGGATTACTGTCATCGGTACAATTTGCTCTCTTTAGATCCTGATTGGCGAAAAATCGTTTTCTGCATAAATCTCTTGTAAATTTATTTAAGTCTGTAAAAAGGTCAAAAATATTTGGGTCGCTTTGTGGTGCAAAATTAAGTCCTTTACAAAGTAAAGTTTTCTGAGAATCTGTTAATTGGTGGGGTGTTAAATTAAAAATGCCAGTAGTATCTAATTCAGCCTGGGTTTTCTTTGTTCTCTTTCCCCTTCCTCTTCTCCCTCTCGGTCTCTGAACCTTTTTGGTGTATGATTTGTGAGGTTTGTATACGGGTTGTAGTCCTGCCACGTTCGGGATTGAAAAACCTGATCACTTTTTGTTCTAGTATTAGATGTTACGTCGGTGGTTGACTGTTGGGATGGGCGGGCGGGGCTTCTCTCTCTCATGCTGGGTTTATTATAATTAGATCTTTATTCAGAATTATGAGTGTTATTTCTATCTCTTCTAGTTTGGTATGATCTATCTCGATTATATCGATAAGAAGAGTTTCTCTGTCTAAATTGGGGGCGTGCTCTGGGTGTTAATTCACCCTCTCTATATGGTTCTCTTGGATTTTTGTGGTAAGACCTCACTATGTCTTTTTTATAGTCATTTTGGTCTCGTTCCCACTTTCTTTTTTTATTTGATATAAGTTCCCTCTCAAATCTCTCTACTCTATTATTGATCTGTTCGTCTTTCTCTCTGAAAGAAGAATTCTCCTTGCATGTAAGTAACTCATCTTTAAGTTTGTCTATCTTTAATACAGTTTTGTTCACCATTTCCTCATGATATTGAATAAGTAATCTCATTAATGCGAAGAAGCAACCATCCAATGTCTCATTCCATTTCTTTTGGAGTTCAGGTTGATTAATTATAGATAAATGTTTAAAAATTCTAAGTCCCCTGGGGATTATTTTAGCGTCAATGTATTTCTGTAGGGACACACTGTCCCACCAGTTACGCATTTCATCCTTCAGTAGATCTTCTAGATCAAAAAACAATTTATTCATACTGGGATGGGAGTTGGGTGTCGCTTCCTCGCATTTCTAAATTGTATTAAAAGAGGATAAATAACAGTCGGAACGAAACGCGTTGACGCAATCTACACACCTGAGATGGTGATCCCATCAGCAAACATCCCACTCGCCTCCCTGCCTCTCCGTGCAAACGTGAGTCTCCTCCTACCACCGGCAACCAGCTGCTCCACGCTGCCCGGCTGGATACAAGCACAACCGCGCACTCAGACAGGTGCACACCTACCATCCCGCTGAAGCGCGGCTCTCCCCTCTTCCGAGCCGCCGGACATCAGCTGTTGCACCCTGTCCCTCTCCTCACGCCACATCAAGGGGATTGAGACCTGCCGCGGTGTATCGTCACCAGTGCATGCCCGTAGTGGGAGCAGAGTACCTCATCTGCCGACAAGCTGTCAGCCATTCCACGCTACACGTTGTTTGAGCATTTTCACTTGGCTAAACTCACCCCGGCATACTGTCAGGTGCACCTATACGTCCCAGCTGAAGTGCAGCTCTCCCTCCATTCGAGCTGCCGGCCATCAGTTGCTGCACACTACTCCTCTCCCCAAAATACATCCAGGGGATCGAGGTCAGCCGTAATGGTGAGCATACTACCAATTCTGTGACTGTATCTATTATAAGTTACTAACCAGCTTCTAATGCAATATTATTCTGCCTAAATTGGAACCTTATTTCATTGCTCGACTCCTTCTGCATATTTTTCATCAAATTGCAGGAGAATTACCCTCATATTTAATCTTACCGGAGGAAAAATTATTGCTGATATTATACCAAAGGTACTACAAATAACTGATTGGGATCCCATTCTCCTTTTTTAAAATTGCCTTGTTTTATATTCTGTGTATTTGTATGTAATATATTTTTATTGATTTGTGATAAACATTTTTTCCAAAAGTAACAGTGTGTCCAAGATTCATTCCTTTTTAGACAGCCAATGTGTTACAGATACTAAGATCATATAAACAGCAGCGCAATTTACTCCAACCCTCCTTTTCAATCTCTTTCTTTTTTGGGTCTGACGGGCCCATAGGAGTTACTGCTGCAGCTGTAGCAAATTTTGCAAACTATTCATATCTTTTCAAAAGAAATAGATTTTGAACTATAGAGCGCCAGGAGTTGTGTCCCGGAGAGCCCTGTTTTCAGTGCCACTCCGTCACACAAAACCCCCCTTGCACCTTTTTTCGTCTCTCCTGTGCAGCTAGTAGTAAACCTCTAGTATTACCTGTAATTTGGATTATAGAAACTTTGTAACACACGTGGCTGACTGAAAATGAATGACTTTAAGAGCTATAATGAACGTATGAACAGAAGGGACTGTTATTTATCCTCTTTTAATACAACTCAGAAATGCGAGGAAGCGACACCCAACTCCCATCCCAGTATGAATAAATTGTTTTTTGATCTAGAAGATCTACTGAAGGATGAAATGCGTAACTGGTGGGACAGTGTGTCCCTACAGAAATACATTGACGCTAAAATAATCCCCAGGGGACTTAGAATTTTTAAACATTTATCTATAATTAATCAACCTGAACTCCAAAAGAAATGGAATGAGACATTGGATGGTTGCTCCTTCGCATTAATGAGATTACTTATTCAATATCGTGAGGAAATGGTGAACAAAACTGTATTAAAGATAGACAAACTTAAAGATGAGTTACTTACATGCAAGGAGAATTCTTCTTTTAGAGAGAAAGACGAACAGATCAATAATAGAGTAGAGAGATTTGAGAGGGAACTTATATCAAATAAAAAAAGAAAGTGGGAACGAGACCAAAATGACTATAAAAAAGACATAGTGAGGTCTTACCACAAAAATCCAAGAGAACCATATAGAGAGGGTGAATTAACACCCAGAGCACGCCCCCAATTTAGACAGAGAAACTCTTCTTATCGATATAATCGAGATAGATCATACCAAAGAGATAGAAATAACACTCATAATTCTGAATAAAGATCTAATTATAATAAACCCAGCATAAGAGAGAAGCCCCGCCCGCCCATCCCAACAGTCAACCACCGACGTAACATCTAATACTAGAACAAAAAGTGATCAGGTTTTTCAATCCCGAACGTGGCAGGACTACAACCCGTATACAAACCTCACAAATCATACACCAAAAAGGTTCAGAGACCGAGAGGGAGAAGAGGAAGGGGAAAGAGAACAAAGAAAACCCAGGCTGAATTAGATACTACTGGCATTTTTAATTTAACACCCCACCAATTAACAGATTCTCAGAAAACTTTACTTTGTAAAGGACTTAATTTTGCACCACAAAGCGACCCAAATATGTTTGACCTTTTTACAGACTTAAATAAATTTACAAGAGATTTATGCAGAAAACGATTTTTCGCCAATAAGGATCTAAAGAGAGCAAATTGTACCGATGACAGTAATCCTATTGTTTTAGACAACTCGGATAAAATAGGTATTGCGACACTCCAATCCTTACTGGATGAAAACAGTCCAGATGAAATAGAACTATTCAATTTAAATTTAACTAATATCCCCACAATACAACCACGATTTAAGAAAAAATCAAACTTTTTTCCCCTTGAACAGAAAAGCCCAGCCATAACCATCTTTTACAATAAAACCTTGGATGATTTTAAAGAATTATGTACCAAAAAGAAAAAATATCAAGTGGACAACCTGACTAAATTAGAACGTGCCGAACTCAAAAATTTGAAGAAAGATCTAGCCATAGTGGTTAAGCAGGCGGATAAGGGGGGGGGGGGGGGGAGTGGTTTTGATGGAAAGAGAGGCATACCTGTTGGAAGCCTATAAACAACTCAATGATGTTGAGTATTATATTAAATTACCATCGAACCCTACCCCCCTATTCCACACTCAATTTAGAGACCTGTTGGACTGCGCGGAGGTGGAGGGTGCGATATCCAGAGAGGAATCACAATTTCTGTTTCCCTATCACCCCATTACCCCCACATTTTATTTTTTGCCCAAAATCCACAAAGACCTCACTTCACCACCAGGGAGACCTATTATTTCGGGTGTGGGTTCACTCACTTCTAATTTGTCACATTTTGTTGATTCTCACCTCCAAAAATTTGTTATTTCACTTTCTTCACATATTAAAGACACAACACACATTTTAAATAAGACTTTAGATTTATCCTGGAACAAGGGTTGGGGCTTCTTAACCCTTGATGTCCAGGCACTGTACACTAATATTCCGCACGATAAGGGTGTGGGGGCAGTTAGTCACTATTTAGATTTAGATACACAAATCTCACCATCTCGGAAGAAATTTATTTTGGACTCTATACTCTTTATCCTCACTCACAATTATTTTATTTTTGAAGATCACCATTATTTGCAGCGCCTTGGGACGGCCATGGGGACCAGATTTGCGCCAAGTTTCGCGAACCTCTATATGGGCCGCCTAGAGGAACAACTTATATGGGGCGGTCCATATAGAGAGAATCTGGTCCTCTATGGCCGTTTCATTGACGACTTGTTTATTATTTGGGAAGGGGGACACGATTTGGCACTTGCTTTTGTTAATTTTCTTAACCTTAACACGTTTAATTTAAAATTTACTCACACCTTTAGTTACACATCGGTTAACTTCCTGGATATCGCATTCTCCACCTCCAATGGCTCTTTGATTTCTGCTAATTATATTAAACCAGTAGGAACTAATAACTACCTACATTATACCAGTGGACATTATAAACCCTGGATAAACAATATTCCTAAGAACCAATTATTGCGAATTCGTCGAAATTGTTCACTTGATTCAGAATACAAAAAACAGTCAGAAATAATGATAAAAAATTTTGAGAGAAGAGGTTACCCTGAGGGAATCCTACAGGAAGCCCTAGCACAGGTAGACAAAACAAAAAGAATTAATCTTCTGGAATCTAAAAAACATACCCCAGAAGATAACCAAATAACCAATCAAATTGCATTTATTTCAAAATTTAACAATAAATCTCAACAAATAAAGAAAATCATCCTAGAAAACTTTAAATTATTATCCCACGATAAGATCCTAAGGAGTGTATTAGCCAAGCCTAAGATTACCTTCAGAAGGAACAGAAACCTTAAAGACCACATAGCCCCGAGTTTATTACCCTCAATTAACAATACAATATCTACCTGGATCCCTCCCAAACCAAATGGCAATTACAAATGTAATAAAAGAATCTGCTTAACATGTCAATATATGTCCAACAAAATGAAAACTGTAACTTCTACTCACAATAAACAAACCTTTCAAATAAAACAGTTCATTAACTGTGAAACAACATATTGTGTCTACGTGCTGGAGTGTCCGTGTAAACTTCAGTACGTGGGACGAACAACTAGAAGTCTAAAAAGCAGATTCAGAGAACACAGGAACAATATTCTCAAGAAAATACATAATCATAGTGTCCCACGTCACTTCTTAGTGAAACATGGAGGTGATCCTAGTGGTTTAACAGTGACTGGAATCGAACAAATCCAGAACACAAAAAGAGGGGGTGATCGATTCAGGAAACTATGTTTGGCAGAATCGACCTGGATATTTAAATTAGATACTTTGAATCCCCAAGGATTAAATGAAGCTCTAGACTTCTCATGTCTGGACTAAAATTCCATTAGATTAATAGCCACAAAATCTCTCATGGGTTGGAGTGACAATGATCTATCCGGTATGCGCAATTTATTGTGACATCCCGTATTTGCAGACCGTTCTCCCCCCACCTCCTGAGAGATATTTATCCACTTATACATATTTTGATTCATTTATATCTCCTTTATATATATTCGGAATTTTATATATATATATATATATATCTTTCTTTTCTCTTTTTTTCTTTTTTTCTTCTTTTTTCTTCCTTTTTTTTTTCTATATATTATATATTCATATTAATTTATCCATTGAATATAATTCTTTGGAGCACCAGAAATAAGAAGCATCGGAACCTATGAGTAATACACTAGAAGTTGCTTCCACTCAATATTTAAAATTATAAAAACAATTAAATATGAAAAATCTCTGATAACTGTAAAAAATAGTATGTATTAAGGGCTAATTGGAATTACAAACAAATGAAGTAAACGTGCCACCCATATCTGTATAAGTTACATGAATACAAATGTTCTCCAATAGCTCTCTCTTGGGATACTACTAACTGTATAAAGCTATACATAACCTTGTCTCTCGATATAGACCATTTTTATTTATAATTATGATACTAATATAATAAAAAATTGTAAATTTGTCTTTTAACGGACATAATTATGCCCGAGCATTGCTTTAGATTGATTCTATCCCTATAATCTCTAATCAAAAATCAGGATATTATAAGGGATTACTCTGTATATATACATACTTCTCTGCATTGTAGATTAAATAAAAAATCAGTTTTCCCTCTTCTCTGTCTTTATTGATTGTCTATTATTTTGATATTATTCTTTTTATATATGTTTATATGTTTTGTATACATATGTACATGTGTGCGTGTGTAATAATGCACATGTGTATGTGTTTATATATATACTGTATATTTTTTATGACTTTGTATATGCTATATATACCACCTATATTTATTTGCATATATACTCTCCCGCTTCTGTTCAATACTACTATATATTCTATATATTTTTTATTAGCATGTATATGTTTGATTTTTATATAGATGTATATATAATTCTTATTATCATGTACTTACTGAGATTTGTAGAATACAGTTCATTATGTCCGCTTAATCTAAATATTAATAATTCAGTATAACATTGGCGCCATACTGAGCGCACACTAGTCCGGTTTATTTATTTATTTATTTAACCTTATAATTAATAATAGCAATTGAAATTAAATATTAAACTTCTCTCTCATTTCTTACTCTACTCCTTGCCATTTAGACGTACCAGATTTTTTTATGCATATATATGTTTAATTTTTGATTCAAGCTCTTATTGGACGCACTGTGCTATGTAAAATTTAAATGTGTATAAATTGTACTATTTGCCTTGCACTGTTAGATACACAGCGCAAAGGAACACAGATCATTTCAATTATCCAATTAATTAATTAATGACTCAATTCATCACAGACCTATAAATAAAGTTTGTTCAGTGAACACAGATACTCGTCTTGATAAAGTTCCCAGCCAAACCACGGAACGAAACGCGTTGACGCAATCTACACACCTGAGACGGTGATCCCATCAGCAAACATCCCACTCGCCTCCCTGCCTCTCCGTGCAAACGTGAGTCTCCTCCTACCACCGGCAACCAGCCGCTCCACGCTGCCCGGCTGGATACAAGCACAACCGCGCACTCAGACAGGTGCACACCTACCATCCCGCTGAAGCGCGGCTCTCCCCTCTTCCGAGCCGCCGGACATCAGCTGTTGCACCCTGTCACTCTCCCCACGCCACATCAAGGGGATTGAGACCTGCCGCGGTGTATCGTCACCAGTGCATGCCCGTAGTGGGAGCAGAGTACCTCATCTGCCGACAAGCTGTCAGCCATTCCACGCTACACGTTGTTTGAGCATTTTCACTTGGCTAAACTAACCCCGACATACTGTCAGGTGCACCTATACGTCCCAGCTGAAGTGCAGCTCTCCCTCCATTCGAGCTGCCGGCCATCAGCTGCTGCACACTACTCCTCTCCCCAAAATACATCCAGGGGATCGAGGTCAGCCGTAAGGGTGAGCATACTACCAATTCTGTGACTGTATCTATTATAAGTTACTAACCAGCTTCTAATGCAATATTATTCTGCCTAAATTGGAACCTTATTTCATTGCTCGACTCCTTCTGCATATTTTTCATCAAATTGCAGGAGAAATACCCTCATATTTAATCTTACCGGAGGAAAAATTATTGCTGATATTATACCAAAGGTACTACAAATAACTGATTGGGATCCCATTCTCCTTTTTTAAAATTGCCTTGTTTTATATTCTGTGTATTTGTATGTAATATATTTTTATTGATTTGTGATAAACATTTTTTCCAAAAGTAACAGTGTGTCCAAGATTCATTCCTTTTTAGACAGCCAATGTGTTACAGATACTAAGATCATATAAACAGCAGCGCAATTTACTCCAACCCTCCTTTTTAATCTCTTTCTTTTTTGGGTCTGACGGGCCCATAGGAGTTACTGCTGCAGCTGTAGCAAATTTTGCAAACTATTCATATCTTTTCAAAAGAAATAGATTTTGAACTATAGAGCGCCAGGAGTTGTGTCCCGGAGAGCCCTGTTTTCAGTGCCACTCCGTCACACAAAACCCCCCTTGCTCTCATATACTATGCATCTTCCAATCCAATTCCCCTTAAGTCAATGGGGACCCTCCGTATTGCATGCTGCCCTTCTGCATACAATGTATTGCGTGCAATCCCACTCCCTGCCACCGGGGGGAGGGTCCGACCCAGAGATCATACGTGCAGCACTGATCTCCAGGTCTGATCCGATGCATACAGGATCACACATCAGAGTGGAGCAGACATCAGACACATGCTATTTGGGCCATAGTCTCTGGAGTACATTTTAAATAAAAATACTGTACACTGGGGCTAAATTCTTATAAAATCTCTTTTCATTTGTTAAACTTTAGTAAATGTACCCCTACATGTGGCTTGTAGGATTCCATAGAAATGAAATAATGCTATGGATTCATGTTCATTTGATTTAATTAAGATATTTATAGCAGAGGGTATAATGTAACTGTGGGGGTTATTCTAGTCCATTCTTTCTGACAAAATCCTTCTTAGATGGACAAAACCATGTGCACTGCAGGTGGGGCAGATGTAACATGTGCAGAGAGAATTAGATTTGGGTGGGGTTTTTCTTCCAAGTGAGATCTATATTGAAGTGTAAAATTATGCAGTCAGTATTTTCCCTGCACAGAAACAAAATAACTCACCTAAATCTAATTCTCTCTGCACATGTTACATCTGCCCCCCTGCAGTGCACATGGTTTTGTCCATCTAAGAAGGATTTTGTCAGAAAGAATGAACTAGAATAAACCCCTATGTGACAGTCTCTGCTTATGTTGTGATGCAACTCTTTTTATAGAACTAAATTAACATGTAATTGTTATTCATTTGAATGAGAAAACTATTACATGTGGATACAGATTATGTTATTTCCATAAGAGATTATTGCTTTTCCGAGGAGGTAGAACAAGTAAGAATTAAAAACCAAGTAATAGAAAGTTTGGTATTTAAGCCAAATTGTTCATGGGAGAGGTTCAAAACAGGAGAAATGGTGCTTTATTAAAGTACAGTAATCCGATAGTTACAGCCGGGTGCCTGATGACTGCTTGATAATCGAGATCCCGACAGTCAGTATACTGACATTGGAATCCCGACTGCCGGTGCTCCGACAGGGGGGATCCAGACTGGCAGGGGCTGTTCTCCTTTGTGGGGGTCCACAACCCCCATAGAGGATGAATAGAACATGTGGCGAGCACAACAAGCCACCAAGCCCGCAGCATGGCAGGGCAGTGAGCCCGCAAGGGGCTTCTTTGCACTCACCCCCTGTCAGAGCACCTGCAGTCAGGATTCTGATATTGGCATACTGACTTTTGGGATCCTGATTGTTGGGCAGTCATACCACACCCATTACAGTCAGGGCTGCCATGAGAAATTGTTGGGTTCGGGACTGACAAATTAGACAGCCTCCCCCTCAAAAAAAAGAACAAGCATACCACCACATTAAGTCTGCCAGTGCTTCGTTGCTGTCAGTAATGGCAGTGAACTGAAGCAATGGCATCCTAAACGTGGTGACATGCTTGATAATTCCAGATCACATCAGTGGGGGTGTCACACCGGGTACACATCGCATAGTTTGTACCCCAGCTTAAGTTCAGTTTGCATCACTAATACTTATTATACAAGAGATAAAGAAATAACATTTGTTTTTAAATAACACTGGGCACATTCTCTGAGCTCTACATGATTTTCATTTAATAATCAGTGAGCGACCTTTTAAATAGGGGAGAACACACCCAACTGTCTCTGTTCCTTTCCTGAGCCCTGAACATACAGAGTGCTAAAGTAGGGAGAGGGGGTAGGGGAAGAAGTTCTGCACAAGAATGGTGTGTTGGTATTCACATTGGGTATCCCCAATTATTAATTGCCGTGCTGCTATTGCAGTTAGTGCATGAGTGGGGGTGCTGCCAGAGACAAGGGTTATGGTACAAGAGCAAAAAAGAAAAGGGTTGTCTCTGTTGTTGGCGCACAGCCAGTGCTATGTACACACACAGATAGAACAGACCATTGTTTCCAATTACAGCCAGCCCCGGGCCACTTTCTGCCTCTCTCAGCAGCATTAAAGTTACAGAAAAATCATTTCCAGTGTTGAGTCACGCTGCTCCTCTGGCTAGGCGGCTCCTTAAATCTTTATTGGCAGCAACAGGATGTCACGCTGCACTGTACAATAACTTTATTGTACAGCGCAGCCATGTCAAGAAGACACCCTGCGGCATCTGAAGGGAATGGATAATGGTAGGCATGCTGCCGGAGAAGAGGAGCAACCTGGGCCCTTCAGTCTACAACAGTGGTAGCCAACTCCAGTCCTCAAGAGCTACCAACAGTTCACGTTTTCTAGATCACCTATAATCCACAGGTGTTCCTTCCAATGATCTCTGCATACTGATGTGCTCACACTGCGATCTCTCTCTCTCCATAAGGACTGTGGAAGCCACATTCATTAGTCCATGATCCCAGTACTAGTGTCTCTCTGGACACTAGCCTGTGGCCTCCATCTCAGTTCGGCTCACACTCTCTAGGGTGCATGTCCTTTGTCCTTTTTCCTAAGACCCTCACACTTCTTGTTCATACCCCTGCATGTGGAAGAATCTGGTTTAGAGCATAAATCCCCCCACTCAGTGAGAAGTATGTATGGCTTTTGTAAAACTGTTCACTCTCTGTTAACCCCTGCAGTATCTGAAGCTCAGCTTAAGATGTACAGTGTGGGATGCCACACACGCACTGTTGTCCATCCTGCTAGATCACAGTATTTTGCCTAGCAAAGCACTGCTCAGCACAGATCGCTCAGCACAGATCGCTCAGTACACATTGTGGCGCATCGCTTGCGTGCCTCGGTATGTGCTGAATGATCTGGGCTTAAGCACCTTGCTCTGCCCGGAGGCGGCGTCGCTCCATTTATACAGAGCTTACGATTGCTGCTAAATATTTTTGCCTACTCTTTTAAATGTTTAACATTTATAGCAGCCATATTTTTAACTAATTGCACTTGCACATGTCGTGTTCCTGAATTATAATTTCTAATGTTACTTTGTAATACTGGTGGAAAATCTGATTTAATAACAGTTTACACTTTGTCCAACCCAACGAGTGAAAATTACAAAGTAATTTATAAAAAATCTTCCATATGATGATATTACAATTTCTGCATGTTTTCCTACCCTTGAGAAATGTGCTCTGATTTTTTATGCACCAAACTAATATGAAAATATACTTTTTCTTTTTTAAGCAACCTTCTAACTGCAATAACTTTTATTGGATCTAGCATGTATTAAATTAGCATCCTTTGCCATTTCTAATGACCTGGGAAAATGTTATCTCCCAAACCCTACTGTGCATGCGCTGCCAATGTGAAAGTGACCCGTCCCCCTTACTTTTACTTTCCCCTGTATGTCCTGCCACTTGTTTCTTGCTTAGAAAGCACACTGAGGTCATGGTAGCCGATCATAGGACTGTGAGGTAAATTTAGTGATCACATACAGGTCTTTAATAAAACAAAAATTACAATAGAGATACATTTGCATCAGATCAGTTCCATCTCTCTCCGCCATACCCCCTCCCTCCCCCACGCTGCTGCTGTGGATTGGAATGTACAGCAGGACTCAGAGTCCCCATTTATTGTACAATTACAGTGGGCTCTTTTGCTCACGCCGTACATATGTAATAAAACTGCGCAGTTGCTCAATATTTCTGCGACTACATCCTGAGTAAGTCTCATCTTGACTTGTAATGCCAATGAAACTGCTCCTCACAGTGCAGTCCTTGGCCTGCCCACTCTCAGAAAATGGGGGCAACATGCCTCTCCCTTTCTGGAAATGAATGCTGCTCCTACCCCTATCCTTACCCACGAATGCAGGGTTGGATGGGTCCATCGGTGTACAGGAGACCCTTGATGCACCCCACTGCCTGCATCCTCCCCCCATCTTTTCTAGAATTAGGTTCTATTTTGAGCACTTGAACTATATATTATACATTTATTACCTCATACTGCACAGGACTATAATGGATTTTTTTTATTTATTTTTATCAATGAGTCCAAAACATGTAGTCTCTAATACCAAACCTTTGTGACAGCTGGCCACACCAACTCTGTAGACAATCCATGCTACAAAACATGTCCCCTTAACACTGTATTTATATTTTAGATCTTTGTAACAGAATATTAATAACATGTCCCAAAACTGTGGACGACATATATTAGCTCAACATACAGTAGAGGCTGTATTGTGAATCTTTGCTAGCTGTGCACTATAACAGAGGGCAGGATTGATGGAAACAAATGGTTAGGATGAGAGAGATTGAAGAGTATTAATGTACAGATGTTGTCATGTTGTGTGGCATACGTGCTCATGGATCGCTGGTTCACTATGCCAGTTTGCGACTATTTGCCCCAGCAATCATGCCATGTATTTTCTATGGGCGGGCACACGGTCAAAGTTTTCTCGATCAGCCTGGGTGAGATGCACCCACCCCGCAAGCTGAATGAACCAGGTTACATCTGTACAGCATAAACTAGCGCAGAATAGTAGCATGCTGGAGGTGTGAAGTGTACATTGAGAAATTACATTTCTTCCAAGCTACTTTATATCTATATTTCTCAATATATTGTTTTAATTATTGCATTAATGTTTTATTGTTACTTTTTGTCAATCAAATTCAGCAACTTGTTATTGTTTCTAATCTCTCATTAACACAAGTGGGAATCCAGCAATAGATGGCTTGCATGTTTATCACTATTTGACATTGGGTGATGACTGGCAAACAGTGTGTAATTGTGCGGAACCATTAATAGGTAATCAACACATTTGCCATCATTTTTATTCGATCTACTTTCATTAGACTTGATTAAAGTTGATTGCTTGTTTAACGTTTCTGCACATTTGTGCTTGGTAAAATCTGCTGTGTTAATAAATGAATTATTGATGATCATGTTTACCTTAATACAGCAATTCACAAAGTCATCCCTTTAATTCCTCATAAAGGCCCTTATTCTGATCGGTGCGTACTTTCACGAATTCTTTCGGATAGCGGTTTTTAGCCGTCTGCGCATGCGTGGGGAACGCCATGCGCATGTGCCACGCATGGTCTCCGTACTTGTTCTCACTAATACCGTACAGAAATGTGCACCGCAATCACTCGGGAAATATGGGCGTGTTATGGGCGTCATTCGGAATGACACAGGGGCGTAGTTTCAAAGTGGGCTAAACTGGGCGGAAACATGGGCGGACACGGGGGAGTGCACTTATTTTGGTAGGCGTGCATTCGGATAGCACGCCGAATGCACGCGAACAAAAAGGGAAGAAATGTGCGGTGTCCAAAAGGCAAGTATTGCTTTGCGGACACCACTCGGTCATGCGCTAGGCAATCGGAACGCCTAATCAGGACGGACGCACCTCAACCAATGTCAGCTGAACACAATACAATCACCTAATTTACTCATTACTGTACTTGTTAATTACACGCTTCTCACTGCTTCAATTGGAACCATTGCAGCTTAAATGGACCATTACTAAACACACACACATATATGCTGCAGTTTTCACACACTTTTACACTGCAAATAATGAACACAACTTCATATTAATAATACAAATACACATGTCACTTCTGCATGTATCAATTAATCCAGACATTTGGGGGACAAAAATAACATTTATTAAATGAACTTAGAAAATAATTTCGAAACCATCACAAAATAAATGGTACCATAGCAGGACTAAAAGTAAATAGTATATAATAAATACATGTATTATACACATACATAGCCACAGCAGAATCATTAGGAACACATCAGGTGGCTTCACAACAAAAGTAGAGCACCAACACTTCAAGTACAGCACACAGTAATGCTAGCCGAAACAGGGCAACAGGGGAACCAAACATGACATTTGAACCGAGGGCAAATGTGGTGACCCTCGGCACGGAATTTGACACAGGATGCTGACACACACAGCTCAATGGAAGATTTGGGAAGACATAAGGGTGGAGATTAATGGGGACACAAGTTCATTTGCGGGCACGTTTGCCCCTGGCAGGCTCCTTGCCACGTGCAGCAGCTCTTCGCCCACAGCCACGGTCAGATGGTGGGTCACGTGGAGCACATGCTGGGGAGGGGGTGGATCGTCTTCCCCCTCTGGCAGCAGGGAGTGCTGATGGTGGTAATGCACCAGAAACGGGTGACATTAGGACCCTATTGGTGGCAACTAGCTCCACCATAAGATCATTATGGCGGAGGAGGAGTTCATTTTGCCGCAGGGCTTGATCAGCCAGCACCTGCAGGCTAGCAGCAATAGATTGCTGGCTGGCACTCATAGCCTGCAGGCTAGCAGCAATAGATTGCTGGCTGGCACTCATAGCCTGCAGGCTCGCAGCAATACTCTGCTGGCTGGTGGTCAAACCCTGCAGCACCTCCTCGGCCCTACGCACCCGCTCTGATGCCGACTCTCCCTGCTGCACAATATTTTCAAGCACACGCCCCCACGTGGCCAATTCAGCCGCGGACATTGGCGGCTGCTGCTGCACGGGCCTGCTACTGGGGCCAGGTGGCACAGACTCCACAACCTCCTCAAGAGATTGTTGACCAAGCGGTGGGGATGCTGTTGAAAGAGAAAATACCAATTACCACACATTCCATGCAAAATTCAAAACATCTACTTATGGCCTGGCAAATAATTACCTTCAAGCACAGAAGCCATCACTTCCGCTGGGGACTCGCTGTCTATGGTGCTCACCCCCCGGACCTCCTCTACTGCAATGCAGCACTGTGCCATCTCTTCCAGGGGGGTGAGCTGCAGCTTTGATGGCATGGGGCCAACCCCAGAGGTGTGGCTGTGTTCCCACCGCTGGGTCAATTTCTTTTTGAGGTTCCCTTTGAAGTCGTGCCACCTGCAATCAAAGTGTACATATTAATACATGTCACTTCTCATGTTTGCTGTAGCACCCATTGCAATCTGAAACATAATACAACATGTGCCTCCTGACACCAAACTTAGATTATATTCATTTTGAAACACAATTTATTTAGGAAGGACAGAAGAATCGGAGGAGGGGTAGCAATGTATGTAAAGAAAAACATAAATGCTACTTTAATACAAAACATTGAAGAAAAAACGGAGGCCCTTTGGGTGACCATAGAAATGGGGGAGAAGGACATTATTCGTACTGGGGTCATCTATAGGCCACCAGGCCAGGGGCAGGATTTGGACAGGAGCCTATTGCTTGATGTCACTAAAATGGCTTTAAAGGGAGAAGTCATAATCATGGGAGACTTTAATCTACCTGATGTGAATTGGGAGGAGTCTTTTGCAAGATCATCTACAAGTGGCAAATTTCTAAATTCCCTACAGGGAGCCTCTCTCAAGCAATTGGTGAGGGAGCCTACTCGCAAAGACTCAATATTAGATTTAATACTCACAAATGGTGACAGGATATCAGACATATATGTGGGTGAGAACCTGGGATCCAGTGATCATCAAGCAGTATGGTTTAGTATCAAGGCAGGGTCCAACTCCAGTCACACAAAAACTAAGGTGTTGGATTTTAGGAAGGCTGACTTTGCAAATATGGGGATATGTTTAAGCGACTCATTAGCGGATTGGACGAACTTGAAAGGAGTGTAGGAGAGGTGGAGAAAATTAAAAAGTGCAATACTAAAGGCAACGGACCTTTGTATCAAAAGGGTTAAGAAAAGTACCAGGAAAAGGAAGCCAGTGTGGTTTACAAAAGAGGTATCAACTAGTGTAAAAGCAAAAAGGATGGCCTTTAGGACATACAAGCAGACTCAAAATAATAATGACAAAGAAGTGTATCTTGCCAGACGCAAAGAGGCTAAGAAAGTGATCAGGCGTGCCAAGGCACAAGCTGAGGAGAAAATGGCTCAGTCGGTAGATAAAGGAAACAAAACTTTTTTTAAGTATATAAATGAAAGGAGAAAATCAAATGGAGGAATAATAAGACTGCGGACAGACACTGAGAATTTGGTGGAGGGAGACAAGGCAATTGCAGATCATCTAAATAATTACTTTTGCTCTGTATTCACTATAGAAGGAGAAGGGAAGGGACCACAGTTAAGTTGCAAGGACATTCATAAAAATAAGGTATATGGAGGTACATTTACTAGGGAGAAAGTCCTAACAGAACTTTCAAGACTGAAAGTGGATAAATCAATGGGGCCAGATGGAGTGCATCCAAGGATACTAAAAGAACTAAAAGATGTGTTGGTAGCGCCATTAACAGATTTATTCAACCAGTCACTAGATACAGGTGCAGTTCCAGAGGACTGGAGAAAAGCAAATGTAGTTCCACTGCACAAAAGCGGAAGCAAAGAAGAAGCAAGTGACTACAGACCAGTGAGCCTTACATCAGTAGTAGGGAAAATAATGGAAACACTATTAAAAGAAAGAATAGTGGAATATCTTAAATTAAACAACTTACAGGATCCAAAACAGCATGGTTTTACTGCAGGGAGATCATGCCAAACAAGTCTCATTGACTTTTTTGACTCCGTGACCAAAATACTAGATGAAGGGGGGGCTGTAGATGTGGCATATCTAGACTTTAGTAAGGCATTTGACACTGTCCCACATCGCAGGCTGCTAAATAAACTTGAAAGTGTGGGATTGGATTATAAAACAATTAAATGGATAAGAACCTGGTTGCAGGATAGGAAACAGACAGTTGTCGTAAATGGAGTGCATTCTATGGAGGGACATGTTACCAGTGGAGTACCCCAGGGATCTGTACTTGGACCAGTGCTCTTTAATATATTTGTTAGTGACATTGCAAATGGTATTGAAGGGAAAGTATGCCTTTTTGCAGATGATACAAAGATATGCAACAGAGTAGACACACCAGGAGGGGTAAATCAAATGACTGATGATCTAAGTAAACTTGAGAATTGGTCAAGAGAATGGCAACTACAGTTTAATGCTAAAAAATGCAAAATGATGCACTTGGGACTCAAAAACCCAAAGGCTCAATATAGTATTAAGGGTACTATAATGGAAACTACTGAGGAGGAAAGAGATCTAGGAGTCACTATTTCAAGTGACTTAAAGGCAGGGAGGCAATGTAACAAAGCAATGAGGAAGGCTAGTCAGATGCTTGGTTGCATAGGGAGAGGAATCAGTAGCAGAAAAAAAGACGTAATAATGCCACTTTATAGGTCATTGGTACGACCTCATCTGGAATACTGTGTCCAGTTCTGGAGGCCATATCTTCAGAAGGATATAAATACATTGGAGAGTGTACAAAGAAGGGCAACTAAAATGGTTCATGGCCTACATCACAAAACTTACCTGGATAGACTAAAAGATCTTAACATGTATAGTTTGGAGCAGAGAAGGGAAAGGGGGGACATGATAGAAATCTTCAAATATATCAAGGGTTTTAACATAGTACAGGTGGGAAATTTTCTTCAAAGGAAAACAAGTAATAAAACAAGAGGACATGCACTGAAACTGGAGGGAGGTAGGTTCAGGGGAAATGTTAGAAAGAATTACTTCACAGAAAGGGTAGTGGATAAGTGGAATAGCCTCCCATCAGAGGTGGTAGAGGCTAAGACAGTAGAACAATTTAAACATGCTTGGGATAGGCATATGAATATCCTTACAAAGAAATAAGGATTAAAAAGGGTTGAGTTTACCTGAAGGGTAAAAAAGGGGCAGACTAGATGGGCCAAATGGTTCTTATCTGCCGTCAAATTCTATGTTTCTAACCCTTAGAAGAAACAATCACACTCACCCTACAATAACTATCAATTCAATGACATGGCAAACATGTCTGTGCCTCCAAGCAACGTGACCACCCATTGACCAACTCCATCTAATATCGAATGTAAACATTACTGGACTTGTACTGCTCAAATGTAACACACATGAATTTGCCTCTTCTTAACGTGCTCCGCCTCACGAACTTGTGGAGCCACCGCATTAATCTCCGCCGTTATCTCCTCCCAGATCTTCCATCTCCTTGTGTGTGTCAACTTTTGCGGTGGGCACTCGATCAAATCCCGTGCCCGGGTCACCAGGATGGCAAGCTCCTGCGGTTCATATGCAATGTTTCTGGTGGTTGGTTCCTCTGTTGCCCGATTGCGGCCACGACCACTGGCACCGCCACTGCTACTGGCACCCCTACTGCCACGGCCACCGGTTGCTGTACTTGAAGTGCTGGCCAGGCTACTCTGTTGGGAAGCCACCTGCTGTGTTCCCAATGATTCTGCTGATGGTGAGGATGGGCCAGCTGCCGATTGGCATGATGTTGATGGCCCATCTGGCTGCTGTTCCCCCAATGGCTGGTCTGGGTTGAGGGGGACATAGGTGGTGTTGGCCTCCATGCGGGCCAAGAGGTTCTGCACCACCTGTTCTTCCTCTGACTGTGAGCCAGCCATGTTTGCAACAACTGTTTGCCTTTCTAGCACAACTTTAAATACTATTTCTGTAATTGGCGTTAATCAGCTACAACCTGCGTTCCGTACGGCCGCGTTCCGTACGGCCGCGTTCCGTACGGCCGCGTTCCGTACGGCAGCGTCAACCGTGCGGCGCATAGGCCACGCCCCTTGCTGTGGAAAAATATTTAAAAAAAAACAGGCAAACTGAGTAAGTCTGATTTAGTAGGTAAATGCAGATTTGACCACCAATGACCAAATAAAACTGAGGTCACACATGAAATGTATATTTGAATGTACATCTGTACTGTGCACTTGTTTGGTATGTAGTACAACTGACAATACCCATTCCATATGTAAATCCAGTCCACCACTTAGGTACAAGTAATCAGTGCTAGCATCCAAATCACATGTGAAAGCACTCCAAATTCAGCCTTGATTCTAGCTACTTTTCATTCCACCTCTCTAGTATGGCCCAGTAGAAGGTAAGTGTACACATGGCAGCATGGCCTAATTTTGGGAAAAGTTCTAGCACTATTTGCTATGTTTCTGCTGCATAGCTTTCATTATAAAATAGCTGTTTAGTACCTTGTTGAGTTAGGTGTAAGTGTCTAGTGATGCAGACTATTTCACCTGTTGCTTATACCCATGTTTGGTCATTGTTATAGATTCTATATAATGGGTTCCCATCTTATTTGACACTGTCTGTTTAGGATGGTCTGGTAAACTATGCAAAGGTACAGCAAGTGTGGGTGTGCGATGCAATGGGTTAGCCGTGTGTTCGGGCGCATACACGCTGTTAGTGTAAAAATGAACAATAAAGTTAATACCAAATATCACTCTGATCAACCAATGACAGCACATGATTGCTTGATTTGTGCCATTGCTAAGATGGCGGCTTATGGAAGAGCAGCACCCTTCTCAGCTGCGGAGCTCAGGACACTGGTCTCCGTTATGGAGACCAGGCTGGGGCGGGCGGGCCCATTCATCACCAACCGCCAGAAGTGCAATGCGTATGCGGTGGCCCGCCGCCGAATATTCGCCCGCACACAGGTGCGGCGGACCATCGCTCAGCTGGAGCGGCGGTGGTCTGACCTGAGGCGTCGGCAGCCAGATTTGCTCCAGCAAATCAGGGGCAGTATTGCTAGATGTGAGTGTTTCCACATGAAATGTCCATTTGTACATGATTGCTTAACTGACATTATTTAAGCCACTAAGGTCACCAGCCTGATCATGAGTTAAACATGGCATACACTATATGTGTGCTACTTCTTGTTTGACACCCTGTAATGGTCATACAATATGTTATTGGGGAGGATTAATGCTTGTGATGCTTACAATGGCCCAAATGTCACAGCATACCTGCCATGTTACAGGCTGTGTTTTGTAAAGGCCACTAAGGAGCTGTTTGCCTGTACAATTATCTGTACTTATAACCTTTGCATTTATAGCTTGATAAGGCTTAATACAAATGACCCCTAATTGGCACTTTTTTGTTTTTTCACAAACACAGCACGGGAAGGAGCAAGACTGGCCCGAGAGGACTCAGAGGCTTCCCAGGCCCAGGAGGAGGCGGAGGAAGTAATGGCCGAGGAGGTTGGAATTGAAGAAGGGGTGGCGGAGGAAGAGGAAAGGGAGGAAGTGGAGGAAGAGGAAAGGGAGGAAGTGGAGGAGGAGGTGTGGGCAGCGGAGGTGGTGGCATTGGAGGACGAGGTGGCAGAAGAGGCGGAGGTGGCAGATGAGGAGGAGGTGCCACATGAGGAGGCCACAGAAGAAGAGGAGGCCTGTGAGGTGGTGCAGGCACCCGAAATTGGTATGTATAGATAAAGAATCATTATTCCTTTTGTCATCTTCTATTTGCTATGTAGCACTGGTGATTCAATTGTTTTTTTCAATACTATAAAGTGATAAAACAAACTGGGTAGCAACAGACACACTTTGGGGTTAGATAGGGTGGCCAAACCATCCCTTTAATCCTGGACACATATTAATGACACAGGTTGTGAGGATGGCTTTCATGTCGATTTTAAGTGCCACTGAACCTGTGTAGTTAATCTGTATCCTGGAAGAAAGGGATGACTTGCTCATGTAAGGGTTACATGTCCCTGCTGCAAGCATACAATCTGTAGCCTCATATAGGTGAGTAGAGTTTACTGGTGATTGATCTTTCTAAACTAGATTAAGTATGGCATAAATGGAGTATGGACAGGCGTGGCTTAGACTGGAGTAACAAGTGGTCAGTGCCCCTGGGCCCTCCTCTAGCTAACCACCCCCTGCGGTCTGCATGTATGTTTTGCACCATAATTGTGTGTTGATTTGGTCTTAGTAATGATTTTGAGCATGGGAGTGGGTTAGTGCTGCAGCTTCCCCTAACTGGCATTATGACAATGATTTTTGGAGCAGACCATCAGCAGGCAAGCCATGCATGATTGCACAAATGTACTGAGCATTCCTGAGAGTTGTGTAACTCCCCTGCCAGGCTCCATCATATAACAGACACTGAACTTTGTTTGCAGAATTGTGATTGGTGCAGCGCGTGACATGCTTCTCAGAGCTTAGTCATGGGTGGGTTTGGATTGAGAAGGAGCAGTATGACTGTGAGGTGTTCTACAGAGTAAAGGGTATAGGGCATAAATCAGGCTTTCCATGTAGTATGTATGCATGTATGTATAGGTGTATGTGTCATATATATAGATATATATGTGTCTCTATAAATATATATATATATATATATACATATACACACACACCTGTCACGGTGCATGTTTAAAATGTAGGTATGACTATGTTAAATGTATGCTTGAATGTCATTATTAATTTTTCCATTTTTATTTGGTCCACAGATGAGCCAGCCCAAGCAGAAGAGGGTCTCCGTGGGGCCCTCATTAGAATAAGAGGCCACATGCGCCAGGTGATGGCGGAATTGGACCGGCTCCTGGATGGGGCCAATTCATTTTTTTATTTATTCTTTATTTTCTATGTTTTGTTTCATAAATAAATTGTTAATTACAGTTCGAAGTTGTCCGTGTTTTTTTATAACATGCAAAAGTATATGTGTAACTTGTTTAAAATCTTTTAAATAAGCTAAATGTAAATAGTGTATATAGATGTATGTTAGGGTCACATGCTGTAAGGGTTAATGTGTGTAATGAATGTACTAGGAATGTGGGTCAGTATAGATTAGGATTTAATTGATTGAAATAGCTAACAAACACTTTTTAATTAGGTTGCCTAATTGTCTAAGTGGGTCATGTGATCGCTGTGTGTACTCAGTAAAAAAGTGTGGTATTTTGCGTAAACACTCCGCATCGGTGCGTACGGACAGCTTCCCGTCCGTTTTAACGCGGTAAGACCGTGCTTACGCGGGAAGACCGTGCAGAATCTGTACGTGTCCACCGCACACGCACGGTTTGTATGTCGTCCGTACACACGCCCTGTTCTTAAAGAGTGAGTCCGTCCGAATGCGGAGGACACGTGGGCGTTTTTTACGGACGTTGCCCGTACGCCACCGCACAGCGTGGCGTGCGGACCGCACCGTAAGAATTCGGGAAAGTACGCACCGATCAGAATAAGGGCGAAAGAATCAAAACAATAGTGTATGTACTGCAGTCTTCTCCCCAGAGTTATTTATTTATATTTGCTGAGTGGCATAAGGAGGCATCAGGGCTTGACATGCATAAGGCATCAACATTTTTTCAAAAAAAAATTTAAATGTGATTTTTCATATTTTACTATCAAGTTGGGCATAGAGGGAAAATAAAATAGTGTGCCAAGTGCAGCGAGGCACCGTGCCAGAAGCAAGGCGAGTGCAGCGGTACACTTATACGGTGCCCATGTCGACACCTGATGACATAGACACAGAAAAGCAAGAAAATCATGTTGACCATGCCTACGTCGACCATAAGCTTGTGTTGACCTTTTGTCAGTATCAAACAGGGGTATGTCCACTAGGTGTCGACCTATTCCATTAGAGGTTGCCTTAGTGACTGTCAACCAAAACATTGTTCAGCAGATAAATCAAAAAAATTGTTATGTAACTGAGGGGTAGGCCAATCAGCTCCTGACTGTTAAGTTACAGGCTGGGTTTTAAAAAGGACAGTGAGGAGCTGATTGGCCAATGATAAAGTACAGGCACTTTATCACTTCTCCTACCTTATCACTGCTTCATACATCTTCCCCCAATATAACCGTGTTCTGCTTCCCTGTAAGCCTCTGGGACCCATAACAATGGCATTCACTACACCAACTATAACTACATCCATGTGTATATACTTGTAGCTCCCCTCACCCACCAAAGCTCCAGTGCCCTCCAACACTAAGGGTATGTCAATCTCCTGCCCCCCAACAATTCAGCAATGCATCAGCCTGCACTGCCTCAGTATGGGTAGAGGCAATTTTCTTTATCAGCCTACCCCTACACTGTGCCTGTTATATATGCATTTATGCAAACCATACTATTGGAATTATAATCTTCAAATAATGGTATATTTTACTATACCTGGAACCGTAAGTAATGATCATGAATATAGGTTTATGTTTAAAGGTTACACATTAAATAAATGCATTGGCTTATCATTAACTATACATACCAACCCTGTATATACATCAATATTCAATTTTCTGCAATATTTACATGAGAGTAAATTACTTTGCAGATTAGTTACTTAGCTATGCAGTAATTGTAAAATACATATTAATTCAGATGTACTGCAAGAATGTTAACACTGTTGGGACCCAAATATGTTCTGAACATGCTATGAAATTAGAAATTAGCTGAATTTAAGATGAGAATGGTTCCTGTTCAAGCTGTTACAGCCTGATTTTAGATAATTTCCTGAGTTATTGCTTAGAGTCAGGGGCAAACGCAGGATTTTCAGAAGGGGGTTTCCAGAGGGGCGGAGCAAAGCACGGAGATGGACACTTAGGTGACCCAGTATATGCGGGGTCAGTTAAAGTATTATAGATAGACCAAATTTATATAAATAATAATAATTATAATATATATATATATATATATATATATATATATATATAGACACACACACACACATATATATATATATATATAACAGCAGTGTAGACCCCTGGGCATAGCAATGTATTGGGGCCCCTACCAATCCTCCAGCGGTAGGGGTGGGGGAAGCTTTAATGTCCCGTGGGTGGTAGGGGGTATTATATCAACCACTCAGCATGTAGGGCCTGGATCAGTAATTTCCACTAATTACCCCTTTACTGTACAGATGGTGGGAGATGGGGTGGGAGAAGGGGGCATTGGGCTGAATGAAGGGGCCCTGATACATAACTTCCAGGGTTGTACAGGATGTTTAATATGCAGAGGAGGGGTGTATAGTGGAGTGGGCTTATTATTCCAAATTTTCTGGTGGGAGGACAGCTTGTTTGACTGCAGAAATCTCCTGTTCCCGTAAATAGATTTCTTAGATTTTAATGGAATTAAAAAATTGAGAATCCCACCTACTAAATGCTATTGGGCTGTAGGGGATCAGAGTTCAGGAGGTAGAGCAATCTGCCAACGAGAATATAAAACTACATACCAGGTGTGTGGAGCTGGAGCAGTAACCAGCTGCTGGAAGGCTGATATCTCTGATTGTGTGAATAGTAGAGATAAGCTCATAGTGTGCTTCAAAGGGGGAGAGTCCCAGCTTTTGGAATATACCCTCAGAAAAACTCTACGTCAGACAGAACCTGAAATATCTGACTGGGAAGAGCAATTAACAGGCTTGGATGGCACCACTATTTTGAAGTCAGATATCTCCAGTTCCCAAGGGCCGATTTTTACAATTATTATACCCCTGGAAAGAGGGGACCCTCAGCTTTCAGCCTAGGGTCCTTAGACTTCTGGGGGGGTTTCTGGGTACTCAGAACCCCCCCCCCCCCCTTCGTGTGCTACTGACAGTGATTTCTTATTATTCTATACAGGAAAATAAAATCAATGAAGGCCGAGTGCAAGTCTATCCTAGAAGTATAGACTGAAACCTAATCCTGCAAACTACGGGAGGTCCGTCAATTTGAAAGTGACAAAATATTACAATGGTTAGGTTTCCATTACATACAGTACAGCAAGATCAGAGCCATTCCCAATGGCAATGCCAACGCCACATCATATTGTAAAGCTAGAGCAAAACGCTAAACCAGCACCAAACCAGCAAGGCCAAAGTCAAACCTTTCAACAAGGAAAGAGTCATAACTTACAGTGAGGCCACTTCCATCATGGACTGAGATGTGAATTCTGGTTATCCTCTACAGCCAATTATAGTGCATGAAGTCTAATATACTCATGTTTTTTAGGGAACCCTACCAAGGAGGTATGGACTTGACTTCTGCCTGAATTTGCTCCAAGCAGGAGAGAAGAGCAACATTAGTTAGAAAGCAAGGGGGCAGATGTAAGCCTGGTGAACAGATAAAGTGGATATAAAGTGGGGATAAAGTGTAAGGTGATAACGGAACAGCCAATCAACTCCTGTCATTTTTCAAACATAGCTGATTGATTGGTGTGTTATCACCTTCGACTTTATCTCCACTGTATCTCTTCAGCAGGATTAATACATCCAGCCCATTGTCTGATAACAGAACTAGATTACTAATGCCAAAAGGATATATCAGATAGCCAATTAGATCACTAGCTGAAGTCAATAATAAGCATTACAGATAGAAGCCAAGGGAAAACACTGGAAATACGTCTAATACAGATGTAGCCATGCTCACTGTACCAATAAAAGGGCCACATAGGCATACATGGCATGATGTACCGTGGATACAACTTAGTACACTAGGGCTGCAACTACTGTAGCTGCAGCTCCATATATTCCTATGATGACGTGAACATGTGCATCATAGTCTCCGGCACAATAGTAGCACCAGATTTGCTGTTACTAAGGAATTCATTAGAAAAGCTGAGTGTGGCTATAACTGTAACAAGTTGGATTAAGTTGGAGTAATGCCTGATGCTTACAGTACTTTGACTACAGGGCCTGTTTTGCTATAGAATCTGGTAAACTGCACAGCCGAATGCCCACCCCCACCATGGGAATCCCCTCTCTTACATGTGAGGGGATGTGTACACTAACACATCCCCTCGCATGTGGACAGATGGAAGATAAATCATTTGATGGCCGCTCTTCTGCCTTCGCTAAGAAAAGTCAGCCTAGACCAGTTTGTTCACATGAAAATATGCAAAATATTTAAATTGTTGTTTAACTCTACATAGCTAATTTTGCTTCATATCATTTAATAGAGTTATCACTATTTTAGAATAATCGGAATTAAAAGTTAATTTTTAACTCATTCACTATACATTTTTCTCAACAAATTAAAAGTGTGCCTCCAAAAAGGAATCCTTGTCTGCAAATGGTTGTCCACTTCTTGTGGACTATCATTTCTTTTCTTTTTAAGTATACTGGTACTTGATTCCTGGAGGCACCTCCAACGTCATAATTGTTGCATGTCATCAAATATACAATTTCTCTAGTTGGTTCTTCATATACATTTGACCCCATGTTTTTGTCCTGTGCATGATACTACTCCCACTTGTTTCTGCTAGACCAGTGGTTCTCAACCTCAGTGTTCAAGGATGTGCCCCCAAAAGTGCATGTTTTTGGGGCAGGAGCTGACATGTGATGTCAGCCAACCACCCAAAGCAGGTATCACCACACCTGCTTCTGCTTGGATATGACCAGCATTTTTATGGGGACGTCCATAAAATGCTGGCCATTCCCCTGCCCTCCCCCTTCCCTCCCACTATGGAGCGAACGGCTTGGAAAATGTGAAACTCGCCAAACCGGTTCTCTCCTGGGGTTTGCACATGCGCATTGTTGTGCATGCACATGCACAAACCTCGACCATCAGATCTGAATTGGCCCCTTTGTTTTTTTGTCTCCTTATGTTTCTCATAAACATATACATCTATGACAACATTGTAAAGAAACATAAGAATCACAGAGAGTTGATACGTTTTGATTATTGCACCTTTGTTTTCTCACTGTGGATTAAATGTATTAAGCCTTAACAAGGGGTGATAAAAAGTGATAAAGAACAGCCAATAAGCTCCCAACTGTCATTTCTCAAATACAGCTGGTAACATGACAGTTATGAGCTTATATGCTGGTGAGTTATCACTCTTTGGCCCCGATGTATCAAGCTTCAAAAAATGATAAAATGGAGCCAGCTAGCCGATCAGCTCCCATCTGGCAGCCGATTGGCTGGTTGTTTATCACTCTCCATTTTATCACTTTTTGAAGCATGATACATCCGGCTCTTTATCACTCTCCACGTTATCACTTATTAAAGGCTTAATACATTTGGCCCCGTGTGTACTACAGTATATGTAATAAGATCACTTATTATCTATTTAGCCACAGAACCATTTACCTTGCCTTATCTGCATTATTGTGGAACCTATATTTAGCAACTTGATATTTGTCCTTTATTACACTGTCATTGGAATTAGCCAATATGTCATGAAGTGATTATACACTAAAACATTGAGATGAATGTCATAACATTTTCAATGATCATCCAAAGATTAGTCATAGAAATCCTAGAGATATAAATATATGGATTTGGAGAACATGTGTTCCTATAAAGAAAAAATTATTAATGAAAAAGATTACCTTTTATGAAAATTATATTGAAGCAGGGAGTATTTCCAGGGGTCTTAGAACATTTAAGAATCCTACTGTACCTCTGTTAATTAAAAAAAAGTGATTTTAAGAAAAATGGTATAACATTTTAGATGAATGCTCATAAGACTCATAAGATTTCATTAAATTAATTGTTTTAGAAGGGGAAAGGCGGCTTTCTGAACTAACTAATTAAATCGGGTTCCTTGTTAGAGGAAATTCTACCAATTAAAGAATTAGAGGACTACAGAGATCTTAAAAAAAAATTGGTTATAAAGTGACAAAGTTAGAGAAATACATTATTGAGACAAAGGTCTGCAAGTTTGAGAGTTTTATGGATTGTAAAAATAAAGTCAGAGATTGTTTAGAAGATTGTTTAGAAGAAAAAAGCAATCTTGATATGTTGATAGGAGAAACAATTGGAATGATAATATTAACACATGGGAAAAAGACTAAATTCAATAGAAATAAGGGATATAGGGGTATCTCCAGATATAAGAAACTATAAATCTCATTATTCAATCGGCTTCAAGCTTTAGGGCAGTATTCAATGTCCCTAATCGCGATGTGCAGCGAATCCTGTTTATGATTCGCTGCACATTCGCCGTGTTCTGGAGGGCTGGAGCCCTCGCTGCCAGCCCTCGCTGACACAGTATTCAATGAGGCAGGGGCTCGCTGCCCCTGACCTGAGGACAGCGGCAGGCAGGGAGATGGAAGTCTCCCTGCCTGCCCCAGAACCTATGTGGGGGGGAGGTGGGCTCCCCGGGAGCCAGGCAGCACAGGCTGCCCCCCGAGTGAGCCAGCAGGGGACCGGGTATTCATTGCACCCGATTGTGCGTATGTAAAGATCGGGAGCAGTGAATATATGAATATTTAATGAGCGGCTCTCAGCTCCCGGCCCCCTGCTGGCTGCTATGTGTAAAAAAAAACAATTTTTTAAAATTAAATACATATTCATGTGCTATAAGCACATGAATAAAAATAGCATGTCCCTTCTCAGAATAAAATTCCTGATTTTTTGACACCAAATGTAAAACAACAACAACTTTATTTTAAAAGTTCACTTTCCACTTCACCATGAAAAGATGGCGATTTGCTACACGGCGACACACAGCGAAAATCACTTAGAAAGCCGGAGAGAAGTGCACGTTGAATAGGGTGATTCACTTTCTGACCCAAAAAATCACCCTCCAACGCGAAAATAGCACAAATACGCCGTGAAACAGGGCGAATTATCCTCATTGAATACTACCCTTAGAATCCCCTAGGACAAGCATGTCCAAAGTCAGGCCCGGGGGCCAATTGCGGCCCATGCTGTCATTTCAAGCGGCCCACAGCCTCCAGCTGAAAGCAGGCAGAGCATCAGATGTGGGAAGCACAGCACAGGACACTAAAGGTGGGGCCCCTGCGAGCGTGGGTCCCCACCTTTAGTGCAGCAGTGAGGAGGTGCTGGCCACCACAGTCAGATGTGCTGCAATCGTATATCACCCTACTCCACAATCACAGTGACATCAGTGTTTGGGGAGGGGGGCAGCAAGGGGGAAGCTTGCTCCCATAACCTGCAGAGCGGTGGAGGGCGGCAGCGGGAGCCCAAGCATCTCCTGTCCTTGCAGTGCCTACTTTGCCTCTCCGTCCTCTGGCTCACACAAGGGGCTGGGAAACATACAGAGATTAAGAGAAGGGGGGCAGGCTGGAAGACAGAGTGAATGGGTGCAGAGTGGGGGACATACAGTGAAGGAGGGGCAGGCTGGGGGACATACAGTGAATGGGGGCAGAGTGGGGGACCATTCTGATGTGATTAATGATTCAAAGAATGTCAGGCTGAATGGTCGGCCCCCACACATTTACACTTCAACAAATCTGGCCCTCGTCGCAAAAAGTTTGGACACCCCTGCCCTAGGATGTCAAATAACTATTCAGGGAGAACATTTTTAATAGGGGAAATCAAGGAATCAAGAATACAGAAACTCAGGGGAATTGGAATCAGGCCACCCCCAGAATGAGTAAAACAAAACAAGAAGAATTTGGCCTAGGGGTGCCATGAAAACGTTTTGATGCTCTAGGGTGCCGTGATTAAAAAAAGTTTGGGAACCACTGCTTTAGGGAAAATTTATTGTATATTATATGCAATATAATCTAGATCAGTACATAATTTAGTGATGCGGTATGACTAAGGGTACTTGTACATCATTTGCACCCAGTTTTGTGTGTCTGTACTGTACCTGATTAAATGGGAAAATGTACAGTATATATTATGGATAGTTACAAAATCCCTTCTTTGCCCATCTTAATTTGAAAGTAATATTGTGAATTTAAAAGGATGAATTTAAAAGACTGATTGTTTTTAGTGAACAGGTGGATATACTGTATATAGCTCATTATAAGAAAAAGTCTAATAGATTTGAAGTAGAAATAGCCCAGAAAACTAATTGAACAGACAGTAGTATCATTAAGGCAGGGAATATTTCAAGACAACATTTACTTCATTATAAAGACAAAAGGGGCAAATTTAAAGACTGGGCTTTTTTCATTCCTTTTATTACTACAGTAAGTATGGTTTGGGACCCAGGTGTGTAACTACAAATATAGCGCCCCCCCCCCCTTGTCGGGAATGTTCGGCGCCCCCCTCCATAAAAGTTAACACCCCCCTTCTTATCCCCGCCGCCGCTACCTCAGAAACCAGGACACTTAGCGGTGACCGGTCCCGGCAATTCTACTGGCTCAGCTCCTTCTATTATGAAAAAAATGTCTTCCAAAATGTCCGCCACCTTACAGCAGACCTTTTTTGGGATGCTAGAGGAGGCGGCGGCCTCCTCTAGCATCCAAAAAAATGGTCTGCTCTATAAGGGGGCGGACATTTTGAAAGGGATATTTTTCATAATAGAAGGAGCTGAGCAAGTAGAAGCGCCGGGACCGGTCACCGCAGAGGAATAGATCTGCGTCCCGGTTAGAGGCGGCAAGCAGCAAATGGGGTAAGGCAGGAGCGGAACAATAGCCCCGCAGACACTTTACTCAGCGCCTCCCAGTCTGTGGGGCTACTGTTATGCCACTGTTGGGATCGTTTGGTCTACAGCAAGTTGGTCGACAAGCGTTTGGTCAACAAGTGTTTGGTCGACATGGGGAAAGGTCGACATGGTTTTAGGTCGACAGGGGTCACGGATGACATGGGTCTAGGTTGACATAAGTTTAGGTCAACAGGTCAATAGGTCGACACAAGCAATAGATTGACAGGGCTCTAGGTCGACAGTCAAAAGATCGACATGAATTTTTCACTGTTTTTTTACCCGAATGTCAACACAGTCAACAAGGACACAGATTTCAATGCACCACATCCCCTCGTATCGCTCGCTTCACTCGTGATACTTCAACTACTTCGTTCTCCCACCAAATTACATGGTTATTTGCCAAGAACATAGAATTTATAATTGTTTACTTGTTAAAGGTTAATTGACCCATCCATCACTCTCCCTCTCATGTTGGGAGGCACCCTTCCCTTTCCCCCCTTCCCGTACTCCCCCCCCCTTCCCCGAGCATTTACATGGCAACAGAGCCAGGAGACGGTGTGGGAAATCAGTTGTTTATTGTCTCATTTATGTATAGTTGGAAAGCTGATTGAAGTCCTGCCCTGGGAATTGCTTCCGCATGGCAACTAAATTACATGTACAAGTTCTTAAAACTTGTTTTGTCTTTTTGTTCCTGTTTTTTCTTTCTCTTCTCTCTCTATTCCTATACCCCACACCATGTCTCTCCACCTACCCCTCCCAATTGGGTCCAAGAATGTTCTCTATATATTAGATACGTCAATGTTCAATGCCATACTAGATGTACATAATGTGTTGCGGGTGATACGGTGGTGAGCCACTATTCGGTTGTATTGTATTGTAACAGACCATGCCTGACCTAACCTTATGCTCTTGGAATGTGGGAGGTATAAATTCCCCTGCTAAATGCAGTAAAATATTGCTTTATTTAAACAAAAGTAACAGTTGTGGCTTTTCTGCAGGAGACCCACTTGACTGCCCCTGAAACCCTGAAGTTGCTGATGTTGGGATGGACAGTGGTTGTGTCCACCTCCTTCTTCTCCAAAGCCCATGGTGATACTGGCCGAGCGCTCACTCCCCGTCGAATGAATCAACTTTACTAGGGTTATTGATGGCCTTCGCACAAAACTAGATGGGTGGCATAATCTTTCCCTATCCTTGGTGGGACGGATTGCAGTGCTGAAAACTATCATCTTTCCCAAAATGTTTATATAATGCAACTACTTCCCTTCCTAATCACTAAGGGCCTTATTCTGGTCGATGCATACATTTCCGAATTCTTTCGGATGGCGGTTTTTAGCCATCTGCGCATGCGTGGGCAACGCTATGCGCATGTGCCACGCACGGTCTCCGTACTCGTTCTCACTAATACCGTACAGAAATGTGCATTGCATTCACTCGTGAAATATGGGCATAATATGGGCGTCATTCGGAACTACACAGGGGCGTAGTTTCAAAGTGGGCTAAACTGGGCGTAAACATGGGCGTACACGAGGGAGTGCACTAATTCTGGTAGGCGTGCATTCGGATAGAACACTGACTGCAAACAAACCAACAGGCAGGAAATATGCGGTCTTCATAAGCAAGTTTCACTTTGCGGACACCACTCGGTCATGCGCTAGGCATTCGGATCGCCCAAATAGTACGGCCGCACCTGAACCACTGTCAGCTGAACACAATACAATCCACTCCTCTACTCATTACTCATTAATTACACTCTTTTCATTGCTTCAATTGGAACCATTGCAGCCTAAATGGACCATTACTAAACACACAAATATATGCTGAGAGCACGGCTGCATTTTTTACACACATTTACACTGCAATTGATGACCAATAAAAACAATCCCTTTTTAATGAGGTAGCCTAATTGCATAAGTGTGTCATGTGTGTGATGTATGAGTTCCGATGATAGTAGTATGTTTTGCGGAAATACAACGCATCGGTGCATGCGTGCAGCTTCACGTCCGTTCTGACGCTGTAAGACCGTGCAGAATCTTTGTGTGTCCACCGCACACGCAAGGTTTGGATGTAGTCCGTAAACACGCCCTCTTCTTAAAGTGGTGTAAGTCCGTCCGAATGTGGAGGACCTGTGGTCGTTTCTTCTTACAATGTCCGCACAGCGTGGCGTGAGGCCCGCTCAGAAAGAATTCAGAAATTTACGCACCAACCAGAATAACCTCCTAAATCTCATAATCAGATACTAAAGAAGGCCATGCTACATTTTCTCTGGCAAGGGGAACAGGTGTGCCTGATATCTACTCATATTCCATCTCCGTTCTTACCAGATATGCTGCAGACTGGGTGCTGAGCCAAAGCAATTATACATATTCCACTCTTGACCGGTGTGTCTTTCACCCATATTCGCCAGGGGCCCTATTACATTCACAAAACAAACTCATTCCAGAGGTTTTACAACATCCGTTATTATGCTGGGTAACGCTCAACAAGAAACTTAAGGCGAACCATACTGCCTCTCCATATGTTACTCTATGGGGAAACCCATCCTTCACCCCCTCCATACACAATTCCAACTTTCTTCAGTGGAAAGAGAAGGGTCTGATTTCGGCTAACCAAATATTTGATCCAAGAGGTGGGATGCTTATGTTCAACAATTTAAAAGACAAATATTAACTCCCTAATTCCCACTTTTATATGTTCTTACAAGTATAGCACTACATACAAGAGTTAAAACTAACACCCTCCCCATTACATGGTAAAAATGTTGTCCTGAAAATTCTTCAAAAATGGGAACTCCACGCTTACAGTATAAGCTGAAACACGTTTACACTCTCATTGTTAATATTCCCTCTATACTCTATATGAACAACTTGCTGTCAGATGGCACAAAGATGTGGATGGCATTGTCAAGGGCGGAGATCTGATGAAAGGCTTCACCACCACCATGCAAATTCTACACTCTGCATACTTACAGGAGGTACAACTCAAAACAATCCATAGAGCATATATGTCTCCCAATGTGAGAGCTCTTTTTACACATAATGATGAAGGGCGCTGCCCGAAATGTGGTAAGATTGAGGCCTCCCTAATGCATTGCTTCTGGGATTGCTATAAAATGAGGCGATATTGGAATAAGTTATTCATATTCATCAACTCTCAACTACATATGAATCTTAAACCCCACCCGAAGGCATGTCTATGTATATACTTTACAGATTGGCTAGATATGAAACAGCATAGAGAGGCTGTGCCTTTACTTACCATCCTCTTCACAATCTCAAAGAAACTAATTTTGAAGCAATGGACGGTCAGGGCTGGTCCCATGATTAGTAAGATGCATAGAATGACAATACAACGAATGTATTATGATCGTAAATACTTACCTGCTCTCTCTTCCTCCGGTGAGATGTTGTTTTGCAGAAAATGGGAAGGATACATTTCCACCCTTGAAGAGGACACAAGATCCAAAATGTACCTATACTCTGAACATCAGTCCGGGCTTCTTATGAAAAATAATCTTAGTTAGACCGTCGACCATAGATGAGAAAAAAAAATATGTCACACGAATCTATGAGTGCGTAGCTCATACCCCCTGTATCCAAGCAAATCTTCACTTGTACTTATATTCTATGACTGAAATGTGAACCTCTGTACACGAGTGATGCTAAACTTATTCTGGTCTGCAGTGGTGGCTCTCGCCGTGGTTCGCTGCAAACCATGTGACATATCTCGATAGGCTAGACAAGGTAGAACCAACCACCCCCCCCCCCCATTCAAACTCTTATCTTTCTCACTATCTCATTTATTTCTTGTTATTTCAACCCTCTTATTGGGTTTAGTGGTGCAGTATACATGACTAATCTCAGCAATACATTTGAATATCATTGTTTAAGGTAATTTCATTTCCTCTGCGACCTACCAAGGCCATTCAATGGGAACTCTTGCTTTAAGCTCTTATTCGCATATTGGCAAACTGTATCTATGTATCTTTTAATGAAATGCAGAATTAAAAAATTAGATAGGGAAAGATAAAGGATTTTTTTAATGTTCACAAATCTCAAAGTACATTGAGAGATAATTTTACCATTTTGACAATTCTTTTACATTTAAGATACAAAGTCTGATGCATTGCCTATTCACAAATGTCATATTTATATATATAGTGATTGAATGTAATTGTGGCACGAAGCACATTTGTACAACAAAGCATTAGCTTAAATTGCGAATATTGTCACATACGCAGAACATATTGAACAAAGTACCAATCAAAGTGTTCCATGACATTTTTCTCTGTCAGATTTATTCTTTATGCAATTTTAAGTTTAAAGCAATTGCATAGTAATATAAACAGGATGTACACAAAGGTGATAATTTAAACAAAATGGGTACAATGAGCACTTTGGCACCAAATGGCCTAAATAAAGGTTGTGGCATTATACGGTTTCTAGTGTATTGATGGTTAGGTACTGTAGATCCTTTTTCAATACAGCTGTAAAGGCTGCCATGGACCATAGCCATACTTAGATGAACTCATCCACGGTGTGGTCTGACAAATGTTGGAATGTTCTGCTGTGTAGTCTAATAACATGTTTGTGTTTATTTTCATGTATTATGTTATATAGGATTAGGATTGTGTTTTATTGCCAAGACGTCTGGAGTGCTGCTTTTCCTCCCCCCTGCCTTCTATATATATATATATATATATATATATATATATATATATATATATATATATATATATATATATATATATATATATATATATATATATATATATAGAAAGGGATGGAAGGAAGCGCTATATAGTGCAGTATTATTTTGATAAAAATAAATTTATTTCATAGCAAGTAAAATTGAGCCAATGATACAGTGCTCGTACCATTGGATTCAACTCTGTGAGCTAAAAATACCACATGGTTTTTAGATAATAAACCCGGTCACCCGGTCACCGTCAGTGCCCACTGACGAAGCCACAGGCGAAACGCTTTTGGGCGTGTCTTACCTGACGCAAACTGACACACCAAGTCTCAGTCCTGCTGCATAGAAGGAGAGGGGAATCGCTGACTTGCACCGTGAAGCGCTGAGAACGCAAGGGTGACAGAGCGGACCCTGCCAGGAGGCAGCATCGGAGATAGACGGTGACCGGGTTTATTATCTAAAAACCATGTGGTATTATTAGCCCATAGAGTTGAATCCAATGGTACGAGCACTGTATCATTGGCTCAATTTTACTTGCTATGAAATAAATTTATTTTTATCAAAATAATATTGCACTATATAGCGCTTCCTTCCATCCCTTTCTATAGATACAATTTGGTTCTGTTTGGATCCCAGGACCCCATCCAGGTTGGAAGCAGCGGTCAGACAAATCATTGATCTAGTGCCTGTTTTAAAAAAAGTGGGACAATTTTGTCTGGAGAACTGATTGATTTAAGTGCCAGCACTTGGACTTTTTTAAAGAACCCAGGCAGACAAGCTAGCGCTCCTTCAAAATCTCTTTGCTATATATATATATATATATATATATATATATATATATATATATAGTCTCGATTTTTCAGCCCTCCAGGGGGAAGAAAGAAAGTGGCACTCAGCGGACTTGATTCAAAAATGATGACAGTGTTTATTCCATCTGAATAAATTGCAGGGACGTCATGTCGACGTTTCAAGGCCGACTGGCCTTTTCATCAGGACGTGTGTCCTCCAAGGTGCATAAAGTGCTGTGAAAAAGTGCGGTGCACCTCAGGTGAGCCTGAGGACGTGCAATAAAGCACGAAACCTTGCTTAACTGTAAGACCGCCGTGTCTGCATATTGTTTTTCCATAGCTGAGAGACCTGTGAGTGCTGACACCCTGCCGCATTGTTCCATATGGGAGTTTTCTCCTAGCTCAGCACCCGGGCAAGCTGATATATACGAGCCTGGTTGGAGTGCCATTACCTACAAGTGTATATATATATATATATATATATATATCTCAAGCAGACTGAAGTTCAGGCACTCGCAGCATACAGCCGATATCAGCAAAAATAAACAGACCCACAAGGGTAATTTATGCCAACATTTCAGGTCCTTACATATATGGCCATATCAAGTGACAGACACCTAGTGAAAATTCAAAGATACTCCCAGTAAGTGCGTCTTCCACGGAGCTCAATGACATCATCGGAGCGCAACTGTGCCGGCCGGGCGTCGGGGCGTTGCTCGGAAATGTTCCCGAACTTCCACCCGGCAGCTCCCTGAATGACTGCTGACGTCATCGAGACCGGGGGGAAGCCGGCAATTTTTAATAAATAGACGATGTTTGCTGGGAACAGACACCGGTTATAGCGTCTTGGACCCTGCTTTGCCTCAGTCCCTGGTGTGTTCCTGGCTCCAGGTGGTTTCCTGCATTCTGTCTGGACCTTCCTTTGATGACAGTCCAGTTGCTGAGTTCCAGTGTTCCAGATAAGTCAGGGGTTCTCCCTGCGGTTTTCCCTCTCCCCAATTACCCTCTGCTATTAACATCTGCTTGTGGAGCTAGCATTTTGGGGTAGATCTTATTCATTGGGGTTCTTCCCTTTCAGTGCAGGGTGCAGGGATAATTTTGTGTGCTTATTCCACCTCTGTGCATTGTTGCATTAGTGATTATTTATATACCACCACTTTGCATTGTTGCATTTATATTTCCCTATATTCCACCGCTGTGCATTGCTGCATCCACATTGGGCCTCCAGAGGGTGGTTCCGGCCTGCCCATTCCGGGGTTAGTTAGTCCTCCTTTTGCACCCATTCTGCCTCAGTGAATGTGTTGTCCATCTTAAGACTTGACTGCAACAGAATCTGGGCGGACCTAATTCGCCCTTACAGCCGGGGCGGTTAAAGGAGAAGCCTAGCACCGCCCATGTTTGATGATACCGGTCTGGGGCAACAGAGTTAGAGGGCAGGTCCGGTCCTGTCACTGCTGGCCCTAACAGTCATCTCAGTATACTGCTGGCATTATACAAAATAAATTTGATTAAGCAAACTTTGCGTTGTCCAGGGTTACCAATCTGACGCTCATACAACCAATCTGCGCTGTGCGAGGTTGCATCAAGCACAATTATTAGCTAAACAAATAATTATGTCATTAATAAGCCTGTTACTAGAATGAAACAGGCAATCAAAGCTACCTATACAAAAAAGAGGAACAGAGGGGTGCTCACAAAATGCGTAGGGGCGTGGCTACGGTGACGCTCACTGTCTGCTCCAGGCTGTCCTCCCTCCGTCTGCTCCCAGAAGGACCCGGCACGCTGTGTATCTCCCAAGGAAAGCAGCGTGGGCCACGTGTATCCTGACTGTGCCCCGGATTGGTGTGCTGAATCAGCCTGGTAACATTTATAAAATCTTGTGGTATCCAGCCCACTGCCGATGAAATATCTGGTACGAGCATTTCTTATGGCTTGTACTCTGTGCTATGTGCATTTTTAAGTATTAAACTGTTTTATGCACTATGGAGCGCCCCTCTGTTCCTCTTTTTTTGTATAGATATCCATTGCTCTTGAGGATCCCAGGAGTCTCCTTTCTGAGGGTGCTGCAGTCCGAATCTGTTTTTGGGACTTGGTGAACTAAATGACCCATTGAAATATAGGTCAATAACTTGCTGGACTGAGATCTACCTAGCGCTGATATCCTTCACATTTCTTCCAATCAAAGCTACCTATTAACATGAGTATCACAGATCAAGAAAAACCTAGCAATCTGTGTGTAGGGGAGAACTGTTGCTGACAGGCAAAGGATGAGAACAAACGTGATATACGTGAAATACGTGATCTACTACATTAAGTGTCCCTGCGGGCTTCTTTATATTGGAAAGAAGATCACCCAATTTAACCCCTTACCGCCGCAGCCTGTTTTTGCCTTCCTGACAGAGCCCTTTTTTTCAAATCTGACATGTATCACTTTATGTGGGGATAACTTTTTATTGCTTTTACTTATCCCAGTGATTTTGAGATTGTTTTCTCGTGACACATTGTACTTTAAGTTAGTGGTAAATTTTGGTCGATACAGTCTGTTTTTTTTGTGAAAAATACCAAAATGTCGTAAAAAAATTGAACATTTTGCAATTTGCAAAATGTTCAATTTTCTGCTTGTGAGACAAATAATCATACCACTCAAAATAGTTAATAACTAACAAAGACCATATGTGTACTTTATTTTACCATCATTATTTCAACCTCCTTTTAATTTTTTTGGACACTAGGGGGCAGCAGAGACAAAATTATACACAGAACACAGAAAACGCTGCAATTGGCTGTTCACATTTGAACAGCCAATCGCAGCGATCGCCGATGGGGGGGGCATCGCTGCCCCCCCTGGGCTACGAGGGAAGATGTCTGCTGTCAGGGACAGCAGCCATCGTCCCTCTGTCACCGCGTCTATAGACAGTTTAAAGTCATGACGTACATTTATGCCATGCGTCGGGAAGTACATCCTGGCCATGACGTAAATGTACGTCAAATGTCGGGAAGGGGTTAAACAAAGAATAGCTAACCATAGATCGTCCATAAGAGCAATGTTGGAAGGAAAAGGCTCAGAACAACCGGTGGCTAGGCATTTCAAATCCCATAAACAGATAGACAGTATCCCCCCGTCGCTCAGGGGAGGGGATCGTGAAAAAGCACTGCTCAGATTAGAGGCTCATTCGATTCATAAACTCCAAACAGTTCACCCTTTAGGTCTGAATGAGCAACTGTTACTTAATTGTTTCCTTTAAATGTTTCCTTAAAGTATCTTTTTGTTCTCTTCCTTTTCCTGTCAGCAACAGTTCTCCCCTACACACAAATTGCTAGGTTTTTCTTGATCTGTGATACACATGTTAATTGGTAGCTTTGATTGCCTGTTTCATTCTAGTAACAGGCTTATTAATGACATAATTATTTGTTTAGCTAATAATTGTCTTGATGCAACCTCGCACAGCGCAGATTGGTTGTATGAGCATCAGATTGGTAGCCATGGACAACGCGAAGTTAGCTTAATTAAATTTATTTATATAATGCCAGCAGTAAAATGAGATGACTGGTTAGACATTCCGCTGTTTTTAAATGTAAATGTAATTGTATTTTATGTTTTTCAGCACTTGGTAGCACTATCTCCCCTGACACGACTCCCCGGCTCTGACTGAACAGGCCAGCACAGTTGTTCTCCGATGACATCATTGAGCTCCGTGGAAGGCGCACTTACTAGCAGTATCTTTTAATTTTCACTGGGTGTCTGACAGTTGATATGGCTATATATGTAAGTACCTGTATTGTTATTTTCATGTCTTGATAAAGAGTCCAGGACCCGAAACATTGGCATAAATTATCCTTGTGGGTCTGTTTATTTTTGCTGATATTGGCTGTATGTATATATACATATATATATATATATATAAATATATATATATAGAAAAAAATATTTGTGTCAGCAGCGCTCTCAGTTCATAAAGTCCACAAAAGGGTCCAGCAAAGCAGAATAACCTTTTACAAGGTATCTTTGAAAGTCACCAGAGTCTGTTGTTTAAGACTGCAGCTCCCTTAAAAACAGCATCCAGGGTCAGGATGAAATGGACATCTAAAATACACAGAGAGAGAAAGGGGCGCTCTATGGTGCATGTAAACGACTTTTTAATATGAGATAGGCACTTAAAACAGGATAAAAGCCAATGCTCGTACCAATAAAAGAACAGCTGTGGGCTGGTTACCACAAGATGTAATCATAAATACCCGGGGCACACCGCTCCTGATGCAAGCGGACCTCACATCAGGAGCGGTGTGCCCCGGGTATTTATGATTACATCTTGTGGTAACCAGCCCACAGCTGTTCTTTTATCGGTACGAGCATTGGCTTTTATCCTGTTTTGAGTGCCTATCTCATATTAAAAAGTCGTTTACATGCACCATAGAGCGCCCCTTTCTCTCTCTGTGTATTTTATATATATATATATACATAAACTATATGTAGCAGCGAGCCGCATTTATAGCACCCTGAACATGCTTTCCATGCCCATAGTGTGCCCGGCATACACCTCTCTGTGATCAGTTACCAGATCTGGCCACACATTTTTTCTTAAACCCCATGTCCTCTACCCCTTCTATGTAATGCATCTTAGCCATATCTTTTAGTGGCTGTGAACCTAATTTGGACCCAATCAAGCATTTGTTTCGTCCAAATCGGTCCAACTGCAGGTGGGGCAGATGTTACTTGTGCAAAATTAGATTTGGGTGGGTTTTTACTTCAAAGTGAGATCTATATTGCAGTGTCAAAATAATGCAGTTAGTATTTTCCCTGCATAGAAAAAAAATAACTATATTTTTTTTAAGCGGCAATCATTTACACTGCAAAATCAAACTGGTTTTGTAGTGTAAATGATTGCCGCTTTAAAAAAACCTGGAGATTTCTTACCAAATCTCTCACTTTCTGAATCTCTCATCCTATCAAATTTCCCCCTATAGATCTATTAACCAGAACCAGTGTAACGTATAATTCAAGTGCTCAGTCTATCCACAAAAATTTGGCATCAAGTCCTGTGGAATGCATTAGCTTATTTACTTTTCTGCTCCATAGATAATTAGCTCCAGGGAGATTACAAAAATTCATTGCACACACTCAAATTAACTTTATAAATACACATTTGGTTTTGTGTAGCAAACTTAATAAAAAAAAGTGTAGTTTGAGCTAGGGAATTGCTAGCATAGAATATATTTTCAGATTTCAAGAGAATTATCCGTGTGGCTTTCTGTAAGATAAGTACAGTGTCTAAAGAGACGCGTTACAAACACAGTGATGTTTTCCCCCCATAAAACCAGAGAACATAAGTATATCTCCACATGATTTGTGTTACACCTGGCAGCACTTGTATCTGATAGGGTAGTAATATCTAAATAGCCCACAGCGTTTTTTGCAACCCCATGGATAAATAGACCTAGAGACGTTCCAAGATACTGTGAAAAAAATCTATTTTAGCATTTTACCATACAACTACAAGACATCTTATACTGTAGTAATTGTTTAAAATATTCAGTATTTGCATGCAAACCATCATGCTTTCAAATGTTTTGCTCAGGACTGTCAGCTGTATGTATTAGAAGTATTATTTTATTATATGTAAAGTTCACTGTGCATTTAGATTTAAATGTACCATATTTATATGTATTTTGTCCTCAAGTAAAAACATGTTTTACGTGTCTTTCACATGCATTTAATATGACTCTAAATCAGTATTTTATATGCAATAATATTCATTTATCAGCTAAATGTATTTATTGAACCAAATTACAGATGACATTATATAATCATTAAGTATAATGAGGAGCAGTGCCATATGTTTCTTCGTGCTGAGTTACTTAGTCTTTCTTTGGTGGCTGCATTAACGCTTTGTCCTAGTGTTATGATGCAAGGGGAAGGGCAGTGCTGAATTTCCCATTAGGCACGTGCCTAGGGGCGGCACATGTTTGGGGACGGCACTTGGATGACTGTGATAGTACTGTCAGCCCAAAATGTACCAATAACTGCAAAATATCCACTGTACTGTACCATATTCCTTCTTAAATAGTGTGTAAATGGATAGGACATGCAGATACTGCCCCTGTAAGCTGTCCTACTTAGTAACTATGTATTCATAATAAAAGAACATGTCACAGTTAGTGGCTTTTTTTATAAATCCATTATATTAAAAAGCACAAGCTACTGTAAGTGTACAATTGCTGGCGTACAATATGTGTTACCAAGCAGAGTTTTCTTTTTAAATCACTTTTAACACTGTATTCCACTGTTGACAGGGCTTAACACTGACACAACATCTTGAATTTCAAATAGTTTTTTTTTTTTTTTTTTGAAGATTAAAGTTCAGAACAAAAACAATAAAATAGCAAAACATGAAAAACACGCACATCGCAGTCAGGAAAAAAGTTGACCATCTTCCATAGAAAACTAATATAAATACCCACGAAGAGCGAAGATAATGACGAATAAGCCTAGTAAGTGAATGGGCCAGCAGGGTGTAGATAATAATATACAGCTTTATATGTAAAACAAACATAAACAAAAGCCCTATGTGAGAGAAAAATAATAAAGAGGACCTGAAAGCACCAGCCAGATCCACGTGGTTGAAACCATAGTATTACAAGCATTCACTTCAAATAAAATACAGTATATAGTAAAAAATCTCAAAACCGAAAAGAGGATCAATACAATAAAAAAACAAAGTAATATACTTTGTAATGGGAGATGACTCAACAACTTTCTACTGTCCCTTTTGAATAGCCACACCCTGTTTTTCCTTCGGTGTGCTGTAATTCATTATATCTCTTTCAAATTCCATACTCCCACTTCAAAATTCCCACTTCGACCACTGGGTCATGGTGTACTGTACAGTATATGGGAAAGGTCTCCAGGACCACTTAGAACTGCTTAGCGGTACATTTATTATCATCATGTTCATCTAAGGTTGCAGTTTTTTTCAAAGACTGCTTTTTGGTAATTTACTAAACACAAATCCGAGCAAAATTTGCTGACGTACGAATGAAAATCATGTCAGAATACACGTAGCACACATACAGTATATAAATCAATAGATCAAACTCGGCATGACTTTCTATAGGCAACTTTACAATACGGCTTTAACATTCAGCTCAAAATGCACTTTTCAAATAGAAGTTCTTTGGGTATGCACAGACCCATCAGATGTTACATCTTTGAGCTGATGTTGGTTCTAAAAATACAGGTTAAAATTTGTGTAAGGTGTCCCAGCATTTAAGGAACCAGCACCGGCCTCTTGTTCCAGTCCTGGCTCCAAAAATATAGGGAAAAAAGACCCCTGTAGTTTTGAAACCAGCACTAAACTCCACTAGTCAGTAAGATAATGCCACATGAGGGGATGAGTTTAAAGTGGTCCCTGTGGCTTTGGCATTAACTCCCGAAGTAAATACAGGTATCAGTTGGCCCTTTAATGCCAAATATGCTGGTACTTGTGGTTCTCCAATTACCAGCATGTGGGGGGCGGCTTGCTGGGACCAGTAATTCCACCAGTAAAACGTAATATTATTTTTATTTTTACACTTACTGCTATCAACCCAGCACCCACAGCCCAGGTGTCCCGGGGACAGCCCTGTGCTTCAGCCCTGGCCCTTGGGTGCCCTGGAGGAAGTGGACTCCTTTAGTGGGGGTCCCCACTACCCCAGGGACCCCAGCCAGGGATAACAAGATAAGATATTTAATGCCATGACTGCAGGGACCTCTATGAACTTGTACCTAGTCGTTGTATTGTCACATTGACTAGTGACGCCTGGTGCTGATTTAAAAAATACAGGGGACCCATATGTATTTTTTCCCCATATTTTTTTAACCATAACTGGCCCAAGAGCCCAGTGCTGGCTCTGTAAATACAGGGGGACCTCACTCAATTTTTTGCAGTAGTCCCCAGATTGTCAAAGAAGCAGGTGCAGGGAGCAGCTGAGGGGCCAGTATGAAATGCTGATGGAGACTACAAGTGTCCTCTGCAGATAACTGAGATTGGTGGTGGAACAGCAACAGGTAGGCTACAAAGGATAATGCCACCACACACTGCTCAACAATCCAAGGCAGCATAAAATGTGGGCCCAACTGAGAGGCGCTTCATCTGTAGGACCTTTTTATGGCCCACATGCAATGCTGCAAATTTCACAGCATTGTGTGTAGAATAAATGCTGCTCACAGGTTTGCCATGTGGCATAATGTGAATTTTGGCTCAATCCGGGTGGCATAATGTGAATTTTTGCTCAATCGGTGTGGCATAAAGTGAATATTGGCTCTTTCAGTGTGGCATAATGTGAATTGTGTCTCAATCCGGGATGCATGATGTGAGTTTGGGATTATTCCAGGTCTCATGATTTGAATTTGGGCTCAATCTGGGTGGAATGATGTGAATTTTGCCTCAATCCATGTGCATTATGTGAATTTTGCCTCAATTTTATATAGCATAACATGAATTTAGGCTCTTTCAGTTTGGCATAACATGAATTTTGGCTCAATCCAGGTGGTATAATGTGAATTTTGGCTCACTCCATTTTTTTGCTCATTTTGTGTCGCATAAGGGGAATTTTGGCTCTTTTCGTGTGGCATAATGTTTAAGGGGCAAGTGTAAGGGGGTCTACTACTGTTTTGCATAATGTGTATAAGGGGCATATGGCATGGTACACTACACTCAAGGACATGCCCCCTTTTGAGTGGCAGCACCCTCTTTTTCTGGCGTGTGCACATAACTTCAGCCTTTAATTTTCCCATACCCCTACTTCAAAATTTCCACTTCGACTACTGCACACACACATTTATGTATACATAGCACACCTCACACACTTACACATTGGGCAGATACACACAACACAACACATCACACCACACACAGTACACACACCCACATACACTACAACACACACAAAAACAGTACAACACACAAACACACACAAAAAAAATGCATCATAGGTGCTGAATCTGAGGAGTGGATGTGGAATTCATCAACACACACAAGCCATCAACTCAGGAGCAGTGTGTTTCATACAACAACATCACACCTGATTTCATTGGCATTGAGTATCAATGCAAACACATTCTAACATTATGGTGGAGGTTTTAAAATTACAATCTTGGCCATCATAAAATGACATTTTACAGCAATTTTGGAAATGAAAAAAAAAAAAAAAAACAAGGTTTTCCTGGGCAACGCCGGGCGGGTCAGCTAGTATATATATCTATATCTATATATCTATATATATAGCTATATATATATATATATAGCTATATATATATATATATAGCTATATATATATATATAATATATATATATATATATATATATATATATATATATATATATATATATATATATATATATATATATATATATATATATATAGAGTAGATAGATGACCCGGCACTGTGTAAGATAGGGGATACTTGGTCCGGTGCCCCCACTTCCAAATAGGATAGATAGATAGCAGCAATCGAGTGGCACTCTGGATACTTTCTTGCAAATAAACAGCAGACACTGTAGTCAAATTTCAACGTTTCATTTCTTTATAGAAATTTCGTCAGGATACAAAATAGAGCTTACATTTACACCTTATATACCAACAGTCACCAATCACCAAAGTGCAGCAATTTCCCGATTCCCGCGCTGCGAAAACAAACGGGTGACGTCATCAGGCCGCTCCACGGCGCTCGTTTGGGAGCGTCAGGTCTGTTGTCATGGAAACAACACCACGCTATCCCTTCACTACGGCCGGGCTATTGACCTAATCACGTCCACCTGTCAGTGCTACAGCGGGGTTAACAGGATTTAAGACAATAAATATTAAACAACATAAATAACCAAAAAGCAGCAAAACAATTACAAAGGGTAAAAATGTGATTGAGAATACAGTACATAATTCCATGAAAATTCAAACAGAATATTTCATAGACAAAATTCATGAAAAGAAATTTTTTCAGACATATTTACATAAGAATATCATTTCATAGAACAAGTAGTCCTTCCACACACATGCAAAAAATCCCTCCAAACCAGGAGTAAATAGATGCAATAATGTGAACAAGAGCCACTTGTAAATGCAAGTAAGGAATTTCTAACTAAATATTCACAAAAAAAGGCAAAAGATCGTGCATGGACATTTTTGATTCAAGCAGCGTCGATATCCAATACCATCGGTACAATAAGCCAATTTGTTACGCTGAAAAATATTGAAAAATTAGGAACAAATATATACAATTATCTATATGTATAACAACAAGAGGTTGTCTCAGACAATGATATATATTGCCGTATGTAATACAATACTTATTTAAAACAAGACAAGGTCATATTTTCATTTAAGCCGCCAGGGAAAATAACTTTCAGGCGGTGTATCCATGAGGTCTCTAAGCGAAGTAACGCCGCATTTCTATCGCCACCACGTAGGGACGGGGCTACCCAATCTATCATCCGATATTTTATCGCATGCAGATTGTGACGTGCCTCAACCCAATGTCGGGCAACGGGTTGTTCACTACCACCCTTTTCAATGGCACCCCTGATCGCTGATCTATGTGCCGTCATACGATCTTTGAATTTACATACAGTCTTACCAATGTAAGACAAGCCACAGGGGCAAATTAATTGATAGACCACATGTGTGGATTCACAGGTGAAATGTGTTTTAATTTTATATGAGACACCATTATGCATAAAGGTATCACCTGTTAACAAATATTTACATGTAACACAAGGGCATTTGTAACAACCTGGACGATTTTGTAACAAAAAATTTTTTGGGTTGGCGATCTTCTTCTTAGTTACGTCTGCCTTGACCAATAAATCTCTCAAATTTCTCGGTCTAGAGTAACAGGGCATAATTTGTGTATCAGTTAACCCTAAATCCACATCTGCTTGTACAATAGGCCAGTGTTTGCGTACTTTTTTAATGACTAGGTTAGATTGACAATTATATTGATTTACCCAGGGGAATTTTTTGCTCAAAGTTTTAGGTGTATTCTTTTTCAATAATTTATCCCTTGGTATGTCCAAGACTTTCTCTTTAGTTTGTAACAGTTCAGATTTCTTGTACCCCCTCTCGATAAATCGAGAGATTAGTACATCAATCTGATCCGAAGCTGTTTTAGAGTCGTCATTAATACGTCGCAGACGTAACATCTGAGAGTAAGGTAAGCTGTATTTGAAATTTTTAGGATGACAACTAGTGCTGTGTAAGAATGAGTTCCTATCTGTGTCCTTAGTATACACAGTGGTATGTAAACGGCCATTCACATTGGAAATCCTCACATCCAAGAAGTCCACAGATGAGCGGTCCATCTTGAATGTGAGTTTCACTGGGCTATCGCTCTGGTTATGCAGATTGATAAGCTCAGTGAACTCTGCATCAGTGCCCTCCCAGATCATCATGAGATCATCGATGAATCTGGTATAGAACAAAATTTTTTGCGAAATAGACACATCAGTGAAAAAAATTGCTTTTTCGACTTCAAACATATATGAATTGGCATAGGCCGGTGCCACCGCCGCCCCCAAGGCACAGCCACGTGTCTGGAGGTAGAACCGCCCATCAAAAATAAAGACATTTTTTGTTAGGATCATTTCCAACATCAACAACAAAATATCTATCTGCACTCCATCAAGAGTATTGTTAGATAATAACAGTCTGCGAACCGCCTGTAACCCAGCTTGATGCGGTATAACCGTATACAAGCTGGTTACGTCCGCGGTAATTAGCCAAACATTGTCCAAATTACACTGTAATGTACATAATTTATTAAGCAATGTGGTCGTATCTAGTAAGAAGTTGGGATGCTTCTGAACTAGGGGCTGCAAAATAGTGTCAAGAAAAACAGAGGTGGGCTGCAATAAACTACCCCTGGCCGATATTATCGGCCGACCAGGTGGAGGGTTTACACCCTTATGTATTTTAGGCAGCGTATACATTAGAGGGACCAAAGGAAAAGGGGGAATCAAAACATCAAACATTTCAACAGTAATTACGCTAGCATCCCTGGCAAGAATCAACAGTTCCCTGAGTTCTCTAGTAAAGACAACAGTGGGATCCCCACTCAATCTAGTATATACCCCAGGTTCCTCAAGCTGGCGGATAATCTCTCTCTTATAATCCTCAATGTCCTGTAACACAATGGCTCCCCCCTTATCCGCCGGGCGAATAATAAGGGAGTCATTGGAACGCAGGGCACCCAGTGCTTTCCTTTCATCAGCTGATGCAGAGTTCACTGAGCTTATCAATCTGCATAACCAGAGCGATAGCCCAGTGAAACTCACATTCAAGATGGACCGCTCATCTGTGGACTTCTTGGATGTGAGGATTTCCAATGTGAATGGCCGTTTACATACCACTGTGTATACTAAGGACACAGATAGGAACTCATTCTTACACAGCACTAGTTGTCATCCTAAAAATTTCAAATACAGCTTACCTTACTCTCAGATGTTACGTCTGCGACGTATTAATGACGACTCTAAAACAGCTTCGGATCAGATTGATGTACTAATCTCTCGATTTATCGAGAGGGGGTACAAGAAATCTGAACTGTTACAAACTAAAGAGAAAGTCTTGGACATACCAAGGGATAAATTATTGAAAAAGAATACACCTAAAACTTTGAGCAAAAAATTCCCCTGGGTAAATCAATATAATTGTCAATCTAACCTAGTCATTAAAAAAGTACGCAAACACTGGCCTATTGTACAAGCAGATGTGGATTTAGGGTTAACTGATACACAAATTATGCCCTGTTACTCTAGACCGAGAAATTTGAGAGATTTATTGGTCAAGGCAGACGTAACTAAGAAGAAGATCGCCAACCCAAAAAATTTTTTGTTACAAAATCGTCCAGGTTGTTACAAATGCCCTTGTGTTACATGTAAATATTTGTTAACAGGTGATACCTTTATGCATAATGGTGTCTCATATAAAATTAAAACACATTTCACCTGTGAATCCACACATGTGGTCTATCAATTAATTTGCCCCTGTGGCTTGTCTTACATTGGTAAGACTGTATGTAAATTCAAAGATCGTATGACGGCACATAGATCAGCGATCAGGGGTGCCATTGAAAAGGGTGGTAGTGAACAACCCGTTGCCCGACATTGGGTTGAGGCACGTCACAATCTGCATGCGATAAAATATCGGATGATAGATTGGGTAGCCCCGTCCCTACGTGGTGGCGATAGAAATGCGGCGTTACTTCGCTTAGAGACCTCATGGATACACCGCCTGAAAGTTATTTTCCCTGGCGGCTTAAATGAAAATATGACCTTGTCTTGTTTTAAATAAGTATTGTATTACATACGGCAATATATATCATTGTCTGAGACAACCTCTTGTTGTTATACATATAGATAATTGTATATATTTGTTCCTAATTTTTCAATATTTTTCAGCGTAACAAATTGGCTTATTGTACCGATGGTATTGGATATCGACGCTGCTTGAATCAAAAATGTCCATGCACGATCTTTTGCCTTTTTTTGTGAATATTTAGTTAGAAATTCCTTACTTGCATTTACAAGTGGCTCTTGTTCACATTATTGCATCTATTTACTCCTGGTTTGGAGGGATTTTTTGCATGTGTGTGGAAGGACTACTTGTTCTATGAAATGATATTCTTATGTAAATATGTCTGAAAAAATTTCTTTTCATGAATTTTGTCTATGAAATATTCTGTTTGAATTTTCATGGAATTATGTACTGTATTCTCAATCACATTTTTACCCTTTGTAATTGTTTTGCTGCTTTTTGGTTATTTATGTTGTTTAATATTTATTGTCTTAAATCCTGTTAACCCCGCTGTAGCACTGACAGGTGGACGTGATTAGGTCAATAGCCCGGCGGTAGTGAAGGGATAGCGTGGTGTTGTTTCCATGACAACAGACCTGACGCTCCCAAACGAGCGCCGTGGAGCGGCCTGATGACGTCACCCGTTTGTTCTCGCAGCGCGGGAATCGGGAAATTGCTGCACTTTGGTGATTGGTGACTGTTGGTATATAAGGTGTAAATGTAAGCTCTATTTTGTATCCTGACGAAATTTCTATAAAGAAATGAAACGTTGAAATTTGACTACAGTGTCTGCTGTTTATTTGCAAGAAAGTATCCAGAGTGCCACTCGATTGCTGCTATATATATATATATATATATATATATATATATATACGGTATAGAGTTGATCGCACAACACTCCACAATGCTTATAAGTGACTGTGCCCGGTCCAGATTAAATAGTCAACACATCCCTGCACTCAGACAGAGAAGACCAGCACCAGTCCATTTTCAATATAATGTATACAATTTATTGTCCACACAGGACATTTCCATGCTTTAAGTTATCAACTCAGCATAATCAATAAACACCCAACAGGCGATACTTATCGCACGTCGTCCTCGACGGCCGTTTCGGTGCTCACAGCACCTTTGTTAAGAGGGGTCATCAAGTAAACTGCACTTAGAAATGCCTTATAAAGAGCCTCCCACATCAACTCACCTGCCGGCAATCAGCTGTGTCCTCCGGTCTCCCTGTTACACGCACTGCCATCCACCCCCACATGCACGCAGCACGGAGCCACCACACCGGAAATACGTCACAGCGGGCGGAACCAATGCTCGCAGTAACATGCGGCGGGGACTGGCAGAGGGTTCCTAGGTACCGGAAGTCAACACTAGAGCAGCGTGCACGTTGCTATGGTAACCCGATACCACAGCAGCATTTATATACATACAATATATCATTTTCTTTACACGCAAAGTGCATAGTAGTATTCAAATGCTAAAGTGCATTAATAGTGCAAAACATTTTGAACATGATTGCAGCAGCAATAAGAAAAATTAGCATACATGTAAAGTAGAGATATGCCAGAAAAAAACATGAACCACAATTAACATATACAGACACACCAACATATCAACAAACATCGGTGCAGTGCAGTTATTGAACAAGTTAAACCTATTAGTGGCTGCAATGAACGATAGTAGTATTAGATGAACGGGGCCATAGTAAATTCTTCATTCAGCCCAATGGGCTGCATCGCACCCAGTTCATAAATCCAAAAGTTTTCGGTACTTGTTTCCTAGAACGGCCACAACGATTTAGATCGTTGTGGTCGTAAGATAAAAAATCGGATCGATCGCATCGCATGCGATTTGGTCGCATACGATGCGACCGATCCGATCGACCGATTTTTCACCCGATTTTTTTTTTTTTTCACCTGATTATTTTCAATTGCCCCCACAAATGTTACTAAGTGGGCTAGACCCCACGATAGACGTCAACCCGAAGCGTGGCGAGCGCAGCGAGCCCGCGAGGGGCGGCGGTGCGCGTCCTCCGACCTTTTCATTCCCCTACTATCCACTAGGGCGTGGAGTGAGAATAGAATAGTGTGGCGAGCGCAGCGAGCCACCGAGCCCGAAGCGTGGCGAGCGCAGCGAGCCCCGCGAGGGGACGCGTCTAACTTCACAGGTATACGCGTCCCCTCGCGGGGCTCGCTGCGCTCGCCACGCTTCGGGCTCGGTGGCTCGCTGCGCTCGCCACACTATTCTATTCTCACTCCACGCCCTAGTGGATAGTAGGGGAATGAAAAGGTCGGAGGACGCGCACCGCCGCCCCTCGCGGGCTCGCTGCGCTCGCCACGCTTCGGGTTGACGTCTATCGTGGGGTCATGGCGGGCACATAAAAAATGTGAAATGGGTCATATTGGCCCATTTCACCTTTTTTAACATTTTTCCCTATGTGAGATGGACTTAATCAAGTCCATCTCATCTTGTGCCATTATAATGGCACAAGACCGACAAGATCCTCCCGATTTCAATGTTAAAAGATTTTTTAACATTGAAGTCTATGGAAAAATCGGGTCAATCGGTCGGTCGCATCGCGGCCGATTTTAATTGGTCGCGACCGACCGATTGACCCGATTTCTGTCAATCAAAGTCAAAAAAGTGTAAAAAATCGGCCACATCGTGAGGATCGTGTCCCTTAATTAAGAGCCACGATCACTCACGATTGTGGCCGTTCTAGGAAACAAGTACCAAGTTTTCCTTTCGCAATAAACTCCTATGCCTATCTCCTCCACATCTCATGGGAGGCACATGATCAATCGGCATAAAAAGAATGGAGTGTCCTGACTGTACAAAATGCCGCACCACTGGCGGAGTATTTGATTCGATTTTGCTGTAAGCTTTGTTAATAGACGACTGGTGCATACCAATACGTTCCTTAAGCATGCGTATAGTTTTTTTAATATAAATTCTGTTGCAGGGACATCTTATGAGATATACTACATACTTAGATTCACAGTTCATACGGTATTTGACAGGATATTCTTTGCCTGTAGTTGGGTGTGCGAATTTATCAGACCTGAGGTTTTGATGCCAATTTACGCAGCCTGAACATTTGAACGAGCCCATTTGCCTTGCAAGCCAATGAGCAGGTTGGTTAATTTTTGGACTTATATTGGAAAATGTTAATTTCTGCTTTAGATTTTGGCTACGTTTGTAGCAGAAGAGCGGTGGTGATCGACAAGTGGTCCCCAGAACTGGGTCTGTACTAAGAATGTGCCAGTGCCTCATTATTGACTCCTTAATAGGCTTCGAGGCCACTGAGTATGTACTGGCAAAATATAGTCTCTCATCACCCGCTTCCTTCTGTTTAGGAATCAACAGCTCCTCCCTGCTGAGCTTAAGGCATTTGTTCTTGGCTTCATACACCTCCTTCGGGTCATACAATCGGTCAATAAATCCTTCACACATCTCATCAAGGACCAGATGTAAGTCATCAGCACATGATGTGATACGAACAGTGCGTATAAGCTGAGAATATGGTAACCCTCGTTTGAGGGGTTGGAGGTGAAAACTGGTCGCTAGTAACAGCATGTTTTTGTCCGTCGATTTCTTGTACAGTGAGGTTTTGAATTCTCCATTGGATATAGTGATTGATACATCCAAATACTGTATGCAGCTATTACTGTAATTACACGTAAATCTGATTTTGCCGGGAATACAGTTAAAATACTGAACAAATTCCTTGAGCATATCCTCAGTGCCAGTCCAAACAAAAAACAAATCATCTATGTATCTAACATAACAATTAATAAATTTTGAAAATTTCAAATTAGACATAATGTGATGAGTTTCAAATTGATACATAAATAAATTGGCGTACGATGGGGCCATGTTTGACCCCATCGCCGTTCCGCGACGCTGTAAAAAAAATGAATTATTGAACAAAAAATAATTTTTATTCAAAACCAATTCCATCAACAAAATCAAAAATTCGATGGGTGGTCCTTTATAAAAAGGACTGGCACTGAGGACATCTCGCACTGCACCGATGCCCTCCTCGTGTGTGATATTTGTGTATAAGCTGGTGACATCAAGTGTCACCAGTATACAATCCTTGGCTGGCCGGCCAAACATTTGCAATTTATTCAGAAAGTCCTTTGTGTCTCTTAGAAAATAAAGACTAGCTTGCACCACAGGTTGCAAGAAGTAATCTATAAATTGAGACACTGGTTGACTTAATGAACCCATAGAGGATATATATATATATATATATATATATATATATATATATATGCAAAAAGCTTTGGCACTCTGGAGAATAGATTCAGCTTCCGAGGGGCCTGACTGACAAAGTCAATATGAATGGGTGATATTCTGCGCAAACAAAAAATCTGAGTCGGCACTCTTCGGTAATAATAAATAGATTTAGTGGGTAAAATACATTACAAATGCTCCAGGCGACATCAACGTTTCATGGCCAATCCGGCCATTTCATCAGGATATGGGCTGCAGGTTGAGGGTGTGCGGGTGCCAGGACGGTGTGCTGTATGTGCAATCTTACCTGTCTTAAGTAGTGGATCCCCAAGATGTGAGTGCTCTTAGCTGCTGCTCCGTTTCGCGCCACGATCCGACCGCCGTGTCTCTCCCTTCCGGGTTGCGTCACTCAGTCTCCGTCAGGTAGCTTGAACTGTACTTCTGGATTCTGTGACACGCACCCACTTCCCTGATGCGGTTCACAAGGCGTCATTCAAGGGACGGGATGGTTGTCAGCTTCTAGAGAACGAAAAGGCAAAGAGATATATCTAAAACTCCGTAGATCTTTGCTGTATGTGAAAAAGTGAATAATAAAATGGTTCAAAGTGCAAATAAATGTGGGGATCCTGTAATAAATAAGTGAGTGTCAGAGGGACGTGCAGGGTCTGATAACGGAATACCCAAACGAGTAGGGAAGTTTAATAAAAGGGACAAATAGTGCGGGAAGTATGAATATTAAATGATAAAATTATAAAAGGTAATAAGGTGGGTAGAGGGAACAGAGAATAACGTGCACTGATGGGAAAGGGCTGTGGCATAAATATGCGGCCCAAATTGCCCCAGTGTCTAAACCATGCTCATCACAACTGTATATGTGCAACCCTATGGGGATGCTATTATAAGATGTAAAATGGGGGGACTGAAGGTTTAACAGAATGTTATAGGAATACCTTAAACGAAAATTTTTCATTCAGTCCTCCTGGTGCTACGGTGTTCAAGGTATGGATCCATTTGGCTTCTCTCTGAATGAGAAGTTTTTGTCTGTCTCCTCCTCTAGGCAATGGTGGTATATGGTCGATAATTTTGTATTTTAAACTGGTAAGTGGGTGCCCAGCATTTTTAAAATGTCTCGGGACTGGTTGATCAATGTCTTTCCCACTTGTTGCCGCATTTATGGCTGACCAGTGCCATGCTGCTCTAGTATGGAAGTCTCTGATGGTTTGACCGATATAATATAGCCCGCAAGGGCACATTATTAAGTATACAACTTATTGTGTCGTACATGTGACTACATGTTTAATATCATATCGACGGCCATTATGGGGATAAAGAAAGTATGGACCAGGTTCCAAATATTTGCATGTGGTGCATGATGGGCACCTATAGTATCCAGGTTTCTTGGCTTGGACATTAAACAGTTGTGGTGGTGGGGTAGGGGGTAGATTTGTTTTCATGAGGATATCCTTAAGGTTTCTCCCACGTTTGTAGCTTGGCATAAGTGTTTTGTTTTGTGCACATTTGAGACTGGTATCTGTAGATGGGATTGGCCATAAGGCTCTGAGTGCTTTAGGGGTGATGGAATTCACCGCGGTATACTTCATGATAAACAGTATTTTTGTATCAGCCAATGGCTTATCAGTAGGTTGTAATAACGTGGTGCGATTTTTCTTCAAGACTTCCAGTTTGGTGGAAAGTAGTTTTTTGCGGTTATAGCCCCTCTCTATGAATAGTTGCACAATTCGATCCAAAGCTTGTTCTAAATCTGCAGGGTCACTAGTTATGCGGGCCACCCGGTACATCTGTGATTTGGGTAGGCCCTTTTTAAGTGCCGCAGGATGGCAACTGCTGTGGTGCAATAAACTATTCTTATTGGTGGGTTTGTGAAATACCGTTGTTTTTATATGGTGGTCCTGGATACCTATGGTGACATCTAGGTAGTCTATACTGACAGTGCTGGACTTATGGGTTAATTTAATGGGTGTGTCCATATTGTTGATTGTTTCTATCAGTGTCATGAGTTGGTGTTCTGACCCGGTCCAGATCAGAAGCAGGTCGTCTATATAACTGGTGTATAGACAGATGTTTTCCATGATCTCAGGGTCTGAAAAGAAAAAGTTTTTTTCTATGGCGAACATATAGATGTTTGCGAGCGACGGGGCCACATTGGACCCCATAGCACATCCGCTGCACTGTAGAAAGTATTTGCCCTGATGTATGAAGTAATTTTTCTTTAACGTGAACTCCAAAAGTTCCAGGAACAGCGGTACATTCAATGCGTCAAAGTGGTTGTCATGTAGGAAGTCCGGCACAGAGTTGATGCCCTCTGTATGAGGGATTACCGTATAGAAGTTTTTAACATCTAACGTGCACATAATGAGATTATCAGGTATGGTCCCCAAAGAATTCAACTTCAAGAGGAGTTGGGTAGTGTCCTTCAAATAATAAGGCTGGTTTAGAATCAGAGGCTGTACCAGGTGGTCCAGAAATTGCGCAATGGGCTGGCATAGGGACCCACATGCCGAGATGATCGGACGCCCCGGTGGGTTGATGAGACTTTTATGCACCTTAGGCGTGGTGTATATTACTGGCACAAAAGGGTGATCTCGGATTAACGCCTTGAGTAGTTTTGGGGTGATGTTTTTCTGGTCCACAGCTCGTTTTAGGATGTGGTCCAAGGATTTTTTATACTCCATTGTAGGATTGCTGGGTAGTCTCACATAGGTGGCTTGATCAAGGAGTTGTTCATCCAGGTCACGTGTATATGTGATGGTGTTTTGGATGACAATAGCACCCCCCTTGTCTGCGGGGCATATTGTTATTGAAGCATCCTGGGCAAGTTCCTTGAGGGCCTGTTTTTCATCCTTATTTAGGTTGTCATGGATTCTGTTGGAATTAGCTGCAAACCTGGACACTGAGCAATCCAGCAGTCTAGAAAATGATTTCAGTGAGGGATTATTTGATGGGGGATCAAACGTGATGTTTTTTGGGGTTTTATTTATGAACGTGCTGTGTGTCTCCGGGGTCTGAAGGGGTTGGTTTTGAAAAAATTCTTTTATACGCATGGATCTGTCGAAGCGATGTTGGTCAATCTTCCATTCCAAGTCATTATGATGTTGTGTCTGCACAAAGGAAAGGCCTTTTTGTAACAGTGAAAGCTGGGGTGCAGATAGCGTTTTGGATGACAAGTTGTAAACTATGTTGCCCGTCTGTTTATTGGCGTTTTTTTGTATTCTTTGGGTCTGGCCCCCCCTACGGGTTGGGCGGGACCAGTTCCTCCGGCTTTGCCCCTGGTAAGTCGACCTAAAGGGACAGCAAGGTGTGGGCTAGTTTCATCCGAATCATATACAGCGAAGTCACTGTCGCTATTGGACCCAGTTGGGCCTCGTGACTGTCCTCGCCTTTGCCTCGAATTGTGCTTTCTTTGCGTGGTATTACGGGGTTCAGTGCCCTGCAACCACCTGTATACCCGCATGTCTTCATAATCATTTTGTACTGTCTCTTTGCCTTTTCTTTCTCTAGAACCTGACAACCGTCCCGCCCCTTGAATGACGCCACGTGAACCGCATCAGGGAAGTGAGTGCGTGTCACAGAATCCGGAAGTACAGCGCAAGCTACCTGACGGAGACTGAGTGACGCGACGCAACCCGGAAGCGAGAGACACGGCGGCCGGATAGTGGCGCGAAACGGAGAAGCAGCTGAGAGCACTCACGTCTTGGGAATCCACTACTTAAGACAGGTAAGATTGCACATACAGAACACCGTCCTGGCACCTGCACACCCTCAACCTGCAGCCCACATCCTGATGAAATGGCCGGATTGGCCATGAAACGTCGATGTCGCCTGAAGCATTTGTAATGTATTTTGCCAAAGGCAGTGAGTACACAGGGGTGCACAGCAAGGGTCATCCCAACAAGATGGCCAAATAATAATTCCAGGTGCTTAATCAAAAGCGGAGGCACTCACCATTGTAGCAGAAAGTCAGTCACTTTTATTCAGTGGTCATTTTAGAAGTCGACGTTTCGACCCAAATAGGGCCTTTGTCAAGACAAGATAAAAAAATCCATAGGTACACCAGAAGGAAGGCACTGCCTTCCTTCTGGTGTACCTATGGATTTATTTATCTTGTCTTGACAAAGGCCCTATTTGGGTCAAAACATTGACTTCTAAATTGACCACTGAATAAAAGTGACTGACTTTCTGCTACAATGGTGAGTGCCTCCGCTTTTGATTAAGCACCTGGAATTATATATATATATATATATTCATTCTAAAAAAGGCAGATGTACTAAGCTTTAGAGAGTTATAAAGTGGAGAGATATGCAATGTCATTTTTTCAAGCACGGCCTGCAATGTGGTGGTTAAAAGCTAAATAGATGGTACTTTGGGTCAGATGTACTAAGCTTCAAAAAGTGATAAATTACCAGCCTATTAGCTCAGGACATCCCTGTGAAAACATTGGGCATTCCCCAGGTGGGTTTTTGTCACATGATTTATGTCACATGATGTCAGCACCCTCCCCCTTTTTGGCCATCTTCAGCGGAATAAAAATTAGTTTAGACTGACTTATTTGCGGCCAGGGAAAAATCATTCCAATTGCTCTGCAGATACATCTACTAGTGTGTACCCAGTTTAACTCTCTCTGCTCATGTTACATCTGCCCCACCTGCAGTGCAATATGGTTTTGTTCATTTCCTAAAAAGCAGCTTTGCCGTCAGGTCTGAATAGCCCCCTTAGTTTCTATTTTTGAGCTTTCATTTCTAAAAATTCTGTAACACAGTTCCTTATATTAAAGTATTATTTCTCTTCATTTATATTTTCTATTCATTCCTATTCCCTATACTCTTTCAGTCAAGTACACAGTACTGTAGATCTAGGTCTGCAAAGGCATCAGGGAAGCTATTATTTCCTTCCATACCGATAATCAGAATATATATATTTTTTTAATGCCATAACCATACAATATTAATTTACTGTTACAGCTTGGCAATTAGCAATTAAATTCAAATTTTAAATATACTGTATCTGCCTCATATCACTGCATTTCCACTCATTTCCCTAATTAGATATAATGCAAATTTCTTCAAACTTATTTCTCATAATAAAATCTTATTATGACATTATTTCAGAACATTCCATGAATTAAAATCACTCTACAAATTCAAATTAGCCAATTTTAAATGATAAAATATATTGTATAAGGTGTTTGTTGTTGGATTTACCGAAATCGTTTGCCACAGTTATCAGACTAATTATGTTGCTATTGTTGGAGAGATGTGTTTACAGGCTCGGTAATGTGGCAGAGGTTATGTGCAACTCAGTGGAGGCCCAAAGACAATGAAAGGGCCAAACGCTTAATCAGTAGAGCGGGTTATTAAAGTTATAATGGGTACAGACATACTCACTGTTATACACACTGATTGGATAAAGCAGAGCTTGAGTGCAGCCCGGTATGATATGTCTCAATAGCCACTGAGTGTTATGAACCTGGGTGTTATCCCACAGCTGTGACCGCTGTTTAAAAACAGCCACAGTGAACGCTACACTGCCTCTTTTGACCTGTCCTGATGGGTGGTATTAAAACAGAAATCAATGCATCAATATTCCTATGCTTTTATTACACTCTGTTTTCTTAGATACTGTTATTAATGGTGCAGATGGCATTAGCTTGTTGCACAAAGTACTAGCCATGGCATATGAGGCCTACCCTTTGCGCTAAGCATCAGGTGTTTGTCTGAAGTAGCAACCATTTTGTCAGCTATGACTTGCATTAAAAAAAATTACAAAATGACGTGAAGAGTCAGAACAGTGCTGGAAAAGTGATTTCTTGTAGAATTTTGTTTTGATTTTATAAGTTTAAGAATGCAATATTGACAGTACAGAGAGTGAGGACAGACAACTAATCTCCACGTTCTTGTTAACAACATGCAAACTAGCTGATAGCAGGGCCACACATGTGTAGACCCCACTCAAACTTTCCCTAATAACAAAGAAATTGGGCGATGTGTGAATTATGACAGAATGATTGAAAGCAAATCTTGCCGATAAAACTCGATGCTTCTAAATAATGAATTAATTAAAGTGAGTATTGTATAAATATCAGAGCTAGAGAAGGAAGAGGGAGGCAGTTGAGGAAGAATAGGAAGCACGTGGAGAAGGGCTGGAGGTAACTATGAATGAGGTTAAATGGCTGATTACTGTCCTTGTTAGGTTTCTATTTTGATTTGATCTAGAATTATTGGTTTATAATCAATAATTAATTATAATCTAATCAGTTTTATGCTTCTTGTGTTAGTCTGCATTTGCAAATGCCTGCAATTAAGCTACCTTTCAAGTAAAGCATTGTAATTTTTTTTTACAAGTTTGTGTTGGCGTGCAATTATTTCAGCATTTTCCGTTATATATATATAAGGGTTTTAGAGTAATTCAAACTAAGTATGTTTTATCAGTGGCCAGTACCTGCAGATACTAAGGCTTTGCCTTTATAAGCCACATTTGAAAAGGCATATTAGGTCTGCCCCAACACCGGTGCCACCAGGTCTTAGGATGGGACAAGGTACTGGAACCCCTCAGGAACAGTCAAAAAGAGACACTGACTAATAAGGGCCTAACAGGGAAAAGACACTAAATAACGGTTCCTGAGCCAAAACCTGGGAGGTGAAACATAACAAAATAAGCGACCTAGTCGCAAACATAGAAATAGATAACCATGAATAAACACAATATAACACCACACAAAACCACCACGATGGTACGGAAGGTACCTAAACAAATAATAACCCCACTGGGGTAAACGCCAAAATTGTGCCCTGAACCACCCAGAGTACTTGCATGAACCAACTAACAAGTAAATAAGAATACAGCCAGCAGGAATATAAGAAGTAAACACCTGGGCCCCACTAGGGAGCACTTACAAAACCAGAGCCGGTTCCAGGTGTGCCACATGAGTCCACGATTAATGGAAGAATCCAGCCAGAATCAGTGGTTCACTGCCTGGAAGAAAAGATGAATGCAGAGAGAGAACCCTGTATGGAGCTAGCAGCAGGACAGAGGCCTGCAGGGACAAAATCTGCAGGGCTGGACTGGCTGAGTCCCTTAAAAAGGCTCAGGGAACCAATTACCTGCTGAGAAAGCCAGCCAGCCCTCAGGCCAAATGGATGCAGCTGGGATCAACTGGTGTCTCCCGTTGCCTGGACAACCGACTGGCGGAAGCGATACCTTGGCCGGCTGCTGCTGGGCGGAAGTTCTTTAGCGTCCCTGGTTGCCGAGTGAACGGCACCAGGTACATGACCTCCATCGAAAATGGAAGCTGCTTCCGTGTCCCTGGTTGCAACTTGCACCAGAGACACAGCACAGGCTGACAGGAGCGCTCTGACTCCCTGTCAGCCTGTGCATGGACACAGCCTGCTGCCGCAGTGTATGTAGCTTGCAGGTAACAGTGGTGGAAGAGTGTCTGGAAGGCAAATATTGTAATTGCATGTCACATCTGAGCTCCCCTCTGTGGTGCTCTAACACAGTAATGATATGTTACCACACATTTGCAGTACTTAGGTAGGCAGCCATCTTGATAGAAGGAATGAAGCCTCCTTTGAGGAACAATATGATGTCTGCATAGTACCCTGCTCATCATTCAACACTGTTTCACAATCATTCACCTAAATCTTTTTTTAGTAACCTAAAAAGGAAATAAAGTTAGACATGTAAGGAAACATCAACATGTTTGTGAACTGCTAATCATATCAATTAGGTTAAATGCTAATATTTGATCTTGCGGAATTCCTTTTCTGTGGTTGAACTTCCAAGCAGCTAGCCTTCGGTGCCAGTACAGCACCTGTAAAGGTATTGTCCATTGGCATATTTATTCTGCTGATCAATTTCCATATGTTTTATAATGTACAGTTTTTTATTGGTACAAATCTTGGATTCCATAATATGTAGCATTTGCTTTCTTGGAAATAGACAAGTATACTGTACTTTACGGATTTTTAATCCAGTTTTTTTTCTTTTGGTATGTGTACATCAGCAGTATTTTTACAAGTTCTAATACATTTTACATTTCCTTTTTTTTAACACACTTTAATAGGCAATATGTCCTTCAGAGCATGGTTTCTGTCTAAAACTGTTTGTCTAGGCCTGCATTCTAAAGCATACATTTTGCGTTCACTAGTAGTGTATGGTTTGCTTGGTCACTGACACCGTTTGCCCACAAGTATAGGCAATGGTCAGTTGATGCTCTATTCCATATTTCCTCAAAAGTAATTTCACTGTTAGATATTCTGTTTGGATATTCTCAGGGGAAGGTAAGAGGGGAATGCCCCTCATGCCTGTAAAATTTGTAGTGATGTGCACTACTTTGTGGCATAATTTAAATAAAGGGTACTTTTCTGGCATAATATGAATAAGGGGTGCTACTTGATGCTCTGGAAAAAAGATCGACGATCTTGGACCCCCATGATGAAGGAACATCACACTTTCATTGCGGTCATTGAGTATAAATGCAAACACATTCTAACATTATGGTGGAGGCTTTCAACAATTACGAATATTTTGGTATATACATATACCACACATCACACACATGTACAAACACACACACACACACATCACACACAGTACACCACATATGCACACACAGCACACTACACACACATGTATACTTAGTGCACCTCACACACATTAGACAGATACACACAACACACACACATACATGCAGTACAACACACGCCCACATACACTAAAACGCACACCCAAAAACAGTTCTGCTATTTACCATCTCCAGTGGTGACTCCTGAAGAGTCTGTGCTCAGCCTAGGATATCTTCAGCAGAGTTCACCATACAGTAGGCTGCCGTCCTAAAGCCTACCATCGTCTCCAAGGCCAATAGTGTCACCATCATTTCCCAGCCGATTCTTTTACCATCAGACTCAGTTCATCAAGTCCACCATCAAATCCCAGACTGCATACCACACTCCTGGCTCCCAGACCGAGTAACTCTGCCATTGGTTATCAGAATGATAGTTGCTACCATCAGCTCCTAGGCCAATATACCTTCCTGGCTCCCAGGCCATATAAAATTTGATTCCCAGACTGGCCCATGTAATCACCAGCTGCCAAGCTACCTGCTATCATATACCATCGATCTCCAGAGTATTCAAGACCTACATTTATATCTCCCAGTGGGCCCAGAACATCGGTTACAGCCAGCTTGGGTTCAGGGTACCAGGGCAGGGGGACCCGACCTGCTCATCAGATACAATCCAAATCTCCATGTGGGCCTCGATGGCAAAGACCACCACCAGGCTAGACTCCGCGCACTTGTTCCTGGTATTCATCAGCACCATGTCCCAGCTGTTCCTTTGTGTGCCATCCTTCCTCTATCTATTGCATAACTTCCAAATTCATCAAAGCCCCAGGTAACATCATTGCAGGGTTTTCCACAGATCTTACAGGATGCATTCTACCAAATATTTCTTTATTGATTTTACATTATAAGACATCATACATCATACCATACATTTGACCCCCCCAATGTACAAAAGCAGTTGCTTGGATACACTAGCATCCAACAAGATAGTAATGAGGGTCTCCAAGGGACAATAACAATACACACATACCCACAAAGACAAACAGCGCCTGCAGTAATCACCCCACTCCCACTTCCCCCCTCTCACCTAACGCTCTATATTCTTTCCATAGTTCTCATCCAGCAATTCCCTCGCTCCTCAATAGCCAGTTCACAAATAATCCTAGGCTACTCCAATTTACTTAGACTTTGTGTATCATTGTTGTCCTACCATCTTTATATCTTATTTGAAATCTGGCTATGAAGGGAATGAACGGCAGGTCCTTATTCGAAGTTGTTCACAATCATATTCACGGTAATATTTCTTGAGGGAAGAACCTTTAAATATGGGAGACCACGACTTCCGGTTCCGGTTAGCAATGGAGTAGCTGCTTGCTCCAAGGCTCCCTCCTGAACCGAACGAATAAGCCACTTTACACGGCCAAAAGCCTCCCTACTATTCCGGAGTGCCCTAAGTGAATACAACACAAGGTGGGCGAGAGAGGAATCCTGCTAGCCCCGGTGACGGAGACGCTGAAGCCCCGCTCGCAGAGCTATCACCGCGTCACAAGCTGGGAGACTACGGCGCCAACCCCTACACCCCCCCGGCGGCAGAACGCTGTGAAAAGTCACCCAGACCTGCAAGTGACAACACCCAGACGGCGGGTCCCCCCGCAACCCAACCGCCGACGGACAGCAGGTACCACAGAGAGGAGTGCGCACGTCGAGTCAGACGCGTGGCGCACTACACCGCCCAGATTAACAGGCTCGGCACATCACAGCACCGCCAGCACACACCATCATCCACACTAAGCAAACACTGAGTGACAGCTTACCATTGAGGGAACCTCTGCCGGTGCACTACTGCTCCCAGGATATCGCGCTCAACTACAGTGACGTCATCACACCAGGGCAGCTGCTAGAAGTCACAACTGAGCAGCCTCTGCTATTTCCTATCCCTTCCCTTCTCTGAAACTCTGCATTAAAGCCTCCTGAGTCATTCCCACACGGAGACCCTCCCTGCAGCCTGAGTTGGATAGTCAAGTAAATAATAAAAAAAAAAAAAAAAAAAAAAAGCTGAATAACGTTAAAAAACAATAATTAAATAAATAAAAAAAAAGAAATAAAAAAAAAAAAAAAAAAAAAAAAGAATCATTAATAATAAAATAAACAACATTAAGTCAGCAATCTGACGCAGCTTAAGGGGGCTACAAATACCAGTTCAGGTACAATAACGCCCGAAGCTTGTCGAATACCCTGGGCTACCCCCAGCTACATATTTTCTTCCCTGTTGTTTGGACTCCATTGCCCTGAGACTCTGAGACATTCGTGACCGCAACTCCAGCGGGCTCGCCCATTCGTCATTCGCACCATACGATGTTGCTGAAGGGGCTCTTTTGATTTGCCTAGGGTCCCGGATCCTTGACTGGGCCCTGCAGAGTGTTTGAGGGAGAGGGGAAACCTCTAATATCAACACTCCTCCCTAGCCATCTGCCGACACCCCCCCCCTCAGACATCCTTGTATCGTTGCTAACACGCCACCTAAGCCTAGACAAACACCGGGAGGCGAAGGTACCCACCCCCCCCCCCCAATCTGCTCTTGAGTACTGCTCAAACGAGAATAGAGCCACTGTAAAAGTGACCAAAGTACAGCTGGTTTCGAGCCTCTAGGCTTTTGTCTACCTTGCTGGTACCTCTTTCCATACATAGAGAAAAAAAAAAAAAAAAAAAACAAACAAACAAAAAAAAAAAACTGGTAACTGACCTCTCATCCACGTGGCAGCTAACACCTTTTGACACAAGATACCAACCCAACAAACTTGCGGGCTGCCTATATATATAATACACTGCATAGACTACACCCTACTCCGATACCTCTCAGACTCATCATAGTTGATTTTGCAAAGACCATCACCCCGGCCAAAATTTTGACATATTGAAAGACTGCCTCTTCAGTGATTAGAGGTGTAACAATGGACAAATACAGCACATCTCAGCAACCCCAACGTTCCTCGCAGCAAAGCATGAGACAGGTAAAAAGAGGGATCATTCCCCCTACGGAAGGTGAGATGGAATCAATAGACACATCCCCTGCCTCAAAAAAAACTACTACAACCTCACTAGATGCAGACTCGGATAGTCAAAGGGTCAACGCCCTCACATATGAAGATCTTGTAGATGCCATCACCTCAACGATGGGGCCACTTCTGAATAAAGCTGTAAAAGACATTAAGACTCAACTCCAACAACTAAGCTTAAGAGTAGACACTACAGAAAACAGAATCGGGGCCTTGGCTCAAAATATGGCAAACGCTCAATGCGAAATCAAAAGGCTTGAAAAAGAGAACTACACCTTGATAAATAAGGTTGAAGAAATCGAAAATCGCTCCAGACGCAACAATTTGCGTATAGTAGGACTCCCCGAGGACCCGCCTTAGACAACTTTGTAAAAACTACGCTACCACAAATGCTGGGCATCCAGGAGGCCTGCTCGACCATGGTCATTGAACGAGTCCATCGAATAGGGCCCCCCCCTCGCCCCCAAGACACACGCCCGAGGGTAACTATTTTCAAATGCCTCAGCTATACTCACAAAATGGAAATATGGAACGCTTCAAGGAAGCAACCTTTGCTGAAATGGGAAGGAAAGACTATTAGACTTTTTCAAGACTTCTCTGCTGAAGTTACCAAGGCACGCAGGGCTTTCTCACCAATCTGCAGTCGGCTGATTGAAGACAAAAAGAAATTTGCCCTTATTTATCCGGCGAAACTCCGAATTTTTTACAAGTACACTCACTATGATTTCACATCTCCAGCAGAGGCGGCCGAATACCTCCGTCATCGAGACCTTCAAGTAGACCAGGACATCTCAGATAAGAAATGATTTATCATATGACCGATCATGCTAACATGTTCTGCTTATAGTCATATTTCTAGATACAGTATGGTGAAATCTTGGACTGGTCTCCCCCCCCCCCCCCCCACATCTCTCTCAGTACCCTCTCTCCCACCCCCTCCCCGCCCATTCTCACATTCCCCCCCCCCCCCCCCCTCTTTTCACTCCTAGTTCATCAAGGTACACTCAGTTAATCAACATGTAGGTGTGTTAAATCTAGCCAGATAACGTTCAACCTATAAAAGGTCACTCCAAATCTCACTCGGTTGGGAATGGAGGGAGCCTAGCTCCGGATATGTTTAAATTTGTTTAGTTATTTCTTCAGGATGTTAGGACTTTATTATTGCTACGGAAGTCCATTAGTCTTTATTACGATATTGTTGAGATGTGGATCATTTCAACGCACCACTTGTAATGTGTTCTATGTTTATGTCGTTATTTCCTTGCTGTATGCTGTCTCCCCCTCCCCTCATGTCTCTTTCCTTAGCATTTACTCCGTTCTGAATATCAGGCTGACATGGGTCAAAGTTATGCAAATCGTTCAAGGTAGCTATACCCCCTTGTTAAATAAACATGTCGGAACTTAAAATAGGCTCTCTTAACGTAGGGGGTTTTAACTCCCCTGCGAAAAGAAGGAAGGTATTGGTCTATAGTAATAAATTAAAGCTAGATGTGCTCTACTTACAAGAAACACATTTAATCCACACAGAGATGTTAAAACTACAGATGCTGGGTTGGAGCCTACTAGCATCTGCTCCATATAACTCCAAGTCTAGAGGAGTAGCCATTTTAATCAAAAGGTCCATTCCCCATGAGGTACTCAAGGTCATTTCAGACCCTGAGGGAAGATATACGATCGCATTTGTGTCCCTCCATACAAAAAAGTTTACATTATGTAATGTATACGCCCCCACACCCTACAACAAGAGATTTTTTGAACAATTAATCAAAGAGCTAACTCCCTATAGCGACACAAACTTGATAGTCTGCGGAGATTTCAATTTAATATCAGATAAGGTCCTGGACAAGTCCTCTGGTTCAAAACGCGGTGTCTCCTTGCCCGGCCTGGGGATTCCCCAGCTGGCCGATCACCTGAGATTGATTGATGTATGGAGATCTCTTAATCCTACATCTAAAGAATTTACATGTAAGTCAAAAGCTCACCATAATTTTTCTAGAATTGACTATATACTCCTCTCCGAGGCCCTGCTTGCCAAAACATCTGCGGCTGAAATTGAGCCGATTACTATATCTGATCACGCACTACAGTGGGTTAAACTTCATGTGGCAGATGAAACATCTCATAATAAAATATGGAGATTCCCCGCCCATTTACTAGCGTCGGAAGATTTTAAAAAGATGTTAAAAGACAGTTGGGAGGACTTCAAATCCAGCAACCAGTCCCATGCAGATAGCAACCCCCCCTTAACTGGCAAACGGCAAAGTCTGTCATTCGAGGAAGCATTTTATCGTACACAACTAGACTCAATAAATCTTATTCAGCCACATACCTTAAACTCCAAAAAAACCTTACTCACACATATACCAAATATCAACAAGATCCTACGCCATCCAATAAACATGATTACACCATAGCCAATACTCATTTCAATGAATATTTGCACTCTTGTGGAAATAAAAATCTATATAATACAAACTACCGTTATCACAGATTCGGCAACAAGACTGGGAAGCTACTCACCAACATGTTACATGGAACAAGGCCGGCCACTACCGTTCATCCCTTAAAACTCCCTGACGGGTCATACACAAGGTCAAACAAACAAATAACATGTACCATGAAAGACTTTTATTCGTCCCTCTACGCAGTACCGACTTGCCAAGATACGACAGGTTCTAAGTCCCCCGAAGACACCCTCCCAGGCAGCGAAGCCCCTCGCCTCCCTACCCTATCTAAGGAAAAATCAGAACACCTCACAGCCCCCATAACCACCAAAGAAGTGCTTGACACAATTAAGGCCTTAAAACAAGGGAAAGCACCCGGCCCGGACGGCTACGGAAGTAATTTCTATAAATTTATGGTTCAACATATATTAGATCCCCTTACTAATTGCTTTAACACTATGTTGCAATCTGAACTCCCTCCCCTACATTTTAACGCGGCCTATATCAAAATCCTACCCAAACAAGGCCGTGATCTTTCATTGCCAGGGTCTTATAGACCCATTTCTTTGCTCAACTCGGACTATAAGATCCTGGCAAAAATATTGACAAACAGACTTAAAAGTGTCATGCCAGACATTATCCATCCCGATCAGACCGGGTTCATCGCTGGTCGACACTCTGTTCTCAACGTCAGGAAAGTCATCGCGGCTGTCCAACACCTACAAAAAAAGGAAGGCATGTCTCCTGTAGGGGCCATTGTGTCCCTTGATGCAGAAAAGGCCTTTGACCTTGTGTTATGGCCCCACCTATACAAAACAATGGACGAATTCGGCATTCCCTCTAAATTTATCAAATTCATTAAATTATTGTATACTACACCCGCATCCCAAATAATGTGTAATGGCCAACTGTCGGATCACTTTCAACTGCATAGAGGCACCAGACAAGGGTGCCCTCTATCGCCCTTACTTTTTGCTATGGCCATTGAGCCGTTAGCGCTGAAATTGAGGAGCGCCCCTGATTTCCAAGGAATTAATATAGGAGGACATGAGATTAAAGTCTCACTTTTTGCAGACGACATGTTGCTATATGTCTCCAGCCCCATGACGTCTATCCCAGTTATACTTTCGATAATAGAAACATTCGGACGTGAATCAGGTTACAAAGTAAACCTCGATAAATCCGAGATAATGATTTTAGGGCACTACAAGACTGATCCCTCTTCCTCCCCCAGTTTATCACAATTAAAAACTAAAGCAACCCAGATTAAATATCTGGGTGTGCAAATTCCAAACACAACGGAACACTTATACAAATTAAACTTCACTCCCATAATTACCAAAGTGATTAACCTGATGAATACCTGGAACAGCTTTCCTCTCTCCCTCCTAGGTAGAGCCGCGGCAGTCAAAACGGTGATCTTTCCTAAGGTGTTCTATGCACTCCAGATGCTCCCCATAGCTATTCTCCACACCGACATTAAAAAGATAACATCGGCAATTTCTAAATTTCTATGGAAAGGGAGTCGGGCCAGGATCTCGATTGCAAAATTAACATCCCCTCGGCCTCAAGGCGGACTAGGAATACCCGACTTTGAGCTATACTCTAGGTCTATATTCTTCAGATACGCAGGGGACTGGTTGCTGGGGAGGTCTACATATACGGACGCAGCGCTAGACCGGGCAGTCTTCCACCCTTTCTCACCTGCGGCACTACTGCATATGAAACCTTCTGATATTCCCTCAGGGTTACTCGCAAATGTCTTATTTAAAGACACATACAAAAATTGGGTGGGGACTAACAAACTTCTTAATCGTGACTATCATACTTCGCCTTACCTACCTCTGTGGGGAAACCCCGGCTTCAGCCCATCCCTGACCAATCCTGTTTTCAAGATCTGGCTCAAGGCTGGCGTGGACCTTGCAAGTAGGGTGTTCGATCCAGGAGGACACGTTGCCTCTTTTGCTGACCTTCAGGAGAAATTTAAATTACCAAATAACACCTTTTATCTCTATCTTCAGGTGAGACACTATGTGCGGTCCTTGGACAAGGGCCCCCTGCTGGGCAAGGAGACACACCTTATCTCTGCCATACTTCAGGCGTGGGATACTGTAGAATACAGAATAAAACACTTATATCCTTGTCTAGTCGAGGCAAAAAATAAATCTAGACCCCTTATGCAGGACTTAATAGCAAAATGGAGCTCAGATATTACAGATCCGGGTAGACTGTCATCTTCCACAATAATTCACTATGGTAGATGTAATCGTTACTTAACCTCTGCTTACTTACAAGAAACGCACCTAAAGACATTGCATAGATCATTTATTACCCCCGCCCAGCGTAGATACATAATTCCGGGGAATGCGGAATCCGGCGACTGCACTAAATGCAAAATGGCAAATGCAAAATACTATCACTGTTTCTGGGAGTGCTCTAAAATCCGTCGGTATTGGGCAAAGGTGATAGCTTATGTCAACAGGGTGCTGGGGATATCAGCGTTGCCAACACCAGAGGCATGCCTGCTCCTTGATTTTAGCTCTTGGAGCCTCGCTCCTCACACATCACGACGGGTACCCTTTCTAGTGATTACGCTAACTTTAGCGAAAAAAACCATACTAATACATTGGACTAAAAAATCAGCGCCCACAATACGAGAACTGATAGGCAAACTATTACAATTGCTATATTTTGATGTGAAAACTCTAATGATAAACGCAGGGGTGTCCGCAAAATCCTTCCATGACAAATGGGACACCTTCATAAATTGTATGGACGAAGAATCACGAAACACCATACAGGGATTCTTTAATAAGGGAGAGTGGGTAAGGGCAGGAACCCATTTGAAAGGTTTATCACCAGACTTACCTTCGAACTAATAAATTCCTTTCAGTCATTAATCTTTCTTTTTGACACCATACATATTGTACCTCCCGAAGGAACTACTTGAACAGCAAATTAGCTAATGCCTTCCTAAAAGTCATAGATATTCTATTATTGGGATGAACGTCAAAGAGAGCTTCTAGATTTGTTCCTTGTTGGTTACCTGATTCGATTCAAAGTCGGCAATACCCATTTTAAGCTATCAAAATATCCACTCATATACTAAACTCAACCCCCCCCCCCCACACACCCCTGATGTGTCTGTCCTACGTCTATATTGCATTATACTATGTTACTGCTCAAGCAACATCTGGCTGTTAACTTCAGACATTGTAAAACTGACCTATTGCAAAAAAAAAAGCATTGTTCAACTTCTTTATACTATGTGCAAGCAACTGCATGTCCGTTCTCTTTTTTTTTTGTTGCTTTATTGTATGTTTGTGCATATGAAAACTTTCAATAAAAAGTTAAAAAAAAAAAAAAAATATGGGAGACCAAAATAGTTGTGATTTTCATATCGTGCTACATTTTTGTGCATCTTCACATATAAATCTAATATTTATCCCAGTGTAAAAACATACGTATCCATATATGTGCTTAAACATGCATATTATAGCTTTGTGCCTAATTGTCTCTTTATACATATTCCTATAGTGTGCAACTGAACAAACCAGCGAGTATCCACGAACACTCGCAGAATGTAGGTGACGTAAATTATGATTTCACATTTCCCCTCCCTTCCCCTCCCCTCCCTCCCATCCCCCACCCTCCCATTACCCTAGTTCTTTCTATATTTGTAGTGAACTTGTGCACAGCTATTATATAAAAAAGGAAAATAAAAAAAATAAAAAATAAATAAAATAAATATATATATATATATATATATATATATATATATATATATATATATATATATATATATATATATATATATATATATATGTACTCCCATTATTCTAGATATCATGAAATTATTTTTTCCCTCAGCTAAGAGTCGTCTATAAAGGGCGCTCCTTTATAATATGAGGAGTGAAACCATCTCCCCCAAATTAAGTAAATTTTTTTTATATTATTCTTTAAGAGAAAAACTTCCCTCTCGTGATCAAAAATCATGTTAACCATATTTATCCATTCCATTTTATCTGGCGCATTCTTTGCCATCCAGGAACTAGCGATACACGTTTTAGCTATTGATCCAAGGTTAATAGCCAGTTGTCTTAATTCTGGAGAATTCCCAAGATTATGCCATATGCCCATTATCAGGGCCTTTGGTTCTATCTCCTGATTCAGGATTCCCAATTCTAGAAGGATACCTCCTATGTCCTGCCAGAATTTCTGCACAAGCTTACATTGCCACACTAGATGCCAGAAATCACAGCCCCCTTCTTTGCACTTTGGGCAGGAGTCATCATTTTCTAGTGAGAACTTATTGATCTTAGTGGGTGTATAATAGATGCGGTGTAGGATATTATATTGTATTTGTTGCACCCTTACTGAGGCGGTTGCCAACCCAGGTAGTCTAAGTGCTTTTTCCCAATCATCTTGGGTTAGTTCTGGGATATCCCCAGTCCATTTTTCATGTAGATCATCTAGCTGATATTTTTGTGCTAGAGTGGATATAAATTTATAGCACTTAGAGGTACATTTAGTAGTGCCTAGTTTCCTTATAAACTTTTTTAATGGGTTGTCCTTAATTAATATGGGAGGCTCCTGCATATACTTCTCAATAGCACTTCTCAATTGTAGGTACCGGAAGAACATATTGTTAGGCAAATCGAACTCTTCCATAGTTGTGAGAACGGTTTAATTCTGTTTTGAGTTGTTATGTGCCCCATGTTTTTTATTCTAAAAGCTGACCAAACAGCTGCTCCTTGCTGTCTTTCTAGTTCCGTAAAGGAGGTTAGTGAAGAAAAATTGACTTCTGGATCTATGTCTCTAAAATCCATTTCCTTACTCAACCACTTCCATATTTTAATCGCTTGATTAAGTATATGAGGGTGGTTTTTTCGGCACCTATTAGTAAGAATGGCTTGCAGAGGGGAATGGCCAGGGATAGCCTTATTTATTAGGTTTAATAGCTCAGGGGATTGGGCCTGTTCATTAATCCATTCTCGAAGATGCACTAATTGCGAAGCCGCATAGTACATTTTAAAGTTTGGAAGAGCGAGTCCGCCCTGATCTCTTGGTTTCATCAGAGTTGTAAATTTAATTCTGGGGATTTTGTTTTTCCAGATAAAAGAAATGAACACTCCGTTTAACTTTCTAAAGATTGTGTCACTAATATAAATTGGAGAGTGTTGTAAGAGATAGAGTAATTTTGGTAATATTAACATCTTAATAAGATTAACCCTACCTATGATCGTCAGAGGTAATTTGAGCCAGTTTTTACATTTGATTCTAATTTGCTCTATAACGGGGAGAATTATTGTATGTTAGGAATTCAGTTGCCTCTTTCGCGATCACTACTCCCAGATAGTCAAATTTTTCCACCCTGGGAATAGCCACCTCATCTCCACTGCCCCATGACACATCAGTTGATTTTTCATCTATCAATAGTTAGGATTTTTCTTTGTTAATAGTTAATCCTGAATATAGACCGAACTCATTTATATTATTCAGAACTATAGGGAGATCTTCTTTATAGTTAATCAAACCCACCAAGAGATCGTCTGCATAGAGAGAGACAAGGTTGCCCATCCCACCAGACCCTTGTTTTTCACCAAGTATCTTTCGGAGTTTACAAGCTAATGGCTCAATGGCCATTGCAAACAGTGTCGGGGATAATGGGCAACCCTGTCTCGTCCCTCGATGAATGGGTCCGAGACATACCCATTTATGGTGATTCTAGCACACGGGTTTTGATATATGGAAAAGATCCGTTTAATAAAACAGGGTCCGAGACCAAATGCCTCCAGGGCAGTACCCAGATATGACCACTCAAGGGTGTCAAATGCCTTATTAGCATCAAAAGAGGCCAGTGCTACATCTCTACCCATAATCTTTCCGGCTTGTAGGAAGGTAAAAACTCTACGGATATTAATAGCCGTTGATTTACCCCTCCTAAAGCCGGTCTGATCAGCGTGGATGATTTTATCTATCACAGTGCCCAATCTATTAGCCAAAACCATGGCATACAATTTGGCATCCGTGGTCAATAGAGATATAGGCCTATTAGCTGGTCTTTACCCTTTTTTAGAATAACCGTAATGACCGCCTCTGTCATTGATTGTGTAAGAGTACCCTCTTTTTCCATTTCTTGAAAGAAATATAGAAGCCTCAGGGCTAAATTAGCATCGAGCGTTCTATAAATCTCTGCTGGTAACCCGTCTATGCCAGGCGCTTTAGCAAGTGATAGGTCCTTTATGGCCCCTTCTACTTCCTCCAGTCTGAACGGGGATTCTAAGAATTCCCTGTCTTCAGAAGATAAGGTAGGAAGATCGATATTATTCAAATAGCTTCTACATTCACTATTCCCCTTTGTAGTTTTAGATTTATAAATTTCCCTATAATGGTTCACAAAAACTTCAGCTAGTCTTGGTGTTTCGCTGATGATTTCCCCCGAGGGTAAGCAAATTTTTGTAATTATATTCAAAGGTTCTTCTGCTCTGGCAATATATGCCATCAATTTTCCTGCCTTATCGGAGTTAATATATCTTTTATGAGATTCTTTTAATAACCTATATTTTGCCATATATTGGAGGTGCGTCACCCATGCTCATTTAGCGTTCAGCCACTCCAATTTACTAGGTTCTGAATGCTGTTGTAAATAAATTTGTTCGAGTTTTACCATAGTCCCCTCTAACATTAATGATGTTTTTTGGAGTGTATCTTTTGCATAAGCTACTTTCTTAATCAGGGTGCCCCGTAAATAAGCTTTAAAGGCTTCCCAGACCATGCCCGATTTTGCAGAATTAATATTAGTGCCAAAAAACCCATCCATTTCCAAATTTAAGTCGGTTAGGTTACCGAGCCGAGATAACCACACCGGTTGAAACTTCCAATACTGATAACCTCGGCAGGGTTCAGGATCTAGCTGTATAACTAAGGGGGAATGGTCTGAGATGCCTCTTGATTTGTATTCAATTGAAAAGATTTTGTTAAGTAGGGCTCTAGATGTAAATATCATGTCAATCCTGGAGAAGTTGTTATACGTAGGGGAATAGCATGAGAATTGACTCCTTTTTGTGAACTTTTCTCTCCAAACCTCGTGCCAACCCACCTCCGCAGTAAATGTAGCAAGGGGGCTTCTCCCCAATGGGGTAGACTTTTTGGGACACCATATGTCCAGTCCATAATTCATAACCATATTGAAGTCTCCCAAGCATATTAGGGGGCTATCTGGTCTAGCAGCAACAAACTCCAGGGCTGATCTTAATACATCAAATCCAAATGGGGGCGGGACGTAAACCGAAAGCAAGGAAAGTCTAGTTGTGCCAATTATTCCATCCACAAACACATAGCGACCATTTGGATCAATCTCTACAGCAAGGTGCTCATAGACCACCGATTTTTTTATAATTATTGACACACCACGAGAGGCCGACGTGAACGGTGCATGATACATTCGTGCAATCCACGGCCGTTTTAAGGACCGAAGTTTTCCCCACATAAGTGAGTTTCTTGTAAGCAAATCACATCAGCCTCCAGGGTCTTACAATAACCAAGAACTAAGGATCGTTTGATTTTATTGTTCAGACCCCGAACATTCCACGTCACAATCTTAACCATGATAATACTTCATAGTCGTTAGACCCAAAAGATGTATTTATAATAATAGGCCACTTACGGATGTACTTTAAGGAAGAGCATCTTCCCTCCCATCTATTGGGGTCGTTTTTTGCATTATTTTGATTTAGAGCCGTGAGAGCAGTCAAATAGAGAGATAGGGGCATAATTCTGCAGACATACACAAAATAAAAACAAACAACACTGAACATGTACCCCCCCTCCACCCCCCTCCCTGTTTAACCTACCCCATTAGGCATACCTATATCCAAACCCACCAGTTACACCCCTGCGTACACTCTTACACTTGGGGACCTTTACCTAATGACCACATCAAGCACGGCAGGGAGCCCCGACACTAATAATGCAAGTTACATGCACAGGAGTATACATATCCACCAAGTACACAGATTATGTCTTATCAAGGCTATTATGCCTCAAGTCATCCCACCACCCAAAAAACTCCATCTTGGGCCCTTTCGGAGCTTTTTTCTTTTTTTTCCCGATGCACAGAGTATTTTTTATATCTCTTCACATATATAGTAAGAGTTAGCCATGACTATTAGCTGCTAATTGACTTCGGCCAGGGTAGAATTTATCCAACCACATCGCTGCCTCCGATGCGGTGGAAAATAAATTTGGGTACTTGTTTCCTATCTGGGCGCCCGCTAAGTTAATTGCGCACCATGCTATTCTCCGTAGAGAAATCTGATCGCATCGCATCGTACACATACACGATATTGAACGATGCGATGCGATGCGATCCGATTCGATTTCCCATAGGAAACAATGTTAAATGGATCAATTTACCCAAATCAGCATAAGGAAGAATGGTAAATGGGCCAGAAACCCCCCAAAAAACCACAGAGCAGTGGAATGTCCCCCCAAAAGTAGTTGACGCGGATACCTTCACAGGTAAACGCGTCCCTTCACGGGCTTCCCAGGTGTCCGCATCGCCATGGACACCTGGGAAGCCCGCGAGGGGACGCGTATATCTGTGAAGGTATCCGCGTCCCCTCGCGGGGCTCGCTGCGCTCGCCACGCTTCGGGCTCGGTGGCTCGCTGCGCTCGCCACACTATTCTATTCTCACTCCACGCCCTAGTGGATAGTAGGGCATGAAAAGGTCGGAGGACGCGTACCGCCGCCGCTCGCCGCGCTTCGGGTTCACGTTGATGGCGGGGTGGCGTCAACTACTTTTGGGGGGACATTTCAATGTTCAGGGGTGTTTTTGGCCCATTTACTATTGTTCCTATGATAATTTGGCTAAATTGAGCCATTTCACATTGTTTCCTATGGGAAATCGGATCGCATCGCATCGCATCGTTCAATATCGTGTATGTGTACGATGCGATGCGATCCGATTTCATTACGGTGCCGTACGTAGAAAACCTGGGCGCCCAGATAGGAAACAAGTACCTAAATTTGTTTCCCCATTAGCCACCACCCGAAGTTTAGCAGGATATAGCATAGCATATTTTAATTCCAGTTCTCTCATCCTGCTTTTCACATTACGAAATTTGGCCCTGTCTCTTTGTACATCTTGAGGCAGATCAGGAAAGACAGAGACTTTGGACCCATTGTATCCAAAGTCAGTTTTAGTTTACAGGATGCATTCTAAAGCATCGAACATAATATTAAATTACCGGCCTATCACCCAGCCGCATTTCAGCATTAGGGACAATAACCTCTTGCCCTGGACACACACATATCCAGATGCCTCAGGTTCTGCTAATCAGCCAAACCTTGATCACATCAGTTTAGGAAACCTGGAATGAATCTAATATTCCTGCTGCTCTAAAATCTGGACTGGGTCTTCTAAATTACCCTCATTTGGAAATATGCCCTCCCTGCCACACTCCCCCCCCCCCCCCAGCTTCAAACACCCTGGTTAAGCTAAGCAATTTTCAGGTGAGCGATTTGCCTCACCCACCTCAATTTGTGACCTCTGCCTGGGAATGCAACCCTTCACCATTTCCCAGAGGTCACCCACCTTGCCCTCTTCCTCCTCCCCTAGAGTCACTATAGGGTTGCTTGGAGGCTCAGGACATACAAAACCCCTGGAAAAGTTATCCGCATTGATGTACTGTTTCCCTGCAAATGTCTGGGGGTCAGACTGAAGGACCCAATGCTGTATAGTTTTCTTTAGATCAGGGTCGGAAAGTGACTTATCCACAGCCATATACACACAGGCCCTATGTGCCTACCCTGAATAAAAGTGCACCAGCCTGTCAGATCATTCCTCTGCAGGCCATTCCAGGCGCATGTCCATGTGCTCAAATGTGCACAGAAATGCTTCAATGGAGTGAGGTTTGGTAGGTTATCTTGCTCCCCCATTATCAGTTATTTTAACTCCTTATGGAACATCTGCAACAGAGCTTACTGTCTTTCAGCCAGATCTTGTTGTCTAGCAGTCATCTATTTTAGTAATTCCTCCATATTACCCTACACTTCCCCTTTTTAGGGTAAGCCTAGGATGTTTAATATACTCAAAGACAGTATCAGTGAACCACTGCCTTCTTAAGTAGCTACTTAACAGTCTGTTACCAATTTGGTGGCCCTTTAAACTGGCTGCCTCTTTCACTGACTCCAAGTTGTCCTGTCCTTCACTACAGGGCCAGCTGGGCTGATTAGGCTAACCAATTCACTAAGTGCACCACAAGAGAAAGCCATTAGCTGGCTTCCAAGCAAGATGCACACTGTGTAACCAAGAAAAAAAACTTGCCAGTTTAAACACAAGTAGCTGTCTTACCCACAGTTCTCTCCTATACATAGTGTCCAGCTGAGATGTGCCCATGTTCGGGTGCCAATTGTGAAAAGGAGCACATACTGTATACTGGATTCGCATGAAGTCTTTGGTCTTTATTTTGGTTAGCAGGTCACAGCATTCCAGGTCAATTTCACAGGCAAGTATAGTACATCATGCAGCATACAGATAAACACAGGATAGTACACACTCTTCCAAATGCTTCAGTTGTCCCTACTGTAGCCCACACCCTGGCCTATTGTGTGGGCAGATAAACCACCATCAAGAGCATTTACCCTCTGCCCTGGGAACACTTCCATCAGTAGAGCATTGGTACTGCTAATTACACAACCCTGCTGATGCTATTGCTTCCAAAACCTGGTCTGGAACCTCCACATTACTATCATGTGGAGAGATGCTGTCTCTGCCCCTTAGACAGCTGTACAATTGAAACACAAAATGAACAACGTTAGGGTCCTAACAGGGTTGCTGTTACTACCCTTCATTTAACAGATCCAGAGTCCCATAGATGAGTTCAAAGGGACTAAGCTCTATAGAGGATTGGGGTACCTCTCTGACCGTGAACATTAAATAAGGTACAAGTGTATCCCAGTCTTGCTTTTCTTGAGACACTGCCCTCTTTATCATTTGTTTAAGGGTTTGACTAAACCTTTCTATCAGGCCACCTGTTTGCAGGTGGTACACTGAAGTGGTAATACTGTCTACCTTTAACATCCGGCTTAAAGCCTTCATAAGTTTGGAAACAAAAGGGGTACCTTGCTTCTTTAAGACCTCTTTCGGTATTCCCAGGTGGAGAACAGGGGAAGAAAAGGATTGTCTTTTTTTGCTGGCACACTGACGATAGAAGAAGAATTAATTCTGAATAAAATATACCTTTGAATTACATCATAAATGAAACCGTTTAAATGAAATATATGCCACATAAACTATTTTATAACAAACATTGAACAATAAAGTTTTAATAAAAAAGGGAGATGCACGAACTGTGTGTGTATTTATTTATTCTATTGTGTTGTTGTGTCTATTTTGTATGCCTATGATTGAATCCCAAATAGTTTTTAGTTTCTTATAGGTTGGTTTTAAGAACACAGAAATACCCTTTCGGAGTATTATTCTAACGGACGTCCTTATCTTTTTGAATGGTATGGGTGATCTTCCCAGGTGGGTATACAGGATTATCAACTCTCTGCCAGCAGTGCCAGATTTCATATTGCACAATGGTATAGCCTCCAGGTATCTGGTGGCATAATCCACTACCATAAGTATTGATGCCCTCAAGCAGATTTTTCCACTGCTCCTAATAGATCCATAACAATTCTCTCAAAATGCACAGAAATTATAGGGAGGGGGACCACTTGTACTTTCTATTCATTCCTATTCCCTACACTATTTCAGTCAAGTACATATTACTGTAGATCTAGGTCTGCAAATACACCTGGGAGGCTATTATTTTCTCGCATACCGATAATTAGAATATATTTTTTTAATGCCATAACCAAACAGTATTAGTTTACTGTTACAGCTTGACAATTAGCAGTTTTTTTTAAGATATGTGCCTCATATCACTGAAATTCCACTCATATCTCTAATTAGAGATAAGTTTGAAGCAAGTTTGCATTATTTCTAATAATAAAAACTTATTATGACATTATTTCAGAACATTCCATGAATTAAAATTACTCTACATATTCCAATTAGCCAATTTTAATTGATAAAATATATTGTATAAGGTGTTTGTTATTATACTTACCAAAATCATTTGCCACATGTCTACAGTTATCAGACATGGTAAAAAAAAATATGCGATTTGCATACGATCTGCATGCGATTTTGATTATATCGTTAAAATCTAATGTCATATCTCACTGCATACACAGCATTATAATGGGTACAGACATACTCAGTGTTATACACACTGATTGGCTAAAGCAGAGCTTGAGTGCAGCCTGGTATGATATGTCTGATTGTATGTAGCTTGTAGGTAGTGGAGGAAGAGTGTCTGGAAGGCAAGTAGTTGCATATATCATCTGAGTTACCCTCTGTGGTGTTCTAACACAGTAATAAGATGGCACCACACATAGGCAGCCATCATGGTAGAAGGAATGAAGCTTCCGTCGAGGAACAATATGATGTTGCTAGTGCAATAGCCTCCTAACTGGACTTCCCAAGAACAGACTCTCACCACTGCAATCCATTTTAAATGCTGCTGCTAGGCTGATCTTCCTTGCAAGATGCTCCTCATCTGCTGATCCGCTCTGACAATCCCTCCATTGGTTGCCTGTATCTTACCGTATTGAATATAAAACACTTCTACTCACATATAAAGCTATTAACCATACTGCACCAGCATATATCTCTTTACTTATCACAAACAATCTCCCATCTCAACCACTCCACTCTGCACAAGATCTGCGTCTCTCTACTGCACGGATCACTAGCTCCCATTCACTATTACAGGACTTTCATCGGGCTGCTCCCATCCTATGGAATGCCCTTCCACGCACAATAAGACTCCTTGCTAGCCTCCAAATTTTTAAGCGTTCCCTGAAAACTCACCTCTTCAGGCAAGCCTATCATATTTAAGTTCTACACGCATAACCCTCTGAGGCACTTATGTATTATATAGCTTCCCTTCTGGACTTGTAACTTTGTGGGACTAGCAGCTATTATTGGTGCCTGTCCTTGTGTTTCCCTCCTATATCCCTATAGATTGTAAGCTTGCAGCAGGGCTCTCCTACCTCCAAGTCTGTCTGTTGTTACCCAATTTGTTTTATCACTGTCTACTATTGTAAAGCGCAACGGAATGTGCAGCGCCATATAAGAAACTGTAAATAAATAAATAAAAAATAAATAAATAGTAGAACACTCATCTTTCAACACTCACCTCCATACAAGCTTCTCCATGTTTCACAATCATTCATATAAAGCAGCGGTTCTCAAACTGTGGGTCCTGACCCCAAATCTCAGTCAGTGATTCATGGAGTCTGAAAAATCTGTTGCATTGTCAGTTATTTTAGACTCCTCCCATCATTTTGTGCCTCCACTATGCTGCCATGTATGTCTGCTGACTACACATGTGATGTGATGACCTTCTGCAGTAACTTGCTGGGGTCTCGTAATTATTTTTATTGTCTGATGGGGTCCCAGAGCAAAATAGGTTGAGGACCCCTGACATAAAGCTTTCTTGTAGCAACCTGAAAAGAAAAGTTAGACACTAAGGGAGAGATTCTCTATGCAAGAAATGCGGTAAAAACCCTGTTATCAGGTTTTTACCGCATTTTGGGATGCTGTAAGCATCCCCCGCTGGGTTAACGCGGCGGGGGGCATCGCCAGAAAAATCTGGCGATGCCCCATAGAAGCCAATGGGCTTCTACCGCACCCCACCGCCGCCCCGCAACGACCCCCGCCTCCCCGCACGGACCCCCGCCGCCCCGCATTGCCCCCTCCTCCCTCACCTGTGTCCGGGCAGCACAGCGCAGTGCTGCCCGGACCTTTGACCTCCTCCCTGCACTGATCCTCTTCCGGGTGCAGGGAGGAGGAGAGCCCAGCACAGCAGCAGCAGCGCCGGGTGTGTGAGGGAGGGGGGAGCCGCCAGGAACCTGCTGGGACCCGGCGACTCTCACCGCAAAGGACAGCTCTTAACGCAAGAGCTGTCCTTTGCTATAATTATCGCATATGTTAGAACATATGCGATAATTATAAATGCGATGGGCGGCGAAGGGGGGCAGAGATTCTTAGAGAATCTCCCCCATAAAGAATGCATCAACATGTTTTGAACTTTTAATCATATCAGACCAAAAAAAAAAAAAACAGAATAACTGCGCCAGGCAGACCAGATATAAAGTTTACCACTTAAATGTATTCTAAATAAATCACTGGCCAGTGACAGAGATAGTGATCATATTAATAGTTACAACATAAAATAAAAAAGAAAATATATTAGAACTGCCACTGGTTAGATGGAATGAGGATAATAAAAGCTCTGGTCTTTGTTAGTATTCGGTAATGTCGATTAGTAATTAATGATGACAGCCATGACAGTCCTCCCTTGATATTCAGTACCTCTATTTAGACAATTCTGCTGTTTGTTCTGTATCTCCCAGCTGGTGGTGCTGACCCTTTATATGCAGCTATCTAGAGTTTCTTCCTCAGCTGCTTCTACTGTGCATAGAGAGGTATTCCAGATAAGATGTTGATATTCAGTAGTTTACCCACCGGCAGTAACTCTCAGCAGCTTCTTCAGAATGCGTGGTAATCATATCAATTAGGTAATATGCTAAAATTTGATCTTGCAGAAGACCTTTTCTGTGGTTGAACTTCCAATCAGGTAGCCTTTTGTTCCAACTTAGCACATGTTTAAGTATTGTCCGTTGGCACATACTTTTTCTGCATATTAATTTCCAGGTGTTTTATAACGTGTACAGTTTCTTATTGGTACAATACTTTCCATAATATGTAGCATTTGCTTTCATGGCAAAAGACAAGCATGGTGTAATTTACTGATATTGAATCCAGTTCTTTCAATTGTTATTTGTAAACGGCAGTACTTTCACAAGTTCTAATATATTTTACATTTGAACTTTTTTCTTGACCACACCTTAATAGGTATATATCCTTCAATTCAACTATGGACATGATTTTGGTCTATAACGGTTTGTATAGGCCTGCGTTCTACTGCATATATTTACAAATAAGAAAAGGGCACTACTGTGGTTTAAGTTGAATAAAAGGCACTTTTGGCATACTGTAGGGTGAAAGAGGGCACTATGTTGTTGAATATCATAAAAATGTGCACTACTGTGTCGCATAATATAAACAAGGGGCACTTTCTGTTCGGCATAACATGAATAAAGGTTATCACTGTGTGGCATAATTTGAAGAAAGGGCACCACTGTGTGTCATAGTGTGATGAATGTGTTGTATTACTAGGAGTGCAAAACAATGCATATATATATAAATATATATATAGCGTAGTAAGTGGTGCTGGCGGCACTCGATAGGGACTTGGTACTAAAGTAGAAAAGCTGACACCACACACAGCTTCAGGTGCTTACTAGTTGCGGATTTTAAATCCGCAACTAGTAAGCACCTGAAGCTGTGTGTGGTGTCAGCTTTTCTACTTTAGTACCAAGTCCCTATCGAGTGCCACCAGCACCACTTACTACGCTGTATCATCTTCCTTCGGAGGGCACCGGGGCCATCATTTTATATCGGAGTGCCGGATCCCATCGACATATATATGTATGTATAGTAACAGGTTCTCTGTTTGGACAGGACACAGCCGACAGTTTTCAGTATTTGTGCATGTATTTAATCTCATACAAGCCACAAATCCGCTCACAGCAAACAAAGCTTCATATAAACAAACATAGAAAGTTATTTGTCCATGCGGTGTCTCTGGGCACTGGCAGTCCAAGTCCCTGGTGCTACAATACATGTCCCTACTTATTGGCCCCTATTAGGCATAATGAGCAGCAACCACAGTAAGGTTTTTATCCCTTCTACTGCAATTAGCAGCAGTAGCTGTGGCTGCGCAGGTCTTAAAACCTGGACTGAAGCCATGTGCCTGAGAGCCCACTCATCTCTCCCCCAGGCACACCTCAGGGATTCATTCTCTTTGAATAAATTGTTTTTTAGAAATTTTTCAGATAATACATCCAAAGACATAAAAATTATTAAGGAGAGGGGAAAGGGGAAAACAGAAAAGCCAAAAAAAAGGGTAGAATGGATAGGGGTGCAACTACTGTTTCATAGGCTACAACGAGTTACTGTAAATGTTACAACTGTCACAAAAACCAAGTAATCGAGAACTGTATAAATCATGCTCCTTTAATACATAACTGCTTCACTCGATCTTTTCCATTCCTATCCCCTTAATACTGAAGCTTAGGGCCTTATTCAGATTGCATCGGTACTGCGCGCATGCGCAGGCGTGTTTCTGCGCATGTGCAGGCGCATGGTGCGTGCACCCACGGTGACCTTTCGGGTCGCCGGGTGCACGCACCCATGGCAGCGAGGGGGGGCGGAGATGGGCGGGGAGCGCCGGGCTGCCCCATTACCATATGGGAACGCCCAGCGTTCCATGGGCGTTTCCATGAGAACGCTGGGCGTTCTCATGGTAATGAGGCAGTGACGCGGGTGTGTGGGCCGGGTAGCTGACATCACCGGATGTCAGCTGCCCGCCCATCTCACGCCAGCGTGCACGCATATATACGCAACTGAAAAGTCACTTATATATGCGTGCACGCTAAACATCATTCGATGGTCGGTGACCATCGAATGATGTGGGCGGACACGCCAGCAAAGCGAATGGATGTTTATGCAAAACATCCATTCGCTGCTGTGCGGGTGAAGCCGCACTTTGCTGGGGCGGCGGGGGGGGGGGGGGGGCGTGCGTTCGCCGGGCGGGGTTTGGTGGACTCGCAAGGCTGCGAATTCGCAGCCTTACGAATCAACCTGAATAACCCCCTTAGAGCCCAAGTGTAAACGGATGTGGTAAGTTATGATATGTTAGCCATGGGGTCCAGATCTCTTTAAAAGGAGATGGTTTTTCCTCCACCATACTGGATATGTACTCCATATGGTACACATCCCAGATAGTTGAAAGTATTGCATTCCTAGATGGAATGGTTTGTGACTTCTAATGGAGGGCGATCTTAATCTTTACTGCACTGGTCATAAACCATATACATTTCTGGGCCTCTCTTGATATATTGGGTATATTTTGGGGCAGTAGAAAAAAAGCAAGGGTAAACGGAATTGCTGACTATTAAACCATGTAACAATTTCCATATTTTAACTACTCTCGGGCATTCCCAGAAAATGTGGAGCAAGGTGCCTTTAGCCCACATCCTCTCCAACAAGAATCAGAGACATTTAGATAGATACAAGCTAGCCTCAGAGGGGTCATATACTAACGAGTAAATATCTTTAAAGTATTTTCTCTGTATCGAATAGACGTCAATATTGTGTTTTATTTGAGCCCATGTCTCTGGTTCTAATTGGAAGCCAAAATCTTTTTTTTTTATAAGAACATTGAGTTGGTATGTCATATTTTGCTTGCAGCTCCACAAATGTTGGGAAATTATATGTATGTGTAATATCATTAATAAATAAAAGATCCATTTTAGCCCAGTATTTAAGACAATGCCTGTCTTTTCCTACTGGAAACCTTGGATTATCCCAAAGTGGAAAAAGAACATTGCACAGATAATAGTTTATAAAACCTAGTTAGTTTATCCCATAATACAAGAGTGAATGTAAAAATTGGAGAGCTCTTTACATTTAAAGGCCTCTGATTTTTTGGCAACCAGAGTAGTGTTGATACTGAATAAAGCTGGAGACTTTCTCATTCCAGTTGTACCCATCTCCGTGATGATGTTTGCGAGTGCCATAGCACTGCCTGTGATATATGAACTGCATAGTAATAAACTTTCAGATTTGGTACCCCAGGTCCCCCTTCTTTGGTATCATTCTGTAATAATTTCAGCTGTACTCTAGGTTTTTCCTGCCCATAGAAATCGTGTGAATGCCTTATGCAAATTTTTAAAGGTATCTAATGGTACCGCTATTGGCAAGGCTTGGAATAGATAGAGAAAACGGGGCAACACATTCATTTTTAGGGCATTCGCTCTCCCTGTCCATTAAATAAATTGTCCCGACCATCCAATTAAATCTCTTGAAATTTCACCAATCAGTCTTGGATAGTTAGCATTATAAAGTTGATAATAATGTTTGGTTAGAAATATTCCAAGATACAAGATGTAGCGGGATTCATCTTTGCAGGGGATGGCGATGGCGTCGCCATCGCCATCCCCTGCCCCGCCGCCATCTGTATGCCGCGTCCCCTTCCGACGGTGCTGCCCTTGGTTGCCCGGTGCCCACACCGGGCAACCGTACCCCCCGCAGCCTCCTCGGATCCCCCCCTGCCCCCTCGAGTGGGAGGCGGACAGTAATGCGTCCACCTCGCCGCCCGGATACTGAGACATGCGTGCGTGGGGGACGCACGCGCGTCTCAGCCAGATAGCGGCGCCGTGTTGCTGGCGATCCGCCAGCAGCATGCTGCTGGCGGATCGCCAGCAAGGATAAGACCAGATTCATTGATGTTTTTTCCATTCAAATTGAAAGATAGAAATGATGTATCTTTCACTGAAGGAGGAAGGTAGAGATCCAATACTTCTGTTTTTGAAGTGTTAATCTTAAAATTTGAGATTACACTAAATTATTGTAATATCTGAAACAAGCTAGATAAAGATTGAATCGGGTCTGAGAGCGTAAGAAGGATGGCATCTGCATAAAGGCCCTTATTCTGATCGGTGCGTACTTTCCCGAATTCTTTCGGATAGCGTTTTTTAGCCGTCTGCGCATGCGCGGGGAACGCCATGCGCATGTTCCACGCATGGTCTCCGTACTTGTTCTCACTAATACCGTACAGAAATGTGCACCGCAATCACTCGGGAAATATGGGCGTCTTATGGGCGTCATTCGGAATGACACAGGGGCGTAGTTTCAAAGTGGGCTAAACTGGGCGGAAACATGGGCGGACACGGGGGAGTGCACTTATTTTGGTAGGCGTGCATTCGGATAGCACGCCGAATGCACGCGAACAAAAAGGGAAGAAATGTGCTGTGTCCAAAACGCAGGTATTGCTTTGCGGACACCACTCGGTCATGCGCTAGGCAATCGGAACGCCTAATCAGGACGGACGCACCTCAACCAATGTCAGCTGAACACAATACAATCACCTAATTTACTCATTACTTGTTAATTACACTCTTCTCACTGCTTCAATTCAAACCATTGCACCTTAAATGGACCATTACTAAACACACACATATATGCTGCAGTTTTCACACACTTTTACACTGCAAATAATGAACACAACTTAATATTAATAATACAAATACACATGTCACTTCTGCATGTATCAATTCATCCAGACATTTGGGGGACAAAAATATCATTTATTAAATGAACTTAGAAAATAATTTCGAAACCATCACAAAATAAATGGTACCATAGCAGGACTAAAAGTAAATAATATATAATAAATACATGTATAATACACATACATAGCCACAGCAGAATCATTAGGAACACATCAGGTGGCTTCACAACAAAAGTAGAGCACCAACACTTCAAGTACAGCACACAGTAATGCTAGCCGAAACAGGGCAACAGGGGAACCAAACATGACATTTGAACCGAGGGCAAATGTGGTGACCCTCGGCACGGAATTGGACACAGGATGCTGACACACACAGCTCAATGGAAGATTTGGGAAGACATAAGGGTGGAGATTAATGGGGACACAAGTTCATTTGCGGCCACGTTTGCCCCTGGCAGGCTCCTTGCCACGTGCAGCAGCTCTTCGGCCTCGGCCACGGCCACAGTCAGATGGTGGGTCACGTGGAGCACATGCTGGGGAGGGGGTGGATGTTCTTCCCCCTCTGGCAGCAGGGAGTGATGATGGTGGTAATGCACCAGAAACGGGTGACATTAGGACCCTATTGGTGGTAACTAGCTCCACCATAAGTTCATTATGGCGGAGGAGGAGTTCATTTTGCCACAGGGCTTGATCAGCCAGCACCTGCAGGCTAGCAGCAATAGCCTGCAGGCTCGCAGCAATACTCTGCTGGCTGGTGGTCAAACCCTGCAGCACCTCCTCGGCCCTACGCACCCGCTCTGATGCCGACTCTCCCTGCTGCACAATATTTTCAAGCCCCCACGTGGCCAATTCAGCCGCGGACATTGGCGGCTGCTGCTGCACGGGCCTGCTACTGGGGCCAGGTGGCACAGACTCCACAACCTCCTCAAGAGATTGTTGACCAAGCGGTGGGGATGCTGTTGAAAGAGAAAATATTAATTACCACACATTCCATGCAAAATTCAAAACATCTACTTATGGCCTGGCAAATAATTACCTTCAAGCATAGAAGCCATCACTTCCGCTGGGGACTCGCTGTCTATGGTGCTCACCCCCCGGACCTCCTCCACTGCAATGCAGCACTCTGCCATCTCTTCCAGGGGGGTGAGCTGCAGCTTTGATGGCATGGGGCCAGCCCCAGAGGTGTGGCTGTGTTCCCACCGCTGGGTCAATTTCTTTTTGAGGTTCCCTTTGAAGTCGTGCCACCTGCAATCAAAGTGTACATATTAATACATGTCACTCCTCATGTTTGCTGTAGCACCCATTGCAATCTGAAACATAATACAACATGTGCCTCCTGACACCAAACTTAGATTATATTCATTTTGAAACACAACCCTTAGAAGATACAATCACACTCACCCTACAATAACTATCAATTCAATGACATGGCAAACATGTCTGTGCCTCCAAGCAACTTGACCACCCATTGACCAACTCCATCTAATATCGAATGTAAACATTACTGGACTTGTACTGCTCAAAATGTAACACACATGAACTTGCCTCTTCTTAACGTGCTCCGCCTCACGAACTTGTGGAGCCACCGCATTAATCTCCGCCGTTATCTCCTCCCAGATCTTCCATCTCCTTGTGTGTGTCAACTTTGCCGGTGGTCACTCGATCAAATCCCGTGCCCGGGTCACCAGGATGGCAAGCTCCTGCGGTTCATATGCCATGTTTCTTGTGGTTGGTTCCTCTGTTGCCCGATTGCGGCCACGGCCACGACCACTGGCACCGCCACTGCCACTGGCACCGCCACCGCCACGGCCTTGGCCACCGGTTGCTGTACTTGAAGTGCTGGCCAGGCTACTCTGTTGGGAAGCCACCTGCTGTGTTCCCAATGATTCTGCTGATGCTGAGGATGGGCCAGCTGCCGATTGGCGTGATGTTGATGGCCCATCTGGCTGCTCTTCCCCCAATGGCTGGTCTGGGTTGAGGGGGACATAGGTGGTGTTGGACTCCATGCGGGCCAAGAGGTTCTGCACCACCTGTTCTTCCTCTGACTCTGAGCCAGCCATGTTTGCAACAACTGTTTGCCTTTCTAGCACAACTTTAAATGCTATTTCTGTAATTGGCGTTAATCAGCTACAACCTGCGTTCCGTACGGCCGCGTTCCGTACGGCAGCGTCAACCATGCGGCGCATAGGCCACGCCCCTTGCTGTGGAAAAATATTTAAAAAAAACCTGGCAAACTGAGTAAGTCTGATTTAGTAGGTAAATGCAGATTTGAACACCAATGACCAAATAAAACTGAGGTCACACATGAAATGTATATTTGAATGTACATCTGTACTGTGCACTTGTTTGGTATGTAGTACAACTGACAATACCCATTCCATATGTAAATCCAGTCCACCACTTAGGCACAAGTAATCAGTGCTAGCATCCAAATCACATGTGAAAGCACTCCAAATTCAGCCTTGATGCTAGCTACTTTTCATTCCACCTCTCTAGTATGGCCCAGTAGAAGGTAAGTGTACACATGGCAGCATGGCCTAATTATGGGAAAAGGTCTGGCACTATTTGCTATGTTTATGCTGCATAGCTTTCATTATAAAATAGCTGTTTAGTACCTTGTTGGGTTAGGTGTAAGTGTCTAGTGATGCAGACTATTTCACCTGTTGCTTATACCCATGTTTGGTGATTGTTATAGATTCTATATAATGGGTTCCCATCTTATTTGACACTGTCTGTTTAGGATGGTCTGGTAAACTATGCAAAGGTACAGCAAGTGTGGGTGTGCGATGCAATGGGTTAGCCGTCTGTTCGGGCGCATACACGCTGTTAGTGTAAAAATGAACAATAAAGTTAATACCAAATATCACTCTGATCAACCAATGACAGCACATGATTGCTTGATTTGTGCCATTGCTAAGATGGCGGCTTATGGAAGAGCAGCACCCTTCTCAGCTGCGGAGCTCAGGACACTGGTCTCCGTTATGGAGACCAGGCTGGGGCGGGCGGGCCCATTTATTACAAACCGCCAAAAGCGCAATGCGTATGCGGTGGCCCGCCGCCGCATATTCGCCCGCACACAGGTGCGGCGGACCATCGCTTAGCTGGAGCGGCGGTGGTCTGACCTGAGGCGTCGGCAGCCGGATTTGCTCCAGCAAATCAGGGCCAGTATTGCTAGATGTGAGTGTTTCCACATGAAATGTCCATTTGTACATGATTGCTTAACTGACATTATTTAAGCCACTAAGGTCACCAGCCTGATCATGAGTTAAACATGGCATACACTATATGTGTGCTACTTCCTGTTTGACACCCTGTAATGGTCATACAATATGTTATTGGGGAGGATTAATGCTTGTGATGCTTACAATGGCCCAAATGTCACAGCATACCTGCCATGTTACAGGCTGTGTTTTGTAAAGGCCACTAAGGAGCTGTTTGCCTGTACAATTATCTGTACTTATAACCTTTGCATTTATAGCTTGATAAGGCTTAATAGTAATTACCACTAATTGGCACTTTTTTGAATTTTCCCATACACAGCACGTGATCGAGCAAGACAGGCCCGGGAGGAGGCAGAGGTGGGCCAGGAGGAGCTTCCACAGGAAGGGAGGCCGGAGGAGGGGGCCGAAGAAGTGGAGGAGGAGGCAGAGGTGGCCCTGGAGGAGCTTCCTCAGGAAGGGAGGCCGGAGGAGGTGCCCCAAGAAGTGGAGGATGAGGAGGGGTGGGCTGTGGAGGCGCTGCCACCCGAGGAGGAGGTCGTCCAAGCAGAGGACGAGGTGGGACAATTGGAGGCCCCTGAGGAGGAGGTGGAGGCCTGTGAGGTCGTCCAGGCGGCCGGAATTGGTATGTATACATAAGGATTAATTTATCCTTTTGGCATCTACTATTTGCTATGTAGCACTGGTGATTCAATTGATTTTTTCAATACTATAAAGTGATAAAACAAACTGGATAGCAACAGACACACTTTGGGGTTAGATAGGGTGGCCAAACCATCCCTTTCATCCTGGACACATATTAATGACACAGGTTGTGAGGATGGCTTTCATGTCGATTTTAAGTGCCACTGAACCTGTGTAGTTAATCTGTATCCTGGAAGAAAGGGATGACTTGCTCATGTAAGGGTTACCTGTCCCTGCTGCAAGCATACAATCTGTAGCCTCATATAGGTGAGTAGAGTTTACTGGTGATTGATCTTGCAAAACTAGATTAAGTATGGCATAAATGGAGTATGGACAGGCGTGGCTTAGACTGGAGTAACAAGTGGTCAGTGCCCCTGGGCCCTCCTCTAGCTAACCACCCCCTGCGGTCTGCATGTATGTTTTGCACCATAATTGTGTGTTGATTTGGTCTTAGTAATGATTTTGAGCATGGGAGTGGGTTAGTACTGCAGCTTCCCCTAACTGGCATTATGACAATGATTTCTGGAGCAGACCATCAGCAGGCAAACCATGCTTGATTGCACAAATGTACTGAGCATTCCTGAGAGTTGTGTAACTCCCCTGCCAGGCTCCATCATATAACAGACACTGAACTTTGTTTGCAGAATTGTGATTGGTGCAGCGCGTGACATGCTTCTCAGAGCTTAGTCATGGGTAGGTTTGGATTGAGAAGGAGCAGTATGACTGTGAGGTGTTCTACAGAGTAAAGGGTATAGGGCATAAATCAGGCTTTCCATGTAGTATGTATGCATGTTTGTATAGGTGTATGTGTCATATATATAGTTATATATGTGTCTCTCTCTCTCTCTCTCTCTCTCTCTCTCTCTCTCTATATATATATATATATATATATATATATATATATATATATATATAGAACTTGGTTACGGCGGCACTCGACGTGACAATACAATAAATGCCAGGAGACTGGAAGGATTCCCAACGTTTCGAGGCGGTGTGCCTCTTTATCAAGGTGCAGAAAGACAGGTACAAATCGTAAAAAACATACCTTTATCCCTTTCCGTTGCGTTCAGCGTCCACGCCGGCGCCTCCTCCCGTCGCGGCGACATGACGTCATCATTTCGGTATGAAGGGGCGGGCGTCTGGCTGACGTCACACAGCGGGCGTGCTAAAAATACAATACATAGTATTGAGGCATATACGTGTAAGAGCATGTAATGTATACATGCAAAGTGAAATAATCATCGCTCAAAATGTACAAAAACAGTGCTAATGAAATCAAACAACCTGTGAAATCAAAATCAAATCATTGTGCTACGTGTGAAAAAAGAAGGCACATATTACATGTACAAAGGTGAGCTGTAAATCAGATGTGTAATAAGAAAAATAAAAAAAGACAGACAACAACATATATATACTATGCAGGACATGTGTACTCCGTAAATTTAAAGTAAAAAATAGGCATGTTATGTATAAAGTGCTGTTCAGTGGTCGACACACAGTGTCGACTCTCTGAACTGCACTACGACATACTAATTGCTGCATGCTACATTTAAATTTTTTAGTGCATGCGGTCCTGTTACACCTCAATCAAAAATGGGCAATGAATTTAAATATTACATTTAAATGGAAAAATTATTTTTACTCTTTTGACCATTAAGTCAATCTAGTGACGCTGATAGCATCCATGGTTGGAAACCCATCTGCCATCAATGGTCAAATCGGAAGGATTTTATGTTTATAAAAAATAAGACAGACCTGAGTACTCATTAAGCCCTTTAGGGGCCAGGGTCTCAAGTCTGTATATCCATCTGCTCTCGGCCTGACACAGTTGGAGGCCCCTGTCACCTCCTCTCTTGGATTTCGGGATTTGTTCGATAATCCTGTACTTTAATGATGTTAGGGGGTGTTTCGCCTCAAAAAAGTGGCGAGCTACCGGTTGTTCACTCACACCGGTGGCAATGGCGCTTTTAATGGCTGACCTGCAGCTCTCTCTTTAAATGGTCTGATTGTTTTGCCAACATAGTGTCGACCACATTGGCAACTAATCAGGTACACCACATAATCAGATGTACATGTGACCCGTTGTCTGATCTTAATGGGTCGTCCAGAATAGGGGTGGTAGAAAGTGTCACCCACAACCATGAATTTGCACGTAGTGCACCCACTACATTTGTAGCACCCATTTTTTGGGGTGCCCAAGAATGTGGGATGTTGGGTGGTGGGTGTGGTGATGTCATTTTTTACTAAAAATTTTTTGAGATTCTTTCCCCGTGTGTACGCACACATCAATTTCTTATGTTGTATGGCACGTAGTGTAGGGTCCCAGCATGCGGGGCATTAAAGGGCCCGCTGGGTCTTGTAGTTCCACAGTATTAAAAATAGTAAAATAAAACACACTGACACACACTTAAAATAAAACTTTAATACATCCAAAGCCCATACATACTGATACTTACCTATCTTCATCCCGTAGGTAGCCCTGGTCCTGATGTCCTGGTCTTCTGGTCCTGTGTCGTCTTCTGGCTCCATGTCGACCGTCGCTGTCGCCGTTGCCGTCCGGGTCCGATGAAATCCACGGTGGAAGCTGTGGAAGGAAACCATACTCACCTGTCCCAGGGCGACGTAGTCCAGGGGGTCTTTGCAAAATAACAAACCGAGAACGCGAACCAGACCGAACAGCTGAGCCGCACGGTACTCTGTGTACATCGTGCGGCTCCGCCTCCCGAATGCTGCCAATCAGGAGCCGCTAGGCCGCAAGGCGGCCAATAGGACCAGGGCTACCTACGGGATGAAGATAGGTAAGTATTAGTATGTATGGGCTTTGGATGTATTAAAGTTTTATTTTAAGTGTGTGTCAGTGTGTTTTATTTTACTATTTTTAATACTGTGGAACTACAAGACCCAGGGGGCCCTTTAATGCCCCGCAGGCTGGGACTTGTGGTTCTCCAAGTCCCAGCTTGCGGGGGAGGCTTGCTGGGACTCATAGTTCCCCAGTATTAGACAATAGTTTATTCTTTTTTTTACACCAAGATCAGCCCGGTGACCACAGCCCAGGGTCACCGGGGACAGCACCAGGCTTCAGCCTGGTCAGGTAAGTCCTGGAGGGGGGGGACCCCTTCATTGGGGGGGTCCCCACTCCCCCAGGGCCCCTGGCCAGGCTGACCGGTCAGGGGGTTAATGTTTTGGCCGCGGGACCTTATATCATAAGTGTCCCCCGGCTGTGACATTACCCTGCTGGCTGGTTTGGCCTGGAGCTGGTTCTTAAAATACGGGGGACCCCTAGTCATTTTGTCCCCCGTATTTTGGGAACCAGCCCCGGACCTGGAGCCTGGGGCTGGTTGTTAAAAATCGGGTAAACCCCTATTTGTCGGGTTCCCTGATTTTTAATTACCGGCCCCGGCTCTTTCAGCCTGGTGCTGGTTACAGCTGTGGGGGGGACCCCACACTGTTTATATTTTTTATTTATTTAATTTTTTCTATTTTTTTTACACCTTGCAGCCTGCACGGATCTGACTGATCCGTGCAGACTGCCAGAAACATTCATATTAGCGGCCGTATATATGGCCAGCTAATAGGAATGGTTACACCATCGGAGGGTTACAAAGCAGTCGTATCTGACTGCTTTGTACATTCCCCTCCGGAACACGACTTTGCATACGACTGAAACAGTCGTATGCAGTCGTAGGGGAAATACTAATACGAAAAACTAGGTTTTTCATATTGGTAAATTTCCCCCAAGGTATCAATAAACATTGCTGCAACTAATTGTGAATAACTGATATATGGTGACCGTGTCTAATTGATATAAAGGTTAAAAAGTACAAACTGTATGGCAAAGGAACTATCAAATGACAAAGATTAAGGGGCTTATTCATTCCTGGTCGTGCTACCGCAGCCATCTCCCGACGGGGGAGATGGCTGCGGGGCCCTATTCAATGCTGTCTTCCCCGACAGCATTGAACAGGGGTTCTCCGCAGAACGAGCCCGACATCACAAGCTGTCGGGCTCGTTCTGCCGAGAAAAGCCGGAAATGGGCGAGCTCCCGGCCGGAGCTGGTCTATTTCCGTCCTGAACTCGCGGCCACGCCCCTTTCTCGATGCTCGGCGGCCGGGACATTGAATCCCGACCGCCGAGCTCCAGTCGAGCAAAGCGAGAATGGGACAGGGGCACGGCTGTCGAGCTTGCTCGACAGCCATGCCCCTGACATTGAATACCCCCCTAAATGTTAGTTTTAGGTTCTCAAATACTATAAGTAATAATAATGCTAATGGTCAATACTAGTATCACTGTATGAAAATCATGGGTTAACTCCTGGTATAAGTCAGCTATTTCATAATGGATGCTACATGCGAAAAAATAAAATAAAAAACTAAGTAATAAACGTAGGGACTGCTAAATAGGAAACAAAGTCAGGTATTATGCACCCATGACAGGGTAAATATAAAATGCAACTAAGCCCCAGGTTTTCATTTAACCCTCTAGGTGCAAGGGTATCAAGTGCATACTGTATATCCCGCTGTTCTTTGTATCTTTGATAATCCCTGTACCACAAGCCTGTCAGATCATTCAAATGTTATGCAGGAACTTTTGTAATTAGGAGGCTGTTAAATGGCGCTCCGGGTTACACTTGGAGATTGTCATATTACACAAATGTACGCAATACTATTGTATAAAAAAATCTGTATTTAATGTAATGTGCACTTGATCTCTTGTCAGTCATACTGTATATTACTGTACCTGTACATTGTATTCTGTAGTGCCATATCCATCCGCTGCGCTGTACTGTAGTTTCAATCGCCACCCAGTGGTGAAGCAGTGTAATTGAAAGCTTTTGCCATAGCAGTGCACCATAGGACATTTCTCGTTGCTAAATCTGTATATAGGCAATATATGGTAAGTAGATATGTGATGGGCTGCTGTGGTATAATGTCTAGGTGCTTAATTAGGGACCAAATACAGCTTTTATGGTGAATAAATTAAATGGTGCTTTACTGTCAAAATACTGTACTGTAAATACTGTAAATGAACAAAAAAAAATAATAGCCTAGACCTGTACAGTACACCTGATCATCCTCGGGTAGCTTTTCGTCAATTGAAAACATCTCTGGCCGAATGTACTATGCTTGAAATGTGATAAAATGGAGAGTGATAAATAACCAGCCAATCAGCTCTTAACTGCTTTGTCACAAGCTGTGTTTGTAAAATGATAGAAGCTGATTAGTTAGATGTTTAAAACTCTCAATTTTATCACTTTTCAAGGCTTAGTACATCTCGCCCAGAGTCACAAATTCATAAGTAGTGTGCACAAGGTGCAATGTGCTTTCTATTCAATACTGATTTGATCCCGGGATCGAATCACATGGTGCCAAGTATACATTGAATACAGACTACATAGTATAGGTCTGTACCATAGTTGCCTACCCTCCTGCATTCTGCAGGAGACTCCCTGACATCGCAGCAATCTCCCTCTCTCCCTCATTAGTCTAGCAATCTCCCTCATTTCACCTAGCCCACATTACACTGTTACATTTTTGGGGAAAAAGGGAATGAGAGATGTATATATATATTTACATTGAATCATCAGCGCCATTTCCCAGCACTTTACCAAGTATAGTAGCTCTTACTAACTGCTTTGGGGCTCATCTACATTTGAATTTGTAATTTTAAAAGATTCCTCTCAGGTGTAGCAGTACACACCCACGCTTCTAGGTGCCACGTTCACAATCTTTTTTTCACAATTTCTCCATATAAGGAACTAGAAACACCCTTTGGGTGGAGCATGACACGCCCCCTCAATGGGGCGCTATGCAAAATTCTACTACCAACTATAATCTTCCTGAAACTAGTTGTGAAAAGTAGGCAAGTATGGTCTGTACTATATAGTTTTGCCTGCACAGTCTATTTTTTTAGTCAATATTGATAACGCTGGGCTGCGCATCAGGATCGAATCGAAAACAAATACTTTTGATTTCCATTCAATTTAGATTCTGATTATAAAAGCAAAATTGAATTGAAAAATAGACTACATCAAACCGTGTGTATGCTCCATTACAGTTGTGCCTGTTACCTGCAGCAATATCACATACTAAGGGTGTGAGGGTGCAGGGGAAGTACTGTGAGGTGATTATTGCATTTTGCTGCTATAATTTTTTATTCTAGCTGCTGGATTAGATAAAGCGCTCAATGCCCTATAAGTGGGTGCAATATGTTTCCCTCTAATTTATTGCCTTCAATGGTATATGTGTAATTATATACTGAAAATATGTATGTTTGATGAATAAAGAAATGTATTAGCATACACAATGCTGCTTGGCTAAGCGTAACCTGGGTGCTAGAACAAATGAGCTACAGAGTTCACTTCACTAAAGGAAAGTGTACAGTATTGTACAAAAAGAGAACATAAATCATAATAGTTGCCATACAGGGACAAGGTGACAGCAGTTGTACATCAGTGAAACACAGCATTGTTATTTGAATATGACACTTGAGTAACAGTCACCGGAACTCTCGCATAAAAGATTTGATCAACCTGAATACAAAATATATCAGTAGCTGCAATAGGTCTGGTGGAATTTATGGATTGCAAGAACAGTCAGCTGGACTATATTGGGTGGCTAATATGGTGCAAAAAATAGGACAGCGGTGATGGTACAGGGCACCCGCTCCCGGGTGACCTGGCAAATAAAGTCACCTGCCATAATTGACCAAAGTGACACAGGAGCACTTGAAGGTAGTTCAGAAGTAAGTGCAGATAACAGTAGAGTGCTCAGACCATACTGCATTGGGTGTTGCTCCCGGCAGAAAGGAGGCAGCCTGGCCGAGGAGGGTACACACATGCCTCCTCCGCTCTAAAGATGCCCTGGGACTGGTTGATTATCACTTTCCACTTTATCACTTTTTGAAGCTTGATATATTTGGCCCTAAGAAACAAATTCAGCAATAAAGACAGCCAACGTTACCAGACCTGGCTGTTTTTATATGTAACCATTGGAGTATTTATAATGGGTGCAGTGTGTGTGCTGCACACAGGTCCCTGAATTAAGGGCATACCACCCAAATGTTCCGATTTACACAGGATATTCATGCTTTTTTGTGACTGTCCCGTGTCCCACCTATGGCGTGCAGTGTCCCGCAGTGGGGGAACACTTAGAGTCCCCCTGTCACAAGCTGCTCTGCTTAGTTTATGCCTCTTGTCACATGCTTCTCTGCTTAGAAGAGCAGCAAAGAATAGGTATGGAGTCGTGCACCGACAGCAGCAGCATTGTAGAAAATGGTCCAACTGTCATTTTCTCAGTGTTTTATGCATGTACAGTAGTAAAATCACTGTAAAAATTACTGCAGCACCGAAATGCATTCCATCGATCGGAAGTCACTTAGGGCCAGATGTATCAAGCTTCACAAAGTGATAAAATGGAGAGTGATAAGCAACCAGCCAATCAGCTCCTACCTGTCATTTTTCAAACCCAGTCTGTAACATGACAGGTAGGAGCTGATTGGCTGGCTGTTTATCGCTCTCCATTTCATCACTTTTTGAAGCTTGATACATCTGGCCCTAAGACCACATCTTTGATTTGCCTTCAAGCCGGGACTGGGTGTCCATTACCAGAAGTTCTCCATGGTCCGCATTTTGAGATGTAGAGTCTCTTTCTTTTCCTGTTACCATTTTTCCAGGGCGTTAATTTACCTAATTTACAGTATGTATCCATCTCATTCCAACTCATTTCACACTGGGATAGTCTGTTAGCAGTATCTCTATTTTTCCACTTTCAATGCTTTTTATCCATGTGTCTATGGCCCTTATTCTGATTGATGCGGACTTTACCGCGTACTTACGGATCGCGTCTTTATGACGTCTGCGCATGCGTGGAGAACGCTACGCGCATGTGCCACGCATTGACTCCGTACCAGTTCGGCCAAATCCCGTCCAAAACTGTTCGCCGCTATCAGTCGGGAAATAGGGGCGTATTATGGGCGTCATGCGGAATGACACATGGGCGTAGTTTCAAAGTGGGCAAAACGGGGCGGAAACATGGGCGGACACGGGGGAGTACACTTATGTTGGGGGGCGTACATTCGGAAACCACTCCGAATGCACGCGATGAAAAAAGGGCAGAAATGTGCGGTGTCCACAAGTGTACTATTGCTTTGCGGACACCACTCGTTCATGCGGTAGGCGAACGTACGCCTAATGACTACAACCATTAACACCTGAACCCAATAGAATCTACTCCTTTACTCATTACTCACTAATAGGCCGCTTGTCAGTGCTTTAATTGAAACCATTGCTGCTTCAAGGAACCCGTACTAAACACCCACATATGCTGTACTTGTCAGACACTTTCAAACTGCTAACAATGGACATGACAGAATATTAATACTAGCAATACACATGTGTATTTGACATGTACTCATGAAACCACACATTTTGGGTAAAGTAAACACATTTATTTATATTCATGTCACAGTCAATGGCAGTGTGATGCAATGACCATAAAATAATACATACAAACAATAAACAACATGGCAGGAATGCCGCAAAATAAATAATAATACAAAACAAATATAATTGCACACAGATGGACTCCAGCACCTCCTATGTGCCACTGCACATGCAGCCAGTGGGAAATGATGAGGCTGCTGGCCCTTCTACAGCAGGGCAAGCTGCACCTGACCATTCAACAGCAGGGCACCCTACACCTGGCCCTTCTGCAGCAGGCCAACCTGCAGCTGGCTCATATGCACCATCAGCAGAATCATTTGGAACACAACCGGGGACTTCACAAGATAGTACCATGGCCATCACTTCAAGTACAGCTGACAGTAATGCCAGGCAAAAGAGGGCAACAGGGGAACCACAAAGGACATATGAAGCAAGGCCTCAGCTGGTTCCCCTCAGCACGTGATTGGACACAAGAAGCTGACACACACAGCACAATGGAAGATTTGGGAACACATAACGGCAGAGATTAATGCAGCCACAAGTTCATTTCCGACCACGTTTGGCCTTGGTAGGCTCCTTGGCCTGTGCAGCAGCTCTTCGGGGACGGCCAGATGCTGGGGCAGGTGGAGCAGATGATGTGGAGGGGTTGGCTGGTCTACCCCTCCTGCCAGCAGGGAGTGTTGCCGCTGGTAATGCACCAGAAACGGATGCCATTAGGACCCTGTTGCTGGTAACCAGCTCCACCATAAGCTCATTATGGTGGAGGAGGAGATCATTTTGGCGGGTGGCTTGCTCGGCCAGCACCTGAGCACTTGCAGCCATGGCCTGCATGCTCGCAGCCATGGACTGCTGGGTGCTGACCAAGCTCGCCAGGATCTCCTCGGTCCTACGCACCCGTTCTGATGCCAAGTCTCCCTGCTGGTTGATGTCCCCAAGCACCTCGGCCAAGGCGGCCAAATCGGCTTGGCCCGATGCCTGCTGCTGCACAGGCCTACCTCTGGGGCCAGGTGGCACGGACTCCTCCACCTCCTGAACAGAGTCGTCACCAAGCGGTGGGGTGTCTGTGGGCAAAGATAAACACAATTAGGAGACATTCTACGATAATTACTTGCACAAGTTTATGGCATGACCAATATTTACCTTCCAGAAAAGACGCAAACACTTCAGCTGGGGCCTCGCTATCCATAGTGCTCACCCCCCGGATCTCCTCAACTGATATGCAGCTCTCGGCCATCACCTCCAGGGGGGTGAGCTCTAGCCCTGATGGCATGGGGCCGGCCCCAGATGTCTGGCTGTGGTCCCACCGCTTGGTCAGCTTCCTCTTCAGGTTGGTTTTGAAGTCCTGCCACCTGCAATGTAAGTTGACATATTAATACATGTCACTCCCAATGTTAGCTGTTGCAGCCATTGCTCTGTGCTACATATTACAACATGTGATTATTGTCCCATATATAATATTACATGCAACTATGATATCAACCGTTACAATACACATTCACAATCACCGTACTCTAACTCACAATGAAATTACATGGCAATAATGTATGTGTATCGTAACAACCTCACGGGCCATTTGCTAAATGCATCTAAGCATCAATTCAATCATTACTTGGCTATTACTGGCCACATGTATCACAAAACAACTTGCCTCTTCTTCACATGGTCCGTCTCACGAACTTGTGGCGCTACTTCATTAATCTCTGCCGTTATCTGTTCCCAAATCTTCCATCTGCGTGTGTGTGTCAGCCTCTCGGATGGACACTCTATCCAATCACGTGCTCGGGGAACCAGGATGGCCAGCTCCTGTGCTTCATATGCCTTATTTTTTTTGGGTGGTTCCGCTGTTGCCCTGGCTCGCCCCTTGCCACGTCCCTGGCCACGCCCCCTGGCACCAGTCGCTGCACTTGAAGTGCTGGCCATGGTACTACCTTGTGAAGTCCCCTGTTGTGTTCCAAACAATTCTGCTGATGGTGGATATGAGCCAGCTGCAGGTTGGCCTGCTGCAGAAGGGCCAGGTGTAGGTTGGCCTGCTGTAGAATGGTCAGGTGCAGGTTCCCCTGCTGGAGAAGGGCCAGCAGCCTCCTCATTACCCACTGCCCGCATGTGCAGTGGCACATAGGTGGTGCTGGAGTCCATCTGGTCAAATAGTTGCTGCAGCACTGGGTCCACCTCTGGTTGGGATCCAGCCATGTTAGCAACAACATTGTCACCTTCTAATACCCCTTTATATACTGTTTGTGTAATCTGTTTGGCGGACATCAGCGGCAGCTGCGTTCCGTGCGTGAGCGTACGTCGCTGGTTTTTCGCGCCGCATACGGTGGCGGAAATTCCATTGTGTAAAACCTGGCGAAAGTTCGACATGAAATACTGGTCACCAATGCTAACATTGCATAGAATCTTCTGATACACCTGTGACTATTGCTCAATACACATGCTATTTGCTAGCATGACATGACAATTCATTCATGACTACTGTGGTATTGTGGCGTTTTAGTGCAAGCTAAAAGTAGCCCATTCCCTTAGAGAATCCAGGCCACAAGTCATGCAATACTCATCTCTACTGTTATAGACCACACATGTGAGAGCCCTATAAATAATGTCTTCCTGCTAGAATCATTTGTCTTCAGATCTGGACTTGTCAGGGTCTAAGGTAAGCTCTTCCATGCTCCTTGTAGATATGATATCCATTAACAATGTAAGTGTATGAATGTATGCACTATTGCCTCACTGACTACAGATTGTTGGGCCAGCAAAGTGGTGTATTATTATTGCAACATGTCACATGTTCACTATTTCACTCACAGGGCTTAAACCTGTGTGGGTTCATCTATTGCAGGACAACATGTCCCAGCAATAGATGAAATGTGTCATAGTACATGATGTCGGCAAAAAATGCTGACACCTTTATCTGTGTGTTTTGGACGGTGTGTATTGAGTTCATATTATTGTGTCATCATTAGAGAGTCAAATGGATCTGCGGGATTTCATGGGGCGGCCATCTATTGTACGTATTGAAGGCTACAAATCTATTTGTAGTGGGATATGGCCATTATGTGCATAGGTGCATCAGTATTTATGTTCATTTCTTTATAGGTTGCAGAAGCTATTATGCGCTACATGGAGAGGAGGCTAAGGGCACTTGCGGCTCTCCCCACTCGTCGGCCAAGGAGGCCAGGACGTGCTAGAATCTATCGCACACGGGTGACTCTGTTTGCTATGCCCGATGATGAGGTACTTACTAGGTACCGGTTACCGCCACATGTCATTCTGGATCTGCTCACCTTAATTCAGAGCGATCTGGAACCTCTACACGGGATCACGACAGCAATTCCGCCTCACACACAGCTGCTGGCGGTGTTGCATTTCTGCGCCTCAGGATCATTCCAACAAGTAGTGGCAGTACTTGCTGGAATATCTCAGCCGGCCTTCTGCCGAATCCTGAGGCGTGTGACGTCGGCCATGTTCAGGCGCAAGGGGCACTTCATGGCCATGACATTTGCCACCGAGACCCTGCGCAGAAGCCAGCAGGCCTTCCATCAAATTGCTGGCTTCCCTAATGTGATAGGGGCTGTGGATGGCACCCATGTACCATTTGTGCCTCCATCTCGAAGTGAGAAGATATATAGGAACCGCAAATTGTTCCACTCACTGAACGTGATGGTGGTATGTGGCCCATCCATGGAGATTCTCGCCTTCAACTCGAAGTTTCCCGGAAGTGCCCATGACTCTCATGTCATCCGACAAACCGGGATATGGCATAGACTCCAAGAGCTGGAAGGCCGTGATGCGTGGGTTCTGGGTGACTCCGGTTACCCATGTACGCCCTGGCTACTTACGCCGTACAGCTACCCAGCACCGGGCCCACAGGAGGCATTCAATCGGGCGCATGTTGCCACCAGGCAAGTGGTGGAGCGCTCAATTGGCCTTTTAAAAGGTCGATTTAGAGTGCTCCACCGCACTGGTGGTGACTTACAATATGCGCCTGAAATGGTGTCGAGGATCGTGGGCCTGTGTATATTTTTCCACAACATTGCTGTGCGGCGTGAGATACCCTTTGATGAGTGGGAGGTACCATCTGAGCCGCAAGATCCGCCCATGCGCCCATCCCGCGCCCCTGAATGCCGGAGGGGATACCAGCTGCGGGACTCTGTGGCGCAAAGATACTTCAGGTACATGTTATTGAGTTGACACAACACACCAATTATTGTACAAATCACCCCTTCAAATAAGTACAGTGTGTTAGTTGTCAGTGTTACAACACGAAAATTAGCCAGCCTGCCCTCCTAATGGCAAAGAAATAGGAGATATTTATCATATGTGCTTAGTTTGGGGGGAAGTTCAATATAGGTGCTAATTATTATACCTTGGACAAGGGATCTTATGTGTTTGTTATATCTTCATTATTGTAGTTGATACTATCCCTGATGACTGGTGAGTACATTGATTTATTCTATCATGTGTTGGTGATTATTTCCTGTGTTGATGTATGATTTGTTTGCATATATAGATATATATCTATATATGATGTTGGAATTTATTCACATGTTTCAACATTTCAAGGAGCATGCAGGCAGGCAGGCAGGCAGGCAGGCAGGGCTGGTGTATAATGCTGGTTTCAGGATACCTGCAAGTGTGTGTATGTGTCTTTTACACATAAATGTACGCATACACATATATGCATAGAGTAAGTAATGCTAACTACAGCTATGCCTTGCTAAGCTATAGCACGCGTTGCTTGGCGGAGCGCGGCCTTATTGGATTTGCTAAGGGCATACACACTGTGTTTTATATATATCAGATTTGTTCATTGGCATACATCAACACTACGGTTTTGAAGGCATGCGAATTTTTCACCATTTGTGTTGGCGCAGAGACGCTGTTAATGTAAAAATGAACAATAAAGTTATTATCACAAATAACTGTGATCAACCAATGCCACCACCTGATTGGTTGATAGATGCCATTGTCAACATGGCGGAGACACGAAGGGCAGAACCCTTCACGCATGAGGAGCTCAAGGTTCTTGTCTCCGTCATGGAGACAAGGCTGGGCCGTGCGGGGCCCTTCATAACAAACCGCCATAAGCGGAGGGCGTACAGAGCGGCAGGGCGCCGAATTTACGCCCGCACTCGGGTGCAGAGGTCCCTCGGGCAGCTGGAGAGGCGGTGGTCGGACCTCCGCAGGCGCCAGCCCCAGCTGCTCACACAAATAAGGGGCGAAATTGCTGAATGTGAGTATTTTAGCTATGAAATTTCGCACTTACAACATAGCATATATAAGCCATAAAATGTGTCTCATGATAAGTGGGTGTCCATGGGTTTAAAAGTCCATAGACTCTTATGTGTGCTTCTTCCTGGTTAACATGCAGTCATGTGCCTTTTATATGTCATGCCATAGCATTGAGGATTCTGATGCATACAATGTGCCCAATCTAATATGTGTTACACATTGATAAATGCCTGGGTTGTAATGTGTGAACAAATGACTAACAATCACATAATAATTTAAATGTCACAATTTGGAGTCCATTAACAGTAAGGAGCTACTTTCCTGCATCGTTTGCCATCATTATCACCCTTCCATGTATGTCTTGTTATGGATGAATAAATGTGCCCCAATGAGCCGACATTGACCATGATGTTTTTTTCTACCACACAGCACGAGCCCGAGCCCGACAGGCCCGTGAACAGGCGGAGGCAGGCCTGGCCCAGGACGAGGCCCAAGACCCCCAGGAGGAGGTGGCGGCAAGGGTGGAAGAGGAGGAAGTGGAGGAGGAGCAAATGGTGGAGGAGGAGGTGGTGCGTGAGGAGGTGGAGGAGGAGGAGGTGGAAGAGGAGTTTGTGGCGGAGGAGGAGGTGTTGGTGGCGGAGGAGGAGGTGGAGGAGGAGGTGCTGGTGGTGGTGGAGGAGGAGGTGGAGGAGGAGTTGGAGGAGGAGGTGGAGGAGTTGGAGGAGGAGGTGGAGGAGTTGGAGGAGGAGGTGGAGGAGGAGTTGGAGGAGGAGGTTGTTGTGGTCGAGGAGATGGCGGAGGAGGGGGCTGAGGAGGCCACGGTTGCCCCGGACACATCAAGTTCCGAGGGGGAGGAGGCGTGCCAGGCACCGGACTCGCCGCAGATCGGTATGTTTACATAATGCATCATTCATGAAGTAGTTGTACTGGTATATGTTATGTAGCACTGTTGATTAAAAATTTTGGCCACATACTAATCATATAGACCCCAAAGTGGGTAGCTACAGATACAGGTACGGGTTAGATGGGGAGTCCAAGGCATCACTTTCATCCAGGACACCTCTCAATTACACAGGTTTGTGGGATGGGTTGGAGGTCCATTTGGACTGCCACATAACCGTTGTAGTTAAACAGGATCCAGGAGTAAAGGGATGAGTGGATCATTTGTGGATTAAAATCACCTGCTGCAAGCGTAGATTATGACCCATCAAATAGCGGCATCGATATTGTTGGTGAATGTTATTTATAAACTGTAGGATGTATGCTCGAAATGGAGTATGGGCCGGCCTACCTTGGAATGGCGTCACAAGTTGGCAGTGTCCCCGGAGCCTCCTCTACCTAAACCCCCCCTGTAGTTCTGATTTATTTTTGACACTCACAGAATTGTAGGTTGGTTTAGACAGAATTATGATTTAGAGGATGTGTATTGTGCATTCCTGACATTTGCATAACTCCCATGCCACCAACCATCACTGAACTTAGATTGAGCAGATTGTGACAAGTTGTTATTGACGTAGGCCATGACCTGCTTGACATTGGTTAGTCATGGGTGGGTTGTGACTGAGAAGAAACAATATGACTGTTATGTCTTCTGCAGAGTTAAGGGTCGAGGGCAAAATAGACAGTATGTAGTAAATAAGTTTGCATGTATGTATATATGTATGTGTCATATATATTTATCTATGTGTGTCTCTATCTCTCTACATAGATAGATATATATCTCTATATGTATTTATATACACACATGTCACCTAGCATTTGTGCAATTTATGTCGTAGTATGTGAAATGTATGCAGGAATAACATGACTAATTTTTGCCCCTTTGACATGCCCACAGATGACACCACACCGGCAGATGAGGGGGTGCGTGGGGCCCTCCTGCGAGCAGAGCACCATCTCCGGCTCCTTCGAGCCGACTTGAAGGACCTAAAAGACCTGCTCATTTAATGTTTCTTTTTTTTTTTTTCATTATGTTAAATAGATATTTTAATAAATTCTTTATGCAAGTTCACAGTTGTTGGTTTTATTAGCACTTTAAATAGTATATGTGTAGAATGTTTATAATGTTTGACACAGGGTGTAATAGAAACCATTGCACTTACATTGCTGTAAGGGTTAATGTGTGCTATGCATGTGTTAGGCATGCTTGTAAGGATATATTGGAATCTAATTGATTCCAATTCCAAATAAGCTGTTTTTTATGAGGGTAGGTAATTGAATAAGTGGGTCATGTGATGTATTGCAGAAGATACTTCATAGTGGGTTGTTTTGCGGAAATCCTCCGCTTACGTGCGGTAGCACCGCTTGGCTCCCGTTCGGATGCGGTATTCCCGAGCATACTCTGTAATACTCTGTAATACCGTGACGAATCGGAGTGTTTCTCCCGCACACGCATGATTTGTATGTCGTCCGTAAACACGCCCTGTTCTTAAAGAGTGAGTCCGTCCGAATGCGGAGGACACGTGGGCGTTTCTACGGACGATGGCCGCATGCGGAAAAACACCGTGGCGTGCGGACCGCACCGTAAGAATGCGGGAATATCCGCACCGATCAGAATAAGGGCCTATGTTAGTGCGATGTGTAAAAAAAAAATTAAAAAATTTATGTGACAGTATTGCACTATCACCGTTTTAATCTCCATACCAGGGATACAGACCATTAGCTCAATATCTGGCATTGTCTCATTGAACTGAGAAAGTACGATGTATGGTGTGCAATCTACCTAGATGTGAATCCTTTGTTTCTCAGGTTACATTCATTGGAGTTTATTTACTAGGATGGGAGTTCTACTGAAGATGGGATGTTTCCCATAGCAACCAATGAGAAACTACTTATTATATAATAATCACCTTCTAGAAGACAATATATATAATTTGATTGGTTTCCCAATGTCCATAGCAACATCCTATCTTCAATAGAACTCCCATCTTAGTAAATAAACCTCATTAAGCTCCTGAACTATCATTTTGTACGGATAGAACTTAAGATCGGTGTGAAATGCTCCTGACAATTTGATCAGACAACCCTAATGGAGAATCATGTTTACAGGCAGAATGTTTGGGAGCTTGCAACTGTCTCATACATTGACGTTTTCTAGTGTCTGAATACTCCAAGGTCTTTGAGGTGGTTTTCATTTTAAGGCCAAACATGTGGTGCTGAAATTTACAACCCATAGCAATATGGATTTCTGGTGTGGGACAGCAGCATTTTGAGCAATAATGAAGTGGATTCAATAAGCTCTCTGTGTGGCAATTACAGATTTGTTGTTTGGGATAAATGATTAAATAACAAATGCAATGTTAATGCACAAGTTATAGTAAGAGCCAACTATGAGCTGCCACACTTCACTAGCGCAGCCAATCAGGAGCTGAGTTTCGGACCACCTAAACCTGCAATACCCCTGCACCCGCCCATCCCCACCCGCAGTACCCATGCACCCACCTACACCACCACCTTCCCCACACCTTCCGCATCCACAGCACCACTGCAACTGTCCGTCACCCAACTGGTGCACCCCCACATCAGACTAACCCACACCACCCACACAGGGCACCCCCGCATGTGTAACTCCAGCACCTGCCACTGCCCCACCCACACCACTCCCAAGCACCCTTCCCCACTCACGGCTCCCTTGCACCAGACTCTCACCCACACATGTCACTGCGACACCCACCTGCAACACCAATACACCCGCCCCTTCACTATCTGCAGCACCCATGCATCCACTGGCAGAAACACCACAACTGCCTCTCCCCCATCCAATGCACGCCCAGACGCTGTTCCTTTACCCATGCCAACCCCGCACCCACCCCTCCAACACCGGTGGCACCCCCACACCTCCCCCACCCACATGCGGCACCCCTGCACCTGTAACCATCACCTGCAGCCCACCTGCCCCTCCCACACCCACAGCACCACCTGACACCCTCCTCCACCTGCGACAACCCCGCACCTCCCACTCCTACCTGTGGTACTAATGCACCACACCATAGTACCTCGCACCTGGGCCTCCTCAACCCGCAGTAACCATACACCCAGCTGCGGCAACACCGCACCCATCCCTTCCACCCCCACTCCCACAGCAAGGAATCCTCCATAACCATATTTCATGCAGTGTGAATAGCTTCCATATAGGGGCTATGAATCACCTAGTTCTGAAATACTGAATAATCTGTTATCCAAATGTTTCTGGTCCCAAGCATTTGGATAAGGGATACTCAACCTGAATTTACAATATCTAAAAATGATTAAGGTTTGTACAGAGATGACCATGTGGAATTACACAGAATCATTGTTGTAGAGAGAATTCTTCCTGTTAATTTTTTAGCTATAATAATACAAGTCTCATATTTTAGATTGAAGTTATTTTTGTTCTGACTGATTTAACCTGATGAAATTTAACCAAATTCCGCTGAGACTGGGGATTGGCCAAGCATGTGGGCTTGATCATGAGCCTGAGAGGGCATATATACCAGGGTCAAGTCTTGGCAAAGAAAGGTACCAGGGCCCTTATTCTAATTCGGACGGTACGGCCCGCGTGCGGCCGTACCGCCGATGTTTTTACTCTGCACATGCGCAGAGGTCAATCTGCGCATGTGCAGCCCCCTTCGCCGCAGACGTATTTCGTCCGCCGCAAAGGGGGCGTATAGGGCGTGAGAGGCATCATGCCCTCATTTCCCTATGTGTACGCCCCGCGTTTCATGGGCGTTCCCATGCAAACGCGGGGCGTATGCATGGTAATGAGGCCATGACGCAACTCATGGGGGCGGAAAGCTGACGTCGCCGGATGTCAGCTTTCAGCCCCCATACAAGCTACCACACGGACGATTGTCCGTGTGGTCTCAGCTTGCGGGAGCTGCCGCGGCGTGCGGACCTGCCTTCGATGGTCGACGACCATCGAATGCAGGGGGCAGCTCCCACCATGGTGGAGGCGTACGCCTCCACCATTTTTATGCGGATCGGCAGCCGTCCGTGTACGGACGGCCGTGCCGATCCGTCTTGTAGGCGGGGATTCGTCTGGTGCGGTCGGAGCCGCATATGCGGCTCGACCGCACCAACCAGAATAAGGGCCCAGGAGAGGGATTAGAAATAAAAAGGAGAGCGTTTTTCGTACATGATATGCTGATCCCGAAATGCATTTTCACTATGAAAATAATTATTCTGTAACTGAAGCTGCATATTGCTGTATTGTTAGTAATTAATCCTCTATGATTATTATTATCCCTATTGCAATAAAAAAAATCATACAATTATACCAAAGGATTTCTTTAGCTTTATCTTCACACATTTTAACTCTCTATTAATACAAAATGAAGGCACAGGATTCCAACTGAGTAAAGTGGCATTGATGTTATATACTGTAATTTAGAAAAAGATAAATTATTTCCTCATCTATTGCAGGTTATTTGATACATTTTAATTAAAATACATAGAAAAAGCACTTAGAACTCTGTCTCATTAAGACATTAGTGATTATATTCCCTGTAAATCTTGATTACCTAGAACAGTTCAACAAAGCTCCAGGTCAGATCATCGTACAATGGTCATTATTCAGATCTAATCGCAGTACAAATTTGTTCTCGAAATGGACAAAACCATGTGCACTGCAGGTGGGGCAGAAGTAATATGCATAGAGAGAGTTAGATTTGTGTGAGTTATTTTGTTTCTATGCAGGGTAAATGCTGGCTGTATTATATTTACACTGCAATTTAGATTTCAACAAACCCCACACAAATCTAACTCTTTCTATACATGTTGCATTTGCCCCACCTGCAGTGCACATGGTTTTGCCCATTTTGAGAACAAATTTGTACTGCAATCAGATCTGAATTAGGGCCAATGTCACTCAGATCACCTTGCCAGAAATGTGTGAAGACATTATTAGTATTATAAATATAATGGTCTACCTTTTAGGTAGAAACCTGCCTACACAAAATAAAGGACGTTCTCAAATCTTCCAAGTTACTAGACCAGGTTCATTGATCCTCCTAATTTTTCAAGTTAAGTGAACATTTTAGAGACTCATGATTCACAGCAAATAGTAATACAGAGCCCCACTGCCACAAAGTACAAGTAGTAATGGTTACAATATTTTCTCAAACGCACCATTGACATGGCAGTGCTGAGACTGGCAGTGTCTTTTATGTACTGGTGGCATTCAGCGAGATAACGGAGATGCTCCAATTCCAATCCAAACTCTGGATTTATGTACTGATATAATGAATAGATTTCACTTGATGCACAGTCTTGATGTTGGCTTAAATATTGTCTTAAGGTGCCCATACACGGTACAATTATTGTATACAATATTGTATACAATATCGCATCTCATCCGATCTGGGTTTTGCGATGACATCAGATGAGATGAGATCTAGTACAAAAAGTACGTGCTGCACATACTTTTTGTACTAGATCTCATCTCATCTGATGTCATCGCAAAACTGAGATCGGATGAGATGCGATATTGTATACAATATTGTATACAATAATTGTAACGTGTATGGGCACCTTTAAATAGTAGCAATGGCAAAATGATCTAAAAATAAGAGAGAAATTGAAAGCTGCAAGAAAGATATCATGGCACCCTGCCAACTTTCTCATTTGTGGAGAGTTTGTCTAAGGTACTAAGGAAATTACCCAACTGCCTCTTTTCATGCAGATCTGTGTCATGCTTTTTGTCATAGGTTTTGATAAATCTATTTGTTTATGTGCTAAGTGATTTGTACAGTTGGAGCCAGAGTCCCCCTTGCCGTCAGCGCACCAGATTTCACTAGCTGGCGGGCGCTGGTAAAGGGTGGGCTACTGCAGATGTGGATGCACGAGCGGCCCACATGCTCGCTCATCCGTAGCAGAGAATGGGATGCGCAAAAGTGTGAGTCATGCACCCACCGCATCCGATGGCTGACAGCATTGCAGAGTGGTGGAAGGCGTAAGGTGACTCCAGCTATATAATCAACCCCCTTTAGTGGTCAGCACAGATACAACGTCAAAGTGGATGCATTTTGATCCTCTTAGCCCTTTGTAGCTAGCCTAGCAATGCATTCTGAGACAATTAAGCTGTAAGCAGCCATTTCCATCCCCCACATGGACTCGGGCAGACATATATCACATACTCCAGCCTGGCATAGCATTTGGTGGTGAGTTTATGGGGGAAATTTACTAAGGCTAATACGGCTAAAAAGTGCTATTGGCCACCTAGCGGCCAATCAGGAGCCACTAGGTGGCCAATAGCGCTATTTAGGGTAGTAGCCGCATTTCTGTGCTGGCTCGCGTACCAGCATTTTTTTATTTTGCCAAGTACGTGGATGCCTACTTTGGAACGAAGAGGACCTGATCCACGCCAAGGAGTATGTAAGTATGGTTTGCCTCCACAGGTACCCCTACCAGAATTCTACTGTAAAAGGGGACCAATCTTCAATCAACATAGGTAAGTATGTATGAATGGGCTCTGTGTGAAATAAAGTTTTATTTTTCATGTGTCAGTGTGCTTTTATTTAACTATTGGTTTTGCTGTGGAACTAAGAGTCCCAGCAAACCCATTAATGGGCTGCATGCTGGGACTTGTGGTTCTCCAAGTCCCAGTAGGCGTTCCACCCTTGCTGGTACTCATAGTTCCACAACAAAACCCAATGTTTTTTTTCACCTTTAATCAGCCTTGTGTTGGTTGTAAAAAAATAAGGCAACCCCTATGCAAATGTATCCCTGTTTTTTTACACCCAGGACCGGCTCTTTGAGCCTGGGGCTGGTTATTGTTGTTGGGGGGACCCCACGCCGTTTTTTTTAATTATTTATTTTTCTATTTTTTTTTTACACTGAAGCCTGCACGGATCTGGCTGATCCATGCAGGCTGCCAATAGGAGTTTGTATTTTAAAATACAAATTTGTATTGGAAAAAATACGAATGGATACGCCATCGGAAAATACAAATCAATCAAATACGTAAATGATTAGTAAATGTTCCTCTGGAATACGAATTTGCATTTGGATAAAACAGCCATATGCATTCGTTTTCCATTCGTATTAAGAATACGAATACGAATTCTTAGCAAATTTCCGCCTATGTGTCAGCATAAACCTATTTAGATGCATGCACACAGTAATACAGCAATCTCTACACAGTCAAGCAATTACACCTAATTTTTACATCTTCATACAAATCAAGGTCCCACATCTCTGGTTCATCAAAATCAGTATCAGTCAGCAATGCAACCATCTTTTTACATACAAAAGCCAAAGCAGCATAGGTACGGGCCAACTTTGCTGACCAAGAAATGCAGTTTAAAGTACAGAAATCATGTTTAGAAGCAGAGAAAGAAATAGAGAAATCTCATTTGGAAACAATGGAAAGAATAGAGGAAGCACGCTTGAAGGTAGAAAAAGCATGTCCGGAGGCAGAAAAGGAGTGTCTAGAGGCAGACAACCCCCCCCCCCCCACACGCTTAGAAGCAATTAGTGAGAAAGCTTGGTGCTGAAAAAGAATCAGCAGCTGCCACATCTCACCTCGCCAAGGACTGCAAGGTTAGTGCTATGTACGCAGAATGTTACAGCACAGGTCATAACTAGAGATGTGCACCGGCCACTTTTCGGGTTTTGGGTTTTGGGTTTTAGGTTCTGATTACCTTGAGGTTTTGGGTTCTAATGGGTTTTGCCAAAACACCTCCTAAGTGATTTGTGTTTGGATTTCTTGGGTTTTGGGTTCTGATTTTTTTGTTAAAAAAGCATAAAAACTGCTAAAATCGCAGAATTTTTTATTTTTTTTGCTCCTACGCTATATTAACCTCAATAACATTCATTTCCACTCATTTACCGTCTATTCTGAACAGCTCACACCTTACAATATTGTTTTTAGGGCAAAAGGTTGCACCGAGGTAGCTGGATAACTATGATAAGCCACACAAGTGTGCGGCACAAACACTAGATTGATATGGCACACTTAGCATACCCTCTAGGCTGATACTGCACACCTAGAATTACCCCTGGACTGATATGGCACAGGTAGCATCACCCCTGGACTGATACGGCACATTTAGCATCACCCCTGGACTGATATGGCACACTTAGCATCCCCCCTAGTCTGATACGGCACACCTAGCATCACCCCTGGACTGATATGGCACGCTTAGCATCACCCCTGGACTAATACAGCACACTTGGCAGCACCCCATGAATTATACGGCAGACTTGGCTTACCCCAGGAATTTATACGGCACAGATGGTGGCACCCCTGACCTGATACAGCACACATGGAATTATACGGCACAGATGGCGGCACCCCTGGACTGTTACGGCACACATGGCGGCAGGCATGGAATTATACGGCAGACAAATTCCTGCAGTAAAAATAAAAATGTGTATTCTTTTAATTATAAAAAAGAGCAGCACACCTTACTTAGCAACACCCCATGAATTATGCAGAACTCTTGGCTCACCCCTGGACTACAGTGCATTTAACAGCCCTTGCAGTAAAAAAAAAAAAACACCTTAATTTTATTTTCATTAAAAAAAAGGGCAGCTCCCCTGGTCTGATATGGGACACATGGGGCACCCCTGGAATTATACGGCACACATGCGGGCACCCCAGGACTGATACAGGACACATGGGGGCACCCCTGGCCAAATACAGCACACATGTGGGCACCCCTGGATGGATATAGCACACATGTGGGCACCCCTGGACTGATAGTACTGGTAGCCAGTGGAAACAGCAGATTGGAATTATATACTGCAATAAAATACTGGTAGCCAGTGGCAACAGACTGGAATTATATACTGCGATAAATACTGGTAGCCAGTGGAAACAGCAGACTGGATTTATATACTGTGATAAATAATACTGGTAGCCAGCGGCAACAGCAGACTGGAATTATATACTGCGATAAATACTGGTAGCCAGTGGCAACAGCAGACTAGAATTATATACTGCAATAAATAAAATACTGGTAGTCACTGCCAGTGGCAACAGCAAACTGGAATTATATACTGTGATAGGTACTGGTAGCCAAGGGCAACAGCACACTGGAATTATATACTGCAATAGATACTGGTAGGCACTAGCCAGTGGCAACAGCAGAGAGCAGACTGCAGCAGACACTAGGCAGTGCAGGACAAGCAGTGGCACTAGCAGCACCAGTGGACTATCACACTGTGACTGACTATACAGGAGCAGACTCAGCAGAGGCAGGCCCCAGCACAAAGGAGAGACAGAACACAGTACACAGCAGCACAGGCCCCAGCAGAGACCACACACGCAGCAGCACACCCTTCCCTACCCTTCTCCGAGATTGGAGTGAAGATGGCGGCGCGAGGTTGCGGAATTTAAGGATTCCGTGATCTCGCGAGAATCCGACGCCGGGCGATGACGTTTTGCCCGTGCGCCCGGATTCGAGTAAGGCGGGAAGCGCCGAGCGCTGCTCGTATCCGGGCCCGGATTGATGACGTCCGTGCTGGCTCGGATCTGAGGAATCCGAGCCCGCACATCTCTAGTCATAACACAGCTTTACACTCTGGGCCACACCCATGGACTTACAAAACACCCACTGTGACACCGACCATGGCCGGGAGCCCAATGCAGAGCAAAAATACACTAATGCAGTCACATTACAGATAAATTGGAAATGTACTGAAGCCTGTGGTGTAAGAGGAAGTAGGCAATGGTGCTCAAATTACAGTAAGGGTGTGCGGACACCCGTGCCGGACTTACATCAGCTTCACATCGGCACCACAACAGGATCCTCAGAGGGTAAGCGCAGTCAGCGGGACGCCGCTCACTGACCTTTTTTTACTTTTGACTAATACTCACTTTACAATTGAAACTTGCTCTCACGTGCATATTATCTACATATTGCACTGGACATTCCCATTTCTACAACCATTGCGGGACCTACTGTATGGTTCAAAGGGATCCTAGAGGACACCATTAAGCCTACCTTAGGCCATGTGGAGTGATACCTCGCTGGCCTATTCCTGTGATCAACCAGGACTCCATACATACCTAACATTTTAGTTAGTCGTGCATTAAGAATAAATTCAGATTTTACACAAATACCTGCTTTATCTCTTTATTTCAATATTTACATATACAGTACGTCACACACAGGTGAACGCTTCGTATCCTCTATTTCATTAATGTACTGAAGCCTGCAAAAGAAGCTATTAGCACCAGATCTTGCTCCAAAATCTGTCTCATCAGAGTATACTCCAAATGCTAACCAAATAAAGCTGTCAAACTTTATGCAATCATAGATGACCAAAGTAGCAGGTCTCTAGCCAGTTCAACCTTCTCTGAGACCTTTAAATCAAAGGCCCCAGCATTCCTTACTTCTTCAGAAACTGTACAGGGAGTTTTGAGACATTGGGAAGGATAGCTACTGGCTACCTAATTAAGGGCCTTATTCTAGTTCACTCTTTCTGACAAAATCTTTCTTAGATGGACAAAACCATGTGCACTGCAGGTGGGGCAGATGTTACTTGTGAAAAGAGAATTAGATTTGGGTGGGGTTTTACTTCAAAGTGAGATCTATATTGCAGTGTAAAAATAAAGCAGCCAGTATTTACCCTGCACAGAAACAAAATAACTCACCCAAATCTAATTCTCTCTGCACATTTTCCATCTGCCCCCCTGCAATGCACATGGTTTTGTCCATCTAAGAAGGATTTTGTCAGAAAGAGTGAACTAGAATAAGGCCCTTAAGTCCTTTGATGGAAAGACATGCCTTCCCTTACCTTATATTGGCCCTTATTCTGGTTGGTGCAGTAATGTCCGCGTGCGGTCGGTCCGCCGATGTTTAGTGTCTGCGCATGTGCAGAGGCGTCTCTGCGCATGTGCGAATGGGACGCACGTCCAAATTCTGCATGAAATGTGAAACTACGAACAGGGGGTGGAGAGGGGCGTGAAGGGCTGTTTGGGCTCATTACCATATGATTACACCCCGCGTTTCATGGGCGTTCCCATGAAAACGCTGGGCGTACGTATGGTAATGCGGTCGTGACGCACGTGTAGGGGGCGGACATATGACATTGCCAGATGTCAGCTGCCCGCCCAGATCCCTGCTTTTGCACGGAGAAATGCCCGTGTGGTCTGAGGTTGCGGGAGCTGCCTGACCACTCGGTCCTGCATTCGATGGTCTGCGACCATCGAATGATGGGGGAGGTTCCCTGAGATGGAGGAGGTGTATTCATGAGAAATACACTTGCGGTCCGTTCGGACAGCTTCTTACCGCATTCGGACAGAGTGAGCGATCCGTATGAAAGGCGGGTTTTAGGACGCACGGTCCTGGCCGCATATTTGGCTCCGTCTACACAGACCAGAATAAGGCCCATTGTGAGGGCTATGTGATCACAGATAATAGGTTCATAATTCTTACACCAGATGCAGCTATTCGTCATGTACATTTGAAACATATAGCACATCTGATACCAGAACTGGACCCACAAGCCCAGATAACTCTACTCATCAGGAGAGATATCCTACAAGTCCACAAAGCCAGGATTCAGATTAATGGTCCGCACAATGCACCTAATGCTTAGTGACTATGTAATGGTGTGCCCCGGTGCTGGGACAGCTCCCCTGCTCCCAGCACTGGAGCAGCAGCAGGGATGGGGAGAGGTAGGGCTGGGTCCCCCACGGGACACCACCTCCCCCGGCGCAGGGATCAGCTGTCTGATCCCTGTGCCATTAGTGCAGGCAGCGGTGGAGAGAGACAGCGCTGGGATCAAGGCACCGATCCCAGTGCTGCCAGTGCGGCGGAGATCGGCTGGGCGGTTGTTTGAAGTTGGCGCCATTGTGGCCGCCAATAGAAAACGCCGCCCCCGGCGTTTGAATCCTGGCGCCCTTCGGGAGCCAATCACGGATACCGAATCGGCAGCCAATAGAAACCGGCCGCGGCGAGCCAATCAGCGCTCGCCGCGCCGTACTCTGCCCCGCCCCCGGCGTCTGATGTCAGACGCCGCCGGGAGGCGAAGGAGGAAGGACCCATGCCGGCAGAGCACAGGAGCGCCGCGGCTGAAGCCAGACGACGCCGGAGGGGAAAGGAGACAGCGGCGACGGGCTGAAGAGCTCCGGCGGCCGCTGAAGAGGCCAGAAGACGCTGAGATCAAGAAAGAAGATCTCCTGTGCCTTCTGCAGGAGAAGAAGAAGCGGCACTGCCGCTGGCCAGGACAGGCCAGCGGCCGAAGAAAGATGGCGGCCGGATCTGGAGAGGCCAGCAGGGGTGGAATGCAGAAGAGCTGACGAAGCTCCCCCCTCCCAACCCCAGGTAGGCGGCCCCAGGCCACTTACTCCTCCCTAGACCGGGTGATCGGGCGCTAGGCCCGTGGACACTGTCATTCCCTTCTGGCCTGTGGGCGTGATAGTCGGGCCCTCTTGGCCCGGGGGCATATGATTGTTGGGCCCTCCTGGCCCTTTGTTTGTTTGTTTGGGTCCTCCTGGCCCAAGGACTCCCCGGTGGCCCCACTAGGTCGGGCATTAGGCCCGTGGCCCCAATTAGCCAGGCACTAGGCCCGTGGCACCACAGCCGGGCGCTAGGTCCGAGGCCCCCATAGCTGGGCACTAGGCCCAGGGGCTCGATTAGTCAGGCCCTCTAGGCCTGTGCCCCATTCAGGCATTAGGCCTGCGGTCACCAAAAGGCACTAGGCCTGAACCACAGCTAGGAATAGTCTAAGTGAAGGTAACTTTAGTGTGCACAGGCCGGCGCTAGGCCTGTGAGCAGTATTCAGGCCCCTAGGCCTGCGGGTAGATAGGGAAGGGCTCTAGGCCCCCAAATTGCTGTGGTTTCCTGTGGGTGGTTGGGGTTAACAGGTATACGTGCTCCGTGGCAGTCCCCTTGTGGTTCCCCAAGTAGCTAACCTTGGTACCGTTTAGAGTGTGCATACGCTGGCCAGCTCTAGTCAGGAAGGTAGTACATCTCAATACAGGCAGAGGTTGAAGGAACAGCTGGTTGGTAAGGTCTTGTACTGTATTGTATGTTGTCGTCCGTGCAGAGCAAAGTTGTTTAGGTTGTCGTAGTTGTGTTGCACCACACACACTTAGTCAGTTCTAGGGCTTTGTGTTGTAGTTATGTAGTCGTGCCACATTTAGGTTTCGTTAGGCTCTGCACGGGTCTGGTGTTTCTCTCCTTACAGGGACCTGTGAGGAGAACCGAGGGTTGGAGTACAAGAGTGCGGACGCAGTACAAGAGTGAGGACTGTGAGTGTCAACTTGTCTGTCCGTCCGTCTGTGTGTGTGTTCTTGCCTGTCTACCTTCTTTCATCAATCCAGGGCGTGCGTGGACCTCGCATCTCCGTGCGAGGTCAAGGCCTCACCTAGGTGCGCAAGTGCCAATAGGTGACACTCTGCCTCTGTAGAGATGTCGCGGGACGGAGGGCGCATCGGTCTTCATCCAGGAGGAACAGCTCTCACCTACTCTCCTTCCTCCTAGGTGTTCGTGTCCGGGTGCCGGAGTATTCCAGGACCGTGGTTTGTCACAGCCTGAAGGTTAGAGGGTGCGGCGCCAGGTAAGTGGTCCGGAGAAACCTGCGCGGCAGCAGGCACCACACCGCACCGCCACAACATTCATCTCACAACTAGACCCAGGATGGGTCATAATAAACATGCATTGGAAATATGCACAAACCAGCTTCTAAAATGCATAGTGTCTCGAATCATTTTCTGGAAAAACATGACAAGAATCCTACAGGACTCCAATGCACAGTTATACAGAAAGTAAAGGAAAACTGGCGCGGAGGAGACCTTGTAACACAGCTTAGAAGAACAGAGACCAAATGGATCTATGAGATGAAAACGATGGATCCAAGAGGCCTCAATATAGACATAGAATTAAACGCTTTTTTATAATTATACATATGAGTGGTACCCTTATTATAAAATTATTATCTAGTAAATAAAAACCTTTTTAATAAAAATCCCAATTTTATTTAATATTTGAATAAAACCAACAAGAAGATGGAAACATGCATTTCCCACTCTTTTTACAAACTTCCGGGAATCAACTTCCGTTTTTTGCAATAAAGTTTTATCTATAAAAGTACAATGTGCTCACAAAGAAAATATCCTTGAAAAAGTGCGCTAAGTCGCATGAAACGCGTTGGACAGCATCCACAAACTTCAACCTACAGCGGCACGCTGTCCCCACTACCCGCAGCACCTCCGAGCAACTCGCCGTCAGAACTTCCGGCGACTTCCGGGTAACGGCAGAGACGGAAGAACAGTGCAGCGGCTGCCACGGACGCGTGGTTCAGCCAGTCTCCCCAGCAAACCATCTCTCCTCTCAGCCAAAACACTGCAGACCATCACGGAAGATACAGCACTGAGGTACATATGGCAAGATAGGGACAGTGCCGCACGGAGCTATTTGTTCTTAAATTACAAAACACCTATTCCCCAAAAGGGCGTAAACATTGTTTTTAACATATTTCTTTTACAGGTACCACTCATTATACATATCTAGCACCCCATAATATTATTCGGCTTAATTAACAAAAATAGCGCTCTTTATTTCTTTATCATTTCTAATCCCATTATAAGAGCCGCTGTAATAGGTTAGCGCAGAACCACACAAACTTACTACAAACCAGCTTCTGTCAACATCATGCTTACTTGCACTTTAGAAAACGGATGCCCTTCCCTTTTTCAACCATGTCACAATCCTTTCCTCGCTAAGGAATTGTATTCCTACAGCTTCTCCTAGTGATAACCACATCTGTGACAACTACCAAGATCATTATTTTGGTACAGAGTCTTCCAAAGAACAAAAAAGGATAACCAAGTAGCAATATGATGTCAACAACTGGGTTGCACCTCTGCCATTTAGAACACTCAGAAAATGCCTACCTAAAAACAGAAAACAAGTTCTTAAACGATTCTCTTCACTTAAATTAAACCTTCACAGGAAACCAGAGATGAAAGATAATTTATTCTCCTTCATGGCCAAAATATTTGAAAATGGTCACACCGAGATACAGTAGCTCACTTTCTTAAAGACACAGAGGAATCCTGGTACCACCCAAAGAAACCAGGTCAGATAGTCATGTTTGAGTGCTAAGTTTAAAAACATCTCCTTAAATGAAGTGCTCCTGACAGGACCAGTCCGTAACAACAAACTCCAAATTCCTCGCAGTACTCATTCATTTTTTAAAAGACTCTAATGCCTTCACAGATGACAATCATCAAATTTATTGTTACGTCCTTTGATTCCTTTTATTCAGGGACAATGACCACTCTAGAGATATTGTAGAGTACCACATGAAAGTGCACATCTTTCGTAACAGCCCTTCAGCCGCAGTTGGCATCTACGGACTTAGACACTCAGCTCAGGAGGGTGAACTAGAGTATGGTTTTGATGTTAGATAACTTGTAAAAAAATATTTATATGTGGATAACTGTTTAAAGTCTATGCCAACAGATGAGACTGCAATCAGTATCCTCAAGAGAGCTCTGGAAATGCTTGTGTCTTCTAATGTCAGGCTTTACAAAATAGCCTCCTACAGCAAATAAGTTGTTATGAGCCACAGAGTGGCTCATTCCTGTTTTGGTATTTTGTTATGTATTTTTATGTTCTCTCCGGATTTAGCCTTCCGTGTTTTGCATTATTCACTTGTCCTTGTTCTTGTATCTGTGGGATTGCAGCCTATGCAGCACAGCTGCTTCAATTAGACCTGTAGCTTGGGTGTTCTGTCAGGCTGCTCAGGTGTGGCTTGTGTGCTCATTAGTGGGCTTTATAGTCTGTTCACACTTGCACTGGGGAGGTGGTTATAGAGTCTGGTTTCAGTCTTGTTCCTGGTTCACAGTCCTGAGAGATCCTGTCTGTACAGTGTTGATTCCTGTGATGCAGCCTGTGTAGACCTTTCTGCAGAGTTCTGCCATTGTCCTGTCATTTGGTTGTGGAGCGGCAGCCTGGTGTCTCTGCCGTGCAAAGCCGTGTCACTACAGCCGTCTCATCTGTCCAAGCCTTGTCTGTCTGTTTGGGAGCTGCAGTCCACATAGGACAACTTGGCCACAGCCATTTAATCCGGTATCACCTTCTGACATTGCCTTTGTACTTCTCTTCCTTATGTCCAGTCGGTCAGTCCCTGTGTTATAGTCTGCTTAGTATTGTTTGTTGTTTCAGTTAGACATCCTCTTGCTCCCAGGTCTGCTTCCACGAATACGTTGTCCCATCGTAAGACCTGCCTGTAACAGAGTCTGGGCAGACCTAATTCGCCCTTACAGCCGGGACGGGTAAAGGTGATGCCTAGCACCGCACGTATTTGTGGACTCCAGGCTGGGGCAATAGAGTTAGGGAGCAGGTCTAGTGATACCCTCCTAACAGAAGTAATGGATGCCTTCCCTTCCCAAGATCATATAACTGACTAAAGGTATTTGGATTTGGTAACAGATTCTCCACCAGCACCATGGAGCCTTGGACTTTTATCGGACTTAAATCTGACTCATTTACCTTCCGAGTAAAGAAAAACAGTGTAAACAGTGAAGAGGTGTCTTATCTACTATAAATAGCTTGTACGACCCGTTAGGATTTGCAGCTCCTGTCAATATTCAAGGTAAAGCTCTGTGAGTCATCTGTCTGGAATGCCCCACTGCCTCTATAAAAAGGGTATTGTGGGAAAAGTGGAAAGGTTCTCTGTTTGCCTTAACTTGCCCTCCACAGAAGGGCAAAACCAGAGATTGTGTGTATTCTTGGATGCTTCAGTTCAAGTTATCACTGCTGTTGCATATCTCAAAACCACAGACAACGAAAATCGATGTCATATTGGATTTGTCATGGAAAAGTAAAGTGAGCACCACTTCCAGAGCACACAGTGCCCCATCTTGAACTTTGTGCTGCAGTACTAGCCATAGAACTAGCAGAATTTTATCAGAGTTACCTTTCTAACTCTCAGAAACAGAATTCTACACAGACAGCAAAGTAGTATTAGGATACATTTACAACAAGACATTTCCATGTTTTATGTCAACAATTGTGTGCTAAGGACCAGGAGATCCAAAACAGTGGCACTATGTATCTACTGCTCAGACTGTCACGCTCGGGAGGTTTTGTGGACCCGGTACTGGCACGGGAACTTCTGGGGGGTCTGGACCTCTGTATAACAAACGTGCTGGACGAAGGATCGGCTGTTGCATGAATGGGTTCCTTTATTGGTAGCACTGCGGCAGTAGTAGATAGTTTACCCATGGGGGTGTCAGCGTTGCCGACACAAGGGTAGGCACTCTAGCGAAGGGTAATACTGGAAGGCAGAGGCTCAGGGAACCACCGGGAAATACGGAATAAGGCAGGCTGGGATACACTGGCAGGCAGGATTGTAACCAAAGTTAGCAGGTGAGACGGTAGTCAGGCTGGAGTCTAATAGCTTTGCAGGCTGACTGGAGCACAGAGAAGTGTTGGCCACAGTACTAGACTGTGGAGACGTTGCACTGGCAACTTCCTGCATCAGGCCTGCCTCCTAAATACCCCTTAGGGCGGTTCCCACTCGTTTGGGACGTCCAGAATAGGAGTAAGGGCAAAATGGGCTGTTTGGGAAAAAAATGGTGGAGCGCTAGGTGGATCAATTGGATATCACAATTTTAATGTACAGTATATAAAATATTTTAAAAAACAAAATAAAAGAAGACAATAGCAGTGATGTGGGGGGGGGGGGGCAGAATGCAGAGTCAGAGATTCTTCCCAGTCCTTGTTAAAAATAGCAAGTGCTGCCTTGCTATTTTTAACAAGGACTGGGAAGAATCTCTGACTCTGCATTCTGCCCCCCCCCCCCCCCACACACACACACACACACACACCCGGCACTCTCCTGGAAGCTTTCCCTTTCATTGTCACCAATCCGGATTGCAGTCCTAACCCCCACCGCAATTTGGGGAACCGTCTACCATCATTCTGTGGATTCAACTTATCGCATCATCGAGAGGACCCTTCATTTAGAAGGAAATCAGATCTTCCTCCAGCGAGAAATTAACCACAGTTCCCCTTCTGAGATCAACGCAATATAGTGAAGACCCCACCATTGGGAATCAGATCATCCTCCATCGTCTCCTTACACCATCTAGGACGGCAACTTGCTAACCATCACTTCTGTAGTGCACTACTCGGAGAGCAAAAAGCCCCTTCACTTCAAGGGATACAAAGGCAGCTACGCAGAGACATAAGTATCGTCTTCCTTGTCCTTTATATATATATTTTTTATTGTTATTGTCATTGACATCACTGCTATTGTCTTCTTTTATTTTGTTTTTTAAAATATTTTATATACATTAAAATTGTGATATCTAATTGATCCACCTAGCGCTCCACCATTTTTTTCCCATTTCGTATCCACAAGAGGGTTTACATCCCTCAAGTAGGAGCAGCTTAGCAACACACCCCACAGGGCGCCTATTTCTACTCTGAGTCTCCAATCTCGAGTATACCCCCTTTTTCTACAAAATGGGCTGTTTGCCCACAACCAAGATGACCGCCGCGGAGTCCGGTGCTCACAGCATTACACTTGCCTCCAGAGTCTTTCTGCACACCGAGAGGACGCCTGGCCACACAGTGGAACCCCTCCAGAGCACCCTCACAGGTATGCCCTGCTGCGCCAGCGTCCCCCTGAAGCGGGCCGTGACAGTACCCCCCCTTTTTGGGTGGCCTCCGGACACTTCCAGGGTTTTTCTGGATGTTCTTTGTGGAATTTACGAATTAATGCTGGAGCATGGATGTCTGACGCATACTCCCAGGATCTTTCCTCAGGACCATAACCCTTCCAGTCCAACAGATATTGTAAGCGTCTATAACGAAAATGAGAGTCCAATATTTCCTTAACTTCATATTCTTCTCCTCTCTCCGTAAGAATCCTTGGAGGACGAGGTAGAGTTCTCCGGAACCGGTTCAGGACTAAAGGTTTTAACAAGGAAATGTGAAAAGAAGACGGAACTTTGAGATAAGATGGTAACTTGAGTCTATAGGCTACTGGATTGATGACTTCTATCACAGAAAACGGCCCGATGAAGCGAGGAGCGAACTTCAGGGACGGAACCCGCAGCCGCAGGTTTTTGGTAGACAGCCATACTTGATCTCCTATAGATAATCTTGGAACCACCCTGTGCTTTTTATCGGCCCATTTCTTGTAACGAGAGGAAGATTTCTTTAAGTTAAACAGTACTTTGTTCCATATTCTTGAAAATGCTTTAATGACTTTGTAACTGCAGGAATATCCATTGAGGGTAACTCAGGGAATCCAGGAACCTTAGGATGGTGCCCGTAGACAATAAGGAATGGTGAGAACCCGGTAGAACTCCGCCCATGGTAAATGTTCTACCCAGTAGTTTTGAGAGGAGGATACATGGATACGAAGGAAAGTCTCTAAATCTTGATTCACCTGTTCCGTAGAACCGTTTGACTGTGGATGATATACAGTGGAATATTGTAGTTTTATTTGAAGTGCTGAGCAGAGAGCTTTCCAAAATCTTGCAACAAACTGAACACCTGGGTGAGAAACAATTTCGGAAGGAATCCCATGCAGCTTGAAGATCTTGGAAATAAAGAGTTGTGCCAGCTCAGGCGCAGTGGGCAACTTTTTTAACGGGACAAAGTGGACCATTTTTGAGAATCGGTCCATGACAACCCAAATTGTGGTATAACCTTGAGAGGCTGGTAAATCAGTGATGAAGTCCATGGATAGGTGCATCCAAGGACGCTGAGGAATGGGTAGGGGTAACAAGGTTCCAGCTGGTGGTCGTCTGGGTACTTTGTGCTGCGCACACTTGACGCACGAGGAGATGTAAGTCTTCACATCAGTTCTCAGTGTGGGCCACCAATAAGACCTTTCTAAGAAGTCTACTGTCTTGTGGACTCCGGCATGACCTGTGTATCGGGAGGCATGGGCCCAGGTAATGAGTTTTTTTCGGAGAGGGGAAGCCACATAGGTTTTTCCTGTTGGTGGTTGTGGCTGGGTTGCGGCAAACACTTTGGACTCTAGGACCGGATGAACCTTGGGTGTCTGCTCGTCTGAAGACAAAGAACGGGACAAAGCATCTGCCTTCTGGTTCAGTGTAAATAGTGATCGGGTGAATAGCCCCCTCAAGCAGGTACCGCCATTCCTCTAGGGCTAGTTTCACAGCGAGAAGTTCTTGTTCCCTGATGGTGTAATTTCTCTCGGCCTGGGAGAATTTCCTTGAGAAGAACCCGCAAGGATGCATTTTGAGATCCTCGCTTCTCTGAGAGAGGACCACGCTGACCGCTTCCGAGGATGCATCCACCTCCAGGAAGAATGGTTGACTAGTGTCTGGTTGTCTCAGTATGGGAACCGAGGTGAACGCTTGCTTTAAAGAGTTGAAGGCAGATTCGGCTTCGGGAGTCCACTGAGCTGGATTTGCACCCTTCCGGGTGAGGGCAGTGAGGGGGGCGACCAAGGCAGAAAAACCTCTAATAAATTTTCGGTAATAATTAGAGAAGCCCAGAAATCGTTGGATGGCTTTCAGGGTTGCTGGTCTTGACCAGTTCAAAATGGCTTGCACCTTCTCAGGGTCCATTCTTAGTCCATGTCCTGAGATGATGTACCCCAAAAAAGGCATAGAGGATTGCTCGAAGACACACTTCTCCAGTTTGCAATATAGATGGTTTTCTCGTAACCTCTGAAGGACTTCTCGTACATGGTGTCGGTGGGTCTTTAGATTCGAAGAGAAGATCAGGATATCATCCAGGTAGACCACGACAGATTTATACAGAAGGTCTCTAAAAGTTTCATTTACAAAATTCTGAAAGACAGCAGGAGCATTGCTGAGCCCAAATGGCATGACCAAATATTCAAAGTGTCCATCCCGGGTATTGAATGCGGTCTTCCATTCATCTCCGGCTCTGATCCGAATCAAATTGTAAGCGCCACGGAGGTCTAGTTTGGTGAATAGGGTTGCTCCTTTAACCCGGTCGAACAGCTCTGTAATTAGAGGAAGTGGGTACCGATTCTTTACAGTGATAGCGTTTAAGCCCCGGTAGTCAATGCAGGGTCTTAAACCTCCATCTTTCTTTTGCACAAAGAAGAATCCTGCCCCGGCTGGTGAGGTTGACGGCCGAATAAAACCCTTGGCTAGATTCTCTTGGATATAATCAGACATTGCTTTGGTCTCTGGGAGAGAGAGTGGGTATGTACGACCCCTTGGTGGCTCTTTCCCTGGCAGGAGGTCGATTGGACAGTCCCAGTTCCTATGCTGAGGTAAAATCTCAGCTGCTTGTTTACTGAAAACGTTGGAGTAAGAGACATACGGAGACGGGATTTGCAAGGAGGATGTGATGGAAACTTTATTAAAGGGTTGGACCCTAAATAAACATGCAGATGAACAATCCTCTCCCCACGACAGTATTTCCATCCTTTGCCAATCGATATGGGGATTATGTCGAGTTAACCAAGGATAACCTAGAACTATCTGATGCGATGTTTTCGGAATAACTAGAAACTGAATTTGCTCCCTATGGAGGGCTCCAACATAAACACAAAGGGGAAGGGTCTGCTGGGTCACCGACCCACACAAGATTCGACTTCCATCCACGGCTGATAAGGAAATACTTTGGGAGAGGTTTCTAACAGGAATCTTCAGTTGACGGACCAACTCTGCAGTAATAAAGTTTTCCGCTGCTCCGGAATCTAAAAGAGAAAACACAGTCTTAGGACCCGAAGGCATAACAGGTTCCGCTAAATTTGGAGACTGAGATAATACTCCTAACCTGGTGTCTCCAGGCTGGGTTAGGAGCGGGAGTTTCCCGGTCGCTGAGAACAAGTTGCCACCATATGCCTGGGGTTACCACAATACAGACACAGGTTCTCGCGGCGTCGTCTCTGACGTTCTTCTGTGGTGAGCTGCGCCCGATTGATTTGCATGGGATCATCGGGAGGAGACGGAGTTGGGACAGCCACTGGATTGGAGGAAGATGACCAAAAGCGGTATTGAACCCCTCGGTTTTTCTCAGACTGTCTCTCACGGATGCGTAAGTCTACCTTGTTACACAGGGAGATTAATTCGTCCAGTTTCGTTGGTACATCCCGGGTTGCCAGATCACCCTTCAGGCGCTCCGAGAGGCCGTTCCAAAACGCTGAAATCAGTGCCTCTTCGTTACAGCGCAGCTCGGAAGCATAGGTCTGAAATTGCACAATGTATTGGCCATGGGGCCTATTGCCTTGTCGGAGGCGCATAATCTCCATAGAGGCAGAGGTAGAGCAGCCTGGTTCATCAAAGATCCTTTTAAAGGTATCCAGAAATTCGGAATAGTCCTCAAGGAGGGAATACCCCGTTCCCATAGGGGAGAGACCCATTCCAGTGCGGGACCGGTAAGCAGGGATACGATATATGCCTCCTTTGCCTTCTGGGTCGGGTAGTTGAAGGGTCGGAGGGCGAAATGGATGTCGTACTGATTGATAAACCCACGACACAGCTTAGGAGTACCATCATATTTGCTGGGAGTGGGAAGGCGGAGCGACGATGGAGACGCCACTGCTGGGGCGGAAACAGGTGGAGGGCTTGGAGGCTCAGCTCTGTGGACCGCAGACGTGTTTACCAAGGAGGCCTGCATGGTGTCTTGGCAGGCTGAGATTTCCTGCAGGCATTGGGCCAACCGCTGCTGGGACCACTCTAGTCCTTCCAGCCGAGAGGCGATACCATGCAACAGTTCCAGGCTTGTTCCCTGGCCGGTTCCTGAATCCATCTGGCCAGTGCAAACTGTCAAGCTTGGGAGGTTTTGTGGACCCGGTACTGGCACGGTAACTTCTGGGGGGTCTGGACCTCTGTATAACAAACGTGCTGGACGAAGGACCAGCTGTTGCATGAATGGGCTCCTTTATTGGTAGCACTGCGGCAGTAGTATATAGTTTACCCGTGGGGGTGTCAGCATTGCCGACACAAGGGTAGGCACTCTGGCGAAGGGTAATACTGGAAGGCAGAGGCTCAGGGAACCACAGGGAAATACGGAATAAGGCAGGCTGGGATACACTGGCAGGCAGGATTGTAACCAAAGTTAGCAGGTGAGACGGTAGTCAGGCTGGAGTCTAATAGCTTTGCAGGCTGACTGGAGCACAGAGAAGTGTTGGCCACAGTACTAGACTGTGGAGACGTTGCACTGGCAACTTCCTGCATCAGGCCTGCCTCCTAAATACCCCTTAGGGCGGTTCCCACTCATTTGGGACGTCCAGAATAGGAGTAAGGGCAAAATGGGCTGTTTGCCCACAACCAAGATGGCCGCCGCGGAGTCCGGTGCTCACAGCATTACACTTGCCTCCAGAGTCTGTCTGCACACCGAGAGGACGCCTGGCCACACAGGACCAGCGCCAGCAGCCTGCCCCACCACCAGTGGAACCCCTCCAGAGCACCCTCATAGGTATGCCCTGCTGCGCCAGCGTCCCCCTGCAGCGGGCCGTGACACAGACCATGTTACAAGGGCTGTTTCATCCGGTCTCCTCAAAGACACCATGTGGCCCAGAGGACATGAGTTCCTGTACAAGGCAGATTGGAACAATCCTGAAAGAGACACATTTGAACTAATAGGCTGAGATATTAAAATTTGTGCATAAGTATCTACCTTCATGGCTTATGTCTCAGCTATTGTCAATGCCCTTGACTTGGGTTTCCGATGACCCAGAAGATCCACTTCTGCTTACTTCTGGCACTCTTCTTATTCAGAAGACAGGGACTGCCTATGCTCCTTCTGGTGAATTTAACACCAAATATTTTCTTAAACGTCAATGGAGACAAATTCAGAGCCTTGAAAACACCTTTTGGGACATGTGGAAAAGACAGTAGTTATACAGCATATCTTGCAACCAAGGAGCAAGAGGCAAGTTGCCAAACCCAAAGTAAAACCAGCTGACATTGCGTTCATCAGAGATTGTCAGGCACAACATAATGAGTGGCCTTTAAGCCTTGTCACCAAAGCATTCATAAGCAAAAATGGGAAATGTCCATTAGGTTGAGGTAAGGTCTGTAAGCAAAGAGGGAGTTTGTTCCTAAGATATTATTATTATTATTGTTTTATTCATAAGGCGCCACAAGGGTTTCGTAGGGCCGTACAAAGGAGCTAAGTACTAAGTTGTTCCTAAGACTAGTATTCTTACTGTTACCTTCTTAGAGTTTAAAATATGATATTAGTGATACCAGATGTGGAGTGTCATGCCTTTCTTCATAGGTTTTGTTAAATGTATTTGGTTTTGTGCTAAGTGATTTGTATAATCAACCCCCTTCAGTTGACAGCACAGTTATAATGTCAAATGGATGCATTTTGTCCATCCTAGCCCCTTGTAGCCACCCTAGCAATGCATTCTGGGTCAAATAATCTGTAAGAAACCATTTCCACTCCCCCACATGGATTCAGATATATCTCACATGGCCCAGCCTGGTACAGTGTTATATTGAGTTTATGACTGTAACTGTCACCATAAACCTGTTTAGTCAGTCATTTATACTAGCTGTATCAGTTGCACTGGAAAATATCCATTGTACATGTAATGCCATGTTTGCATGGCACTTCAACGTGACGCAATATCAGAACTTTACTAAATCTAATTGTATTTGCACATGTTATATCTGCCCCACCTGCAGTGCATATGGTTTTGTCCATTTGAGAAGGAATTTGCCTCTAAGAGTGAACTAGAATAAGGCCCTTTGTCATGTCTAGCAGTACCACAGAAAAGATTTAAAGGTACTCTTTACCTAGAACGGCGCCCATCGCGGTGATCGCGACATCGCGGGCAGTACATAAACGGCCGCGATGCACGCGATCACCGTGATTTTCCCATAGGGAACAATGTTAAAAAGCCTGATTGACCGCGATTTTGCATTCAATGCCTCAATGCCCGCGATTTTCACATAGGAATCAATGTTAAATGGGCTACAGAGCCCAAATAGGCAGAATTAACCCTTAAATGTCCCCCCAATTTTTGTACGCCACCCCACGATCCACGCCAACCCGAAGCGTGGCGAGCGCAGCGAGCCCGCGAGGGGCGGCGGTACGCGTCCTCCGACCTTTTCATGCCCTACTATCCACGTCGGCGTGGAGTTGAGAATAGAATAGTGTGGCGAGCGTAGCGAGCCACCGAGCCCGAAGCGTGGCGAGCGCAGCGTGCCCCGCGAGGGGACGCGGATACCTTCACAGGTAAACGCGTCCCCTCGCGGGCTTCACAGGTGTCCGCTTTTCGCCACGGATACCTGTGAAGCCCGCGAGGGGACGCGTATAACTGTGAAGGTATCCGCGTCCCCTCGCGGGGCTCGCCACGCTTCGGGCTCGGTGGCTCGCTGCGCTCGCCACACTATTCTATTCTCAACTCCACGCCGACGTGGATAGTAGGGCATGAAAAGGTCGGAGGACGCGTACCGCTGCGCTCGCCACGCTTCGGGTTGGCGTGGATCGTGGGGTGGCGTACAAAAATTGGGGTGACATTTAAGGGTTAATTGTGCCTATTTGGGCTCTGTAGCCCATTTAACATTGATTCCTATGTGAAAATCGCGGGCATTGAGGCATTTTAAAGTAAAATCGCGGTCAATCAGGCTTTTTAACATTGTTCCCTATGGGAAAATCGCGGTGATCGCGGGTACACAATTTTTATGTACCCGCGATTTACCCGCGATGCCCGCGATTTTTTACCCCCGACGCCCGCGATTCTAATCGCGGGCGCCGTTCTAGGTAAAGAGTACCGATTTAAAGACAGCGCTGACTCAGATTAGAATTGTATTTGATATTTAATACATTTAAGAAAAATATATAAAAAAATACACAAATCACCGGCTGTAAATACACAATTAAAACTTAACAACACTTATGATCAAGACTGCTACTTTCAGAAATGCTGCACAAGCATATTAATTAGTGGGTTAGTAGGGCTTAGCAAGCAAGTGAAGAAAAATATAAAGCCTCCTTGGAATTGATTCCAGTTAAGTGAGGTGTTTGAAAGTCAGTTTGAATGGGCAGTTTGGCACATACAGTCAGTTAGCTCTCTCACAGCTCTTATTTACTGATACTACAGCTGTTAGTACCATACACACTGCAGATGTTTATGCAGAAAGAAGCAGAATTTTGGGCTCAGTCATTCACAAAGCATATGGGTTAACAGCTTTAAGCTCTTGTGAGCTATCACTTGCCAGTTCTCAGCTCTAAAAACTGGATCCCTCTTTGTGGTGTCCCGGCTGCTGATTCCTTGCAAATGCAATGCAGCCTTTTGGGGTTCTCTCCACAGGGTGATGAGCATGGTGGCAAAAGGGTCGGTGCCTGTGTGGGTCCTTTAAAGCGTTTCTCAGCCTGTATATCGGCGGCTTCCTCAGAAAGGTGTGTATTTTTATTGTCATTATATCCGGGTTTAAATAGCGCTCCCATTTGGGTTTGCGCATGCGTGGTGTGGCATATTCAAGCCTCCTTTTCATTTGGATTGCACACCTCAGCGTTCTGGTGCTCCCTTCCGGGTTTGTCCGTGCGCAGTATACAATATCCATGCCTCTATTACCTTTGGAACGCATACATCCGCATTCCAGCGGCCGGCCAAACCTCATTCTTATTTCTAGATGGTTTTTATTTGTTGAAAGAAATCACATGTGCCGCTACTTCTATATACATTGTGCAGCAAATAACATTTCTAACTGCAGTGTGTTATTCTAAAATAGAATCAACTATTTTTATATGAGAAGCTATTTCTTTTTTAATTACTAACAACCTATGCATATCCAGATTGTTAAAAGGAAAAGATTGTACACATTGATATACATATATAAAACAGCGCAACAATGTTTATGCTAATAGGATATACTGACAACCTATAAATAAAACCAAAAACAAATACAAATGTCGCCATTGTTTGTTTATCTATAATTATTCCATCACAGGATTTATTGTATTGTATTTATCTGCAGAGTTCAGTACCATTCTACTGTTTACCCACAGACAGCAACCTCCACACATCTGCTGCTTAAATGATTTATTGGGGTATTGAAACGGATGTGTGGTGCTTATTTCTTACACACTGGGCGATATTGCCCAGCGTGTATGGTGCCTGATGATTGGGAAAATAGCTGGGCTGACAAATGCTCACTGCATACACACTGAGCATTTTCCCCAAGGGTGGACCACTTTCCATAGCAGGACACTATGGAATGCTGTCCACTACGCCACTCATCTGTGGGAAATACCAGCAGATGAGCGGCTCATTGCTGCCCCGTACACACTGGCCGACTTTCATGCTGAAAGTCACTCAGATAATTAAACTGAGCAGCTTTCAGGTGAAAGTCAACTAGTGTGTATGGGGCTTTACTCTCATTCTCTCCTTATTTAGAATAACACTGTTACATTGGTCTTACAGAATTTTCAAAGGATAAATACAGGTGTGTTTTCATTCCACAGGGCATTGGGCTACATACATTATGGGTGACATTTAATAGGATGAGAGAATCAGAAAGTGAGAGATTTGGTAAGAAATCTCCAGTTTTTTATAAAGCGGCAATCATTTACACTGCAAAATCTCACTGGAGATTTCTTACCAAATCTTTCACTTTCTGAATCTCTCATCCTATGAAATATCCCTCTATATATATTTGATACCTTGCAGGCTAAAATGTTGTTGTGTCTAAATTGTGACATAATACTTACCCTATAGGTTACTATTAATATACCGCATACAAAGGGTAACCATGCACTGTCTGTCACAAAATCAATATTGCTTGGGTTTATATTAATTGTATACTGTATGTTTGTCTGTTTCATCATTGACTTTTAAACTGTATGCATCATTAGAAGTTATATTTTAAAAAATATTTATTTCTGATTTATAACTAAAAGTGTGAGAGTAATTGTTTCTTTCACCAACTTGTACTGTAATTTTCCCTTCAAGGGAGCACCTCCACCAGAATTATCAATACCCTGGTATTTAATTTGATCATTGTGGATCTACTATTATCCTGTTTATCTTCTAAATAATTGTTGAAATAACGTGGAACTTGTGCTCAGGTATTTTTCCCATTCCCCCTTTCCCCAGTTACAGTACTGTATATGACTTATATTTCAGCCGGAAATGGCCCAAACCAGGCATCGGCCCATCTGCGTTCCCAGGGGAACACCCACCATTTTCATGGGGATGCCCATAACAATGCTGGTCATTCCCCTGCTTCGGCCTTGTATAAGCTCCTGCACACCCCCTCTGGAGGGAACGGCTTGGGGAGTGTGAAACTTTTTTTGGGGGGGGATGTCTATCTGGGCCATCCCATGCCCTGCAATTTCTAGAGGGAGGTGTTGTATTGAGGAGAGTCTGAGGGGAATGGGCTGTTTGAACTTACAGATTAAAGGTTCTGTAAAAGTGTATTTTCCAAGTTTTTACTAACTTAGATATTAAAAACAATAACAAAAATTACTACAGATTTGTCCCGTTGTTCATCTTACCTACGAACTGGTTATGAGTGCAAATTAACCGCAATAGCGCACAGCCACAAATTCACAGTGGCCAGCACTCAGTTAAGCTGCTGAATGTGCTTGCTGTGCGAATGGGTGTGTACGGTTACAAATATATTTATTATTATCATAACAGCCTCAGCATCAAATGATTTCTACACTGGGCACAAGTCATTGCAAGCTGAGAACCCAAAGACTTACTCAGCAGTGCAATGGAAAAAGGGATATTCGGCCTTGAGCTGAAGTCACACACCGCACAGGCACCTCTAGCCTTTTCCTAGACATTTCCAGTGTTTTCTTAGGCACGCCTGCATTTTTCCACTACATGGATGGTCTCCACCCCCAGATACCTACTTCCTGTCAATCACCCTGCGAACGCCGTACATTTCTCTAATGTACAAACTTAATCATACTTGAAATGACCCATTTATGACCAAGAAAGATGTGTATTTTGATTCTGTGTGAGGGGTGGTCATGTTAGCTGCCTGAGGTCATGGGTTCCATTCCCACCATGGCCCTAACTGTGTGGAGATTGCGTATTTTCCCTGTGCTTGCATGGGTTTCCTCCTGATACTCTGGTTTCCTCCCATACTCCAAAAATATACTGGCAGGTTAATTGGCCCCCAACAAAAATTAACCCTAGAATGTCTGTGTGTGCATGTACATGTGGTGGGGAATATAGATTGTAAGCTCCACTGGGGCAGGGACTGATGTGAACGTTCAAATATTCTCTGTACAGCGCTGTGGAATATGTGTACGTTATATAAATAACTGATAATAATAATAAGATAGAGATCAACAGTAGTTAGTAAGTCACATTAAAGTGCAGTGAGATTGCTTGATGATGAAACTTTAGACTTTTACTACCTACTGTAAGTATGGGAGAATTATGCATGTATCCCTGCAGCCTGCCTTAGTCTATAGCAGCATGATAAATCTTTCTCAGCATGATTGTTCAAATACTTGAAAACTGTTATGTACCACTGAAATTATTATACAGATTGTTAGCCATTAAATATCATTTAATGTCTGGTTATTTCTCATCTTCTTGCAGCTCATGCTGTACTCGATTAAACATAATATCATATCTAATTAATCATGTAATTATGTAGTTCTCTTATTTACATTGACCCCAAGATATTCATATTTATAATATATGGAATTTTGATCAGTTGTAGGGCGATCAGTAATGACCAAAATAGAGGTGACATAAAGATAATGAGGGCAATTATGTCAAATCATATAAGACGTTTTTACAGCTTCCAGAATGCAGACTCCTCATTGCTTTGTCATGTCAGCAGGCTGTGAATGTGTAATTAATTATACATTTTTATTATAATTAGTTCATAATTTATCTATAAAAATGTAATTACAGCCAAAGATTTGTGCCTGGTGGTAGTCTTCGCACTTGATTCAACCACATGTGCAAATAAACAGTGACGTGCCCAAATATATGTAGTTTGACATCTATGTCAGGAGACAGTAGTATTCCAAAAGAAAAAAAATAAACTTTTGGGGCCAAATGCAACGGGTGTGGTATGGGACTCCGACAGTCGGGATCCCGACAGTCATTATCCCGACGTCGGGATCCCGACTGTCCAGAGTCAGACAGCATGGCGAGTGCAAAAAAGCCCCTACGCGAGCCACCTATTCTATTCTCCCTCTATGGGGGTTGTGGACCCCCATGAGGGAAAATAGCGGGTGGCCGTCGGGCACCCAGCTGTCGGCGTTTTGACAGTCGGGATCCCGACATCGGGTAAAAGATTGTCGGGATCCCGACTGTCGGGAACCCGTTCGGCACCCAATGTAACAGGGTGTGAGAATCATAAAGTGAGAGATTTTGTGAGAGATTTCCCATATTATCCTACAAAACCAGGTTGATTTTGCCATGTAAATGATTGCCGCTTTAAATAAATGGGAAATCTCTCACACAATCCTTCACTTTCTGATTCTCACACTCTATTTCATTTGTCCCTGAATGGTAATACTCTTTATTTAAAAACCACCAACCAAATTAAACCACTCAAACACCACTGCAAGTTACAGTATTTAAACTAAACTGCTCTATCTTGTCTATAAACCAAAGCAATGACCTTCTACATTATTTGTTTGTACTCTGCTTGAAAACATTGTTACTTTTTTTTTTTTTACCAGTATTGTGCTTGGAGTTAGAGGGAATGGACAAGAAATTATGAGAACACAAAACTGACATATCTAAAATGTTCAAATATGAAATTCATTTATTTACCAGTGCAATGTCAGGAGCACAAATAAAGGTTATTTCAATATGTTTGTCAGCTCATAATACACATTCATACAAAAATAAGAATCAGAATTAGGGTCTGTGTTGCGGAACAGTAAGTACAGAAAAGTCCTCATACATCATTACTATACTGTATTCTCCCCATAGTTTCAGTAGCCCCTCTCGTGCACCAGATCGTGAGACTGCAAGGGTAAATTTATTAAAGCTTCTAAAAATGAAAAGAGGTGATGTTTCCCATAGCAACCAATTAGATTAGGTCTATCATAATCTGATAGAGATGTAAATTGAGGAACATGATGCAATATTAAATATCTGTGAATGAATAAAAGTGTCCCAGTCTGGCAGGTGAGGCGCTTACCCATCCGGGTGTGCTGCCATTTGGATATGTTTGGTGGGTAGGCACTCTGGTCCTCTAAATGCAGCACCCCACTGATCTGTGGCACTTGGCAACGGGAACGCCTGCTGTTGTTTGGTGACATAACCAGAATGGCCAATTACCTTACAACAGTGTCTGGCAGCCAATCAGAATGCTTCAAGGAATATATAACAGGGTACGTAACAAGGCTGAGACACCAGTGCAACACTTTCCCATCCTGCTGTAAGAGTGTCCTTACAGTAGTTCCCTCCTCGTGTTTCAGAACCTGCTCCAGTCCCTTTGGAAATTCTTCAGAACCTGCTCCAGTACATCTGGTTTCTTCAGTCCTCAGTTCTGGTCAAGTCAGCATGGAAATTTTCTGGATCCTTATTCTTCAGTCTTCAGTTCTCCAGTCAAGTCTGCCTGGTAATTCTCTAGTACAGTTTAATTGGTCTTCAGTTCCGGTCCAGTCAGCCACATAGTTCTCTGGATCCATATTCTTTAGTCTTCAGTTCTTTGGTCCATACAGACTTCGGCCTGGAATTTTTCAGTCTTCAGCAGTTCAATCCAGTTTATTCATTTGTCCATGTGGAGCAAGTCAAAGAATCCAGGCAGGGGGCCACGACCTGCACGCCGGGCACCGCAAAAGCTCAAACCTCCCTTTGGGGGTTGTTGGTAACACCCCACTCCCCGATGTGTTAGACTCCACACTTCCGGTTCTGGTCTTCGGCATCTCTACTGTTTATGCACAAACAATACATCAATGCAATTTTTTTAGTTAACCTGTGATATCCGTCAATTATTTTGTAAAAGGGTTATGTTTTAGTGACGGGAAGCTGCTTTTTTTTTTAGTCAAATTTAAAAAAATGTGTGTGGAATGTAATAGCAGCTTTGATTGGGTGTTGGGAAATTTGTACAAATTGCTGTGATAGGCTGTTTAAAAGCAGCTTTTATTGGCTGGCTAAAGATGATGTCACATATCACATGATTACATCCCCCAATGAGCTCGTTTTTGTTAGAAAAACCCGGGTCTGTGCTGTTCACACTGCCATACACTTGTGTATTACCCAGGAAAAACCCTGCAAAAAACCTGGGTGTAATTGCAGGGGCATAACACCCGGGAATTTCACAAAGACCCTTTCACACGGGGGTTTATTCTAGTTCATTCTTTCTGACAAAATCCTTCTTAGATGGACAAAACCATGTGCACTGCAGGGGGGCAGATGTAACATGTGCAGATATAATTAGATTTGGGTGAGTTATTTTGTTTCTGTGCAGGGAAAATACTGACTGCTTTAATTTACACTGCAATATAGATCTCACTTTGAAGAAAAACCCCACCCAAATCTAATTCTTTTTGCACAAGTTACATCTGCCCCACCCGCAGTGCACATGGTTTTGTCCATCTAAGAAGGATTTTGTCAGAAAGAATGAACTAGAATAACCCCCTGAGACAGGACATGGGAATTTTCAGCTTGCCCCGGGAAATACCTGGGTTTTTGCAGCAGTGAGAACGGGGTATTAATGTAAATTATGTCCTTGTCTTTATTTTAACATTGGTCCTGCTGTTGAATGTTAATGCCCCCACATGCTGGGACTTGTGATTCTACAAGTGCCTGCATGTTGAGACTTATAGTTCACCAGCAGAACTATAAGTTGCACTTATGTGTGGAAAGAAGCAGGCAATGCATTATTATACAGTATATGCAGGTCTATTTGGTATAATGCTACAAGCAGAAAATGGCTGATATATTTTCTGTTATTCTGAAATGGAGCATGTGCATGTACCAGAAAAACTTTTACAAACTGTCAATCTTACAACAAGTACTAGAGATACTGTATGTCAGAAGGAAAATGTCCAGTAACCTCATGTCAGTGATAATGAATAACATAATAAAATTCAGCACACTGTCACCAAAATGCCAACACAGAGAAAGAGTAAAAATAAAATCTATTTTCAGGTGGAGATATACTGCAAATGGTAGAGTGCCGAAGACTCAATTTCGGGACATCATCATTAGATGCTAATCATTATTGTTTTGGATTTAAAAATACATGCATACAATCGGACAGTGACCACCTAGCAAGGGAGCACTGTGAGCACTTACAATATAATAGATGGTGATGTAGAAGTTTGGATACTGCACTTTCACTGTGGGGTAGGGTTGAACTGGCCCACAGGGGTACAGGAGAAACCCCTGGTGGGCCCCACTGCGCCATGTGGCTTACTGCGTAGTGGGCATTATGGTGTGTGGCATTATGTGAAATGGTTATTGAGGTGTAAGGCATATTGTGTAATGGTTATTATGGTGTGTGGCATATTTTGTAATGGTTATTACGGTGTGTGGTATATTGTATAATGGGCATTATGGTGAATGGCATATTGTGTAATGGGTTTCACAGTGTGTGGCATATTGTATAATGGGTATTACGGTGTAAAATGTATTGTATAAGGGTTATTACGATGTGTGTGTCATATTTGGCAGGAGGGCGCAAATTCAAAGTTACTCCACTGGGGAGGGGTTACACTGCACACACAGCAATACTTTTTTAATTTGTCCCTAAATCTATACTAAACTTATTTTTGCCAATGGGTACCACAGGCAGTACGGATGGTGTAATGGTTAGCATTACTGCCTCACAGCACTGAGGTCATGGGTTCAATACCCACCATGGCCCTAACTGTGCGGAGTTTGTATATTCTCCCCGTACTTGCGTGGGTTTCCTCCGGGTACTCCGGTTTCCTCCCACAATCCAAAAATATACTGCTAGGCTAATTTGGCTCCCAACAAAATTAACCCTAGAATGTCTGTGTGTGCGTGTACATGTGGTAGGGAATATAGATTGTAAGCTCCACTGGGGCAGGGACTGATGTGTATGGTCAAATATTCTCTGTAAAGCGCTGCGGAATCTGTGTGCTCTATATAAGAAACTGCTAATAAATAAATAAATAAATTTGCTGAACATCTGTGTAAACAGTACTGTACAATTTGCCCCAGACAGTACTGTACAATTTGCCCCATAACTACAACACACAGGCATTCATTAAACACATTGGCTTTCTGCACTTATGTGTGAGAAGAACCAGCCAATGCATTATGATACATTACATGCAGGTGTATTTGGTATAATGCTACAAGCAGAAAATGGCTGATATATAAACTCACCATCGGGTATCCCCAGGCCCACACTTTGCAAATAAAACACACTTAACCATAACTTAACTTAACTGACTTAACCTAAAAATAAAGACACGGACACAAGTGCAGGCGTTTCAAAAAGAATGTCAAATTAATTTTGACAATTAAACTATATGATTATAAATGGTGGCGGCACTAAAGAACGGTCGGTACTTGTTTCCTAGCACGGCCACAATCGCGGCCATCGGGTGTAATTTTTAGTGGCCTGCGACGCGACCGACGCGATGCCCCCGATTTTTCCATTGAAATGCATTGAGTGCAACAGTGAAAATCGCTTCGGTCGGGTCGTATGCGGCCAAAAATGCTTAAATGGTCCACACGCGATGGCCGCGATTTCCCCATAGGGAACAATGTTAAATGCCTCAATTTACCCGCATTGACCGCGATTTCCCATAGGAAACAATGTTAAATGGGTCAATTTACCCAAATCATCATAGGGAACAATGGTAAATGGGCCAGAAACCCCAAAAAACACCCCTGAACATTGACATGTCCCCCCAAAAGTATTTCACGCCACCCCGCGATCAACGTGAACCCGAAGCGTGGCGAGCGCAGCGAGCCCGCAAGGGGCGGCGGTACGCGTCCTCCGACCTTTTCATACCCCCACTATCCATGTCGGCGTGGAGTTGAGAATAGAATAGTGTGGCGAGCGCAGCGAGCCACCGAGCCCGAAGCGTGGCGAGGGGACGCGGATACCTTCACAGGTAAACGCGTCCCTTTGCGGGCTTCACAGGTATCCGCGTCCCCTCGCGGGGCTCGCTGCGCTCGCCACGCTCCGGGCTCGGTGGCTCGCTGCGCTGGATAGTGGGGGTATGAAAAGGTCGGAGGACGCGTACCGCCGCCCCTCGCGGGCTCGCTGCGCTCGCCACGCTTCGGGTTCACGTTGATCGCGGGGTGGCGTAAACTACTTTTGGGGGGACATTTAAATGTTCAGGGGTGTTCTTGGGCCATTTACCATTGTTCCTATGATAATTTGGTTAAATTGAGCCATTTCACATTGTTTCCTATGGGAAATCGTGGTCATCGCGGGTAAATTAAGGCATTTAACATTGTTCTCTATGGGGAAATCGCGGGCATCGCGTCTGGCCCATCGCACCCGATTTTTTAGAGCATGCGATGGCCGCGATGCCCACGATTTTACACCCGATGACCACGATCATGATCGTTGTGGCCATGCTAGGAAACAAGTACCGAACGGTCACTAGAGGAAAAGTGGGGTTAAAGATCACTATGCATACACACATCGCTGGTGATCACTCTCCCTGGTCAGCCACCCAGGCAGTCTGCATCCCCCGTGCAGAAGCATGGCCCAGGACAATCGATGTCAAGGGAGAGTGCACCCCACTATCTACACACACACCGAGTTCTTAAAGAATGACCGTTCTTTACCACCACCGAAGAAGAGAAATAGGGAAGGGTGGGTGGGGCTTCGCTGGACAGAGGGAGCTCACTCCAGCACGTGATCTTTCCTACCCTGCCTAAACCCTCCCCCTTGCGCTGATAGGCCTTATGCCCACCTTCATTAACATAACACCTGACTAGCTTCAAAGTGCAGCCTGCAGGAACCCATCAGTGGTGTATGTTCGCCTCACTGCTTAATCAGCATTCTGTGTTTCTTTTTCTGTTATTCTGAAATGGAGCATGTGCATGTACAAGAAAAACTTTTACAAAGTGTCAATCATACAAGTACTAGAGATACTGTATGCCAGAAGGAAAATGTCCAGTAACTTCATGTCAGTGATAATGAATAACAATAAAATTCAGCACACTGTCACCAAAATGCCAATAAAATCTATTTTCATTACCATTACAGATGTTTTCTGAAACAGATGATAAAAATCCACCTAATACTGCAACTTTTGCCCCATAGTTATGGAATGGAATGTAGTATTTACCTCGACTTGCTGGGAAATAAAATTCAAGGTGCTCATTGCTTATTGTGAAAAAAATTGCAGATTTAAAAAATGTAACCTCTAAAGGCAGGCCCAAAGTCTTATCACTCTCACCATTAAGTTAAAGTATAAATAAGGCTAAATACAGCAGTATTTATAAAATGAACTCAAGTAGATTTTATAAAATGAGTGGTTCTATTTGCACCGAGCACATCATAAGATTCATACGTCAGAAGAAACTGGTTCATCTGCAGGTTGACTCAAATGTATGTAAAGCAGACCAGAGTTGTCTACCCTCCTGCATCCAGCGGGAGGCTCATGCTTTTTAACAGAGCCTCCCGGTACCCCGCAAACCTTGATCTGACTGCCATGAGCGAAATTGACGAATGCTGTTTGACGTTGGGACACGCAATGTGAAATTACTATTAGAAGCCGGCCATCCCTAATGCTTATAGAGGTAGGGGCCACTCTGACAAACAGAAGGAGTGCTATTACAGTACCCGCCGCCTGCTGCTGCCAGCCAGTGAATGACGGGGTAGGATGACAGCTGGGGAACCTCCACCCTACACATGCCCAGCAGCGCCGTAACTGCGCTCTGCAGTGAAGAGGAGGATGTTCAGCCCCCACCATATGCCTTATATGCCTGGCCAGCTGTACTCCCTGCCCACATGGGGGTCAAGGACAGAGCTCACCATCCTCGCCGGGGACCGGATTCTCCCAGCCATCGTAGGTTACAGTATATAAGAGGTGTGTGTGGAGTGCGATATGTGTATAAAGGTGTGAGTGCGGTGGGTTAGTGGGAGGCTGATAGTCATGTACTGTATGTATAATGGATGTGGGGGGGGGGGGGGGTGATAGCTATGTAATATATGTGGGGAGCTGATAGTCATCTATGTACTGTATAATGGATGTGGGGGCTGATAGTCATGTATGTATGTATAATGGATATGGTGGGCTGATATTCTTGTATGTATAAAGGTTGTGGGGTGATAGTTATGTATAATGGATGTGGGGAGCTGATACTCATATGTATGTTTGTATAATGGATATGGGGGGGCTGATAGTCATGTATGTATAATGGATGTGGGGGGCTGATACTCATATGTATGTATCTATAATGGATGTGGGGGGCTGATAGGCATGTATGTATAATAGATATGGTCGGCTGATAGTCATGTATGTATAATGGATGTGGAGGGGGGGTGATAGTTATTCATAATGTGGGGGGCTGATAATCAAATATGTATGTATAATGGATGTGGGGGGCTGATACTCATATATGTATGTATGTATCTATAATGGATGTGTGGGGCTGATAGTCATGTATTTATGTATAATACATATGGGGGGCTGATACTCAAATACGTATGTATGTGTCTATAATGGATCTGCGGGGCTGATAGTCATGTATTTATGTACAGTATAATAGATATGGGGGGCTGATAGTCATGTATGTATAATGGATGTGGGGGGTTGATTGTCATGTATTTATGTATAATAGATATGGGGGCTGATAGTCATGTATGTATGTATGTATGTATCTATAATATATATGGGGGCTGATAGTCATGTATGTATAATGGATGTGTGTGGGGGGGTGATAGTTATGCATAATTGATGGGGGGCTGATAGTCATATGTTTATGTATGTATGTACAGTATAAAAGATGTGGGGGGCTGATAGTCATGTATGTATAATATATGTGAGGGAGCGGATAGTCATATATGTATAATGGATGTGGGGGGGGGGGGGGGGTAGGTATATATGTATATAAGGGTTGGATGTGAGGGGGTGATATACATACAATATATTCCAAGAGTCAGGATGCCAACAATTGGTGAGTATGCGGGCGGGTTAGGCACTAGCAGGGAGGGATAGGGTCAGCTGCAGGTGGGGGGTAGGGTTAGGCTGCAGGAAAGGAGGGTTAGCGGTGGCAGGCGGAGGGTAAATTTAACTATAACGGTTTCTCCATTGGGATGCCTGTGTCTGTGTTCTGACCACCAGCACCCTGACTGCCTGTCTTTGGAAGTATCCCAGGTCATCTTATCATAGACCGGAAGTGGTTTTCATTGAAGGATGAGAGGGAGGGTTGTTAGGCCAGCAGCGTCGGTGATCAGACATTGTGGTACGAGTCCGGCGGCCCTGTGGTATGCCAGACAGAGGCTGGCATCCCGTAGGGAATGAATGTGCCCTTAAAAAACCTCAGAGTTTATTGTCATTGCGGTGTGAGGTGGAGGTGTGAGGGCTGGGAAAGTTCTGGGACATGATCTTTGCAGTTTAGATAGGTGGATGTTTCTGTTTAGGACAGGATTATAATAGAGGTAGACTGATTGTTAATGAAAGAAAACAATTTAAATCTGACAGTTTAACACAAATACATTTGCTATTATTGCTGGTATAAGTTGTATAGTTAAATTATTTTAAAGTTTAAATAAATGTATGTTCTGTGACATCAGTAATGTTCTTATTAGTGTATATAGTGGGACTCATATTTGTAAGCACAGTGCTGTATGTTGGTTTTAGAGTTTTGCTTGTAATAGAAGAAGGGCTCTTTCCTCTGGGTGCAATTGGGTTTGCCTATTCTCTCGTGGGATGCTCTTGTTTTTTAATTGAGCCCCCTGCTGCCCTACAAATCTTCCAGGTCCTCCTAATTTACACAGTTTTGCTCTTAAAAACTCTTGACTGTGCAGTGGGTCTGGAATACAGGTGCAATGTCATAATACAGCCAACATTTATGTAAATGACGGCCACCGTGGGGTTGTGTGTAAAGGTGGGCGTGGACTATGGTAGAGCCTGAGGAGCTTTTTTGTTTTAAGTAAAAAAAAACGGTACTCTTTACCTAGATGGGCGCCAGCGATTGAAATCGCGGGCGTCGGGGGTAAAAATCGCGGTCATCGCGGGTAAATCGGGATGCCCGCGATGACCGCGATGACCGCGATGACCGCGATTTTCCCATAGGGAACAGTGTTAAAAAGGCTGATTGACCGCGATTTTACTGTTAAATGCCTCAATGGAACCGATTTGGCCATAGGAATCAATGTTAAATGGGCCACAGAGCCCAAATAGGCACAATTAACCCTTAAATGTCCCCCCCAATTTTTAACGCCACCCCACGATCCACGCCAACCCGAAGCGTGGCGAGCGCAGCGGTACGCGTCCTCCGACCTTTTCATGCCCTACTATCCACTAGGGCGTGGAGTGAGAATAGAATAGTGTGGCGAGCGCAGCGAGCCACCGAGCCCGAAGCGTGGCGAGTGCAGCGAGCCCCGCGAGGGGACGCGGATACCTTCACAGGTAGACGCGTCCCCTCGCGGGCTTCACAGGTGTCCGCGTCGCCACGGACACCTGTGAAGCCCGCGAGGGGACGCGTATAACTGTGAAGGTATCCGCGTCCCCTCGCGGGGCTCGCTGCGCTCGCCACGCTTCGGGCTCGGTGGCTCGCTGCGTTTGCCACACTATTCTATTCTCACTCCACGCCCTAGTGGATAGTAGGGCATGAAAAGGTCGGAGGACACGTACCGCCGCCCCTCGCGGGCTCGCTGCGCTCGCCACGCTTCGGGTTGGCGTGGATCGTGGGGTGGCGTTAAAAATTGGGAGGGACATTTAAGGGTTAATTGTGCCTATTTGGGCTCTGTGGCCCATTTAACATTGATTCCTATGGCCAAATCGGGTCCATTGAGGCATTTAACAGTAAAATCGTGTCCATCGGGCCTTTTAACATTGATTCCTATGGCAAATCGGGAGCATCGCGTCGCGGGCATCGCGGGTACATTTATGGCCGGCCGCGACGCGACCGACACGATTTCCATGTTTAACATGGGTTTCAATGGGAAATCGCGGGCATCGCGTCGGTCGCGTCGCGGCCAGACATAAATGTACCCGCGATGCCCGCGACGGGCGCCCAACTAAGTAAAGAGTACCAAAAAAACATACACTGGTGGAACAATGGAAAAAATACCAACAGTTTTTTAAGCGCTCCTCCTATGTACAAGTCCAGATGTCACTCATCATTAGGTCCTAATGTATCGTCCAGTGTTTACAAGTCCCCTCCGCAAACGCATTTCAGACTATATGGCCTTTATCAAGGCCATGATAAAGGACATATAGATTGAAACACGTTGGCGGAGGGGACTTGTAAACACTGGACGATACATCAGGACCTAACATCTGCAGAAAGCATCCGGGGACACCTGTGGTTTTGTCATCTCATGCTCTGTTTGTCTGCTTTGCACAGTAGACATTATAATCTGGTGAGAGTCAATTGTTTACACCCATAATTAATTGTATTGTTTTTTTACTATTTAAAATGTTATTTCACTATCTGGACACCTATTTTTTGTTTTTTTTTTCTATATGTGGAACAACCTGGAGAATATCGGAGTATACCTTGGAGTGGCACTACTCCCTCAATTCTGAGTGCCAATTGTCCACCATTCATTTAGTGGACAATTACATAGGGTACGGTTTTTATCATATACAGCTAAAAGTTGTCAGAATTTATATTTAAAGGTATTACACCATATATGGTTCTTTCTTTTTATGTCACATGAGCCATTATCAGAGACATCTAGGATGGAGTGACATCTGGACTTGTACATAGGAGGAGCGTTTGAAAAACTGTCTGTATTTTTTCCATTGTTGTACATGTTGTGTGTATGGTGACACACTCACCGTATAGGTTATGCTTGTTCTAAAGCACAGTCATTTATCCCAAATGCAATTATTATGGGGCTGCTGCACCCTTTTGAATAATTTGTATTTTTTTTTTTTTTTATAAATAGTAGTGCCATGCGGGTTTGGGTCCCATACCTGGATGGGATGCAGAGTCGCTGCTACTGCCCAAAGCTGCTTGGTGGATGGTAGAAAGGGGCTGACAGAATGTGCTAGGACAGTGCCACACAGGTAGGCTGATGGTTAGCAGTCCCCAACCTATCTGTCTGTCTATACCCACAGTCTGCCAGCCTGTCTATAGATGTTCTGCAAATTGCATGTCTGTGGGGACCGGAATTCCGAATGGGACAACCAGCAGTGAAAAGGGTAGGGGCATCACGGATGGCGCAATGGTTAGCATTACTGCCTCACAACACTGAGGTTATTGATTCAAATCCCACTATGGCCCTAACTGTGAGGATTTTGTATATTCTCTTTTTTTTTTAACGGATGGATTGTGATTTTTTTTTTTATATATATTTTAATGTCATCTCTGAAGGCGTGCAAATAGTATTTCCATATCATTCATTTATAGTAGGAAAGTATCTTATAGACTCAACTACTATTTGGAAGCTGGGAGTTTTACCATCTGAAGTGGAATACTAATTGAATATATTGTATCCAGAGTTAGATGTTGCAAATGATAACTGTTACATGTGTCTCAGTGCTGTAGAATTTCACATATCTATGTATGAAGGATTTGTAGCTCTTTTGACAGGAGATTGAACCTGTCTGTGGGTGAATATCAGCTGCAGAGTTAAAGGAGGTGGAGGTGGAAGTCTTATTCCTTTTTTTCTGTGTAATGTTTGTCTATCTGCCCCCACGTGGTGCTGTCGGTCCTTGTCCCCATCCCTCCATATCCTTCCCTGTCTGTCTACCCCCTGTTCTGTAATCAAGTAGTATCTCACCTGCGAGTTTCCCCTCCCTCTTTCTTTACTCAACATTCTCTCTCACCTGCCAATGCAGGACATGCCCCTTAGTGGAGATAGGTACGCCCTCTGGGTGGAGCATGACACACCTCTCCCTGAAAATTGTTTTCAAAAGTAGGCAAGTATGAAGTAGACATGCACCTTGACATCTAGTGAACCATACAGGTTCACTAGTGTAAGACTGAAATGATTTGTAATGTGCATTTTTAATGTACTGTATATCTATTTCCATTTTATTAGTAATGTAAATTGATTACTCTAAATATTTGTAAGTGATAAAAAGATACTAATATTTTTTTATGAGAAAAGGCCTTTAGAATAATCTATACCACCAGAGTGGTTTGAGCAATTTAAGTAAAAGGGCACTGCAATCATTAAAATTATAATATAATCCCACCACACCAAGCAATTGATAATAAAATGTATTTCTACAACTTCATGGTACTGTACTTAACAGGATTAGTTGCTAATGATCCTCCAGTGTAGTTGGGATAATATTTAAATCCTACAGTAGTGTGATGTGTACTTCAATTGCCTTCTATCACTATCATTGTACATTTCATGAATTTTTCCTTTTTACTTTTGAGCTTATTTTGATGTGATATTGCTTACAGCAGTGGTTCCCAAACTTTTTGAATCACGGCTCCCTATAGTATCAGAAATGTTGTCGTGGCACCCCTAGGCCAAAAAAATGTTATGGCGTAATTTAGAAAACATTATTAAATTAAGTAAATTGTGTTAATATGTTATCTTTAGGGTCAGTTTTTTGGTGCGTGACAGAATTTGCTTCTGTTTGTCCATATATTTTATGATTGGAAGCCACCAGCACTGGTTTTGCCTATTACATTGACCATAAATCATTTTGAATTGGTCCCAGACCACCAAGCCAGGGCACCCCTGCAGGTGTTCCGAGGCACCCCAGGGTGCCACGGCACACAGTTTGGGAACCACTGGCTTACAGTGTATGTCATATATTTTAAATTTTTTCATTTTTGTCTATTCTCTAGAGAGAGCTTATACCAATAAATGCCAGCAGGCATTTATTGGTATAAGCTCTCTCTAGAGAGATAAAGCTTATACCTCTCTATGGGCCTTATTCTGATTCGGTCGGTGCACCGTACGTACGGTCAGCGGTGTAGCTAGGTGCAAAGGTGCCCGGAGCAAGGACATATTTCACGCCCCCCCCCCCCCCCCCCCCGACAATGAATTGTGGGCGTGGCTAACATGTGTTGGCATGTTACATTTGAAAAGAAAAAACATAAAAAATAAGACACTTTATAAGACACTGTAACGGAATCTGCTGCGCTATATAAGACGCTGTAACGGAATCTGCTGCGCTATATAAGACGCTGTAACGGAATCTGCTGCGCTATATAAGACGCTGTAACTGATTCTGCTGCGCTATATAAGACGCTGTAACGGAATCTGCTGCGCTATATAAGACACTGTAACGGAATCTGCTGCGCTATATAAGACGCTGTAACTGATTCTGCTGCGCTATATAAGACGCTGTAACGGATTCTGCTGCGCTATATAAGACACTGTAACGGAATCTGCTGTGCTATATAAGACGCTGTAACGGAATCTGCTGCGCTATATAAGACGCTGTAACGGAATCTGCTGCTCTATATAAGACGCTGTAACGGATTCTGCTGCGCTATACAAGACGCTGTAACGGATTCTGCTGCGCTATATAAGTTGCTGACAGCTGTAAATCTGTAAATAAATAAATATATATACAGATAAAGATATATACTGTACAGCACAGCAGGGCGGCAGCGGAAGCCAGACAGAATGAGCCAAAATTCACATTACAGTCTGCCAAACGGAATGCGCCGAAATTCACATTTTGCCACACGGAATGTGCCAAAAATTCACAATAAGTCACACAGAATGCGCCAAAAATCACAATAAGTCACTGGAATACGCCAAAATGCACAATACGTCACACAGAATGCGCTAAAAATCATAAGTCACACTAAAAAGCGCCAAAATTCACAAAAAGTCACACGGAATGTGCCAAAAGTCACAATGAATCACACGGAATGTGGCGAAATTCACACACAGATTGAGCCGAAATATGGTTATGCAGAGGGAGGAGGGTCTCTTCACAAGTGTAATGTTGTCTCAGTTGCAGCCTATGATCGAGTTTTGTGCCCCATTAAAAATGTTTATGTACTTTTAAGGAAGGCACAAAAATTCAATCACAGGCAGCAACTGGGACGACATTACACTTGTGAATATGCCCACTTCCCCCTCCCTCCGTGTGCATAGAAGACTGGAGAAAACACTCCCACCCCACATGTATTGCATGTCCCCACAATTTTACTGTACTTGCCAGGATCCCCACTGCCGGCTGAGCCTCCTCACTGCTTATGAGAATCCCCACTGACACAGGGCTCCCGAGTCCAACGCTGCTGTGATTTCTCCGTTGTTGCTGCTTTGCTTCCTGCTCCTCACTTGCGGTGCGCGGGCGACGTCATGACGCCACCCGCGCACTGGATTACTGGGAGTGGGAACGCTGAAGCCTCTCAGAGGCTTCAGCTTACAATGGACATGTCATGTACACTTAAACGGATGTCACTGGGTTCCGTGCATCTGCACAGTAATCACCCAGAAACATCCAGGTGACTGGAGTGCTGCTGTGCTGCGCTGCCCGGAAGCCGGACCGAGCAGCAGCAGCAGCAGCAATTTGGACAGGAGTGAGTCAGCCGCCCGGACGGTGCGCTTGGCGGCAGGGACCGCCGGGCGAGCAGATCAGGAGACAGGCGCCGGGCAGGGCAGCCACCGCGAACGCTGCCCGCCATTATCGTTATACAATTTAGTATGATCCTCCTTATGCAGGGATCATTTGCGGAGGGGGGGCGGGCCAGCGGCGCCATTCGACCAATCGGCGCCCGGAGCATGAGCTCCGGTGGCTCCGCCCTCCCTACGCCTCTGCGTACGGTCCGTTTCCCCGTACGTTTCCCGTAAGCGGACAGTGAGCGTAAGTCCGCCCACAAAACATCCGCATACGGACGGTCACAAACACAGACAAAGGGGAGTGGCGTACACTTGAGCGTACGCCACCGTACACGGACGGATCCCCTCTTAGACACCAATAACTGGCGTACAAAAGAACGTACGCCACCGTATATGGACGGTTATCGTCCGTTTCCCCACCGACATCTTGCGTATATCTGAGCGTACGCCACATTGCACGGACGGGTTTTTTCCAATTTAAAACTCAGCGTGTGTCACCGATCGTCAGAGCGAGCGTACGTCCGTGTACGGTGGCATACCCTTCACATATATGGACCTGCAAATCTTGCCTTTCAACTCTGATTAAGACAATTAATTAATTATTCTAATTGTTATTCAATAATTGTTTTCTATTAACTCAATTGTCTACCTTAATAAACACCCCTAATAAAACAACATTTTTACCCTCATTACATGTATATTTATTATGTTCTAATGTGGCATTTTAATCACTATCTATGTGTCCCCACATTGCTTTTACTTTTATAAAAAGTTATGTTGGTGTTACAGTGAAAAAGTTGACACGTCGACTTTTGTAAATTGAGTGTCCTGCTTTTTAAAGTATATAAAAACACTTACTGAATGGGTGTAGATGGTTATAAACTAACTACCTTGCCATATATAAGCAGGTCTTACAATGAATTGTATCTACAAATAAACCAACCTTTACATGTAGAGAAGTTTCGAAAGATTTGCTTCCAATGTGTTTGTGGGCTGTGTGTGGCTTGCAGGTAGTGAAATAATAGTTTTCACTTAATAGGCTTCAGCATTGCTTATTACATTCTGGTGTATGTGTTTGAGTAGTAATCAGCGTTAATTAGCAGACCCAGGCGTCCGTTGTCATACGGTATATCTAGGGGTGGTCTGGAGCTATCTTTGGCGTCCGTCTGTTTTTGGCCCAAAATGTGCCAAACCCCCTATGTACGTCCCCTGTGTACGCCCATGTTAACGCCCCGCTTCCCTCATTATTCCGGCCGCTCCCCTCAAAATGCCCCCATGCCGCCCACAATGGCATATATTCAATGCCATGGGCGAGCGGTGACTGCGAGCAGGACTTTTTGCTCGCAGTCACCGCTCACCCTGTCAGTATTCAACTGACCCCCCTCATACGCAAATTCCCCCTCGCTCCGTTTTTTGAGTGAGGGGGAATTTGCGTATGTGCCTCCAAAAGCTGCGAGAATCGAGGCTAATTACAGCGAGTTTGCTGCACTAGCCTTGGCTCTCGCAGTTTAGGGGAATCCTCGCCGTTCTGTGACTGCGAGGATTCCCCCGCAACGTTGCATAGTGCGAGTGGCCGGCGCGGGGGTTAAACTGCAAGGATCACTGGTTTTCTGTGATCCTCGCAGTTTAACCCCCTCGCCGGCCGCTCGCACCGGCATTGAATACATGCCATTGTCTGTACTCTTGCGGACAGGTTTTTTCGCACGGATAGACCCGTCCGTGAGAGGTGTGAGGTCGCCGCACCTGCGCATTGCGATAGCTATGCATGCGCACATAAAAAAAAAAACAGATCCGCCCGTTTACGGTCCACCATGCTTCGGGCTCCGTGGCTCACTGCGCTCGCCACAGTATATAAAATCAACTTCATGCGTAGTGGATAGTGGGGTTATGAACAGGTACAAAATATTATAGGATCGCATTGATATATCAGCTGATATCGCATCCGATATATCGGCCGATATTGCATCCAATATATCGGAAGGTATCGCATCCGATATATTGGGCACCGTGAAAATACACAAGTACCAGTTTTTCTATTCTATCTAATAACATCTAACCATTGCAAGAAGGCAAACCTATTACTGAATTTTCCCAGTCTTGCCTGGGCCCAGGTTTAGCAACAAATCCCAATGGTTTAGTCATGTGTAATTTAATTGGGATTTATATGCATATATATAAAACCCACGTTTAACTAGGTTTAGTTCCGTGAACAATGAAAGGAATTCCTGGTCGAGGTAGTGGTGAAATAATCCTTGTCGTGTAATAGAAGGCAAATTAACTGTCTTTGTAGCTCAACAAGAAAGAATTAACTGTACTCCAATAGTTTACATTACACTAAGCAATTAGAGCTGTGTATCCGGGATGAAGTTAGAATCCCGGCGGTCGGAATCCCAGCGTTCCAAATCCCAACGCCGGAATCCCGACCGCCGAAATCCTGACACTTTCTCTCTCTATGGGAGTCCCAGAGCTTGAGAGGATATAGCGGTGCTGTACCTCAGATCCGCAAGGGTCCTCCCATTAGCCAGGAAACATAGCGTAGCCACCAGTCTCTGCTCAGCTGAAATAGACCTCCTGAGTAGGTGTTCTCTTTTTGGATTAAAGGGGTAACTAGTGTCAGAAGCTCCATGAAGGTAGGGTCATCCATTCGAGATAATTCCTGAAGTCATCAGGATTGTTCTCCCGTATCTCCTGTACCAATGGCATATGGGAGAAGGTGTCTCGCCTCAGAAGCCAGCCTCTGGTCCAGCAGCTGCGATTCTTGCTCCTTTTTTTTATAGACTGCAATGTTGTGGCCATAGCAGCAAGAATGCAAGCACAAACCTTTATTTTCCTCAAGCTCATGATGGGAATGATAGAAAACAAACAGAATGAACGAACAAACGTGTTCTCTGCCCAGCACTGATGTAAAAGAAATCACTTTTGTTTAGGTTCTGTACTCACGCCTCTTTGTTGTGGTATACCCTTAACCCAGCCCATTATGGTAATTTTGTTTATATATGATGTGTCAAAAGCCCGAATCGAGAGAGTGTGTACGGTGGCACAATCTTTTTCTTGCGATTGTTTGGATGGGAGTGGATTGAACCTCGCAAGTAAAATTGTATAAGTTTGTACGCACATTTCGCCTGGTCTTTGTGATCACATGTATGGTCAATCGAACGCTCAAAAGAAAACTGAGAAGTTATAGATGTGTACCCAGCTTAAGAGCATTCCAAAACTTGGCTGCTCTGACCGTAAAAATGTTTTACTTCTAAAGCCCCGTCTGATGCTCAGTGGGTGGGAGGGGCTACATAGGACCCGATGGGGCAGAGCTAGAGGGGATCCGGCCGGGGGGTGGAACTACAGGGGGCTGCTGTTGCTTCTTTTTCTACAATCTGCTTCTTTTTGAGCATGAGGGAGAGGAGAGGCTACTGTATTGCAGGCCCACCCAGCCAGCCTACCCTGCACTCTGCAGATATTTAAGACTGAGTGCTGCATATGGGGTGATTAAGGGTTAGCTATGGGGTGAGTACCCTGGGTAAGGTGCTGGGTGTGGAGTGGGGAGGTAAGGACTAGGCCTCAGGGTACAATGGTTAAGCACTATCAGGGAGGTGCAGAACTTAGGTAGGGTGTCAGCATTAGAGCGCAGGCTGCAGGGTGAGGGAGCGCAGGGTAAGGGTACACGTCAGAGTGATAGAGCGCAGGCTGTGTGGTGAGGTAGTGCTTCAGCTTGATAGAACGCATGCTTTAGGCAGAGGAAGTGCTTCAGTGTGATAGAGCACAGGAAATGGGGGAAGGGAGTTCAGTGTGATAGAAATCGGTGGTTAAATATTTAATATCAATATTTAATTATAAGCACCAGCAGCACATTCTACTGATCTGTTGTAAGATACTGTAGTAAAATATATATTTTTTTTTTTGTTAGGGCCCAGTTTACAATATATAGTACTTATATAATTAAAGAGCACAAAGTGCCTGTTTTCAACTTCTCTATCTAAAATATTAATATAAGTTTGAAAGTGTGTGTGTTTGTTTGTTTAATTTCCTTTGGGGGGCACTGTGCATTTATTGTTCTCTGTGGGGGTAATGTGTTTTTTTCTGTGGTCCCAATGCAGGTGCATTTGAATGGGGGGTGGGGGTGGCAAGGGGCTTGCCCAAACATTAGAGATTGCACCAATGCTTAATGCACAGCAGGGAGGTGCTGGGTTGGAGAGGCGCTCTCTCTGCACTGCTATACCCTGCTGCTGTGTTCATCGTTACTGTCAGCCACCACTGGATGTCTGACAGGCAGCCGGCAGTGTGAGTGATTGCTGTCCGCAGGTCTCTCTGGCAGGCTGCTGACAGGGCTGCGAGCCGATGTACAAATTTGCACGTACAGCTTTGGCCGCGGTTGCATGAACTCGGCCTGAGAACTCAGCACATTTACCAAGCTGCCGTGTTCTCAAGATCTGTATTTACTGATGGTGAAGTCATTTGAGTTTACCGGCAGCCAAATATGGATGACCCTGAAGTATGACTGATCCCTGCTCTAAAAGTTTGAGAAAATAAATAAATAAAAACATTGTGGGGTCCCCTCCCCAGCAGCATAACCAGCTCCTGGCTCATTGAGCCGGTCCTGGTTTGAAAAATACAGGGGAACAAATGATTGGGGTCCCCCTGTACTTCATATACCAGCATTCATACTCATTCGATCTTAGTTAAATTTCCAGGTACTTATGTAATATCTGGGCGCCCGATTTTCACATTGCATCGCATGCAATATAGTGCATACAATTCTTGCGTTGCGATTTTTCATTGTAAAGACCCGATTTTTAATTGTACAGTCACCCATGGGGGATTTCATACCCCCACTATCCAACTACGCATGAAGTTGATTTTATATAGTGTGGCGAGCGCAGCGAGCCACCGAGCTTGGGGACGGTGGCTTGCTGCGCTCACCACACTATATAGAATCATCTCCATGAGTAGTTGGATAGTGGGGGTATGAAATCACCCATAGGTGACTATACAAATAAAAATCGGGTCTTTACAATGAAAAATCGCATCGCATCGCATGCCTTAAGTAGTGGCATGCAATGAAAAAATCGGGCACCCAGATAATACATAAGTACCAATTTCCTCTACATACTGTAGGTGCAGGTGGAACTTCATGCTGCATACTTAGCAGACATTAGGGCATACATTAAATTTGCTGAACTTTCTAAAAGTCAAAAAGTGGCGATGTTGCCCATAGTAACCAATCAGATTCTAGCTATCATTTGTCTAATGCATCCTAGAAAAAGATAGACACAATCTAATTGGTTGCTATGTGTAATATCAAAATTTTTCGCTGTTAGAACCTTTAGTACATGTACCCTTGCTTGCACAATTTGCATTTTAGTGTAAATACAAAAGCAGCTGCATTTATTCTAGGTTACATAACTGCTTATCATTAAGATGCAGCTCAGGAAAGAAGATAGATGCCCAGAGCACTTGCAATTCCTCCTAACATGACCCATTCCAGAGGGGACAAATGACTCTGCTCCTGGAGAAGTTATAATTCTCGTCAACTGTTTTGAACAAATTAATTAATGAAAAATGTGGCAATCATAAATTATGGGGAAACTCTAGGAGTAGAGCAATGTGTCCATCCTGGAGAGGGTTATGTTAGGAGGTATGAAAAGTGCATACTCATATGCAGCACTGACACATTAATGAGGAACACTGGGGATTATTTAGTAAGGATATCAAAAGTAAATCTTTCTCTAATGGACAAAACTATGTGCACTGCATGTGGGGCAAATGTAACGTGCAGAGAAGGTTAGATTCGGGTGGGGTGTGTTCAATCTAATATCTATACTGCATTGTAAAAACAAAGCAGCCAGTATTTACCCTGCACAGAAACAAAATAACTCGCCCAAATCTAACTCTCTCTCTGCACTAGACTAGGTTAAATGCATAAGACGCTGATTTTTTTCTAGGCTACAAACTGCTAATCAATGCTCTTGAAGCTGTAGCTCAGGAAAAAAGATAGAGGCCAGCCAGAACTTTCACAAATGGCTACGCAATTGCACATTCATATGCAATAATGAGGAACATAGACTCCTAGGGCTGATCTATGGCTATGCATAACAGGAGTTCAGAAATTCCATGGCTTTAATGTAAGCACAAAAACTGTGTGGCAGAAGCTTAAGAGAATAGGTTTCGATGGCCATGCAGCTGCATGTAAGACTGTTCCACGACTGTAGAAAAATGGAAATGTGTCCTGTGGAGTGACTAATCATGCTTCTCTGTCCGATGGACGAGTCCGGAAGTATATTACCTACCTGACTGCATTATGCCATATTTAAAGTTTGGTGGAGAAGCAAAGGAGGGACAAATGCTCTGTTCCTGGACTTCTCTCTTCATTTGTTATTGCCATCACCTGTGTTGAAATGTCTTTCTTATCAATAAACCTGTTTTAAACAGGTGATGGCAATTATAAATTGAGAGAAGTCCAGGAACAGAGCATTGTGTCCCTCCTGGAGAGGGTCATGTTGGGAGGTATGGAGAAGGGATTATAATGTGGGGCTGTTTTTTAGGGTTTGGGCTAGGCCCTTTATATATAGTGAAGGGCAATCTTAATGCTTCAGCATACCAACACATTTTGAACAATGCTGTGCTTCTAATTTTGTGGCAACAGTTTGGGGAAGGTCATATGTCTTTTCCAACATAACTTTGCCCCAGTGAACAAACCAAGGACTATAAAGACAGGATTTGATGAGTTTAGTGTTGATGAACTTGAATGGCATGCACAGTGGCCTAACTTCAACCCCATCGAGCACCATTGGGATGTACTGGAATACAGAGTGCTAGCCAGCTCTTATCATCTAGCATCAGTTCCTGACCTCATAATTGCCCTAAAGAATGAATGGGCACAAATTCCCACAGAAGCACTCCATAATCTTGTGGAAATCCATCAAGGAAGAGTGGAAGCTGTTATACCTGCAAAAGACTGACCAACTCCAGATTAAAGTAGATGTATTTGAATATCATCTGAAAAGGAAAGTCACAAAGGTGACATAAAGAGAAGAACAGAAAAGGGTTTTTAGGGCACACTTTACAAATGATGCTTGAAGAATTTTAAGACGTAACTTAATCCAACTGCTGGATTAACCCATTCTTTGCTGGTCCGAATTGAGGATCCACAGACATTATACATCATTGTGTGTGCCACTTTAACATACAAAGCATTATTCCTCAGTAAATTATCCCTTGAGTACAGACTGGTGTTCAGTAACATCAATGCTAACACCAGCTATACTACTCCACATCGGAGACTTGGGTACATTTATTACATATCCCCAAAATCTCTTTTCTTGTTGGTTAATTCATTTACCTTTATTACTCTCATCCACCATTCGATACCTATGGTAGATGGTGGACAGTAGAAGTGGGCTCTCTGACACCCACCTGCCTGTTCTTAATACTAATTTTCTGTGACTCTCTCATTTGCCTTGTTATTCCTGATCCTCCCTGCAATACGATTTAGCAACAGGGAGACGAAGGCCATAGGAGAGAAAAAGCAGAAGCACGTCTTGGCTCATTACTAAGGACAGTGTGGTACTCTCATCCGATAGTAACATTACTGCCATACATCACTGGTCCGCCTGAATTTCATCCCGCACTCAGAAGCTAAGCAGTGACTGGCCTGGTTAGTACCTGTTTGGATGACCAACAGGGAATACCAGGAGCTGTAATAGACTTGGACAGCAGATACACCTCTGCCTGGTTGGGGGAGCATTCTATCCTCTTATATACCCCCTTTTCTCCCTCCTTCCCCCACTCCCCTCCATTTTGGAACCGGGACTAATATTGAACTAATAGGAGGACTGCATTGTATGATTCACGTAATTTTAGGGAATCATATCATTCTTAACTGGCAGGGGACCTAGTGTCATGCGTCATTTATCTTCATACTCCAGTAAATATTAAAACATAGTTATGATTGGCATCCTTATTATTTTCTATGAACACCATTATATGTGATGTTTGAAGTATATATCTCTCTTGGGGCCTTATTTTGGTTCATTCTTTCTGACAAAATCCTTCTTAGATGGGCAAAACCATGTGCACTGCAGGTGGGGCAGATGTAACATGTGCAGAAAGAGTTAGATTTGGGTGGGGTTTTACTTCAAAGTGAGATCTATATTGCAGTGTAAAAATAAAGCAGTCAGTATTTTCCCTGCACAGAAACAAAATTAATCACCCAAATCTAATTCTCTCTGCACATGTTACATCTGCCCCCCCTGCAGTGCACATGGTTTTGTCCATCTAAGAAGGATTTTGTCAGAAAGAATGAACCAAAATAAGGCCCTTGATTATTTTGCACTTGAACATTAAACTGTGACAGCTTCGAATTGTTATACTGTCGGTACTTGTTTAGTTTCACGGCGGCAGCATGGCCGCCGTGAACTTCCGGCTCACCAAACTATCTTAAATAAACTAAATGAACTCTATGCCAACGTAGATAGTTCATATCCCTACTATCCACGTTGGCATAGAGTTTATTTTAGATAGCGTGGCGAGAGCAGCGAGCCACCGAGCCCGCAGCGTGGGTGAGCGAAGCGTGCCCTGCAAGGGGACTCAGACGCACGGCCACTGCGAAACTAAACAAGTACCTACTGTCTATATATTTAGTGTTATTTACTCTATCAATACATTTTATTACGCGTACAAATATTTGAGCTAAATTACGTAATAAAAGTTATGTCTTCAAATTCTTCAAGCATCATTTGTAAAGTGTGCCCCAAAAACCCTTTTCTGTTCTTCTCTTTATGTCACCTTTGTGACTTTCCTTTTTCAGTTGTTATGCTGAACAATTTGGGGAGCACTGCCAACCAGATACCACTGACCAATCTAGTGCAAGTGGTAATCACTATGGTACAGTAAATCTGAGTACCTTATTACTAGCATTAGCATTATCCTGCCAGTGCCAATCCCAACCCATATTGTGTATTTGAATATCATATCAATACAGTCCTTAATGGCCAGGCAGCTGAATACTTTTATCCATATAGTGCATGTACCTAATGGCATTTTCATTTAAGCCTAAACATCTTACCCTCGTATATATAGACCAGAATGCATGTAACCTATACATGAATAAAATAAAACTTCTACTAATGGATTCTGTCTGATTGAATAACAAAGGAGGTCTTTTTATAATACACTTCAAAGAAGCAAGGCTACTGTATTAAGTGTTTTATGTTTTACGAAGCACTGTAATATAAAAGAAAGGCAGTCAATATTTTTCTAGTTCATCTGCTTTTCTCAGGAGCAGGAAAGAAATCACTGACATTATCTGTAAAGCAAGAAATGTGTCCTGTTTGGGATACAGAGTACATGAAATCTCTGAATAAAATGTGTTGTTTATCTCTATCAGGATTTTTACTTTAGAAATGAAATATAGTTTTATTGTACAAAGTGTGTTCCTAAAACTTGTCTGTAAGATGTAAACTCACTTAAAACTTTCGAAGAAAGGTTTTAATCCTGACAGCGAACAAGTGTAACTTGTCAATGATAATAGAGTATGTGTTCTTGACTTGCGTTATTGCTTGAACCATCATTTACCTTCTGATGCTAGGGTGTCTTAAAGTAATTCTTTTATTTGTCTCCATGTCCCCAGTGATAGATTAGATCAGTGGTTCCCAACCCTGGTCCTCAAGTACCCCCAACAGTGCACGTTTTCCAGGTCTCCACACAGAATCACAAGTGCTATAATTAGCTCCACCTGTGGATCTCTTCAAATGTGCCTGAATAATGAGTGCACCTGCCGGGTGACCTGGAAAACATGCACTGTTGGGAGTCCAGAGCCAGGGTTGGGAACTACTGGATTAGATCGACAATGTCTAGGTCAACATCAAAAGTTCAACATATACAAGGTCGACCGTGACAAAAGGTCAACCGAGAAAATTCCAATACATGAAAAGGTCGACATGAGTTTTCACTTTTTTTGTGTCAATGTCGACACCTGAGCACGTGGAACCAAAATTGCTGTATCATTTCCCCTCACTACTCACATAAATAGGCATATCATTCCATCCATATGGAATTCACAATTCTTTAAATCCCTGGAATCCTTTCACGATCCCACTGTAAAGAACTGCAAAAGTGCAGACAAATAGTGCAATAACGTTTTGTATACCACACAATAAATTTATTCATAGATACACTTTAATCACCATATCAATATGGTATCCAATAGTCCTTCATCAGAGGCATCTATTGTGAGGACTATTGTGAGTCCGAAAGCGCTAAGGCACAGGAGACTACTTGAATTGGATGCCTAGAGAACTCCTTTCGATGTGACCAGGAGGGGAAATACATGTTCAGTAACCTGAACTGAACAGGTGTCCCTCTTTCCAATACCATCTGGAATTCCACCATAGAACTCTGGCTTCCCCTGGATACCATATTGATATGGTGATATGCATTTTTAATTCTTTTAAATTGTAAGTGTATCTATGAATGGTACTTGTTTCCTAGCACGGCCACAACGATTTAGATCGTTGTGGTCGGAAGATAAAAAATCGGATCGATCGCATCGCATGCGATTTGGTCGCATACGATGCGACCGATCCGACCGACCGATTTTTCACCCGATTTTTTTTTTTTTTTCACCAGATTTTTTTCAATTGCCCCCCCAAATGTTACTAAGTGGGCTAGACCCCACGATAGACGTCAACCCGAAGCGTGGCGAGCGCAGCGAGCCCGCGAGGGGCGGCGGTGCGCGTCCTCCGACCTTTTCATTCCCCTACTATCCACGTCGGCGTGGAGTTGAGAATATATAGTGTGGCGAGCGCAGCGAGCCACCGAGCCCGAAGCGTGGCGAGCGCAGCGAGCCCCGCGAGGGGACGCGTATAACTTCACAGGTATACGCGTCCCCTCGCGGGGCTCGCTGCGCTCGCCACGCTTCGGGCGCGGTGGCTCGCTGCGCTCGCCACACTATATATTCTCAACTCCACGCCGACGTGGATAGTAGGGGAATGAAAAGGTCGGAGGACGCGTACCGCCGCCCCTCGCGGGCTCGCTGCGCTCGCCACGCTTCGGGTTGACGTCTATCGTGGGGTCATGGCGGGCACATAAAAAATGTGAAATGGGTCATATTGGCCCATTTCACCTTTTTTATCATTTTTCCCTATGTGAGATGGACTTAATCAAGTCCATCTAATCTTGTGCCATTATAATGGCACAAGACCGACGCGATCCTCCCGATTTCAATGTTAAAAGATTTTTTAACATTGAAGTCTATGGAAAAATCGGGTGAATCGGTCGGTCGCATCGCGGCCGATTTTAATTGGTCGCGACCGACCGATTGACCCGATTTCTGTCATTCAAAGGGAAAAAATTGTAAAAAATCGGCCACATCGTGAGGATCGTGTCCCTTAATTAAGAGCCACGATCACTCACGATTGTGGCCGTTCTAGGAAACAAGTACCCTATGAATAAATTTATTGTGTGGTACAAAAAACGTTATTGCACTATTTTACACAAAAAAAACAGAAGACAATTTCACCTATGGCGCTGTAACCTGAAAGCTGCAAAAGACAGAAATATGATGGTCACCGGACCATCCAAATGGACAAAATACAAAGGCAAAAAAAGTCCGTCTCCTTGCGCATACATGTAAGCTTATGGCTTATCTGCACGAGTGAGGTGACCCCCTAAAAGATTCTTTGGGGACGTTTTGGAGACCCTGGGAGCACTTTCCCTACTTACTTCCCTACACGTTGTGGAAGGAGAATTTCTTTAAATATTGTTGACTGCAATATCATTCCATTCTTGTTTTGCATGTTCGTATCTGTGATTTGGAGAGAGCAAGACAGTCTTGGAAAACCCATCGAAACACTCATAGCGCAAGGAGATGGACTTTTTTTGCCTTTGTTATTGCACTATTTGTCTGCACTTCTGGAGTTCTTTACAGTGGGATCGTGAAAGGATTCCAGGGATTTAAAGAATTTTGAATTCCATATGGATGGAATGATATGCCTATTTATATGAAGACACATGTGAGTGTGAACTTGACTAAATAAAAAATCCCATCCGATACAGACAATATTGCACTATTTTTTTGTTTTCTTTAAAACTTTTTAGGATAAGGACAAAGGAGCAAAAGGAAACAGAAATTCCGAGGAGGAAAGTGTTTTTTTCTTCATAAATCTGTCTCCACACTGTTTGATTAACAATTGGGTGGCGCTTAATTTTAGAACACATTTTTTATTGTTTATTACCAGCTTGTGCTTTATAATATTCCTCGTGCAACAGCTTTAAACATCAAACATTCTGGCTATTTCATAAAAATCAGATTTGCCCTTAAAGTGTCGTTTCGCAATTGCTTTTGTAACCATAAATGCAATATTCTCATTGTAATCATTCTTTAGTTTTGGCAATCATGTGAAAATATGTTTTGCAAAATGGTACATTATCTTGTTTCTTATAGCAAATTGTGATCATCACATTGCCATAACCCTTAATTTCAACTCTACAGTATGTAGCAGTGGTACATAATTCTCCCCAAACCTCTGATGACTATAATATCAGTGTAAAATGACAAACATTTATCTTATTTTCTTGCCATTGTTGAGGCAGGCTCAGTTAACCTCTAAATAAAGCTACAAGACACAAAAGGATAGTTAGAGTAGTCCGCGCCACAGAACTGCAGCACTGTAGACACCGAGGGATTACCGGTCCCAGAGAGTACAATCCAAATGCAAAAGAATGGTGAATACACTTGCGCTGTTCTGAATGCGCTGTTCTGAATACACACTGATCTGTCTGTCCCAGACGACCCTCTGTATGCGTAACTCCACCAATATAAGAGAGTAGAGACAAGACAGAAATGGTCAGTATCACTTTAAGGTATATAACCAGACGGGGAGTGTACCTCTGCAACTGACCTTTCTGTCGTGCCCTATTTTCAGAACAGCGCAAGTGTATTCACCATTCTTTTGCATTTGGAATGTACTCTAAATAAAGCTCTCAATTCCTGGGATCCAAGAATATACTGTAGGTCAAAAACATGCCACCAACCAATATCTCATTCTGACTCAATCAGAAGCTCATTCTGCGAAAATTCTTAACTTAAAAAGCTGAAAGGACATTTATTTCTATCAGGGACTCATTGTAATGATGGGGGTTATTCTAGTCCACTCTTTCTGACAAAATTCTTCTTAGATGGTCAAAACCATGTGCACTGCAGGTGGGGCAGGTGTTACTTGTGCAGAGAGAATTAGATTTGGGTGGGGTTTTACGTCAAAGTGATATCTATATTGCAGTGTAAAAATAAAGCAGTCAGTATTTACCCTGCACAGAAACAAAATAACTCACCCAAATCTAATTCTCTCTGCACATTTTACATCTGCCCCCCTGCAGTGCACATGGTTTTGTCCATTTAAGAAGGATTTTGTCAGAAAGAGTGGACTAGAATAAGCCCCGATATGACTAAGTATTACAGAGAGAGTTGCATAAAATATTATCTTTAAAGATAAACATTTCTGATTTATATAAAATACTTCTGATCTAACATAACAGTAACATTACATAAAATGTTTTATTTATGTTAATTGCTATAATTAATTGCTTCATTTTGTAAATAGTTGAAAATAAACCACAAAACAGCCAAAACTAGCATTAGGTTCAAAATATTTTAAAGGCCGATCTGATAAAATATTAACAAAATATATTGTTCATTTTTACGTTGTTTACATTATAAGCTGAATAAAAAAAACATCCCTTGCCAGCTTTTAACATCATTGACTATGTGGTCAATGGAGCCTCCTTGTTTACTGTATCAGTAATCTCTATACACAATTTGCCCTTTGCTGATGGATTCTGTCCATTGCTCCATTGACAAGAAATGTTGTCGCCTTAATCTCGAGTGGGCATTAGAGGAGCATTGTAAGCCAACCTTTCATCTGTTCAGAGGCGTTTTCAGAGACTAGGAGGCCCATGTGCAGCCTCCTTGGCTGGACCCCCTCCTCTCTGCCGGGAGAAGCACCAGGAGCAGTAGTAGCTGAGCACTAGAGCGCTCAGACCCTACTGCACATGTGCAAACCTTGGCTGTGTTGTAGAGTCTAAGCACTAGAGCGCACAGACTTCACTATGCAAGCACAGATCTCTGGAAAAATGGCCAACAGGCATTTCTGTGCAGGGGCTTAATGCCCGGAGGCAATGGAGTCACCAGCCTCTGGACTCCAAGCCTTGAAGTGGCACCTGCATGTACAGCAGCATATTTATGGTTCACAGCAGGATCCAAGTACATTATGACCACTGCTATTTCAATAGAACTCTGCAGTACACCTGCTTTTGTTGCATAGTTAATCTTCTCTATGCTAGGAGCTCTGCTAACACCTATCAAATGCTATGCTGCAACAATTGACAATGCACCAGCCACTGTAGCTAGCTAGGATGTGAGATGGAGCCGTAACCACTGATACCATATGCTGAGCCTTACCCTCTGCCTATTGTCACATAGTGAGACTGGAGCCCTGACCATTACCTGCAGGTTCTGGTCACTGTAGACCAGCTGAGAAAGCTATCTATATAATTATGTGAGTCATGTGTTTATATATATATGTGTGTGCAGTATAATATTTGTGTTTGCCTGTCACAGCTAAGATTAGTTGTGAACCCAGTGGGGGATGAGCTGCCAGTGGGCCGGAGTAGCGAGGACAGAAGCTAGCAGGTTTAATATAAGACTTGCTCATAAGACAGGACAGGTTAACAGTCTTGACTAGAATGTGATGAAGCTGGGGACAACAGCAGTGCAGGTATACTGGAAGACTTGAAGATGGATATCAGCAGAGCAGGTCTCTAGATGAGTTGAGCTGAGGACACCAGAGATGAAGGAATACTGGAAGACATGAAGCTGGATATCAGCAGAGCAGGTTTTCAAATGAGTTGAGCTGGGAACAACAACAATGAAGGAATACTGGAAGACATAAAGCTGGATATCAGCAGAGCAGGTTTCCAGATGAGTTGAGCTGGGAACAACAGCAATGAAGGAATACTGGAAGATGTGAAGCTGGTTAACAGCAGAGAAGGATTTCCAGATGACTAAAGCTGTGGATGCCAGCACTGCAGGAAGAATGGAAGACATTAAGCTGAGTTCTTCTCATCAGTGTTTACTAAGGGAGAGCAGACTGTGGAATGCACACATACCACAAATGGGATGAACAAGCCGGACCTCAATATTGATTTCTCTACCTAGGAAATAATATTGAGACTCAGAAAAATCAAAACAAATAAATCGCCTGGGCCAGATGGGATTCATCCTAGGATACTAATGGAATTAAGGGAGGAATTAGCTTCCCCTCTACATTATATCTTTGATAATTCACTATCATCAGTAAATGTACCAAAAGACTGGAGAATAGCAGAGGTAGTGCCATTATTCAAAAAAGGAAAAAAAAAGGAGGATCCCGCTAATTACAGACCTGTTAGTTTAACATCAATAGTGGGTAAACTATTTAAAGGATTTTTAAGAGATGGTATCCAGGAATATTTAGACCTTCATAGTTTACTCAGTAATAACCAGCATGGGTTCGTGAAAAATCGTTCATGCCACACTAATCTACTTGGTTTCTATGAAGAGGTTAGCAAAAACCTTGATAATGGAAACGCAGTAGATGTGGCCTTCCTAGATTTTGCTAAAGCCTTCGACACAGTACAACACAAGAGGTTTATAAATAAAACGGAGGACCTGGGATTAGGGGCAAATATATGTAGATGGGTAGGGAACTGGTTGTGTAATAGAGAACAAAGAGTGGTCGTGAACAGTGCCGTATCAAATATGCTACCAGTACTAAGTGGAGTGCCACAGGGTTCGGTTCTAGGGCCCATTTTATTTAACATTTTAATTAACGATATTGGGATGGGGTTACTCAGCAATGTACTGTATCCTTTCAGATGACTGAAGCTGGGGATGCCAGCAATGCAGGATAGTCTTTATGACTGGATGCTGGCAGAGGCGGATCCAAGAGAAAATGACAGGGGGGGCACCATGATAGTGAAGGGGGTGATATGTTATATAAGTGCTGCTTACCTATATGCTTGTTGCCAGGGATTCCATGCTCGTTGCCAGGGGTTCCATGCTCATTGCCAGGTGTTCCATTCTTGTCATGTGGGATTCCATGCTTGTTGCCATGTGAGGTTCCATGCTTGTTGCCATGTGGGGTTCCATGCTTGTTGCCATGTGGGATGTCTAGCTAGTGTATTTACAGCCAGTCAGAGAGCGGCTTGGCTATTTTCAGTGTCAGAGCACTCCAGCAGCCCTAGGTCCCGGATATTATAAATCTCGCATGCATGCTTTTAGCATAACTGCTAAGCCTGGAAATAGAAATGACTCATCAAAACAACAACAAAAGCAGAGTCTAGTATGAGCTAGTGTGTTTCTACACACCAGCAGCTAACACTGTGAATTCCATACACATACATGAACTAGCTTTCAGTGTCAGAGAGCACTGCATGAGCCCTAGATCTTGGCTCCCGGCTATTTGAAATCTCGCGCTGCCGCGGCCGCCTGCTGGGTCCGCGAGCCAAATGGAGCTCGCTCGCAGTCCACTCCTGATTGGCTGCCAAACTGCAAGCGAGCTCCGATTAGCTTGCGGACCTGACAGGCGGCAGCATGTGATTTAAAATAGCCGGGAGCTTGGATCTAGGGCTGCTGCAGTGCTCTCTGACACTGAACTTTTTTTCACTTTAGCTGCCGCCCGCCACTGCTGGAAAGCATTTACAGCCGGGCAGAGAGAGTCGCCAGCTGTAAATTATTTTCCGCCCCCCTAAATCCGCCCATGGATACTGTAAATGCTCGCAATGTGCATGTGCTTAGCAGAATGTGAGTCTTGGCTAAACTCCTTGTTGAGGGCGAGGTGTCTAACTAAACAGCAATATTCACCAGGGACCCCCTAAAGGAGGTTTGGACTTATCCGTGTCTGAACAGCAGTTCGCAGCCCCTCGCTGGAAGCACTAACATTAGAGCTAAGAGGAATGGCATGCACTAGAAGGACAGGATAGCTGGACAGCTTGAGCTGGAGATTCCAGCAATGCAGGAGGGCCAGGTAGCCTGAGGCTAGAAATTCAAGCAATGCAGGGGAGCCAGGTAACGAGGCTGGTGATTGCAGCAATGCAGGAGAGCCATGTAGCTTGAGGCTGAGGATTCCAGCAATGCAGGAGAGCCATGTATGCATAAAGTATGATTGCCATCACCTGTGGTGAAACACCTTTCTTAGCTCCCCACAGGTGATGGAAATCATACATTACCAGGGAAGTCAAGGAATAGAGCATTTTCTCCCTGAAGGAGAGGGTCAGGTAGGCAACCAGTATCTAAATGCACATTCTATATAAGCCCCAGTCCCAGCATGACCCTCTCCAGGAGGGACACAATGCTCTGCTCCTGGACATCCGTCTTAATCATTGATTGCCATCACCTGTAATGAAACACCTTTCTCGTCACATACCCTGTTCAAAACAGGTGAGAGCAATCATAAATTAAGAGGGAAGTCCAGAAGAAAAGCATTGTGTTCCCCCTGGAGAGGGTCATGTTGGGAGATATGCAGGTGGGGCTAATATAGAATGTGCATTTAGATCATGGTTGCCTACCTGACCTCTCCTTCAGGGAGAAAATGCTCTGTCCCTGGACTTCACTGGTAATCTATGATTGCCATCACCTGTGGGGAGCTAGATAATTGATAAGAAAGGTGGTGTTTCACCACAGGTGATGGCAATCATACATTACCAGGGCATTTTCTCCCTGAAGGAGAGGGTCAGGTAGGCAACCATGATTTAGATTTGGGTGTAGTGAGCTCAATTTGAAATCTAAATTGCAATGCAAAAATAAAGCAGCCAGTTTTTACCCTGCTCAGATACAAAATAACGCTCTCTGGGCCTGATTCAGACCTGCTCACTAGGAAGAGTATATTTGCTGTCTAGCGAGCGGGTTAGCACCGCCCAAATGAACAATCATTCTGTGAAGTATGTTTGTCTTTATATGTTTTTCTTTACTTGTATTTCTGTTTTTTATAATACTTTATTGCTCCAGGATATATTTTGTTTTTTAATATTGAACACAAATCACCATTGAGCAGTGGGTATGGTTGCATATGGGAAGTTTAACGACAGACATACATTATACATGGGCATCTAATTTAAAGCAATTAGCCATGATGGTGTGGGTTCATTTATATAAACATGAAAACAATGTTTATTCTTTATTCATGGCCATGTTTGTTTTGCTTCAGTGGTTTTAGTGTCTGTAGATCTTTGCTTCTGAAAATGTTTAAACAAGTTTGTGTAAAAATACAAAACTAGTATATGTGCAATTGTTTTGAAATCTGCTTAAAAATCATACAGGGTGAGATATGTAATAGGGTGACATTTTTTTAGAGAGCCAGAAAAATCACACCAAACTGCACGTCACAAATCACACTCCATTACATTTGGCCCAAAGTATCAGTTTCACATTTTAAATACATTATGATGATGATTTGTGCTATATTTGGGAGTAAAACTGTTTGTCATGCCTGAGGGTTGGGTCTGGCAAGGAAAGGCGTGGAGTGCTGAAGCTTAGGCCCCCCATACATTTGTCATAAGGACAAGTCGGACCCGATTGTCCCAGCAGCTCCCCGCGAGGGATCACATGTGATGGCACCTCATGTGCCAAGTTTTGCATGTGATAAATCGCATGCGATTTATCACATGCAACTCCCGGGGAGCTGCAGGGACAATGGGAGCGGGGGACAGCAGCGGGGATATGCCCGCGACCAAAGAGCGGGCAGATGGGGGGCACAGGGAGCCAGGCAAGAAGCCATTGGGCAGGGAGCAGCACAGAGTACAAGAGAGCCAGGCAGGAGAAGAAGCTGCAGCAGCAGCGTGAGTGGCGGTAGCAGCAGAGCACTTCCAAAAAAAGAAAAAGCCCATACAAACGCAATCTCTGATTGGCTGAGAGAGGTCTCAGCCAATCAATGGCTTCCTATGCATTTGGCAATCAATGGCTTCCTATGGCTTCTCCTGCCCAGCTCCCTGGTTCTCTGCGCCGCCCCCTGCTCCCGCTGATGGCAGCGGCTTCCTCCTTTGCCCGGCTCCCTGCGCCTGATCCCTCTGCCCGGCTCTATTAGGTCCCCCATTGCGGGGCAGCACGGCTCCGGGCAGCACATAACATTTAGCAAATCTTATGTGCAGCCCGTCCGACCTCCCGACTCCGATCCGATGCGCACGGGGCTACGCATCGGGTCGGAGGGGATGTCTCCATATGCGATTTGGGACGATTTCACGGCCCAATTCATCCGAATCCGGCAAAATCGTGCCCAAATCGCATAATGTATGGGGGCCTTTAAACTGAGGTTATGGAGAGGAAGCTATAGTAAGAAGTTTAATTCAGGTCTTGCTCATAGAGCTTAAGCTATGTACACACTGCAATCATTGGGCATTGTTAGCTAAGACTTGAAGATAACGTTGGTAATCTAGCAGTGTAGGACTCTAAAGGCTCCCATCCATTACTCAGATTTGGCCTGTTTTCTCCAGATTCAGATTGATCTGACAAACCGATATGAAGCAAAGAGGCCAAATATGAGCTTTACGGATGTGTGGCTGAGTCTCAGATCCATCTGACAAAAAAAATTAGATGCTGCACCAAAGATCCATCTGATCTGAAGCTGTCAGGGGTTTATCATAGGTCTGAACAGAAGTATCTGAAGTGAACAGAGTGAAAAATAAGCCCAGGTTCAGATCAGATACCTGGGAGAGTTCAAGAGAGATATGAAGAGATTTGTAGCTTCAGTTATGTCTACGTAGTGGGCTTAAGGCATGAGCAAAGTTTTAAATAAACTATAATATACTGGAAACTGGAACTGAAAGATGGTCCTGGAAACTTGAAGGACTGGAACTTGATTGATGACTTCAGCTGAATTTATAACCAGAACCGGACTGTAACTGTAACTGGGCTGGAACCCATATATCCCATAAAATAGAGGAAAAATTTATCAAAAATACATGTTTGATAAAAACGTTTTTATTTTGCATACAAAAGTCCATAATTGGACTAAACATATACAATATGTGACCAAATCTAAAAATATAATCTATTAAAAATATTAAAAACATGCAATCAAAAACTTCACACAGAGGTAAACAACACTTCCAAAAACAATCACCAAGATCACGGCTTATTAAAGTTTGAGTGGGGGACACGTTTTCTACATAAAAAGAAATATGAAAATCTTGGAGATTGACTTTCTTTTATTGTATTATCAAACAATACTACAGATTGTTTTATGCTTTTGCTCATCCCGAAGTATTGGAAGAATGTCTAACTGACCAAACTCGCTTCAAGCAACAACTGAAGAACAATCATGAATCAGATCACATAAGGGATCATTCATTTCGTACAAAAGGAACACATCACCTTCACGGTTGTCGATTTTTCTTTTTTTTTTCTTTCTTTCTTTCTTTACACTGTACATGCACTCTAATTGCTTTTTTTTATTCAAAAGTGTTTTTGTTTGGTATGTGTTGGGTTTCAGTGATAGCTTCTAACAAATTAAAAAATCTACCCATTTGCTGCTTCTGCACATATTTCCATTAAAACACCCCAAAAAATAACCTTTTTCTGGAACCAGAATAGTGGACTAAAACTGGACTGGAACTGGAATATAATTAGAATCAGACTTCAATTGGAGCTGGACTGGGACCAGAATATACCTGGAATTGGGCTGGAACTGGAAGGTGAATTAAAGTTGACTGGAAGGAACTCTGTTGTGCATTCTGTGAGTCAGGACACTCAGTCGAATTAGAGCACTTTAGTGATACACATTCAAGAACACTCACACAATACCGGAACTGCAGCACAGGGACAGCGTGGACTCCATTGCCAGCCAGATATCATGTGCAGCATGCAAAAAAGCAATGGGGAATTCTCTATAAGGGTGGTAGAACCATTCTTCTAGAGTGACCTGGCACTATTTAATTTAGAAAAATGTAACAAGTTTGATACCTGAAAATTTTGATAGTGTTGGCCCTTTTTAATTGCTGCAAGAGTAAAGAGCTTGCTAGGCTCTATAGACAGTTAAAGAGATTTAATATACTCTGCACTATTAGTTAGAAAACAGGACATGCTTTATAATGAAAGATTTATATAATTAAAATATAAAATATAAACAATAGTTAAAGGTAAAGGAGGGTAAACAACAGAAATTTGAGTATAATCAATAACATAAAATATAAATAATAAACATTAGTCATTGAGCATTGCAAGGGAGATCCCGTTGGAGCCTGACCAAAGGATGTATGCTGGCGTCCCAGCTGAGAGATTTGTGCAAATGATCTGTGTCCGAGTCAATAAACATTTGGAAAGCCGTATTGTAAAGCCAGATGTTAGTAGCAAATGTCAAAATGCAGTATTAGTAGTTATAGAGTGGTGGTTAATGCCTCAATTAGCGTGTATGCTGACACACAAAAGTCCTTCAGAAACAGGCAAGGAGCGGTCAGAATAGCAATACAGTGGCAAACGCAGGATTTTCAGAAGGGGGTTTCCAGAGGGGCGGAGCAAAGCACGGAGATGGACACTTACAGTAGGTGACCCAGTATATGCCGGGTCAGTTAAAGTATTATAGATAGAACAAATGTATATAAATAATAATAATAATAATTTTATATATATATATATATATATATATATATATATATATATATATATATATGCAGTCCCAGAAAACCGGCACTCACGGGGTAAACCAATATTCTTATCTGTTACCTTGCTCAGGTGCCTTCTCAAAGCAGTACTCGGTCCAAGCCCAGCAGCATATACATACAGTGGTAGGGAGCGGCACTCGGAGACTTGTAATTAGCGTGAAAAAAAACTGTGGTTTATTCAAGCGACGTTTCGGGGCTCGCACCCCTTTCTCAAGCCACACACAAGTCTTGTGTGTGGCTTGAGAAAGGGGTGCAAGCCCCGAAACGTCGCTTGAATAAACCATATTTTTTTTTCACGCTAATTACAAGTCTCCGAGTGCCGCTCCCTACCACTGTATGTGTGTATATATATATATATATATATATATATATATACATACATACAGGGGCATCAACAGCAGTGTAGACCCCTGGGCATAGCAATGTATTGGGGCCCCTACCGATCCTCCAGTGGTAGGGGTGGGGGAAGCTTTGATGTCCCGCAGGTGTTAGGGGGTATTATATCAGCTGCTCAGCATGTAGGGCCTGGATCAGTAATTTCCACTAATTAGACCTTTACTGCACAGATGGTGGGAGATGGGGTGGGAGAAGGGGGCATTGGGCTGAATGAAGGGGCCCTGATACATAAATCCAGGGTGGTAGAGGATGTTTAATATGCAGAGGAGGGGTGTATAGTGGAGTGGGCTTATTATTCATAATTTTCTGGTGGGAGGACAGCTTGATTGACTGCAGATATCTTCCGTTCCCAGAAATAGATTTCTTAGATTTTAATGGAATTAAAAACTAGAGAATCCCACCTACCATATGGTATTGGGCACTAGGGGATCAGAGTTCAGGAGGCAGAGCAATCTGCCAACAAGTATATAAAACGACATACCAGGTGTGTGGAGCTGGAGCAGTAACCAGCAGCTGGAAGGCTGATATCTCTGGTTCTGGGAACAGTAGAGACAAGCTGCTAGTGTCCATCAAAGGGGGAGAGTCCCAGCTTTTGGAATATACCCTCAGAAAAACTAAGTCAGACAGAACCTGAAATATCTGACAGGAAAGAGCAATTAACAGGCTTGGATGGGGACCACTGCTTTGAAGTCAGATATCTCCTGTTCCCAAGGGCCGATTTTTAAAATTCTTGTACCCATGGAAAGAGGGGACCCTCAGCTTTCAGGCTAGGGCCCTCAGACTCCTGGATACTCAGAACCCCCCCTGCGTGCGCTACTGCAATAGGCTTAAAACCGGCAGGTTTAGTGGGGGCTGAAGAGTATAATCTCATCCATAATGGAATCCTAGCAGACGGATCCTCTAACAAACAAGCTGGTGTACAATACTGTGATTGGGGGCGGCCGTCTACCGCATCGTGTATGTCTGCTGTAGGCTGCGGTCACTGGACGGAAACACCAGCGTGGATGATGGACAGCATACAAGTCCGGGCAAAAGTCTGGCGGGCAGCGGGTTCAAGAGCTGGTGGATGTGGGGCGGCAACGCGTTTCGTCTCCTAAGAAATCATGGGGCCCCATACAATGTTATCTCTGGGGCCCCCCACCCCATCAAATTTCAAAAACCCCTTCCCATGCTGGAAGATAAACTGGACACACTCCCTCACTCTGTGGCCTGCACTCTATCACATTGACCCTCACTCTGCGTTCTATCAAGTCAAAGCACTCCCTCACTGACGTGCTCCCTCACCCTGCAATATATAACACTGATGCACTCCCTTACCCGGCAACCTGTGTTCTATCACATTGACGCACTCCCTCACCCTGCAGCCTGTGTTCTATCACACTGACGCACTCTCACTCCCTGGCCTGGTCTCTATCATGCTGACACCCTCAGCCCATGGCCTTCATTCTATCACATTGACATTCTCCCTCGCCCCTCTGCTTAGGCTCTATAACACCAATGCACTCCCTTACACTGCAGCCTGCACTATATCACACTGACACACTACCTCACCATGCTGCCCACTTTCTATCACACTGATACGTTCCTTAACCCCATGGCCTGCACTCTATCAAACTGATGTGCTCCCTCACCTCGCAGCATGTGTTATATCACACAGACGCACTCCCTCAACCTGCACGATATCCCACCAACACAATCAATCACCCCGCGGCCTGCGCTCTATAATGCTGATGAACTTCCGAACCCTGTTCAGTGGCAAATGCAGGATTTTTAGAGGGGGGTTTCCAAATGTAATCCAAAATCTCCCATTCTACATTGATGTACTGTAAGTATGGGAGTCTGGGGGAGCAGTAACCTCCTTGAAAATTTCTCTTTTTATACATTGGATACTGAAGGATTCTGACCACATCTCCCTCTGGACCACTAGCCAATAGGCGCTTGCGGTCCAACAGCCAATCAGAAGCAACATTGGTGGCTGCTGGACTGCGAGCACCTATTGGCTAGCGGTCCAGCGGGAGACTTGAATTGAAAGCGTCAGACATCAGCCAGACACAGTGGGGAGCAGGTAGTCGGGGAGCGAGCGCAGGGCCGGCAACAGAAATCTTGGGGCCCTGTACAATGATATTTCTGGGGCCCCCCACCTAATCCCAAATCCACACAACGCTCTTCTGCATGAGCCTTAACCTTTCGCTGCTCCAGATCCTGCTTTCAGGTGCGGACTTCTCTCTTTCTCAGTCCTGCTGGCTCCGGCTGCTGCTGGCCTGTCACTTTAACAAAAGAATGCTGAGCACCACGAGCAGGCAGGGCAGGTCTATCACAGAGTGCGGAACAGACGACCCACGCAGTAAAAGTACAGGAGCCAGAGACTGAGGCTACAGCACCAGCGGTGGGTAAGGCTGTGCACCTGCGGCACCAGGCCGTGCGCACACACAGAGTAGATGGCTCTGAGCGCCAAGTGGCAGGGCCCACACACAGTAGATGGCAGTGGCACACAGTGATTCAGTCAGACTCAGCCAAAAACAGATGGTGCACAGTAGACGGCCAGCCTGCAAGGGTCACTGACAAGTCAGCTAGTACAGGCAGTGGCCGTACCCAGGCATGGAAGCTCTGGGGCCCTTTATATCTCTGGGGCCCGTCACACTTGTCCCCCTTGACCCCAACTGTCGCCTGCCCTGAGCGAGCGAGCTGTGCGGGGAAGCGGGCTGCAGCAGAATTCAATCCCCCTTGGCAATGAGCAGTTTTAGTCCCCCTTGGCAACGAGCACTTTCAGTCCCATTTAGCAATGAGCTATTTCAGTCCCCCTTGGCAACCAGCAATTTCAGTCCCCTTGGCAACCAGCAATTTCAGTCCCCCTTGGCAACTAGCAATTTAAGTCCCCCTTGGCTATGAGCAATTTCTGTCCCCCTTGGCATCAAGCATGAAGCCCCTTGGTATTGAGCATGGAGCCCCTTGGCATTGAGCATGAAGCCATTGGCATCAAGCATTAAGTTCCTAGCAATGAGAACATAGGTAAGTAGCACTTATGTGTAATGGGCATTACGGTTTGTTATATAGTATGTAATGGGCATTACGGTTTGTTATATAGCATGTAATGGGCATCATGTGTGGCCTTATGTGTAATTGGCATTATGGCATGTGGCTTTATGTGTAATGGGTATCACAAAGTTCGCTAAAATGTGCAATGGGCGTTACGGTGTGTGGTATAATGGTAGGCCGCGCCCCCTTCGCAGCGCAAGATCCCCGCTTACTACAAATCGGGGTTTGGTTTAACATGCACTTGCCCGGTTCACCATGGCACCTATCTACACCACTGACCTCTGGTTCCCCAATCTCTGCAATATTAAAACTTGCAGGCAACAATAATTTATGGCACATAATATCACAGTAAGATCCTGTTCAGTGGCTTAATTTCAGCCCAGTTGCTCGGATGCAAGATAATAGATGATACACCCCACCCCCCCACCCCCCTCCATGCCAACTATTAAAATGAATGACATGCCCAAGACATTCCTTTGAAAAGACATTTCATGCAACTCAGTGCTCCCCATTTAGGGCCTTATTTTGGTTCATTCTTTCTGACAAAATCCTTCTTAGATGGACAAAACCATGTGCACTGCAGGGGGGGCAGATGTAACATATGCAGAGAGAATTAGATTTGGGTGAGTAATTTTGTTTCTGTGCAGGGAAAATACTGACTGCTTTATTTTTAAACTGCAATATAGATCTCACTTTGAAGTAAAACCCCACCCAAATCTAATTCTCTCTGCACATGTTACATCTGCCCCACCTGCAGTGCACATGGTTTTGCCCATCTAAGAAGGATTTTGTCAGAAAGAATGAACCAAAATAAGGCCCTTAGTTACAGACCATTTCTCATGTTTGCCCATGGGCTGCAGATCCATGTGATTTTGGACTGCTAATTTGATGCATGAGCAGAGTGAAATCTCAGGCAATGACTAATGCACAGAAGTGTAAAAATCACTGATTTCATCTGCAATCTTTGTGAACGCCAGACAACATCTGGCCATACACTTGAAGATTTTTTGTGCAATCTGGCTGGTTGGAAAATAAATCTGCCAATTTATGGGAGCAAGTGGCAGTTGACCATTTGCTTTGAAATGCTGGAAAACTGACAAAAACAGTCATTCAAATATTACCAGCTTTTTATTCATCAGAATGACCTGTAATGTTTACCTTTGTATAGGAAATATCTACATTTTTTAAACAACATTATTAATACAACAAATGTTAGCAACGCATCACTGAGATGTTGGCAAGAGTTAAGAACTACCATACAATACTGAGATCAATTTAGTGACTGCCAAACACCACTGAAATTATTTTTTGCGATCACCATACAATACAGAGAGCATTTTACTGATCACCATATAATACAGAGGGGTTTATATAATGGGCACCACCGATGGCGTAATGGATGGCATTATTGTCTCACAGTCATGGGTTCAATTCCCACCATTGGAACACCACTGTGTTGAGTTTGTGTATTTGACCCTTGTTTGAGTGGGTTTCCTTGTGTCCATTACATATCAATTACATATCAATTACTCTTCTAGCATAATGGAGTAACTCTCCAAGTGCTTCTAATGGTGGGTGAAACTGAAACTATTACTATTGCCAGTTAGTCACCTTAGGGTCACCATGGCTGAACTTTGAACAAGTCCTGTGAGGGTACAATGCAAGTAACGCAGACACAGATACTGTTGTGCACAAACAGGCCAGGATAAGGGCTGTAAAGTTATAGAATACTCTTCCTGAAAAGGGAGATTATAGCTGGTAGGAATATTTTGCAAAGTGGCCCATTGAGGGGGCGTGTCATGCTCCACCCAATGGATGTGTTTAGTTCCATATAGGGAGAGATTGTGAACGTGGCACCTAGAAGCATGGGTGTGTACTGCTACATCATCAGAGGAATCTTTTAAAATGACTTAGATCCAAATATAGATGAGCCCCAAAGCAGTTAGTAAGAGCTACTATACTTGCTAAAGTGCTGGGAAATGGTACTGATGATTCAGTGTAAATTAATCTCTCTCATATTCCCTTTTCCCCAAAAAATGTAACCGTGTAATATGTGCTAGGGGAAATGAGGGAGATTGCTAGACTAATGAGGGAGAGAGGGAGATTGCTATTATTTCAGGGAGTCTCCTGTAGAATGCAGGAGGGTAGGCAACTATGGTTACAGGGTCATAACCATAATTCATAAAGTACTATAGTGTACTCAGCAGTAAATTTAAGATAACCGTTTTGGGGTCAGGGAAACTGGCTTATACTAGGCAGTAACCTTAACACCACAGGAGATCGTATAGGTTGAACTTGATTGACGTATGTCTTTTTTTTTTCAACCTCAATGACTTAATATGTTAACCAAAACAAAAAGTAGAAGCATCTATCATTTTCTATCACTTCTGTCCTGGAAAGATATCCAGTACTCCTTCTCTCATACAATGCCCTGAAGGCAAATGATTGGAAAGCAGAAATATTAGAGAACCAAGTAAAGGACACCTTTTTCTTTACTTATTGACATCGCTGGTTATACAGTATATTTGATTAATATGCTTTTAAAGATACACCATACCTGCTAGACATCCCAAGTTTATTTTAAATGTATGGTTCTTCTTTGTAAATCCATCAACTATTATTTGATTATAACATATTGTTGATAATAAGGTTTCAATACTGACCTCTAGTGACAGAAATCAGTTTTTTCCCACTCCTGTACTGTATATTACATTTGAAATATTATACAATATTATCTAATAGATTTTGTTATGATTTTTGTCTTATTGTTCCAGTGCATACTTTCACCGTGATTGTAGTTCATACAAATAATTCTGGTCTACTGTACTATAGGTATAATTAATTTAGACTTTTCAATAAGACTCAAGAGTCTTAAATGATTTTAACTAGCTTGGTCTCCAGTATACAGTATACAGACTGTATACACAAAGTAATGGAATAATGAGGGTAATTCCTACAAATTTGTACAATTTTCAGTTTTATGAATGATTTTGGGGCACAACACTTTAGCTTCAATATGGTTAAATGGTTTTTGCCGGCTTTTTGGGGTTCTAAACTTATTATTAGGGATCCAACAGAGATTAGGTCACTTAGATGCTGGTTCCTGGGCTAGTATTTCTTGGCCAATAAATATACCAAGAGCCTCTATAGTGCTGTATGGGCATAACTAGAACACTGTGGGCCCCATAGCAAAATCTTGAAGCCCCCCACAATCCCTTTCAGCATACAGTGGGGAATGCTTGATTAAAAAGGCGTGAGAGAAAGACGAAGGAATAAGAGAAAAGGGGGGGGGGGTGTCAGGGAGAAAGAGAGATGAAAGGATGAAAAGATGAGAGCATAAAATGGCATCAGGGGGACCGAGGGAGGGTTTCAGAGGTGGTATGATGGAGAAAAAGAGGGAAACATGCACACAGGAGAGAGAGAATGTCATGGAGGGAAAGAGAAAGAGGGGAGCAAGACAGTTTCAGGGAAAAAATACAGGAAGAAAGAGTGTCAGTGAGAGAGAGGGAGAATGACAGTGTGAGACAGAGTATCAGGGCTGGAAGGGGAGAAAGACAGTGTCCGGGGCAGCAAGAGAGGGAGGGAGAGAGTGTCACAGGAAGAGAGGAGCAAGAGAGAATGTTAGGGAGAGAGGGAGGAGGAGCAATCAGAAGAGACACTCCCTATATACAGCATGGAACAGGGGGCACAGATGGAGAGACAGATGTATGAGGGCATATGTGGACAGAACACCATATGAAGGCATAGAGAGATGAGTGATGGTGAAGAGGGCATAGACTCACAAATAAACTGAGAGAGTGAGAGACAGAGCATCATATGGGGTCATAGTTGATCAGATGGATAGAGCAACATATGGGGGACATAGACGGGCTGGTGTGGGGGGGACCGAGAAAGCAGGGGGTGACACAGATGGACAGGTGCCTGGAGGGGACACAGACAGACCGTGGGGGGAATGGATATAGATGGCAGGTCAAGGGGAGCATAGACTGACAGATAAACATACGGGGCATAGATGGAAACAGGGACGGATTGAAATAGAAAACTGACCCAGGAAATTTCCAGAATATATTTCCAATACACACAAAAACTACTGCATCACTGAGCTCCCAGCACACTGATATACAAATACTAACACATATTTACATAGACCACCAGCACCAGGGAATATGGGCTTTTAAGTCTACTACATGAGATTCCCTTAAGGTGCACAGCAAGCCCCTGTGGAATGCTACTTTTCCAACAGCTGCAGTGCAACATGGCTTTGTGCATTTGAGAAAAATGTGCTTTGCAATCAACTCTGAATTAGGCCCAGTGGGGCAGATGTATGATCCGTCGTTATGGGGGAGAAGGGTATCAGCGCACGTTATGTGCACTGATACCGCTTCTCCCCCATGTATGAAGGAGCCAGGATGCGGTAATGGACAGGGGCGCTATGCGCCCCTGTCCATATCGGCGCTGCTATCAAAATGATAGCAGGCCGAATGTATGAACGGTCAGCATCGCTGACCGTTCCGCACGAAGCCGGGTTTGGCTTCGCCAGCATCAGGCTGGCGAAGCCCTATCTAAACAGCAGGGACAGCGCTGTCCCTGCTGTCAGCTGTGGGCTGCGCTGGGGATCTCGCGTGAACAGCGAGATCCTGCGCATGCCCAGTGCGGCCGGCCGGGGGACAGGAGATAGCGCATCAGTATTAACTGATGCGCTATCTCCAGAAAGGGACATCGCCGGAGGGGGGAGTTAACGCTCCCCCGCTTCGGCAGACAAGATGTTAATACATCTTGTCGATGTCCCTTCCTGCTTCGCCTCGCTATTGAGGCAAAGCAGGAAGTATCATAGCGGCGCGATAAGCGCTGCTATGATACATCTGCCCCAGTGTTAGATAGCAAAGTTCATTATAATAATTGTAGAGTGTGCATCATCACTACATTTTTCATTCTTTGGAAGACTACAAGTCCTAGCATGAGAGCAACTGGGTACAGACTGGCAGATCAGTTGATCTGCATATATATTTCTTATCATGCGAGGGTACACCTCACACTGAGTGGGTGGGGCAGGTCGACCCTAAAAAACTAACTCATGTCACCCCTTTCCTTTCAGTACTGGTATATGGGTGGTCGGTTGATTGTCCGTACACACACACACACACACATACACACACAGCACAATGAAACAATATAACTGCACAGCCAACGTGATATGTCTGTGAATTACATAGACATACACACACAGACATATTGCTGGTACAAACTGGCCAGTGGTCCATCAATATATCGTCCATTCTTCCGTACCTAGTATTATTCCGTATTTCTGAATATTTTTATATTTTAATGATGTATCTCTTAAGGTATCATGCATTCATGTTGTATTAACACATAAAACACATAAATATATTTTCTTTGTGCATGAAACAAATTTGTGTACTATCTCAAGCACTGAATGTAAATGCCAAGCAATCATTTTCTTGCACATATTTAGTGCCAGTTACATATCATGTTCCCAGTGGTGCCAGTTACAGATGTCCCAGTAGTGCCAGTTACAGATGTCCCAGTAGTGCCCGTTATAGATGTTCCCAGTTGTGCCAGTTACAGATGTAACTGGCACACTTTGGATAATAGGTATTTGGATAAGGGATAATCGCACTAATATTAAAAGTTAAGGTTTCCTTTATTTTGTTTTGAAAATCTACATACAGTACAAAGAGTTCCCCCACAATGGAATCTTCTTTTTTTTCTCTGCACTCTTTACCTAGTTTCTGCATAATTGATTCCAGGGAGCAACAAATAATCATTCTAATACACCCTTTACAGAAGCTGGGTCAAAAAGCTTTTGACCCCTTTTGCACCTGCGTCCCCACCCTGCATAATGCCATGCGGGTGATGTCATCGTGGGCAGGCCTGAGCAGGCACTGGGAGATAAGAGCATTTCCATTGCAGTGAACCGGTCCCCTCAACCCACATACAGTATATCAGTTTACACTGCACCGCATTTAAACTGAACCAGTGTTTAACGTGTAAAATTTGCCGGGTTGAAATCTCAATCAGATACTATCTATTATCTTCTAGAAGTAAATAAGAATAAATAAGATTCTGATTGGTTGTCCATAGCAACACGCCATGTGAAATAGACCTCCCACCTTAGTAAATATACCCCTTTAATTCACATTTTTAAGTATCCAGATTTAATTTCCATACGTACAATGGGAAATGCTATATGGCCAAATTTACTCAAACAAAAATGTAAATAAAACCGCAGTGAGCTCACTGGATGCCAACTTTCAGTCTGGAGGCAAATGGTACAAAGTGGCCCATGGCTTTTCTACCAGCCCATCTCACATATCTCCCATACTGTCCTCTACATACTGTATTTCTCCTATTCAATCTGTGCCGATATCTCATGACAGGGGAGATATCAAATACCGCAAATACTGAATATAGCAAGTATTTGCGAACCCTGCACGCTGCAAAAATTGAGACTATAATGCCAACATACGTAATGACCATTGCACATAATGCCACACAGGTAATGCCCACTAGAGGTATTGCAGTACCTCTAGCGTCTGTCTCCTCCCAGGTAGCAGTGATTTTGGGAGGGGTCGTTGGCTTAGAGATGCATTGCGGTGGCCGACCTAAGGAGTTAAAAATGTGACTAGCCAGGGGGGTATTTGGCACCCTACCCCCTGGGCCAGCCACTGCTCTGGTGTGAAATATCGGTCATCGGGGCTCTCTACTGCTCCCGTGACCCCCGGTGCAGTAAAGTAATGGGGAAGCTCAAATGACAGCACCGGAGGTCACAGCAGCAGGGAACCCCAATGATTAGCATCCCTTCAGGAGATCCAATCACTGATCTCTGTGTAGGTTAGGTAGTATGATCAGGCTTGGCTTGGCAGCAAACAGGGGGTCATTGTGATGGAGAAGGGGTGTTGTCGGCAGTGTTCCCTCTAAGCTGTGCGCACGTGCGCGCGCACACAACTCGACGAGCGTGCGCACAGAAATAACAAGAGAGCGCACAGACATTACAAGAGAGCGCACAAAGCAGCAGTGGTCCCTTTTTGCAGTTCTGGACTCAATTAATGTGTGTTTCACCCATTAACTACATTGTGTGCTGTGTTTTGAATGTTTAATATAATTTTGAAGTAAAGTTAACACAAATACTGAATGTCATTTTCCAGTTATATATAAGTGACGCACAAAAATTTTAATTTCCTTCCAAAGTTGCACAGCCAAAATCTTTTGCCGCACACAGCCTTCGTAAAATTAGAGGGAACATTGGTTGTCGGTAGCGGTAGCTGTGGTGGTGGCGAATGCATAGCCAATACCTAGGAAAAATACCCCGATAATGTGAGTGGCATTGCAGTGGCAGACCTTTCTTGCAAGTTCTGTCCCTGCATGCCATAATTGATCTATCCATGTGATATAATCAATTATCACATTGCCGATTAGGCTGCCATTATCCACATAGTTGGCAGAGTCCTCTTGTAGGGGTCCCTAAGACTCCGTGCATTTGTACTTGGTTGTTATCAATTGCCTTGAACTTATCTGTGACCTCACCATCCAGCATTGGCTACTATCCTGCAAACATCATTCTCCTGCACATGCGCAAGTTCTACTTGCGTGAGGGGCATTGTAGTCGGAGCAAGAAAAAGAAAGTATTACGATGCGAGCAGTAGTGAGAGAAAATGGAAAAACACAAGCAGAGAGAGGGGAGCAAGAGAGTGAGAGAATGCACCCTCTGTAGTTACGACACTGACCTGAGACATCAGAGTTTTCACTTCTCCGTATCCATCATTGTCCCAATGAGGTCACAGCTGGGAATAGAGATGAATACACACATTTGCAGATGCTGCAGTGGAAGGAGGCAAAGGATGCGTAGATCTTTTAGTACTATTAATACTGGCAGCAGCAACAGCACTAGTATATGATTGATACTTCTGCTCTTCCCTTGACTAATTGTGTTCCATGTTGACTCATAGCACTTACATTATTAACATAGTGGGTTGCATGGCACCTAATGAGTATTATTGTAACACAAAGTCACTAATAAGGCCCTGAACACACATACCTCCCAACTTCTGCGCTGAGGAAAAGGGGGCGGGCGTATGCAAATGAGGGCACAGCTTATGCTAATTAGCTGCAACCTCCTTTTCATACGCGGGGTCTCCCAACTGCCACCCCCCGCAACGGGACAATGCCTGCCGTGGGTGGGACAGCGGGACAGGACCCGAAAATCTGGACTGTCCCGCTGTAATCGTGACAGTTGGGAGGTATGAACACACACATTGTTTTACATTTTTTTCCCTTTTTTTTTTTAAACAATTAAGAACTCTGGGGCAGATTTATTAAGCTTGGAGAAGAGATAAACTGGAGATAAAGCGGAGAAAAGGTAAAAGGAGATAAAGCACCAGCCAATCAACTCCCAACTGTCTTTTTCAAACACAGCTGATTGGCTGGTGCTTTATCTCCTGTTACCTTTTCTCCGCTTTATCTCCAGTTTATCTCTTCTCCAAGCTTAATAAATCTGCCCCAATGTCTCTTTGCAACTCACAGCACTTATATTTTTATGTTGTGGCACATTCTGACCTTAACACTTTTTTTATATTTAATAACAATTCACAACAACTTCACACTGCAACTCTTACAGCACTTAAATGTTATAAATGCATTGGCACAGCTTGGTACTGAACACACATAATATACTGTAGCAATTGTTTCACAAATGACATCTTCACCCCAGAGACTTACAGCACAGGCAAATGCAGGGTTTTTTGTTGCAGATTCTTCTACTGAGGTTGCTGTGTTTGTGGATCTGAGTGCTCAATAAGTGCACTGAACCAGAGAGTAGTTACCAGGAAGAAGAGACAGGTGGCAGAATGTTAGTTTATAAAGTACAGTACTTGTTCTATTATGTTTGGATATTTAGTTATTGTGGTATGTTTAACCTTTTCCTGACCACTTAATTATATTATTTAAATGCTTGATGCATCTATACTATTGTCCATCTCTAGTGTTAAGGCCCCCATACACTATACGATTTGGGCACGATTTCACCCGATTCGGATGAATCGGGCCATGAAATCGGGCCAAATCGCATGGTTTGACAGCCCCCCCGATCCGATGCGCGGTCCCGTGCGCATCGGATCGGAGTCGGGCAGTCGGACCGGCTGCACATAAGATTTCCTAAATCTTATGTGCAGCCTCCGGGCGGGGGACGCCAGAGCCAGGCAGGGGGAGAGCGGGCAGCGTCAGCGGTGACAGACGCTGGGGAGGGCGATGCTGGAGAGCCGGGCTGGGGACACAGGCAGCAGCGGGCGGGGGTGGACGCCGGTGAACGGAGCTGGCCGGGCGCAGCATGACCGGGGACGGGGAGAACGCTGCAAGAAAAAAAAAACCCATTACAAATGAATTGGAAGCCAGTGATTGGCTGAGAGAGCAGCTCCCCGGGAGTTTTATATGATAAATCGCATGGCGATTTATCATATGCACAACTTGGCACATCAAGTGCCTTATCATGATGGAAACCTCCCGGGGAGCTGCCGGGGAAATCGGGTCCGACTTGTCCCTAGGACAAGTCGGGCTAATGTATGGGGGGCCTTAGATAGGGGGTTACTCAGACATGATTGCTTCATGCCCTGCGGTCAGATAACAGCTCCCCGCCAGAGTAAAAATCTGTCCCCTTGAGTGGTGGGTTTTGCTGGGGCAGGACAACGCCAGCAAAACCCACCACAGGATGTTGGAAGCCCCCCCTCCCTCACCTCTGCTCCGGTGTTAGTATGCTGGAGCTTCCCTGCAGTGCTGCCGCTGTCCCCTCTGCCTTAGCCGCCTGTCACATTCAGCAGTGACATCGGCGGCAGGCTGGCGGATGTTCGCGGTGGCTCAGGAGGACTCGGGTGCCTGAGCGCTCCCGAGTCCCCCAGATCCGCGCCGACCATAACCGAGCCTGCCTCCGACGTCACTGTAAAATGAGTGACAGCGGGCTGGCGGGCAGGTCAGGGGAGCTCCGGCGTACCGATCGCCGGAGCAAAGGTGATGGGGGGGACTGCAAGTTTGTGACGGGGGGTGGACTCTAGAGGTGCTGCATCAGTGGCGCGCACCTATTGTATATTAGTAGTATGCCCGGAAATTTTCACGGACAGCCCGCTGCGGCAGCACAGCTGAGCCCGGGCATACCACTCAAGGGGTTAACATCCCTCCCCTGTGTTTCCACTTCACAGTATTTATACACAGTGGCATGACACCTACCGAATGCTTTTTAACATAAACAAGTTGTACAAAGAAAAAACTATTTTTTCATAAAGGACACCAAAAACTACTGTGGGCAACATTGTGTACCAATAAAGAGACAATACTCTAGCCTTCAACTTAGGGCATAGTTGCCTACCCTCCTGCATTCTGCAGGAGACTCCCTGAAATTGCAGCAAATGCCCTATCTCCCAGATTAGTCTAGCAATCTCCCTCATTTCAAGTTGCCCATATTATGTAGCTCAAAAAAGAGGTTTCAGAATCACAGATAGTGCGCTCCCAGGTGGGCAGCAAATCTGTTGGTGAGATAAATGGAGGTATTTCCACAACCCTCCTGAAGTACAGTAAAAAGAAATATTATCTCCCAACACTTTTGCGCCTCAACCCTTCCACATGCAAAACATACAAGTCTGATGTATGTTGTGCATCTGGAGTGGATTCCTTTCCATTAATTTGCATATTTGAGAACTCTTTTCATAGTTCTCCATATTTTATGGTAATTGTGATATCATCCTGTGTATGAGGATTTTATGTCTGTGTCACTGTACATTATATGTTATTAAACCTGTTTACGCTATGATGGTATTTTTATATCTCTCTTTCGCATGATACACATTGGAGACACTTGAACAGGGAACAGTGCACAATCATTTGGATTTGAAAGATAAGAATTTCTGTATATTCTTGTTGGTTTAATATACATGTGGAAGGGTTGAGGCGCAAAAGTGTTGAGAGATAATATTTCTTTTTACCATATTATGTAGCTGTTACATTTTTGGGGAAAAAAGAATGAGAGATAGATACATTTACATTGAATCATCAGCGCTATTTCCCCGCATTAGTGATAAAAAAGCAATGATCCCTTTAGCTACATGCATTTTTTGTGGCTATTTACCGTATTTTTCGCACCATAAGACGCACTCCCAAAAAAGGAGCGAATACTGCAAAAAAGCGTGCAAAAAACTCCTGGATGCTGCTGCTGCGCAAGCATCTCAAGAGCTGCACCATCGGTGCTGCTCCTGGCAATTGAATTGTCATTTAAAAGCCGCCGGAAGGGGGTGCGTGCTCAGAAGATGCTTGCATGCCCCATTCTGATGAAGCCCTATGCTGCCCTTCGCCACCTCCCCCGTCACTGACCGCAGCCCCCACACCCCCCTAACGCTGCCTGTCTCCCTGAAGCTCGCAGGTCCCAGTCAGATAGAGAGACTCTCGCGCTCTAACGGAGTACCCACAGCGGCTTATTCACTGTCGGATGGACGCACATCCAGAGCTCTGAAAGCTCATCGCGCTCCACAGACACCCATCAGAGCCCGGACCTGAGCTGACAGGCTGCGGACACCAGGACAGCTAGTCAGCGTGTCCAGATATCGGAGCAGAGACTACTACATCAGAGGTACTGTACCACTCAGTCAGTCTCCCTCAAACAAGTATACCCCTGGCACCCTCAACGCTTCAGACACCAGCGCAGCCTCCATTCCGGCCTGCTATTCCCAAATACCCCCTCCCTCACTACTCCTCATCAAGTACAGATCTTTGAATCTGCAAATCCCAACAAAGCAAAACTCTGCACCTAGACCACCTCAGCCCCTACCCCCCTCCCCCCCAGCATAAGGATTAATACTCAGTGCAAACCAATTGAAGATATCTGCCATATAAATATGGAGAAATCTCTCCCACCAGAGGGAACACGTAAACAGACCCCTACAAGGAATGAGAAACGTAGGGCTGAGTTTAATATGACCTCAGAAGATGAGGATGGTATTTCTCCTCTCTCCCCTGCTTCTAAAAAATCAGCTGCTGCCCAAGAAGACTCGAGTATCCCTCAAGTACGTAGAGACCCTGATTCACCTGTCACATACAGGGACATTGTCGAAGCCATTAAATCTACTATGACCCCACTACTTTCCAATGCAGTCCAGGAGATTTCTCAGCAGCTCCAGCAACTTACTACCAGAGTTTTGGTTAATGAGAATAACATTGGAGCAATCTCGCATGACCTCCATGTAGCGCAAAAAGATGTCATAAGGCTTCAGAAAGAAAATGTCCACATCTGGAACAAACTTGATGAGATGGAAAATCGTTCCAGAAGGAACAACATCAGGCTGGTAGGACTACCAGAAGAGGTGAAAGGCCCTGCCCTTATGGAATTTGTAACCAAGACCCTCCCTGATCTACTAGGTATTGCTGCAGAATGTAAAGACCTTGTAGTTGAAAGAGTCCACCGCTTGGGATACCTTCCAAAGCACAATGACCCCAGACCAAGACCTGTCCTGTTCCGATGTCTGAATTATCTTCATAAGACCGCCTTCTGGAGAGCTTCCCGGAAACACCAAAACCTTCTTTGGGAGGGCAAGAGACTACGCATTTTCCAGGATTTTTCGGCCGAATTATCTAAACAAAGAAAAGCCTTCTCCCCAGTTTGCACTCAGCTTGTCAACAAGAAACTGAAATTCGCCTTGATGTACCCTGCTCGCCTGAGAATCTTCACTGAAGACACCCACTATGACTTTTCACACCCAGATGAAGCTGTCGACTTCCTCCATGAAAAATATGCTGCAACATCAGCTGATATAACCGACAAATGATCCCAACCTAGGGAACAGCGATCTACTTCCAGAACAGATTCCTCCATTTATCGGATCCACTAATTCCTCCTATGATGATTCTGACTTTTCAGTGACTGAAGGGAAAATCCCATCTTCCCATTCCCCCTCCCCTTCACCCCCCCTCCCCCCCCCAACTTCCCTTCCCTTATAGGCCGGTGACTATAACCTTACCGTCCCCGAAGTGTCTCGGACTTTAGACCTAAGGTATAGGAAAGCTGATACATTGGACAATAACGAGGTAACTGCTCCCACTCAGGTTCTATGCTTCGTGTTCGAATACCTCTCACTGAAGTTGTACTGAGGTTCAGTACACAACTAGTTATGTTTATATGTTGCTTGCGGAATGTCAATGTTATGTTATGCTTACTTAGTGCGTTGAGCTTACTACTTTCCACTGTGCGAATGTCTTCCCCCATGTCCTGTGTTTTTCTGTCTCTCCTCCCCATTTCTTCCCCACTGTGTCTACAGGTACCAGAAGATCAGAAACTCCAGGAAAAATCCTCCTTCAACTTGCTGAACATCACTCCCAACCACCCAGATACGAATGACTGAAATCAAAATAGGCACCCTCAATGTCGGAGGGTTCCACTCCCCGGCCAAACGCAGAAAGGTACTGGTTTATCTCCAAAAACAAAAAATGGACATAGTTTGTTTACAGGAGACACACCTACTCCCACCTGAGGTCCTGAAGCTCCAGATGCTGAAGTGGAGGGTACTAGCCTCGGCCCCTTATAATTCCAAATCGAGAGGAATAGTTATACTAGCCTCTAAATCCCTCCCAGTAGAGGTCACATCGGTGGATGCAGATTTAGAAGGCAGGTTCCTGATAGCAAATCTTAAAATAGCTAGCAAGCCCCATGTCATCTGTTCAATCTACGCCCCAAATGTCTATTCCAAGGTCTTCTTCAAAAAAATCATCACTTTACTTTCTCCACATGTTACCTCCCCCCTCATTCTATGTGGAGACTTCAACCTAACTGCACATCCAACACTAGATAGATCAGCCTCCCAAAAAAAAGACAGACACGCACCCAGAATTAATATCCCGTTCATACTAAAAACCTTACAACTAGTAGACACATGGAGAGCTCTCCACCCCACTGACAGAGAGTATACCTGCCTCTCCGCAGCGCACCACACTTTATCACGCATAGATTATATCTGCATCTCCTCCAACCTTCTCCCATTAGTAAAAGCAGCTAAAATAAACCCTATATTAATCTCTGACCATGCTTTAGTACAAGTCACCCTGCAGATCTCTAAAGAAATATCACCGCACAGAACCTGGAAATTCCCCTCACACCTCATCACATCGGCACCCTTCCGTGATCACTTGACCAAAGCGTGGGATGAATTCCATAACACTCATGAGCAATGTCTCGCCTCTAACCCATCACTATATTGGATGACAGCGAAATCAGTACTAAGGGGGGTGATCATGACTTATGAGAAAGCACAAAAAAAAGCGACTATCTCAATCCTACGCTCTGGCCCTGAGTTCACTTGAAGAGTCATATACTAAATATCTAAAACACCCTACACACACACACAAATCCAACTACTTACAATCAAAATCAGTGGTAGAGGATATCCTGCAATCTATGTCAGACAAATCTCAATTCATTACGAACTACAAATATCATAAATTGGGCAATAAAACAGGAAAACTCCTCTCTAATATTCTAAACTCTACCCGCCCCCCAATGATAGTACACCACCTGAAAACCCCATCAGGTGAACTCACGAATTCCAATTCTCAAATCACGCAGGTAATGTCAGACTTCTATACAGACATCTATTCTCTTTTTTTTTTTTTTTAAATTCTGTTTTTATTGAGTTAAAGTATTCAAGTACAGAAATTAGAGAAGTAATAACATGCATCTTTGCGAATGATTTAGGTTACAAATGTTGGCATTACATTTACAGTAATCGTTACAATATTGCAGTCTCAAATATAACAGCATAACATACATGAATAATCTTCTAACCAGGGAAGGATAGAAGGAGGGGGGGGGGGGGGGGGGTTCAGGATTGGAGGGTTTCTAGAGTTGAGTGTGAGGAGGGGGGGGGGGTGAGGGGGGGGTTGTCCAATCCTTAGTAGTATCTTTTAATTAGTCGTAGAGTTGCAAAGTGATGGGAGAGAGGATTGATTGGGTCTTCCATGGGCCACTACATAGTCCTTGTATAGGTTAGAAGATTTGTAGTTTAACCATGGAAGCCAAATGACCGTGAATTCTGACATCCTATCTTTAGAGCTGAGGAGCAAGTCCTCCATGTTCATATAATAGTCTATCCTTGAAAACCAGGCAAGACGGGTGGGTGGATTCTGGGACTTCCAGAGAGCAGGGATTACTGCGCGGGCTGCGTTGCTTAGGTGCCTTAGTATGGATTTTTTATGTGAGGAAAGTGGTAAAGTTGAGTGGTTTAGCAACCAGAAGGAGGGGTTGGAGGGGGTAGGAGTAAGTGTAATGTCCGATGACACAGAGATTACCTCCCTCCAGAATGGTTGAATTAGAGGGCATGACCACCATATATGCACCATGGTGCCTAAATCTTTCCGACACCTCCAGCAGGTAGGGGAGTTTGACGGGGATATTGTGTGGAGAAGGGATGGGTATCTGTACCATCTCATCAGAACTTTATATTGGGTTTCTTTGACTTGAGTGCATATGGAGCTTGTATGGGTTTTCATGAAAATAACCTCCCATTCCCTCTCTGAGATTTTGATATCTAGGTCTTTTTCCCACTTCTTGAGAAAGGGCATGGTTTCCTGAGGAGTATGTTGTTGTAGGATTTGGTATAGGGAAGATATTATACGTTTAGGGTGGGCAGGGGAGATACAAAGTCTCTCGAAGGGGGATAGTTCTCTAGAGGCCTGTTTTAGTGTGTTCTTTGTGTGGAGGAAATGCCTAACCTGGAGATATTTCCAGAAGTCTGATTGTGGGATATCCCATTTTTTCCGGATGTCGGAGAATTGCAGCACCACCGAGTTTTGTGTTAGTTGGCCTAGCCTAAAGAGGCCTTCCAGGGCCCACTGTTTGTAGTGGGAGAGAGTAATGCCTGGTGTGAAAGCTGGGTTCCCCAGGAAGGATGTGAGGGGGCCTATGTCTGAGGAAATCATCGATTTCTTGCGTAAGAGCTTCCATGCCTTCAATGTAGGGGAGATGGTCGGGTGTTGATGTGGGAGTTTGGGAAGGGATGGGAGCCAGGGGAATATTTCAGGGTATTGTTGAGCATATAGTCCCTCCAGAACCACCCATTGTTTGAGCTCCCTACTTCTTGTCCAATCTAGGACCCTACTCAGCATGATGGCTTGGTGATATTTTCTAATATCCGGAAGTTGGAATCCACCCTGAGCGGTTGGCCGCGTCAGGGTGGATTTGCTAATCCTAGGGGTTTTGCGAGCCCAGATGAACTGTTGGATCAGGGATTGTATGGTCTGAAACCAGGAGTCTGGGAGCTTAATCGGGAGCGCTTGAAGGAGATACAGTAGGCGAGGGAGTGTGTTCATTTTGACCACGCCAATTCGACCCAACCATGAGAATGCGTTGTATTGCCATCTGCAAAAATCCTTTTTGATAGCTTTGAGGATGGGGTGGAAGTTTAGGGTGAATAGTTGTGAGAGATCTCTAGGGAGTTGAACCCCAAGGTATGTGATATGGGAGTTTTTCCAGATAAATGGATAGAGGGCTTTTAGGGCATTTATTTCTTTGGGAGGTGCGGAAATGTTCAGGGCATATGATTTAGTGGTGTTCACTTTAAAGTTGGAAAGGGCGCTAAAAGTGTTCAGTTCCTGCATGAAATGTGGGAGTGAGTGGGAGGGTTTTGTGAGGATTGTCAGGACATCGTCTGCGAATAGGGCTAGTTTGTAATTGGTGTCGCCCACTTGTAGGCCTGTAATTTGGTTATTCTTCCTAATTGCCCTTGCGAGGGCTTCAATACATAAGACAAAGATGAGGGGGGAAAGTGGGCAACCCTGTCTTGTACCATTGCTAATGGAGAAAGTGTCTGATAGGGATCCGTTTACTTTAACTCTGGCAGAGGGTTGTGAGTAAAGAGCCAATATTCTGTGGAGTGACACCTGCCCTAACCCAATGTGTTCCAGCACTGCCCTCATGAAGTCCCAGTTGACCCTGTCGAAAGCCTTTTCAGCATCGGTTGACAGTAAAATGGTAGGAATTTGGCTCTTGGAGGCTAGGTGAATTAAAGAGATTATTTTTGTAGTGTTGTCTTTTGCCTCGCGGCCGGGTACGAAGCCGACTTGGTCATTGTGTATTAGCATGGGGAGAAATTCGTTCAGTCTAGTGGCCAGTAATTTTGCATATAGTTTTAGATCTACATTGAGCAGGGATATAGGTCTGTAGCTGGGGCAGATAGAGGGATCTTTTCCTTGTTTTGGGATTACAGTGATTTGAGCTTCTAGGGACTGGGGGGGAAAATAATGTGTAGCTGTTATGGAGTTAAAGACTTGGACTATTTTTGGGGTAAGGACTTCTTTGAAGGTTTTGTAGTATGTTGCCGGGAATCCGTCCGGGCCGGGGCTCTTGCCCGAAGGCAAAGAGGCTATGGCACGGTCTACCTCCAGTGTCGTGAAGGGCTCGTCTAGGGAGGTTCTAGCTGCCGCGGGGAGTGTGGGATATGCAACCTTTTCTAGGTATCGTTTAGAGTTAATTAGGTTTGGGATAGGGTTCGTTGTTGAGGATGGGTCTGTGAGGTTGTATAGTGCTGAATAATATTCTTTAAAACAGGCTGCAATTTCCGGTGTTTTAAAGCAGAGTGCACCTGATTTGTTTTTTATGTTTGAAATAAAGGAGGCTGTTTTCTGGGCCCTAAGAGCCTGAGCCAGTAGGCGTCCGGGCTTGTTGCCCCATTGGTAGTATCTGTATTTACATTTTCGTATGGATGCTTGAGTTTTAAGGTTGAGTAATTTTTTCAGTTGGTCGCGGGCTTCGGCTAGGTCTAGAAGGTCACCGGGTGCTAAGGAGGATTTGTGGCGAGTTTCTAGGAGGTGGATTTTTTGTAGTAGTGATTCTACAGCTTTTGATCTAGATTTTTTCATATATGAGCCTAGTTGGATCAGTTTACCTCGCATTACGCATTTATGCGCTTCCCAGAGGGTCGTTTTGGAGACCTCGTCTGTCTCGTTGATAGAGAAGTAATCGGCTAAAGTTTTATCTAGTTCGGATTTGCAATATTTGTCTTGAAGGAGAGATTCATTGAGACGCCAAGACCATTGGGCTGGGTTGCGGTGGGAAGTCGCTAGGGTCAGGAAAACTGGGGCGTGGTCTGATAGGTGGATCGATCCGACATCGGCTTGGACTATCTGTGGGAGGTGTCTGTGGCTAATAAATAGGTAGTCTAGTCGGGAGTAAGTTTGGTGCGGATGGGAGAAAAAGGTATAGTCGCGGCCATTAGGGTTCAAAACTCTCCACGAGTCAGCTAGTTGTGAGTTGTGTAATAGCTTCCTTACTTGTTTATGTTTGCGTATTGAAAATCTAGGAGAGGGGGGGGAGGTGTCTACAGGTGGGTCCATGGTCCAATTGAGATCGCCTCCTAGAATAACAGTTCCCTTATATAGAGGTTCCAATTTTGGTAAGTGGGAGCTAAGGAATGCAGGTTGATTGCTGTTAGGGGCGTAGAGGGCTATGAATGTGTAGGGGTTGGAGAAGATTGTGCAAGTGACTACCAGTATTCTACCTGGATCTATTTTATGGGTCTTGATCTCCGTAACTTGTAGGGATCGTGAGAATATAACAGCTACCCCTTTCGTTTTGCTGTCAGGATTGTTTGAGTAGTATGCTAAGGGGAATCTATAATTGGTCAGGGAGGGAGGACGTATGGATCCTTTAAAGTGAGTTTCTTGTATCAGGGCTACATCCACCCTCTCCGACCAAAGCATATTCAGTAATTGAGATCTTTTTTCGGGGATATTCAGACCTCTAGCGTTGAATGAGACAATTTTAAGTTTGCTTGGACTTGACATCCTGGGTTGGGTTTGGTTTAGCAGAAGGACGTTCGGATTGGACTGAGGGGACAAGAGTATATGAGGGTGGGATGGTGGGAAACAAAGGGTTAAAAAGTACAAGAAAAATAAACATCGATAATATATAACAACCCGCCATGAGACTACCAGTTGTATTGTACATTCGGTGTCTCATTGGGCCGAGTAGGCCAAGTGCGGGGTATGGGGGTAGCTAGGGAACGCCACCTGGGGCGCCACATTGAGAGTGTTGCATAGTACACTTCAAGAAGATAAATACAGTATTAGTCGAACCAACCTTAACTTAATAATAAGAAAAAACATTTAACCTTTGTTATAAAGGAACAAAAAAAAGAACTGCGGAGAACAGTCTGTCTCACTAATATGTAGTAGGGGCGTCATTAGACTGGGTTTTTTTTTGGTGAGCAGGTGAAAGGGTTTGTCTCACCCGACCGTCGACACCCGGGAAGTCCATGGATCGCTGGAGTCTAGTAGATGATCATGTCGACCCAGAAGGTGATGGGTCTTTGGCAGGAATGTTCTGGATGCAGGCCTGAGCCAGGGAGGATTTCTTGCTAGAGTCTCGAGTAGTTTGCCATGGTGTTCCATTTTTGTTCAGCTGGGGAGGGGTCAAGTCTGGTGGGTTAAATTCCCAATCCGGAATCTTCATGGGGGGAAGGCCGAGGCCAGAGCAGAAGGTTGGGAGATCTGAGGGAGATTGTAGGGAGTAGGTTTTCCCCGACAATGCTACTTGTAGTTGAAAGGGGAATCCCCATCTGTATTTTAGTTGGCGTTTTCGTAGCTCGTCGGTAATGGGTTTGAGAGTTTTCCGCTGCTGGAGGGTGTGCCAGGAAAGATCTTGGTATAGGGCAATGGGTTCGTTGTTGAAAGTTAGCCCGTCTAATCTCCTCACTTTATTCATTATCTCTTCCTTTTGGGAGAAATAGTGCAGGCGGCATATAACGTCTCTTGGACGGTCTGCAGAGAGACCTCTTGGTTTGAGCGCTCGGTGTGCTCGATCAAAGGTGATAGTATTTGAAGAGTCTTTCCCCAGGATCTCGTTGAAGATCTTACTTAAGACATCTATGAGGTTTGCCGGGGGGACATCTTCAGGGATGCCTCTTACTCTGATGTTATTACGACGGCCTCTGTTGTCCAGGTCTAGGACCCGTGTTCTGAGGGATTTGATTTCGAGTGTTTGGGCTGCGATGACTTCGCAGAGGGATTTTGTGAATGTGTCAGCAGACTCCTGATGGTCCTCGAGGACATCCACTCTTTCAGTTAGTTGAGTTACATCTTGCTTGATCATTGCCAACTCCTTACGCATGATGTTTTGTATATATTGTTCGGTGGGTAAGGTTTTCATGTACGCCATGAGTTCCTTGAGAGTGGGTTCCCCTTGGGTGGGGGAGGGGGGTTGTTCCATTGCCTTGGGGGAAGGGGGTATAGAGGAGCAGTTGAGAAGTGGGCTTGGGGGGGTGTTAGTTTCAGAGTCACTCGGTATGGCAGAGAGTAAAAAGGGTCTCAGATCTCCCTGAGTCGGATTCGCTTTTGGTTTCGGGGTGCTTCCTTTCTTTTTACCAGACTTGACCATGCTGGTGAGAAGGCAGTTCGAATCTAGGCGGTCATGGGGCCGCCAGGTTGGTAGCTAAAAGTAGTAAAATAGCAGCGTGGCGAAGTCCCTGCCGCGTTCCCTCATTGGTCTGGCATCAGCAGGTCTTCGGGCAAATCATCCCAAGTGGGAGGACGGGTCAGTGTGGAGTGAGGTCATCATCTCCGGTTTCTGCTGTGGGGCTGTATTCTCCAGGCAGCAGGTGGGCCCCCCACCCACTTCGCGGAGCTCTGGGCGGGGTGTATAAATTGCGTCTGATCTTCAGTATGTTGATGGGTAGCTGTTATTTTGCCACGCTATGATCTGCGCTGTGGGCGGGGCTGTCTCAGTCGGAGCAAAGGGGGGACGCAGTGCGGGCCCAATGCAGGTTCTGGTGTTATAATAATATTGCCAGATATTTGAGAGTGGGGTGGGGGATCAGCTTCTTGTAGTACTGCTTTTTGACCTCTGTGCTGGGAATTGCAGGAGGGCTGGTTAATAGTCTTGAGGTGGCTGGTTGTTTCTCTGCCAAAGAGGTACCCTCCACACTCAACAGGGCAGAGGGAGGGAGACAGGTAGTTATCTTGTAGATAAGGGCAGAAAACAGCGCTGCTGCTTAGCTGTTCAGCCCACAGAGCTGTCTGTGTGCAGAGGTGTTTAGCTCTGCCACCTCCAAGATGGCCGCCGCTCAGAAGGCCAGGAGCTGGGGTTAATAGCGGGGTTTTATGCGGGTGGGGACAGGCACAGACCTTGTGTGTGGCACTGGGGGGGTCTCCGGGTGGTTGTCTGGGCAGGGGGTGAGTGCTGGCGTCCCTGTGCGCTGTTTCGCGGCGGACGTCCGCTATGGAGCCCGCAGCACGGCTTGCTGATGAAATTTAGGCCGCGGCTTCCGGGGATCGGGTAGGCCGCAATCCGCGAGCGGCCGTAAACGGCCGCCCCGACTCCGCTGCCACCCGCCGGTAACTCCGCTCGCCTCTGGGGGTCTCTAGGAGGCTGTGCAGCCGGCTGCTGCGGATTTTGGGAGCCTGGAAAGGAGCTTTCAGCCTGCTTTGTGCTGGAAGAGAACGGAGCCACGTCCTGCTCTAATGGCTGCCAGGCCACGCCCCCCCCAGACATCTATTCTCAACAACAAAACCAGCCAGCACTTGCCAACCCGATTAACCCTGAACCCGTCCCGGCCCCCACCCCAGATATCTGGGATAGTCTTGATTTTCCAAAATTATTCACAGAACAAGCACAGACGTTAATAAGTCCCATTACAATACCTGAGGTCCTAGGAGCAATAAAAAAGTTGAAAACAGCAAAAGCCCCAGGTCCAGATGGATTTGCAGGGGATTTTTACAAGATGTACCCCGACAGAACAGCCTCCATACTTTCATCTGTTTTTAATCATATCCTGACCAACAACACTTTGCCCCCCTATTTTAATTCGGCGATTTATCAAATTAATCCCGAAACCAGGACGCGATTTGACACTCCCAGGATCTTATCGCCCTATTTCTTTACTGAATAGTGACTACAAACTGTTGACAAAGATTTTAGCTGATAGACTGAACCCACTTCTGCCACATATCATCCATAGAGACCAGACAGGTTTCATTGCTGGGAGACACTCAATTAGAAATGTACGGAAAGTACTAGCTGTCACACAAACCTCTATCGCCCAAACACAATCACAATCACCCAAGATGATCCTGGCCATTGATGCAGAGAAGGCCTTTGACATGGTGCGGTGGACTCACCTCTTCTGCACCATGTCAAACTTTGGCATCCCCCACAAGTACATTTCATTTCTCCAGACCCTGTACACCAACCCTACGTCCCAAATTGCATGTAACGGTTTCCTCTCTCCCCCATTTCCCATTCAAAGAGGAACAAGACAGGGATGCCCACTTTCCCCCCTTCTCTTTGCTTTAGCTATTGAACCCCTCACCATCGCACTACGATCCTCCGAACATTATACTGGCATAACCATACACAAAGAGGAATTAAAACTAGCACTATTCGCTGATGACCTATTACTGTTCGTGTCCAACCCCCTGACATCTATCCCGACCATAATGAACTTAATAAACTCCTTTGGGCCTATCTCAGGATATAAAATCAATATAAACAAAACAGAACTTCTACCACTCACCCCACTGCCCCCTGATTTAGCTACTCACCCCATAGTCACGCAATTCAGTACCCAAACTGATAATATCAAATACTTAGGTATAACTATCACAAAACACCCTTACTCCATGTACAAGGCGAATTTTACACCGCTGATAAATAGAATTTCAGACCAGCTAGTGACCTGGACTAAACTACCGATATCTCTCCTAGGAAGAGCAGCAGTACTCAAGAACATCATATTCCCAAAAATATTTTACAGGTTACAGATGATACCCTGCATCCTTCCAACACCAGATATACAAAAAATAGAAAAAAATGATGTCTAAATTCCTCTGGGCGGGAAAAAGACCCCGAATGTCTCTTCCTAAACTAATGCGTCCTAAACCACAAGGAGGACTCAAAATCCCTAACTTCTCCTTATACTCCTGCTCTGTCCACTTCCGGTAAATATCGGACTGGCTGACCAACAACTCCACATACGTAGACTTAGAACTAGATGAAAATGTTTTCCACCCCTACTCACCAACCGCCCTGCTCCACTCCCCCATAGCCAAGATACCGCACCACATTCAGAACCATGTCCTCTTCAAAAGTACATATAATGCATGGCTACTCCTAAATAAAAAACTAAGCAGAAATCCCTCGATATCTTCCTACATACCAATCTGGGGGAACCCCAACTTTCCACCCTCGATCTATAATCCTCTGTACAAGACATGGAGCAAAAAGGGTCTAGACCTTGCCACAAAACTTTTTGATCCAGGCGGAACACTATTTTCCTTTCAAAGTATACAAGACAAATATGACTTACAAAAAACACAATTCTTTATGTATCTCCAAACAAGACACTATGTGGCCTCCATCTCCCCGCAGATTCTAAACGCCTCGCTTAATGACCCACTAAGCCATATATTTAGAACACTAGACCATTCGAGATTCAAAACCTCCTCCCTCTATGACATGTTGCTTGCCAAATCACCAGATAACCCTATTGAAGCCTTGGCGCAAACCTGGAGATCAGACATCCCTGATGTGACCTCTCCAGAAATTCTATTTTCCTCTTACTCAAACTCTCTTAAAATTCTACAATCCTCATACCTGCAGGAGGTGCATTTCAAAACTATTCATCGTTTGTACATCGCCCCCGCCCAAAGTAAACACATGGCACCGGGAGCTACGGGCAACTGTTGTAAGTGTCGAATGAGCAATGCGAAATTTCTTCACTGCATGTGGTCGTGCTCTAAGATTTTAAAATTTTGGCGGAAAACCCTCCACTTCAGCAGCTCGGTTTTGGGAATATCTCTAGGGCCTGACCCACTAGCATGCCTATGTCTTAATTTCCAAAACTGGGAGATACCCTCTCCGAGAAATGATTACATACCCCTTTTAACTATTATTTTAACGCTAGCAAAAAAAACGATTTTGACGCACTGGATCTCGCCCACCCCCCCCCGTCTCTCTGTGAGCTCAAAAGTAAATTATTTCAAATACTACTATACGATAAAAGATCACTGATGCTTGACTTATTGGAGAACAGAACCAAATTTCTAAAAAAATGGCTACCCTATATAAACTCTCTTGACCCAAACCAGTACACTCAGGTCATGACTTCCATTGAACCACTGTGATGCATACAGCAAGACCCCCCCCCCCCCCCCACCCAACCGAACCACAAACATACTTCCTGGATCACCGCCCCGCATTCCCCAGACCACACCCTTTCCCCCCCCCCCTCTATACTCCTTCTCCCTTACTTGTCCGTCTCGTCTCAATGTGTTTGTATGAAAGGATAGTTATACCTGACATATGTTTACAAGTTTTTTTATTGCATATCTAATATAAGTTATTTGTTGTGGTATACTAGAATATGCATTTTCCAGCCATACAGTATAGAGGTTTGTCTTAAAAGACTAGAATGCATGGTTCTCCAAATCTAAGATCTTAACATTTAACACTAGAATTACCACATGAGAAACATTGTCTGTTTGAGATTATTCTATGGATTAATATACTACTGCTATAGGAGAACTTAGAATTTAGACAAAGTGATATACCGATTAGACTTCGCTAATTGTCGTATTGTTCACAACTATGTTGAAACTGTCAAAAAAAAATCTTCTTTAGACTGTTGTAATCACATTTTATTGAAAAAAAAAAAAAAAAACTTGTTAAATCAAAAAAAAGGACATAGAGGCCGTTGGACTGGACTTTTCAATATACCACCTGAGGCTATTTGGGACGGAACTTATTTCTTTAGTGGAACCCGGGATCCCACTGAAAAATTATCCTTCTGACTGTCCTATAAGCTACATAAATAGCCTTGATGATAAGGCCAGACACGGTACTATGCCATTTATTGTGTGTACTATTATGTTTTGAATAAATTGTCAATGTCAATTATGTTTTGAATAAATTTGAATAAAACTAGTTTTCAAAAGAATGTCCAAACTGTGGCCCTCCAGCTGATGTGAAACTACACATACCCATACTTGCCTACCTGACCCTCTCCTTTAGGGAGAAAATGCTCTGTTCCTGGACTTCCCTGGTAATGTATGATTGCCATCACCTGTGGTGAAACACCTTTCTTATCAATTACCTAGCTGCCCACAGGGGATGTCAATCATATATTACCAGGGAAATCCAGGAACAGCATTTTCTCCCTGAAGGAGAGGGTCAGGTAGGCAACCATGGTGTATGGGCACCTTTAGGGTTACCACAGGAGTGTGACATACTTAGGGGTAAATATACTATGATGGGAGTTCTATTGAAGATGGGATGTTGCGTGGGATGTTGCCTAAAGTAACCAATCAGATCTGACTACTTATTTATTTAGCACCTTCTAGAAAATAATAGATAGAATCTGATTAGTTGCTATGGGCAACATCCCATCTTCAATACAACTCCTATCTGAATTTACCCTTTACAGTCCATGTTTTCCAAATCACCTGGCTGGTGCACAGCTGTTGTCATTACTAACTGTCACATCTTCAAACATGCTGCATTCATTCTTACTATAGATCCACAGCTTCCCTGGGAAACATGAACTGTTGGTAGATCTTGAGAACAGGTTTGGCCACCCCTGCTATAGACAATATAGATGTAACTAACTGAACTTAAAAAAAAACACTGTAGAGGTGTAGTAGGTTTAGGTTTGTATTTATTTTATCATTTTTGTGTTAGGGCAAGGAGAGTGTAAGGAGTTTGTCAAGGGAACATGGAAAGCATGTAGAGAATGAGATGTGGTGGGCGTTGATGAGCCCCTAGCCACTTCTGAGGAGGATAGTGATGAGGGGGTCAGGTGGGCAAGACTAAAACTGAAAGCAATGTGAAGTTTATGTTTGCCGAAAACATGGCCATAATCCATTTAAAAAAACATCAACATTTGCTTCAAGGCTCAAAGTCTCTCAGGGCCACATGTAACAAGCTTCAAAATGTGATCAAATGGAAAGTGATAAACAGACAGCCAATCGGCTCTTACCTGTCATGGTTCAGGCTGGGTTTGAAAAATGACAGGTAGGAGCTTGATTGGCTGGTTGTTTTTCACTCTCTACTCTCCAAACTTTATACATTTGGCCCTAAAGGTCACAGCATGGTGTAGATATGCCATTTGGACAGGTTCATGCCTCCCAACTGTCTGATTTTTGTGGAACAGTTAAGTTTTTTTGGGGTCTGACCCACATCCCACCTGGGGCTGGCAGTGTACCACGGGGGGGGGGGGGGGAGTTGGCAGTTCCCCCTGCCTACCGCTGCTTTTCTGAGCAGCAAGGAATAGATGCTTTGCACATGTGCACAACCTCTATTCCTGGAGACGGAGGGCTGGCCATGCCCCCACAGTCATACCTCCCAACATTATCCTCTCCAGAAGGGACCCGTTGCTCTGCTCCCCTATTGGACGACAGTCAAAAGGTCGACACATGAAAAAGGTCGACATGCAGTAGGTAGGCGTGGACGACATGGGAAAAGCTTGACATGAGGTTTTTTATGATTTCTTTTTTTAAAACCAACTTGTTCATACTTTACCATCCCAGTGGGAATAGAAGGAGAAAATAAATAGTGTGCAAGGCCCCATGCCCCAAAGCATATTACACAGAACGTGCCATGCGAGGGGACGTGGTACAGTACATACACAAAAAGTGAAAACAAGTCGGTTTAAATTAAGAAATCATAAAAATCTCATGTTGACCTTTTCCATGTCAACCTTTTGCTTATGTTGACCATGTTAACTTAATGCTTGTCGACCTTTTTGATGTGCCGATCTTTTGTCTGTCAACCAATAGTGGTCAACCTTATGGCTGTGGACCTAACAACACGTACTCATCTAAGGATGTGCAGGGTGCCCGACAAACAGGATCTGGGTCACCCTATGAAACAGAACTTGGTCGTCAGGGGCTCCCATTCCTCCTGATATAGCATTTGCTTGGTAAGTATCCATGTAATGGCTTTGTATATATCCTTTTGTGTATTAGCGGTTTGTAATACGGGTGTGGATCATTAGGTCACCAGCATGTTGGTTGACACCATTAGGTTGACATGCATTTAGGTTAACAAGAGTCTAGGTTCACATGGGTTTGGTCGACAGGGTCAATAGGTTGACAGGGTCAAAAGGTCCCCATGGGTTAGATCAACAGTCAAAAGGTCAACATGGGGTTTTTCACTATATTTTGTCCCGAATATTGACACAGTCGACATGGACACTAAAACGTAGCATTGCGTCCCCTTGCATGGCTCGCCATGCTTCGGGCATTTTGCCTCGCTATGCTTGCCACACTATTTTATTCTCACACCAATCCCTAGTCGGCACATGTCAGCTCCCAAAAAATGTGAACCCCATGTTGACCTTTTGACTGCTAACCTAACCCATGTTGACCTAATGACCCTGTTGGCCTAACCCATGTCGACCTAGACTCATGTTGACCTTCCTGCATGTTGACCTAGACTCATGTCGACCTAAATGTATGTCGACCAACATGCTGGTGACCCAATGACCATATCCCTGTGATACAGACCACTACTTTGTTTGTTCCCTGCTTTGTGATTTTGTAAGGTAATATCAATTTGCAGTTCTGAACGTATTGTTTTTTAAGTGGCTGTGTTGATCAATTATCAGCAGTGTTGTCAAAGTACATTACTCCGTTGTTGTTTCTTTGCTTTATTAACTGTAATTTGTGTTTTAAGGCTGTTTGTCATTTGAGTAGCCTATAAACCTGGTGTGTTTTAATAATACATTTGCTAAACTAAAGCTTTACAAATATTTAAAACAGGTATGGCCAGTAAACGAAACTTCAACTTATGTGACTATGCATTCTACTATACTGTAGCATACTGTATTCTTGATATATACTTAACCTACTTCAGAGTTCTCCCCTCCAGGATAAGTGACCTGCAGGAAACTGCAGTGGTGGGGCCGGACCTTTGCCATAAGCCCTGCCCTCACATAAAATAAAACTGGCTGACAACTTAATCTCATCCCCCCTCCTGGTGTTTCACATTAGGCTGTGTCTCCAGGACCCGAGCTCTCTTTCCACTCGGTAGCTGTATCCTATGCAGAGAGAAAAAATGGTGAGGGTATGTATCAGCATCCTTGCGTCTGTATCAGAATCCTTGTGATAGTGTCTGTCTGTGTCAGCATCAGTGTGTCTGTGTGTCAGCATCTTTGTGTCAGCATTTGTCTGTGTGTCATCAACAATGTGTCAGCATCTGTTCATGTGCCCGTGTCTGTCAGTGTGTTGGGGTTAGTGTGCCCACATCAGTGTGTTAATATCTCTCTTTGTGTACATGTGTCAGCATCCATATTTCGGCATCAGAGTGTTAGTGTCTGTGTCAGTGTCTATCTGTGTTAGCATCCATATGACTGTGTGTGTAAGGCTCCTTGTATCTGTGTGTCAATATCTGTCAGTGTCAATGTCTGTGTTGGCGTCTGTCAGTACGTCATCATCTGTGTGTTAGCATGTCAGCATCTGTCTGTGACAGTGTCTGTCTGTGTGTGTCAGCTTATGTCAGTGTCGATCTGCCTGTGTGTTAGCATTAGTTTGTCAACATGTCAGCATCTGTCCATCTGTCAGCATGACTTTCTGTCAACATCTATGTTCCAGTATCTGTGACAGCGTCCATGTGTCACTGTGTTAGCATCTATAAGTGTGTCAGTGGCTGTCTGTATGGCAGTGTCAGCATCAAGACCCTAATATGCCCCACCACCTCTGTCATCTTAAGGACATGCCCCAATTTGAATAACCACACCAGTGGCAGATCCACCACGGGGCGACAGGAACAGTTGCCCCGGGGCCCCAACACTCCAGTCTGCAGTGGTGGCGGCGGTGGGTGGCAGGCAGCGTGGGGCTGTTAGCTGGGCAGCGTGGTCTGTTCAACGCTGGGGAGGCAGCGGGGTCCCTGCAGTGGCTGGACATTTGCCTATCCCATCCTGTATCCATGCTGGGGGAAGGGGGTCATGAGAGGAAGGGGCCCCCACAATTTTTGTTGTCCAGGGCTCCCACAGACCTTAATCTGGCCCTGAACCACACCCATCTAAAATATATGCATATTTTGAGGCGATCAGGATAGGAGTGTACCCACGGGGAGTAAACCACTGAGCCAAACCCAGACACAGCTTATATCAGTCTCTTATACCACTTTTACACCAGAATACCGGGTAGGACCCGGGAAATCAAACACGGGAAATTGCCAGGGCATGCCCTGCCTCAGACCCCATTTACACTGCAATTCAATCCGGGTTATTCCCGGGTAAGGCCCTTTCACACTGAAAATGGATCAGCCCTGTCTTTCCTTGCTGGTGTCATTAAAAATGGACCTTTGGGCTGTTTGAGATGAGGTCACAAGAAAGGAAAAAGGGAGGGAGTGGGTTCTGCTCCCAGCATTGCAGCAAAGATGGCAGACGGAGTAGCTGTGTTGCAGTTTGTGCTGTACTTTTCAGCAATTGAGAGTTTGAAGCAGCTTCTCACCCTGTGCTACTTGCTTCACACTTGGAGGAGGAGAGCACAATTCTTGGCTGAGAGGTCTAGATCTCGACACCAATATTTGTGCCAAAGGAGAGAGCGTGGTAACGCTGCTGCTGCGCTGCTACATGCGCCCTGTGCGGGTCTCCAGCAGATTACATCCTCTGCCAGAGCCGCAGAAGCACCAATCAGCTCTTCATGCCCCTCTACCCACCAAATAACCCGGATAATGACCATTTACACCACCCTGAGCCCCGGATAAGCCCGTGTCCGACCCTGAACATTTGCCGGGTCAGATTCCCGGGGAACAGTACCCGTGTTATTTATTTTCAGCCCATTTACACCATGCCCTGCCCTGGACTGGAGCTGCAATATCCCGGGTCCAACCTCTGGTGTAAAAGGGGTATTAGAGGTCTAGAGACTAATTAACCTGCTCTCATACTAAAGTCCTAAAAATCTGAACTTAGCTATATGGGTTGAGCCCTTCCTTCTCTCACCCATGCCCCCTGGACCCCTTACCGGCTTTTAGTAAAAGTCCGAACTCCTAATCAAGTCTGTTTAGCATAATATATTTCCCATGTTCCCTATGTGATATACAGTAGACCAAAATCCAGGGAAAAGGAATACTATGGACACCAGATACCGATAACATACCCAGTGTCTGTGGTGATCATTTACAGACATCTTGAGTGCAGCCGTTACTAGTATTGCATTTGCTCCTGTTATTCTGGGATGACTATTGGAGGCCATGGCACCGGGCACAATCATAAATGGGCACACTGCATGTGGGAGAAGAGTGGGAGGATTTGCAACGACTGAAGGGAAAACATCCATCTTTGCCGGCAGTGTTCATCAGAAAGAATACTTTTCTAAAGATACTGTACATTAATACAACTTTCAGATGGCTAAAGTTATATAAGGTAAGGTATAAGGTAAGTTATATAAGGCATGCTCTTAACTTTTTTTATGGTTTTTCTGCTTGCTGAATAAAAAAATATATTAAACACTGTTGTAGGAGTTGGACACGAACAAAGAAGGTAATTGTGTATCCTCTCCATTAACCCTTTCCTACATTTCTGCATTTGAGTGACAGATTCACCTGCTAAATTCAATAGGCCCATGTTTTTAAAATGTGCCTTCAATATTATTTATTTATTTATTATCAGTTTCTTATATAGCGCACACAGATTCTGCAGCGCTTTACAGAGAATATTTGAACATTCACATCAGTCCCTGCCCCAGTGGAGCTTACAATCTATATTCCCTACCACATGTACACGCACACACAGACATTCTAGGGTTAATTTTTTGGGCGCCAATTTACCTACCAGTATATTTTTGGATTGTGGGAGGAAACTGGAGTACCCGGAGGAAACCCACGCAAGTACGGGGAGAATATACAAACCCTGCACAGTTAGGGCCATGGTGGGTATTGAACCCTTGACCTCAGTGCTGTGAGGCAGTAATGCTAACCATTATACCATCCGTATGCCCCAATATGTTTAATATATTTCATTTTTTCCATATGAACTTATCAATGTGAGCTAAATGCATATATTATTTGATCAAAAATGCTGCAGCATTAAGAAAGTAACCTTAGTTATATGTGTTAATGTACTTTCCTATGAAAGCCTTCAAACTGCATAAAACTGATTTATGTTTATAAACTTTCCCGAGGTCAGCCGTCCTGCTGCATAAAAGTAACTAATGTGACTGTTTGGATCATTCTGCAAGTGTACAGTATCTATTCAATGGTCAGGGAACAAGGTTAAATTTACCCCAAATGTGGTAAAAATGAAATTCATGGGGGTAATGCATGCCCGGCTGTGTCTCGCCAGTGTGTCCGTCCATTACCCAAAGGAATTTCATTTCATGGCATATATAATCTATATATAGACTATATAGGCGGTTGGAATCCATGTCCTCCTTGTCGGGATTTTGTCCGCCGGGATTCCATACCAATTCCGGTACTTATTTCCTAGCACGGCACCCATCGCACGGCATTGTGTACTGTTTTAAGTTCTGTGCGATGCAATGCGATCTTCATGTTAAATGCACAGGAGTGCTTGTACAATGAAATATCGCATAGGATCGCATGCCAGCAAATGGCATGTGATGCGATATTTCATTGTACAAGCCCCTATGCCATGAGATGTGATGGGTGCTTACAATTAGATGTAACCCCCAGTATCCACGCCATCCCGAAGAGTGGCGAGCAGCGGTGGTACGCGTCCTCCGACCTTTTCATACCCCCACTATCCACTTCAGCGTGGAGTTGATTTTAGATAGTTTGGCAAACGCAGTGAGCCACCGAGCCCGAAGCGTGGTGAGCGGATGCAGAATACATGTAAAGTAATCCATCTGCGCTCACCATGCTTCGGGCTCGTATTACGCGTCCCCTAGCGTGGGCTCGCTGCGCTTACCACGCATTGGGCTCGCCACGCTATGTAACATCAACTCCACGCCGACGTGGATAGTGGGGGTATCAAAGGTCCGAGGGGCTTGCCACGCTTTGGGTTGGCGTTGATAGTTGGGGTGGCGTTGACACTGGGGGTGACACTAAATGATGGAATCACATTGTAAGCACCTGTCTGTGTGCTTGTACAATTAAAAATCGCATCGCATGCCGCAATATTGCGGGCGATGCGATGAGATGTCGTACGATGTAATCGTGGGTGCCGTGCTAGGAAACAAGTACCCCAATTCCATATGCATGCCCTGGGCCCGTCTCCAAGTCCGCCCAGTTCTTCAGTAGAGTCGACTAGATGCTGTACCATCTTGGCAGCATGCAGTCTGTACTGTCATACTAGTCTAGGGAGGGGGAAATTGCACAGACTGTCATTATATCATCTTGAAATACTGACACTAAAGGCCCCCATACACTAGCCGATTTTGGTCAGATTTAGGCCAGATCAGTCGGATCTGGCCGAAATCGGACCAAAATCGGCTAGTTTTGATGTCCCCTCAGATCCGATGCGCGGTCCCGTGCGCATCGGATCTGCGTCGGGAGGTCGGACCTGCTGCACGTCCGACCACCCGACTTGGGACCTAGTGGGGCGGCGCGGCGGTGGAGGGAGCAGGGGGGGCTGGGGACGCTGCGGGGGACACAGGCGGCATAGAGCCGGGCAGGGGGAGCCGGGAGCTGTCAGTACTGAATAAAAAAAAAGGTACTTGTGAGTTATCCGGGCGCCCGATTTTTTGATTGTATGCCTTAAGTTAAGGCATACAATCAGATGCGATGCGATATCGCATCGCATCGCATGCGACCATCGGATGCGATGACCCGATTTTTCCATAGGAATCAATGTTAAAATGATTCCTATGGAAAAAGGGGTCCTTTTCATACCCCTACTATCCAAGTGGGCATGGAGTTGGATATAAACCTGTGGCGAGCGTAGCGAGCCACCGAGCCCGAAGCGTGGCGAGCGAAGCGAGCCCCGCGAGGGGACGGTATTCCGTGTCCCCTCGCGGGGCTCGCTACGCTCGCCACGCTTCGGGCTCGGTGGCTCGCTACGCTCGCCACAGGTTTATATCCAACTCCATGCCCACTTGGATAGTAGGGGTATGAAAAGGACCCCTTTTTCCCATTGAATTCCATGTTAAAATGGACTCAGTCCATTTTAACATTGATTCCTATGGAAAAATCGGGTCATCGCATCGCATCGCATCGCATCGCATCCGATGGTCGCATGCGATGCGATGCGATGTCCCGATCCGACCCGATTTTGAAATCGGGCGCCCGGATAACTCACAAGTACCAAAAAAAAAAAGCCCATACAATGAATGGGCAGCCTGTGATTGGCTGAGCGCTCTCTCAGCCAGTCAGCAATTGGCTGAGAGAGTGCTCAGCCAATCACAGGCTGTCCATTCATTGTATAGGCTTTTTTTTCTAGCACTGACAGCTCCCGGCTCCCTCTGCCCGGCTCTATGCCGCCTGTGTCCCCCGCAGCGTCCCCAGCCCCCCCCCTGCTCCCACCAGCAGCCCTGCTCTGTAGCCCCCCCCCCCCCTGCTCCCCGGGTTTTTTACATGTGATAAATCGAGACGATTTATCACATGTAAAAAATGGCACATCAAGTGCCAATCTAATCAAGCTCCCCCGGGGAGCAGCCGGGGAAGCTCAGGGGGAAGTCGGGGGCGACTTGTCCTAAGGACAAGTCGCCCTAGTGTATGGGGGCCTTAATAGTTGCCCAGCAGGGCCGGTGCAAGGCACCGGAGCGCCCCAGGCGAGTCGGGGTGGGGGCGCCCCGGTGCCGGGGGGGGGGGGGGGAAGGTTGGTACCTGTGTAAAAAAACTTCCGTCCCCGGCGTCCCTGCTAAGTGCTGGTGCGTGCAGGGGTGTCCGTGCCGCCGGGGGAGCCTGCGGCGCTGTTATTGTGTATAAGCTTGTCGCGGCCGGCGGGGTCCCTACAGTGAATAGAAAATAACTAGCGCTTCCCGCGCCGCCGCGCGCATAGCGCTAGTTATTTTCTATTCACTGTAGGGACCCCGCCGGCCGCGACAAGCTTATACACAATAACAGCGCCGCAGGCTCCCCCGGCGGCACGGACACCCCTGCACGCACCAGCACTCAGCAGGGACACCGAGGACAGAAGTTTTTTTTACACAGGTACCACAGTGCTGGGGGTGAGGGGCGAACTGCCGCCCTCCAGGTGCCGGCGCCCTAGGCAAATGCCTAGAGCTGCCTAGTGGCGGCGCCGGCCCTGTTGCCCAGCATAGCTAAGTTGAAGTACCTGCAATGTACCACATCTTATTACCATCTCATCATCGGTGGTCACTATCAGACATTCCAGTTAACCAGCTCCTATCTGTTCCTACCGATTCCAGACTTCATTATATTTAATTTCCAGATGATTCCAAAAATTCTACCAGTTCCATTCTGATCTCAGTATTATTCAGTGTTGGCTGATTTACAGACTCTGTAACTTAGCCTCAATAAATTACATTATATTTTAATTCCGTCTTCTCAGCCACACCTTCTGGCTCAATACACCACCTCAGTTACCTGCTTTTTGGACTCTTCTGCTGTTGTCCCTGGTTATTCTCTTGCTGCCAGGTAGTAACTGCAGGAGTCAATCTCCTACTTCCATCTGTGCCCAGTCCAGGAGGGATACAATCGTACAGTCATTAGGTCGACACCATTGGGTCGACAGGAAACAAGGTCGACAGGGTTCTAGGTTGACATGGATGAAGGTTGACAGGTGTCTAAGTCGACATGGGACTAGGTTGACATGGGTTTTTTCATTGTTTTATTGTTTTTTGAGCCAACATGTGACGACAGGCGGTATTTCATTGCCTACCATCCACTAGGGCGTGGTGGGAGAATAAAATAGTGCGCCGAGCGCAGCGAGGCACCGCGCCCGAAGCATCGCGAGCGAAGCGAGCGCATGACTTCCAACTATGCCCATGTCGACTGTGTCGACATTCGGGTAAAAAAACTGTGAAAAACCCATGTCAAACTGTCGACGTAACCCATGCCAACCTAACGCATTTGTCGACCTAATCCCATGTCGACCTTATACCATGTTGACCCAGACACCTGTCAACCTTCACCCATGTCGACCTAGAACCATGTCGACCTTGCTGCCGTTCCACCCAACGGTGTCAACCTAATGAGTGTCGACCTAAGTTGGGTCGACAATATGATCCACACCCGTAATCACTATCTATGTGTCCCCACATTGGTTTAACTGGTCGCTGATGAAAAGGAGAAACTGAGCAATATATCTCCCCCGTGTGTACGGGGCTTGAAGGTGAGATTTAATAGGATGAGAGATTCAGAAAGTGAGAGATTTGGAAAGAAATCTCCAGTTTTTTTAAACCAGTTTGATTTTTCAGTGTAAATGATTGCTGGAGATTTCTTCCTAAATCTCTCACTTTCTGATTCTCTCATCATAGTAAATCTCATCCTGGATTTGTTTGCTAAATTGTTGTTGCATTTTGCATACACATGTACATTTGATCAATTATTGCTCACCTTGCGAAATCACAGAGATGCGATCAGGTCCGACTAACTCCCTATAAACAACGGCAGATGTGTGACCCCTGGCATGTGTAGCATGATAACGAATAAAACACTCAGAACCAGAAATAAAGACTCGGAGACATAGGTTTGGCAGAAATTGTTAGCTGAATTTATTTGAAATAATTTAAGCTAATTTTTGTTTTATTATTTAATTAATGTGATTTAATTTGGTGGCCAGAAAGAACGGCTCTAACTCTAAGCTCCACCCCAAAACTAATCCTGCATAATTCAGCCTAACTCATCAACAGTGGTATCCACTCGACCTACTACATTGACAACCCCACCCATCCGGGTGGGGTCGCTGCCCCCGAGCGGGTAGTCCAGCGAAGGCCTAAGCCAATGAGAGGCGAGCGCACCTAAAACAAGGCAAATATGCAGGAAACCTAACTTAAGCAAGCCTTAAAATCTATGGAATTGCCGTTCTTTCCCACCAAAGCGAGGACACCGGTCCCGGAGGCCTCGCCCCGCCACCAAACTAAAGCAACCCAGCAATAACTTCTAGCAGATCCTCAACAAACAGGAATAAACCTGCCCTCACAAAGTGAATCCCGTCGGGCCTGAAAAGCTGGTGATGTCTAAATCGAATACGCTCGTGTGGGACCACATAACCACCAGCCTGCAGGACTCAACGTGCAATGGCAGAATTCAACTTTTTTCTGGACTCATCAACAGCCCTACAGTCCTTACCTCCTCTCCAGTATAGGCGAGGGACAATAAATGACCACACCAATGTGCACCTGGGCCATGCTGCTTTAATTGCGGCCAGATCATTCAGGATCGAGGCACGCAGCTTCAACTGGGACACTTTCCCGAGGTCATTGCCTCCCAAATGCAGCACCAAAATTTCTGGCAAACCATATAACTTCACATTCTCCATAAGGAAAGACCTTAGCTTGCGCCAGGACATTCCTCTCACACCAAGCCAGCGCACCAGGTGACACCACTCTGACAAAGGACTGTCCTTTGAAGCCACAAGCCTACCCGACCAGTAGATAAAAGAATGACCTACCACCCATACCTTACGATTGTCATATCCCACACCTGGAGGAAAGAATTGTATAAAGACCGTTAATATTGTTTTTCAAGGACAGGTAATGCTTTGTATTATGAGGATCTGCCAAAAACAAAAAATTTAAAGATGGTGCACAAATTTGGTGCGATAGAACTGCTTCAATCACATTGAAGCCACTCCTAGACACAAAAGGTATGATAACGAACGGGGGGAGGGAAAGGTAATGGACGGGGATGAAGGTAAACAGGGAATTACTCGGCCGGAGGAAAAAACGTCTGGACCTGCTGAGGGACTCTTAATTGGAGCCGAATTAGCCGAATTAGTGATAAGCCGAATTCAGTCCGTCAGATCAGGTAAAAAAGCGTGAAAACTCCGGACGCTGGCCCAACAACAGAGCGTAGCTAATCCCTGAGTAGGATGACTGAAAGGAGGGGGGGGGGGTAACACAGGAGTACAACCACTTAGCTGGAAACCATACATTCACATATTAACATGGCATTAGATGCGGACGAATGTACTTCCTATAGCTAGCCGAGCGCCATCTACCTAAAGCTTTGATATCCTGCACCGGCCAACCTGCTCCAGCCGCTGATGTTGCAACGCCTATCCTAAAGGAATGGGTGCCAAAGTCCCCCGGTGAAAGGCCCAACCCGCTCAAGCAATGCCTCATCATCCAATTAAATTGGTACTTCGTCAATGGCAGTTTATCATAATGCAGCAGCCATGACCCTCTCACAACCGGTCTAACCTGGGCGTACTGACTCGCCAAAGCCACAGGGCAGACAGATGCGGGCAACGCGGGGGGCAATGACACCCAAGTTCCCCTTGCTAGCTGATCCATTTTAGAGCGCCTAATCCTGCACCAAAGCGCCTGCTCTTCTATGCGAACATCAGTATCCAGCAGCGCTGCCTCCTTGTGTTTAGAAGGAGCAACTAATTCGAAAATTCTCAAAGCTCCATAGAAAGCCATAGAAAAGGCTAAACGAAATAAAAGAGCCTCAAACGCGGACTCTGCGTAACTATAAACCATTTCTAACAGAGAAGGAAGCATGGAAACTACTATGGGGCGCCTATGATCGGGAGCGGCAGGGGCCGCCCGCATTCAACCTTTCATGGCCTTCCGCACCAGAAATCCCTTTGTAAAATCGGGGAGCCCTTTAAGCTGCGCAAAGAAGGCTATACCTGCTAAGTACCGAGTACTGGATTTGCCTGCGCTGTATAAATCCCTGAGAAAAGACAGCAGGAGCCTTTGGCCCCGCCTACCTGACTGTGCAGACCCTCCGGAAAAGGTTTCCCATTCCGACCAAGCCTGCTGGTAGGTTTTTAGAGTTCCCGGCGCCACCGACAACTCTGCTAGCCCCTCCAGTCCGGCCCGATGACCTCTCAAACATAAAGCGGGCACGAGACCCCAACAGCATCAGCATTGGGGGCCAGGGATCTAAAGCGCTCCCATTGGAAGCGCGACAGCGCATCAGCCACTTCGTTTTGCACGCCAGGAACATGCTTAGCTTTAAACAGAATGTTATAGCGCAAGCATTGCAAGGTTAGCTGCGACAGAACTCGCAAAACAAGGAGTGATTTGGCCTTCTGGTTATTAATGGCATGAACCACGCTATAGTTGTCACACCAGAATAGCACATTGCGGTAAGCCAAACGCCTGCCCCAAACCTCCATAGCAACCATAATTGGGAAGAGTTCTAAAGAAAGCATGTCCATGTTTAGGCCTTCCTGAACCCAACCTTCTGGCCAAGCCTGAGCACACCAGCTTCCATTCAAGAAACAACCAAAGCCGGTGGAACCAGCCGCATCAGTAAAGAGCTGGAGTCTGGAGCTGTCAACAACCGGGACCAGCCAAATGCGTATACCGTTAAAGTCCTCCAAAAAGGTGGACCATACCGCTAGGTCACGCCTAATTTCTGCGGACAAACGCACAAAGTGATGTGGTCTGGCCACCCCGGCCGTCGCCCGCTCCATCCTGCGGCAAAACAGCCTGCCCATGGGTATCACTCGGCACGCAAAGTTCAGCTGGCCCAAAAGTGACTGGGCCTGGCGTAATGTTACCTTGCGCGCCGAGTGAAAACATGCAATTGTCTTCTTCAACTTAGCTACCTTATCCTGCGGGAGGCTGCAATGTCCCAGCCCCGAGTCGATCTGGATCCCCAGAAAAGACAAACAGGTGACCGGACCTTCGGTCTTTTCTTCTGCGATTGGGACGCCAAATTGCAAAAACAGACCACGAACGGCGGACAGAAGGTCCGCGCACTGCTCGCTGTCTGCTGGGCCGACACAAAGGAAATCATCCAGGTAATGAGTGATCCCGCTCACCCCTGCATGCCTCTCCACACACCAATGCAAAAAGGTACTGAACCTCTCAAAGAAGGCACAGGATACAGAACACCCCATCGGCAAACACTTGTCAATGAAGTATTCCTCTCCAATGCGGAAGCCCATGTACCTGAATGCATCGGGGTGCAGTGGTAGGAGCCGGAAGGCTGACTCGACATCTATTTTCGGCATCAAAGCCCCTCTTCCGATTGAACCATTTCCAGTGCGTCATCAAATGACTGGTAATTCACGGAGCAGCATTCAAATGGGATGGCATCATTCACAGAAAACCCCGCAGGATAAGACAAATGCTGGATTAGCCTGTATTTGCCAGGTACCTTTTTGGGTACCACACCCACCGGCGAAATAATCATATTCGCCAATGAGGGAGCCCGAAAAGGACCAGCCATTCTTCCCAACCTCACTTCCTTCTCCACTTTTTCTCTCAAAACAACAGCCAAAGAACGACCAGACTGTAAATTGCTAAAAGAACCACCCAACACTTCACCATGTATCGGTAGGTGAAAACCTTCCTTAAAACCCCTAGACAGGAACTCAGCAACCTCCCTGTCCGGATATAGTCGAAGCCATGGGCCCATGGCCCCAACCCGGACCGGTGTTGGTGCTCTAGCGAGCGGGGGCGGCTGCAGAGTTTCTAGGGGCCGCCGGGGTGATGGCCCCTCTACCGGGGCGGCCTCCTCGAAAGCAACTCGAGGATGGGTGATTACCTGAGCAGTTAATGCAGATATGTTTGTATCTGCAGCGCTGCCCTAGGTTGCAAGAGGAATTGTTGAACGCATAACACTTCCCTCTTGCAGACCCTGGTGTAAAAGTCCTACCCCCCTGGGGAAAACGCCTCGCAGCGGGAGCCTCTGTAATGGCTCGCTGTGATACTGGGGGCACGGAAGGGGGAGGGGGAGCCGAGCGGGTACCTTTAAGCCCCTCAGTGTGTGTCCTGGCTACGTCCATCCACACCTCCACATCCTTGCATCCAAAATCAATAATATGCAAGCAGTCCTGCTTGCGCCTGAACTGCTCGTCATATGTTCGCCAAGCCACTATGCCATACTTTCTGTATATATCATGTACCATATGAATATACCTGATGATATTCATTTGTTCACCAGGCCTATCCTCTAGATAACAGGCGGCAAACACACAAAATCCCGACAGCCAATTATCATAAGACCTAAAAGCCTCTAACCCCATGCCTCCTTTTTCCTTGGCCGCCTTGTACGCCTTTTTGGCCTCATCAGTCAGGCAGAAAAGGTCCACAAAGTCGCCCTTCTCAATTTTTGTCCTACAGCTCTCTCTCAATCCTCTTAGCACAGCAGTATAGTCACAGTGCACCATACCCGGGAGGTTCCTCCTCTTTCGCTCCCTCCTAGACAAGGATGCCCTTCTTTTGCGTTTACTACTGCGGGAGTGTCTACCAGCCTCCCTCTTTGCATACCTGGCCGCCCTCTTACGAGCTTTGGCCTTGCTACCCGTATCAGAACCCCCTGCCGAAGAGGAGGATGAGGAGGAAGAGTGACGGGTAGAGTCTGAATGCCCTGAACCAGAATCATCACTAGGTGCATTGTCCCCGTCTGTTGAGGCCTCACCTGACGAATCTAACTCCTCCTCCCAAGTGTCATCATCATCATCATCATCGTCATCAATACCTGCTTTTTCGTCGTCCCATTCTGCCTCCTGCTCTTCTGCATTTGTTGAGACATGGGGAGGGGGACCGGGGGACCGCGCGGGCATACGCCTGGGTCTAGCAGCCGGCCTATCACTGCTGCCACCGGGATACTGCTCCTCAATGTGCCCTGCTGGCCCTGAACCCCCAAAGGCTCTAACAAATTCAGAGCAGCCAGGTATGGGCTCTCTGCTCCGCCCCCTTGATGACCGTCCACTACTGCCTGCGCCACCTGATCCACCGGGTACCCCTTCAACTAGTGGTGCCAGCGCCCCAGCCATAGATGACAGGGCCGCTGACAGCAATGCAGGGTCAAATGCAGGAGTTGCAGCGCCGGACCCGCAAGCCATCCTGGGTGCTGTATTAGCCCCATGGCGGCCACCGTGAGCAGACAGCCGCCTCCCGCGTGACACCCCCTCATCCATGCCAGCAGCGTCACCCTGACTAACATTGGTGTTCGCAGCCTGTCTCTCCCATGAGGGTCTGTACCTGTACATGGGTTTTTAGGGTCAGGAGCGGGAACACTATCAGCCATAGCCTCAGGGACCAGTATTTCCTGAGCTCTTCTGCTGCTATTGCCTCTCCTCACACCCGCCTGGAAGTGAACCCGCCCCCTTGCGCGCCCCGGCCTGTCCGCCATTACCTGGCGCCTTGTAGCGCTCCCAGCACCTCTCACAACTAATGGCGGCCGACCGCTGCCACCAGAGGCAGGTACAGAGCCGCGGCCTACATCACCTGCACTCCCGCGGCGAGCGCGTCCAGAAGAGGAACGCCCGCCGCGTCACGTCATACCCCTGCGTCCGACCGCGCTACCCAGGGCCGCAGGCCTCACTCAAGCCACCCCCCGAGCCGGACCAGCACGGTTAGTGCGCCCGGCTCGGGAAGCACCCGCAGTAGCCCACTGAGCCCCAGAGCCAGCAGCCGGCGCCGGAGGCTGACAAGATATTACAGGTATGTCAGCGCCAGCTAGGCCTGAATCCTCCTCAGCAGCAAAACGGGCAGGGGGCCTAATGGCGCGTCTGGGGCGGCGGGGCACACTTCTGGGCATTGTGAATAATAGATATGCGACAACCTGCAATACACAGCTGCACAATAACTATATGCAGCAACTAGACCTCACAGCAAAAAATTTTTACCTAAAAAAACCTATGTAAAGCTAAAGGGGAAGCAGAGCGCAGGGGCACACAGCTACTCACAGAAACTTCACAGGAGAAAGAGAAAAGCTCCTCCCACTCCTGCACTATTATCTCAGCTAACAGGCCAAACCTGATGCCCCTTATTGGTTACACCGAGTCACATGCTGACCAAAGGTACACACCCAGCCTTGTCTGTTTAATACACTCCATGTCTATGCAGCCATTCTGTTGCACTATTTGATACAATGGGGGAAATGTAATAGCGTGAGAGATTCAGAAAGTGAGAGATTTGGTAAGAAATCTCGTTTTTTTAAAGAGGCAATCATTTACACTGCAATACCAGTTTGACGTGAAGTGTAAATGATTGCCGCTTTAAAAAACCTGGAGATTTCTTACCAAATCTCTCACTTTCTGAATCTCTCATCCTATTAAAACTCACCCATTATGTCAAAATCGCATGATTTTAGAGGTTTTTATAAAAAAAAAAAACACATCTCTAATAAAAATGAAAAAAAAGTCCATGATGTTCCATTTGTCTGTAGAAATGATGGTCCTCATTCAAAGATGGATGCAGTGCACATTGCTGCTGCTTCTTTGGATTCCCCAAACAATGACAGGATATGGTTTAGAGAGCACAGTGGGCAGCGATGCAGGACCTCTACTACACATTAGAGAAATGACAGCAGCTTCTTCAGTGTGTTATGTTTTGTCCAATAGAAAATCAGCAGGAAGTGGTAATTGATTTTTGTTCAATTTTGATGTCTATTTGTAATTTTGATGTCTATTTGTAGCCAGTATTTAATGGAACTGACGATATCGACTGACTTCAAATTAAATAATTAGTTAACATTGACACTGTTGAAAATTTACCTTAAATGAACTGTTCGTTAATACGGAATTTTGACCCTGAAATTTTGTCAGTGTTGATCAGTTTGGCTCATGTGTGTGTTTACATGTGCATTCAGGGGTAGAGATGCTGCAGCTGCTCAATTTACAGCATTTATCCACAACATGCTGCAAATGGAAAAGCAAGTTAAGTAAATAAGCAAATGCATACAGAATACTGTGCACATTACACTGAAGGTAAAAAATAAGATTTGGGTTGCAGGTGTCAATGGAGAAAAATAAGTTTCAATCAAACACATAGCTTGCCAATATACTGTTATCACAAGTAGTGAATTGCAGTAGATGAAAACTCAATATACATTGAGCATTGGAACTGTTAAAAGTACACCTGCATTACTGAATGGCATTTACCTGCCAATGAGAAAATTGCTCATGTAATATGCATGATGCATATAATAAAGTAATTCATTTTGTGTAAAGTACACGTAGCATCAGGACCCATGCAACAGCCAAGCAGCCAGCAGACCCCAGTCTCTTCAGGAGGTTGCTGCTACTGTAGCTCTGCATTGACGTTGGTGACTCAGACAGCCTAATGAAGGGAGGAAATACGGAGCTGTGAATAAGGTGGGGAGGGAGATGCAATGCCACAGACCACTGACTCCTCTCTCTCTCTCCCTCTCTCACTGGCAGATAGAGTAGCAGGAGGCTGTATGTGAGCAATTTCATCAACTGCTCATTATCTCTGTCAATGATTAAGTAAAGAAAGCTGCCTCCTGGATATACTATAGGCTGTGTCCAATGGATGAATGACTGATTAATGCACAGCTTATCTCAATGATGCATTAATAGAGTGCAGCTAATATGTACAATTGCTGCTATTTCATTTTTATCGATGCAAGCAGGAAACTTTACAAAGACTTTGAAAGCACCGTGCTTAGTGTGACAACCAGATGCAGACAAGGTTAATAATAGTCTTTGACTTGAGTTCCTGGACATCAGATCAGTGCAGACAAGTGAATGATAAGCGTCAGTGTGATCGTTACAGGGACTCGCAGCCCTATCATTTGTGGAATCTGCAGTTACTGCGGGAATCTACATACCAGGGATCTACAAAGGGGAGATCTCCTCTCAAGGACTGCAGCCAGGGACTCCACCTGCTGGCATTAACAGGCACAATGGAAGGTGAGTTCATAGTTATTTATTATTATAAATTGTTGTATTCTCATGTCTTATAGTAAAGTACAGCAGGGGCACATTGTGCAGTAAGTATGGCGAGAGAGAGAGCTTAGTTTGTTATTGTCTGCCAATAAATGACTGTAGAGATGTGGTATTATCCCAGCTTCTGGTATTCCAATTGTTGTACAGTAGTTTCATTTATCCCCAAAACACATTGGATCCTTCCCAAAGGATCAGTCTTGTCTGTATCACTGACAGGCTCCATCTCATAAGACAGTACGATATCAAAAGGTGGGGGGGTTTCAACACAATTGCGCTGCTGTGTACAATGTAAAGAAAACTCTGAGTTCAGTTCAGGTTCGACCAGAAAGAAATGATACTGGACACGCTTGTAAATTGTATTATTTTATAAATGTAAAAAAGATAAACACATATACATACACAATAAAGCTAAAACATGAATATATAAAAACATATAAGGTAATAGAGGGTTAAATCCCAAATGGTGCGGAGTGTCTCCAAGGTTGGATGTAGAAAGCCCAATAATGGGAATAACTCAGTTAAGATCCTGAATTAATTAGGTACTTGTTTCCTAGCACGGCCACAACGATCATAATCACGGTCATCGGGGGTAAAATCGGGGCCATCGCGGGCATCGCATGCGCAAAAAAATCGGGTGCGATGGGCCAGATGCGATGCCCGCGATTTCCCTATAGAGAACAATGTTAAATGCCTCAATTTACCCGCGATGACCACGATTTTCCATAGGAAACAATGTGAAATGGCTCAATTTACCCAAATTATCATAGGAACAATGGTAAATGGGCCAAAAACACCCCTGAACATTGAAATGTCCCCCCAAAAGTAGTTTACGCCACCACGTGATCAACGTGAACCCAAAGCGTGGCGAGCGCAGCGGTACGCGGCCTCCGACCTTTTCATACCCCTACTATCCACTAGGGCGTGGAGTGAGAATAGAATAGTGTGGCGAGCGCAGCGAGCCACCGAGCCCGAAGCGTGGCGAGGGGACGCGGATACCTGTGAAGCCCGCGAAGGGACGCATTTACCTGTTAAGGTATCCGCGTCCCCTCGCGGGGCTCGCTGCGCTCGCCACACTATTCTATTCTCACTCCACGCCCTAGTGGATAGTAGGGGTATGAAAAGGTCGGAGGATGCGTACCGCCGCCCCTCGCGGGCTCGCTGCGCTCGCCACGCTTCGGGTTCACGTTCATCGCGGGGTGGCGTGAACTACTTTTGGGGGGACATTTCACTGGTCAGGAGGTTTTTTGGGCTTTCTGGCCCATTTACCATTCTTCCCTATGATGATTTGGGTCAATTGACCCATTTAACATTGTTTCCTATGGGAAATCGGGGTCATCGCGGGTAAATTGAGGCATTTAACATTGTTCCCTATGGGGAAATCGCGGCCATCGCGGGTGGACCATTTAAGCATTTTTAGGCGCACACGACGCGACCGACCCGATTTTTCACTTTTTTCAATGCATTTCAATGAAAAAATCGGGGGCATCGCGTCGGTCGCGTCGCAGGCCGCTAAAATTACCCCCGATGGCCAAGATTTGTGGCCGTGCTAGGAAACAAGTACCATTAATTATTTATAATCAGGTGGAACGAAATAACCCACAATGGGGTGTTAGTAATGCCAGTTTAGCATGTAGACAGACATGCACTAGGTGGGAGGCAGTTCAAACAATTAGAATGGGGTCATTGGAATTTTCTCACCCATATATTGAAGATAGCGGGGAGCTTAATGGATGTTGTTTAGCTTGACCCTGTAGTAGGATTATATCCCAATGGCGGGATCAGACAGCCAGGAAAAAACTGTGAGCGTGGAAGCGGTATGGTGGGCGCTAAATAGCGCTACAGCAGATGTCCCCAATATGGTGATCCGGGGGACCGGCCGTATGCTGGTAGACTACTTCCTTGCCGGAGTAGCAGTATGTCCCGTCGGTGCTGCCGGAGATGGTGTTGTAGCGGCGGGCACAGGGATTAGCCGGTGGCTGCGTGGAAAGCCGATGTCGGAAGTGCTGCAAAAGGTGAAGCCGTGCTGTTAGCTGAGGGCGGGACCTTGGAGACACGTCTGGAGGTTTTGGATATTACGCAATATCCAACCTGAACTGAACTCAGAGTTTTCTTTACATTGTACACAGCAGCGCAATTGTGTTGAAACCCCCCCACCTTTTGTCCACCCTTTATGAGCTGGGCTAGCTCATCCAACACATGCAGCAGCTGGTTAGATATTCAATTGTTGTAGATCACAGAACATCTTAACCCTTTATTTATTTTTCATTATTGGAGCGCCAGGAATGTGAATTGGTCGATGCCATTTTGGTATCAATTCCAATTTACAACCTCTGTTTTTTTAGTACGATATCAAACCCATTTTTGTTCATCACAATTTGCTATGTAACTAAATTACAGCCAAAAGGTAGGTAGGTGCCAGTGGCAGAAGTGTCAGGCGTTATCTGCGTCACTTGGGGCTTGATAAATGGGTAGAAATTATGTTTTTCTTTCTTCACAAGCAAGGTGATCTGCTAAAGCTTCTTGCTATAATATGTTTCTTGTACCTCCCCATTTAATTTGTCTTCAAATGAAACCTGTGGCTCTAGTTGCTAAAGAACAAGTCCTAGCCTCTAACAGGGCATACTGAGACTTGTAGTTCAACTACAACTGGAGAAAGCCGGGTTACCAAAACTTGGCTAAACTATGATTTTTTTTCATGGCACCAAAAGCTTCTATTCAAGTCACAGACACCGCACAGTCTACAAAGGCATCATTACATTTGGTCAAACTGACCCAGCTACATATGTCATTTTCTGCCTTTCTGTCATTCATTTTTCTTTACTTGAGGAAAAAGTATTTCATAGAAAGAGTAGTGGTTAAGTGGAATAGCCTCTTGTCAGAGGAGATAGAAGCTAAAAAGACAGTAATGCGATTTAAACATGCTTGGCATAGGCATATGAATATCCTTACACAGAACTTAAGGTGCATACGCACAGTGGCGTAAGTATGTTTGAGTCGCCTGGAGGAAAGTTGGAGGTTGGAGCTCTGAATATTTTGCATGTCAACATTCACCTGTGCCTATCATCTCAGAGTCCAGCAGCATTGCTTGCTACAGCGTAGGCTGAGTGGTACCAGGCAGGAGACATCCTGTCTCATATTGCAGATGTTAGCTGGGCTCCTAGTATAGAGCCAATTGACTACAAGTGAACCAGATAGTTGCTGCTTTACATGCAGGTGCCCCTTCAGGGCTTGGAGCCCAGAGGCTAGAGACTCCATTGCCTCTGGGATAGGAAGTCTAGATAATGAGATAGGAAGTCCAGGAGCAGAGCATTTTGTGCCTAATGGAATGGATCATGTTGAAGGGTATGCCGATTTTGACTATGTGACATACTTGCCTACCTGACCCTCTCCATGAGGGAGATATGCTCTGTTCCTGGACTTCCCTGGTAATGTATGATTAATAAGAAAGGTGTTTCACCACAGTTGATGGCAATTACCTAGCTCACCGCAGGTGATGGCAATCATACATTATCAGGGAAGTCCAGGGACAGAGCATTTTCTCCCTCATTGAGAGGGTCAGGTAGGTAAGTATGGTATGTGATTTCCCTTGAACGCCTCGTAGCCTGAAATCTCCGATATTAACCATACACAGGGTGCAATTTTGTCTATACTAGAAATAGATTGCACACTTTCTAGTCATTATTGAGCTGCCTGAACAGTCTATTTTGTCTTGCATGGGCATTTCAAGCTGTATACAGTAAGTACAGTACTTAGGACACGGTAGGCCTAATTCGGATCTGCAGTGCATTCCTCAAACTTCTGATGTTTGGTACTTTGCCTGTACTGCACATCTTGGACATCAGATGTACAGTAGATTGCCAGCAGTCTGTCAGTGATGTTCAGTCTTCTGCTATTTGGGGTTGGGGAGGGGGCAGCGATGGACAGCTGCAAAGTGTCAGTTATATAGAAGAAATTGGGGAAACTTACTAAAGCCCTGTACACACACATCAATTTGCTTTTGATTCGATGTTAGATTCGATTTTCTATTAGATCTGGCATTAGATCTTTCCATTCGATTTGGCATTAGATCTGTACTTTTGCATTAGATATCGAATTCGATATACATTCATGGTACATTGTACACATTCAAAAATATTTCTATACCCACCCTTGCCAGATCCTCCAGCAGGCGATATCACTAGGTACATATATTACACACGGTGTGATATGTACTATGTTTTCTACCGATATGAACTACTGTACTGTATATAGTCTATATCAGTAGTTCATATCACACCGTGAGTATGCCCCTTAAGGATCAAATAGGGTTGAGATTATCGAAATGATAAAAAAAAGGGTGTAGACTCGATTAATTCTATGTTTCTAGATACATGGTGTACCTATATTGGCTAATTCTGCACATACTGTAGCTCAGATGACTTAAAACTTGCTATACTTCTAGGATGTTCACAATTTCCATACAGTAACATGTGTTTTATACTATAGCTCTGGCACTCCTGTGAGCAATTTGGGCATGTTCCTGTTGTAAGGATCCACAATGTAAATGAAAGGAATGAGCAAAAACAGCACTCCAGCGATGTTATGAACTGTCAGTGCTGCTATTACAGATGTGAATTACTTTACACAAATATATACTGTAGATCATACAGTAAAAATTTGACAGCCATCAGTGTTCCTTAAAGATCTAATATTTCTCTGTGTGTTCTACAATCATACAGTTCAAAGAAAATGTAAGCAAACCTAGATAGTCCACATTTATAAAAAAAAATTGTATTATAGCATATTTATGTTCATGAATGCTATTGTAAGTTTAGAATTTTTTTTTCGAGGGCTTTCTTGTAAGTGACCTGGACTCTAAAGGAAACCCGGTTAAACTGCAATCAGAAAAAAAGTTGAATGTGTGATAGAGAGGCATATTAAGCCACAATCTTCTTGCATTAGTACAATAAGAGGGGCAGATGTATTAAGCCCTAACAAGAGATAAATTCAAGTGTGATAAGGACAGATAAATGTCCAGCCAATCAGCTCCTTACTGACTTTTTTCAAACACAGCCTGTAACATGGCAGTTGGCAGGTGATTGGCTAGACGTTTATTTCTCCTTATCACACTTGCATTTATCTCTTGTTAAGGCTTAATACATCTGCCCCAGAGCCTCTTATCCATAGGCGAAACTAAAAAGTCGGTAATGGTTGGTTTCTGTTCCAAATTTCATAATGTCAAAAGAAACTAATTGCGCGTGTCGTAGGCTCATTGCCCAGGGGGATTACATGGTCGCTGCCACAAGGGATTACCTGCTCGTTAAGAAGAGTTACATGATTGTTGCCGGGGACACACACACGCTAGAGGTGACGGAGCATCTGTCTCCAAATAGGTGGCGGACATCTCAGTCTTTGTATGCTGACAGAGACTCTGCCCCCTGAGGCACCACTCTCCCCGTCACCAGCAGCTCCCGGTTCTCAGCTTCAACAGGCGAATGTGGTGGTCCAGTGCACCCCAGACCACCCCGATGTTTCGCCTATGCTCATATCATGATCATACTGTACACAGTTGTGACTCTGACCATTTCAAGAAATCCGGTTCCACATTATGCATCTGGAAGTCATACCAACTTGCCGATGCGGGACGGAGTGACAGAGGGGGGAGTGGGGGCAGAGAGAGGATGTGGCAATGTCAAGCAGGCATGAGGGGGACATTTAAGGGGAGCCGGAGATCACAACTGCTCTGCTCGGCAGTGATTGCTGAAGAGATGCCTTGCGCAATCGCACAGCAGCTCTTCAGTGGAGAGAGGGAGTCCAGGGCCTGGCACTGCCCAGTCGCTTGGCAGAGCGCTGGACACTCCTTCCAAAAGGGGGTCACTGCTAGGCTATGCCCCTCTACCTGAGGCCACAGCCACCTGTCCCTTAGCCCAGACCCTTTTTCAGATTAGCCCAAATACAGTCATGCAAAAGTTGGGAGGTATTGTTTCTGTCCTGCTTGTCTTGCCTTAGGACACCTGTGTTACAGTTTGACAGGTATCTCAGTATCACTGAAGTGGTAATCAAATGCACCTTTAAACTACTAAAATTCCTGATTTCTGGATAAAAAAATCAGTCCATACAAAACATTCTTACAACTATTGTAATTGATAGTGAATGGGGGTGATTCTAGTGTGACCGGAACGGGGCGAATTCCAGTGGTTCTTGGCATGCGCAAGTAGGGCCGGTGCTAGGGGGTTTGGTGCCCTCCTGCAAACTATAAATTTGCGCCCACCCAAACTTTACAAAGGGAGGGGTGTGGCCACACAATAGTGCTCCCGCTCCAAATTACACCACACCGTAGCACAATCTTATTCACCTAACACAGCACCAGTGCCGTAACTAGCCATTTTGGTACCATGTGTTAAACAGGGACATTGCACACCGAAGGCGTGCGCAAAGTTGTAGAATCGTGGCTTCATGGGGAATTGGCGTGGTCACATAAAAGTACCAATAACACCATAATCCCTATAACACATTATGGGGGTTATTTTAGTTCACTCTTTCTGACAAAATCCTTCTTACATGGACAAAACCATGTGCACTTCAGGTGGGGCAGATGTTACTTGTGCAGAGAGAGTTAGGTTTGGGTATGGTTTTACTTCAAAGTGAAATCTATATTACAGTGTTCAAAGCAGCCAGTATTTACTCTGCACAGAAACAAAATAACTCACCCAAATCTAATTTTCTCTGCACATGTTACATCTGCCCCAACTACAGTGCACATGGTTTTGTCCATCTAAGAAGGAATTTACCTCTAAGAGTGAACTAGAATAACCCCCTATGTCTCAAAGCCCATAACACATTATAGTAACCACACACAGTAATGCACATTATTCGTTATGCCACACATCATGATGCCCCTTACACAATATTCAGAACACCATAATGGCCATTACACATTATGCCACACACCGTAATTCCCCTTACATAATATGCCATGCACTATAATGCCCATATGACATTGACACACATTATGCTACACATAATGCCCCGAGTACTCCTGCATATGCGTAGCGTTGCTTATTAATAACACCCACACCAGTTGCGAAAAGTAGTTGCTCTGCTTATACGTAGTGCCCACACCAGTTGCCGACAGTAGTAGCGCTGCCTATATGTAAAGCCCACACCAGTTGCCGACATTAGTAGCACTGCGTAACCATATGCCCACACCAGTTGCTGACAGTAATAGCGCTGCCTATACACATGCCCACACCAGTTGCGGAAAGTAGTACTTCTGCTTATACCTAATGCCCACACCAGTTGCCGACAGTAGTAGCACTGCTAAACCATATGCCCACACCAGTTGCCAACATTAGTAGAGCTGCCTATACACATGCTCACACCAGTTGCCGACATTAGTAGCACTATGTAACCATATACCCACACCATTTGCCGCCATAAGTAGCGCTGCCTATACAAGTGCCCACACCAGTTGCCAACATTAGTAGCACTGCCTATATACGTGCCTAAACCAGTTGCCAACATTAGTAGCGCTGCCTACACACATGCTCACATCAGTTGCTGACAGTAGTAGCGCTGCCTATACACCAAACCCATTCTGCCTACACATGTGCCCACACCAGTTGCCGACATTAGTAGTGCTGCCTACACACATGCCCACACCAGTTGCCGACGTTAGTAGCGCTGCCTATACACTTGCCCACATCAGCTGCTGACATTAGTAGCACTGCCTACACACGTGCCCACACCAGTTGCCGACATTAATACACTCACACTTTACAATGGCGACAGCTCATCCTCTTCTGTTTCCTTGTGTCTTCAGTCAGTCTTGCTCCCTTGTAGCTCCACCCCTTCTGGTCAGTGTAGCCATGCCCCTCCAACTGTGTATCCATGCCCCCTTTCGGTCCCTGCCTATGATCAGGTGATAAGGGCTTTGTGCCTCCTGCGCTGCTGCCTGTCATGAAGTGTGACAGGCGCAGCAGCAGCTGGCAGCCACGGAGGACAGCAGAGGATGTACAGCAGGGAGGGAGCCTCTCCTGCCCGGCGCCTACCTGCTTTGCATCTGCTGAGCGGGTAGCGCTGGCCCTGTGCGCAAGCGCACACTCGCTGGCTGATTTGTTGTGGAACGGGAGGGCCGAGGGCGGAAACGGGGCTTGCCCATGGGAATGCCCAGCATTTTATAAGTGTCCCCATGAAAATGCTAGGCGTTCCCATGGGAACATAGCTGTGACTATGCCTGTCACAGGACGACACCGAAGAAATTAAGTCAGTTGAGACTGTCTTTTATTTCCAAAGGCAGGAAAAATCATTCAAATGATTTCTAATGGTAGCAGATGTATGCGAGGGGATGTATTAGCTAACACATCCCCTCGCATGGTACAAGGGCTCCCAGAAATGTATACAGGGCCTGCCCCCCCCCCCCCCCCCCCCCCCCAAATAAACAAATCAAGCAAAAAAAAATCATTGCAAAAAATGATTCAGGGTGCGCTAAACCTTAACTTATTGACCAGAATCATACAAGTCGTAGTAAAATGTATTTTTAATAAAACTGCCCACAGGGCATAGCAGTATACAACAAAGGTAGATGTGATTTAGTTTACAGTGAATCACTAAACACAGCGTGTCCTCTTGTACAGTAAATAGTCAAGATGGATATTACAGTAAGCCCATAGGCCAGGAATTACGGCACCCTGGAGTATCAGAATTTTTTTCGTGGCACCCCTAGGCCAAAATTTTCTTATTGAGTACTTTAAAAAATATATATATTAAATTAAATTAATTGTGTTTATATGTGATCCTTAGGTCCATTTATGTTGTGAGGGACAGTATTCACTTCAGTTTGTTCTCATATTGTATGATTGGAAGCCATAAGCACTGATTTTCCCTATTACATTGACCATAAATAAAATTAATTGTTCCTGGACCACCATCCCAGGGCACCCCTGCATGTGCTCTGAGGCACCCCAGGGTGCCGCGGCACACAGTTTGGGAACCACTGCCATAGGCCCAACGCGTTTTGTCATTAACATGACTTCATCAGGGGCACTGGTGCAGCGGTTGAATCTGATGATCACACTGTGAATTACAGTGTGATCATCAGATTCAACCGCTGCACCATCTCTCAAACCGGGTCCTATCTAACAGGGGCCCCAATCAGGGTAGAAGCTCTTTCATCCACTTTTTTGTGCGCAGTCTCTCTCTCTCTCTCTCTTTGCAGCGGCGTGGGTGAATCCTGTGAGCCAGGTCTCCTCTGCGGCATCTCCTGTGCACGCTCTTGGTGCCATTGAGGAGACCGCTTGTGCAGCGTGGGATTTCTCCGCACTGCAGGATTTCTGAGCACCACCAATGGGAAAGCTAAGCAGAAGGATGACCAGCCTTCCCTCTCTGTCAGAGTAGTCGGGCCCAGGACAGTTGCACCCTAAGCACCCCCTTATTGGTGTCCCTGCATGGTACCGACTGTATTCAGTGGCAGGGGGGGGGGAACATTCGGTGGGCGGCATTTTAGCACTCAGTAAGCAGCGTTTTTTTACTGCTTATTGAGCCAAACAGAATTAGGCCCTATAGCTGTACTTCACACTCTGTACAGCCTCCTCGGCCAGGCCCCCTCCGCTCTGCCGGAGGCCGCCACACCATTTTCCAGCGATTTCTGCAGCATTTTCCTGCCGCTGCCATGGGATTCCGGATATTAAGTATTATCAAAATGGTGCAGTGTGCACGGTGTGGCCCCCCTGAGACTCAGAGACCCATATGCACTGCGCCCATTATAGATATGCCAATGATAGTACGATTGCTTACCACGGTTTCTCACAATACCACTAATACCATCTATTGAGGATGTTAGGGCAGCACGGACAGTGTAATTCTTATTGCTGCCTTACAGCACTGAGGTCATGAGTTTCATTCCCACCATGGCACTGTGTGGAGTTTGTATATTATCCCTGTGCTTATGTGGGTTTCCTCCGGGTACTCCAGTTTCCTTCCACAATGCAAAAAATATACTTGTATAATCCTAGAATGAATGTATGTGGTAGTGAATATATATTGTTAAGTTCCATTGGGGCAGAGACTGTTGTGAGTGTTCAATATCTCTTTAAAAGCGATGCAGTCTATTTGTGCGCTATATAAATAACAGGTAATAAATGTTAGAAGTATGGTCCCCATTGCCATCAATTGTTTTTTCTGTCCTCAGCTAAACTTTCCAGGTTTTGCTGACCTCCCACTGGGAGAAAGTGCAGACAGGCAATACAAGTGAGTATTACCGTGTTTCCCCGATAATAAGACACTGTCTTATTTTTTTTTTTTTTGGAACACAAAACACCATAGGGCTTATTTTCGGGGCAGGGTTTATTTTAATTAACATTGACAGCATGCTCCTCAGTCCTGCCCCTCACCTTATACTTTCAGCACAATTGCTGCTTTCCTTTTGCGTTTTTCAGCCTTTCCGCCACCACTCAGTCACTCCGCTCCCGCCCGTCTACCATACACATTCTGCTCAGCCTTGTATGGTGTGCGGCAATGTTACATGCGCAATGCATCCCTGGGACTACTGATGCCAGCTGAGGCTTCAGTGGTCCAGGGCTGCAACTGCAGCAGTATTCATTTCATGCAGGGCGAAACTGGAAGCATTGTAGTTTAGTGCAGGGACTGGGGAAAATGGAGATTTAGCTAGGGCTTATTTTCGGGGTAGGGCTTATTTTGGACCAATGTCCAGAAATAAGGGTATGGCTTTTTTTTCGGGGTAGGTCTTATTATCGGGGAAACACGGTATACAGCAGCACATCGCTGGCTGTGGCAGGATGCCAGCAAAGTATTTGGGCATGCAGGTGAAAAGGGGGACATCACTGGATCTCACCAGATGAGTTAAACACTGGCAGTGATGTTAGTATACTATGGGCCTGATTCTAGTTCACTTGCAAAAGCAAATGATCTCTCTAATGGACAAAACCATGTGCGCTGCAGGGGGGCAGATGTAACGTGCAGAGAGAGAGAGTTAGATTTGGGTGTTATTTTGTTTCTCAGCAGAATAAATACTGGCTGCTTTAAGTACAAACCCCACCCAATTCTAACTCTCTCTGCACATATTACATCTGCCCCACCTGCAGTGCACATGGTTTTGTCCATTAGTGAGAATTTGTTATTGCAATTGAACCAGTATCGGGCCCTATGTGTGTAGTTGTGCTTTTAATCCCTAAAGCTGGGTACACACAAAAACGATGGAGATTCCTTCTGACATCAGAATAAATCCCTTTCAGCCCAGGTTGCCTGTACGCACTTTAGAGATGTTCATAAAGGAACAAATGCTGTTCCATCATTCATTAGCATGTATGGTGTCGCTATGTTTGGTGTGCAGCGTATCAAGCATAGCATTAATGCATGCGACTGTGGGAGCATGCATATGGCAGGTACACACTGAGCAATATGCCAATTGGATCTGCACGACCATATCACTCAGTTCCAAATCCGGGATGCAGTCAAAATCCCGACGGTCAAAATCCCGACATGGTCAAAATACCAACAAGGACAAAATCCCGACATTTAAAATCCCGACAGGGTCAAAATCCCGACATTTAAAATCCCGACAGGGTCAAAATCCCGACATATAGAATGTACAAGTGAAACAGTCTACATGACTTTCACTCGACAGGTGCGAGGTCGACATGGCTTTTTTCACTGTTTTTTGAACCGACATGTGCCGACAGGCGGTATTTCATGCCCTACCATCCACTACGGCGTGGTGGGAGAATAAAAAAGTGCGCCGAGCGCAGCGAGGCACCGTGCCCGAAGCATTGCGAGCGAAGCGAGGGGCTGCGGTTCACTTGCAACTGTGTCGACATTCGGGTAAAAAAACAGTGAAAAAACCCATGTCGACCTCGTACCTGTCGCCCGAAAGGCATGTAGACTGTTTCACCTGCACATTCTATATGTCGGGATTTTCACCCTGTCGGGATTTTAAATGTCGGGATTTTGACCCTGTCGGGATTTTAAATGTCGGGATTTTGACCCTGTCAGGATTTTGAACGTCGGGATTTCATACCAAATCCCCAAATCCCCCTGGCCGGTTTGATAATCCTTGCCATTTTCTGGATTCAGAATGAGGCTGAACAGAATCATCCTCAATCTATCGGGTTCTCGCGAGACCCGACCCTATATAATGCCCGGTCAAGGTGGATTAGCCCTTGTGGGAAACCAGGCCATTTTCCGGTGGTCCAGCCTATTGCAGGCATGAAGCAGCCGCTCACCCCCCTGGCTGGGTCACGGACCGCTCGACCGCCATCCTCGCAGTTAGCTGTCATTGCTACAGTACTTTGCCTTAACTAAAGATGGCCGCGGCCAGCCTTGGCTCTTACCAAAGTCCAAATTTCCGCGGGAGGGATGGTGCTGCTCCCGCGGATCTGTGTGTGAGGATGACTGCTCGTGTGATCTAATCCCCAGCAGGTAGAGGCAAACATCAGTTTTTCGCACACTGGCAGTTTTTAGCTATGGGCTGCAGCCTCCCCACTGTCTCTGCCTAAAGTGAAGCCAGATGCAGTCTGTAAAGATGAAGTCAGATGAAGCTCTGGCTTCAATGTGACTGGCAGTGACTTCCTATTAGAAGTCTTACCTGCCAGTCACACAAGGCAGTCCCATTGGGAGGTGTTCTCTCCCTCCGTACCGCGGACCATACTGCGCATGCGCCAGACCTGGGAACCTGATTAAGCCTCCGGGGGCTGCTGCAAAGACAGCCCATGGAGGCTTGGGCCAGCGCATGTGCAGTATGTATGAAGTTACCGCGCATGCGCTGGCCCCGTGCAGTGGACCGGCGGCCTGGCCAGAAGGATCGGGGAGCGCAGCGGACTGCGGCAGTGGAGGGGTCCCGCATTGCGGAAGCCCCCCTCCTCCAAAAGGGTAAGAGCCACCACTGCACGCTGGGGATCTGATCAGAAAGGATGGGTGGTGCTGGCACTGGCAAAGCGGCAGAGGTGTCAGTCTGAGGCCACTGAATGAGGTACCTAACAATAACATAACATTAATAATAGCGCCATATATATATATATACAAACATGTTGGTATGTGCAGCACTCCAAAATTAATCTACAGATCTGGTTAAAGCAAGTTTATTTCAAACAACGTTTCAATACTCCACTGGTATTGTCATCAGGGTAAAAGCAAAATACAAATGAACACCCAGTGACTCCAATGCCAGCAAATGCCCTTGTCCACTGAAGTGCATTGGCATGATGTCATCGCTATGTGACTATGTGATGCCAATCACGTCAGACTACTGGCATGCATAACCATAAAAGAAAAACAGAAATAACAAAACACAATGGACGCACTATATAAATGGAAAAAAAACAGTATTATGAAAGCAGGGACACGCAACATAGTATATTATCACATATACAGTATAACCTACACAATCAATCAATTAAACCAGTAAAGTTTTAAACTTGTGAGGATTGGGCTAGTAACAATTACTGTAATAGTACTGCCATCCCTGACTATTCCTTTAGACCAAAGGGCAGGGGTGGTCAACCAATCAGAGGTGAAGAGCCCAAAAAATCTGTTCTGGTAAGACAAAGAGCCGATACCATGCAAAAATGGGTGTGGCCTAGCTCACAAAAGGCTGCGTCCCATTGTAAGTGGGTTGTAGCCTAGCTAGCACAATGCCATGTTTAATTTTTGTGTTCACGTCTTTGTAATGACGTTTGTAGGATCATGGCCTTGTGTCAAACCTATTTTTAGCTAGGATGGAGTTGAGACAAAGCCATTAGGTTTAGTAGCGACGACTTGAAAACACTTTAGTTTAACGAAAACTTTAGTAGTAGTTTTAAAACCTCAAGGAAAATATAAATATTCAACAGGTGCATATTTATATATCTACCTTTCCCTCTCTATACACACAGATGGAGCCAGTTTCATCTATCCAGCCAGTGCGCCATACAGTATCTCGGCGTGCTGTTCACTAAGAATGGGAAGCGCATACATGTGAGCAGGGCCAGTGCAAGGTTTATTTATATTAGAGATGTGCAGACTCAGATTCCGGAGATCCGAGCCCCCACGGATGTCATCATTCCGAGCCCGGTTCCGAGCAGTGCTCGGAGATTCCCGCCTGACTCGGGTCCGTCCGTGTGGTCAGAACGTCATCTCCCGGCGCCGGATTTCGCGAGGCTTTATAAGCGGCTGCTGCGCCCGCCATCTTCACTCCAGTCTAATACTGCCTAATATTGGCGTATCTACCTGTCTGGTCTGGGGCTCACTGCCTTATACTGCCGTATCTACCATCTGGTGCCTAGTACTGCCTAGTACTGCCTTAACTACCGGTCTTGTGCCTAGTACTGCAGTATCTACCGTGTGGTGCCTAGTACTGCCTCATCTACCTGTCTGGTCTGGTGCCCACTGCTGAGAGTCATTCGTATAAAGTTCTTGTCTTTTCAATGCATACAACTGATTGCATTCCACTAATGAGAGTAATTGATTGCTGCACCAATCGCCCACTGCTCCTCAGCTGCACTGTGTAAACAGTGCACAATCAAGCCAGATAGGGGTCTTGGTACTTGTTTTTAGGTTGTAGCAGGGGAGTGCAGCTACTCGTAAAACCTTGAGCGAAGATCAGTACTTCTCTACCGGCAAAGGACATCCTCCTCGACCGAGCGCGCAGCTTCACGAGGGACGCATGTGAAGCAGTGAGCAAAAGGAACACCTGCCTAGCGAGCCAGATCACCTGAATCCACCCTAGCGATCAATAGAGTTACAGAAGTAGCAGCCAGATAGAACTCTTCCAGCTGCCACCTAGTCATTGATTAGCCCCCTCCCCTCCACCCATTAGGCAATGATTGACGAGACGAATGGTAATAAATAATAAGTGAATAATTAATAATCACAAAATTAAAAATCAGATAATTAATAATCATAATCAAACAATCAAGCCAGATAGGGGTCTTGTTAAATATTAAACTGACCAAAACAGATACACACTCGCAGAACAACTAGTACTGCCGCCATCTACCTGTCTGGTCTGGTGCCCACTGCCTATTACTGCCGTATCTACCGTGTGGTGCCTAGTACTGCCTCATCTACCTGTCTGGTCTGGTGCCCACTGCTGAGAGTCATTCGTATGAGGGACTTGTCTTTTCAATGCATACAACTGATTGCATTCCACTAATGAGAGTAATTAATTGCTGCACCAATCGTCCACTGCTCCTCGGCTGCACTGTGTAAACCGTGCACAATCAAGCCAGATAGGGGTCTTGTTGGATGTTAAACTGATCGAAACAGTTACACACTTGCAGACAAACTCTGTGCTGCACGAAATGCCCACTGCTCCTTGGCTGCACATGGTAAACAGTGCATGATCAAGCCAGATAGGGGTCTTTTTGGGGCCTAGTTTTTTTAAACTGCCATCCTGTCTGCCGCTGCAGTGCCACTCTTACATGAGCCATGTGTTTGTGCCGCACACTTGTGTGGCTTAGCATAGTTATCCAGCTACCTCGGTGCAACCTTTTGCCCTAAAAACAATATTGTGAGGTGTTCAGAATAGACTGGAAATGAGTGGAAATTAATGTTATTGAGGTTAATATAGCATAGGAGCAAAAAAAAAAAAAACACCCAAATTCTGCGATTTTAGCAGTTTTTATGCTTTTTTAACAAAAAAATCAGAACCCAAAACCCACCTACAATGGCAGCCGGAAATACTTCGAAAAAACCCTTCTCATTGGCAGATGGCTCTTGGGCATCAGACTGCAGTCAACTGTGCTGCCTGTATTACCATGCAGCAGGAACTGTATGCTGACCCTTGAGCTTGCTGTCAATGCTGCCTCACAGCTCACGCCGCTGCGGTCTGGAGAGGCTGAATGCTGGGGTGGGGGATGAGAGGTCAAAGAGTAATCATCAGGAAGCGCAGCACTCAGGATGGCAGCGGTGGTACAGCAGCAGGAGCCGGACATGGCGTTCAAATCAATGCAGAGCCGCCGGGACATGCCAGTGGGAGCACAAGAAGTTCCCGGCTGTCGCGTTAGGAGGACGCTGGCAGCAGCGTCTTCCAGCAACAACTACAGGCTAATGGAAGACTTCCTCCTAGCACCACAGTGCATGCTCTGGCCTTGGCCTCTAACTGCCATGTCCCGGTGGTGCTGGCCTGGGACGATTTGAACGCCGAGCCGCAGATTGTGAAGGGAAGAGACGCTTGCATCTTGCAAGCTGCGGGTTGGCCACCCCTGTCATAGGGGGATAGCGTCCCTAAACGTCCAGTGTGCCTCACATCGTAACAGTCACTAGACAATGATTCCCATCTCATAATGAGGATGAAACGTGGTCTATCATCCTGAATTTGAGGGATGATAAATTGTAATTAGCAACGGCAAAATGCTGTGCTACCGGCTGACCACTGGTACCAGTTAACAATGACTTCTTGATCGATCACCAATGCGCAGCCATTCGATCCTTGAATGGCCACTCGGTCTTTCCTGTATGACAGCCCACAAGGGAAGACAATATGATAGACTGTGAATCTTGTTTTACATGACAAGGTATGTTTAATAGGAGACTGACCTGTGCGTGCATGGTTAAATGATACCCCTGGAACCATATAGCAAAATGTCACACAGGTATAGCAAATACAGCCAAAAATGTTGACAGCTGAATGTGTATTTACCGGTGCTGCATCTGATTTAACTAGCAGGTGTCTAAGACTCTTATACGGCCTACACACATGCCGATATTAAGACATTTTCTAAGAGATTTTGCTTAGTTTGGCAAAGTCACTTAGCAAATGCCCTTACATCGGTGTATGTGTGGGGGCTATATCGGCAGCCGTGCGTGTCCCCGCGCATCTTTATCGCTGGCTGAGATTGATGGACAGTGTCCATCAATCTCGGCATCGGCAGTGTTCTCCCACCGGAGAACACTGGCGCTGTTTGCTCGCTTAGCACACAGAGCTGACAGCTCGCTCTGTGTGTGGGCTGTCAGCTCTGTGTGCTATGCGATAGCGGCGCAGCACAGCCCGACCTAGCATAGCTAGGTAGCCCTGCACACATCGCTATGTGTGTAGGGCCCATTAGAGCTTTTGTAACTAGACTATAATTTGGGATTATTAAAGCCAACATCTGCATCTGTATAATGCCAGGATTTCCGCCATGTTAGATAAATACTGTAATTCCAGAGGTGCCACATATGTGCCATATAATTCCAGGGGTGCCTCCATGTGAGATGAATAATTCCAGAGGTGCCGCCATGTGTGCTGTATAATTACAGCGGTGCCGCCAAGTGTACAATATCAGTTCAGGGATGTTGCTTAGTGTGCCGTATCAGTTCAGGGGCCCGGGTCCTGTAAGTGTGCCATATCAATCCAGGGGTGCTGCTTAGCATGCCATATCTGTCCAGTGTTTGTGCCGCTCACTTCTATTGGCATATACTGTGTCACCTCGGTCTCCACCCTTGTGCTTGGCTCCACCCTTCTCTGGAAACCTCCTCCTGCAAATCCTGGGTTTGCCTTACAATGAAGATTTTTTTTTCAATATTTCCACTCACATTTAACAGTTCACATATGCATACAAGACCAAAAGGAATCACATTAGTAAATTTAAATTTTAGGTAAAACATACTGCATTTATCCAGATAATTGGCATATTAAACAAATTGCAATCTAGCTAGCTATCTATTTACAATATTAGCAGGGCCGAAACTAGGTGTTTCGGTGCCCGGGGCGGCAGTCATTTGGTCGCCCCCCCCACCCCCCAACCCCACCAAATAAAAAAATAAAAATAAAAAAATGACTGCCTTGGGGACAGGCAGCGGGGGTCCTGGGACTGGAGAAGGTTAACTCCGGGTCCTAGCGCTGCCGGGCGGTGGGCGGGAAACAGATTTTGAAAAGTCTTGCCGGACGCTGATTGGCTGAATTCAGCCGATCAGCGTCCGGCAAGTCTTTTCAAAATCATCAGCGCTTCCCGCCGCCAGGCAAATAGCGAGCGGCTGTGTATGTGAAAGCCGCCAGGCAAATAGCGAGCGGCTGTGTATGTGAAAGCTGCCGCTACACCAGTCCCTGGACCCCCGCTGCCAACATACCTGTGTGCAGCCAGCAGGGGTAGGCAGCGTCCAGGGGTCCAGGGACTGATGTAGCTGCAACCTTCACTCACTCCATCTCCTAGCGCTATCTGCCTGGCGGCGGGAAGCGCTGATGACTTTGAAAAGACTTGCCGGACACTGATTGGCTGAATTCAGCCAATCAGCGTCCGGCAAGTCTTTTCAAAACCTGCTTCCCGCCCACCGCCCGGCAGCGCTAGAAGGAGCCGGAGTTAACCCACCAGTAACCGGACCCCCGCTGCATGTCCCCGGGACCCCGGCAGGAGCCAGCGTTAACCCACCAGTCCCTGGACCCCCGCTGCCCATCCCCGGGACCACGCTGCCGGGACCTCACACTAGCGCCCCCACCCTCCAGCGCCCGGTGCGCGTGACCCCCTAGCCCCCCCCCCCTAGTTATGGCCCTGATATTAGTATTATACCCCTTTCACACTGCACTTGTTAATCGGCATATTGCTGTTTTTTTTTTTCCATTTTAAAACATTTAAGGCTGCAGTGGGAAAGTGCCAGAGTTCATTTACCAGTTAAAGATAACCGGTATTTCAAAACATTTAAAAAGCAGAGTCCTACATGTTTCAGAGCTGTGTTTTATGCAGTGAGAATGGCTCTAAAACGGTATTTAGTAAAATCAACAGATTACAGACCTGTGATAGGCTGTGCCCTGCATTTTGCCTTGAAACGTGTTCAGGGGGTTAAATGGGTTGACTGATGTAAATGGTATTTAAACGGTACAAAAAACAGAGATATAGAGGTATCACCGCGCCAACCTGGCTGCTGCAAATCAACACACCCCTGGGATACCAACCCCAATTCAACATACAACCAAAATACAAAAGGGGGTGTGTCGTGATGCGCTGTCAGTAAACAAGGTGGATTTTCCTCCTCCTCCCTTGGGTAACCGTATTTCCAAGGATGTGGGCTCGAAAAAAATACACAAAGACAGAGAAGACGAGATAATAAAATTATCCAATCTTCAATGGCTGTTTAGATGTTGTTCATCTGCTTTACTGACCTGTATGACAGGCCCTATGAGCCCGTAAAGGTATCTTTAGCTATACACCAGACACTCCCTTTCCCATGCAATGTGTGCTCACCTTTTGGCAAAGCCCTATGTGTATACAAAGGGTTTCTTTATCTTGAGACTTCTGGATGCTCCGAAAAACCCACTCCAGGACAGTTTCCAAAGAACAGAAGTTTATTCCAGAGTTCATCCAAGACAAGATACAACAAAAAATACAATTAAAAAAATGAGAGTTTCCCAGATGCCAGAAACCTCCACTCCTTAAACCGACATCCAAATGCCCGGGTACAAAAAATGGATGGGGTTACCCCAAAAAGATGGTAAGGGGGTAAAAGGCAGGAAGGCTAATGGACACTTGAAAGGAACTCCTCCACAGCTCCGACGCGTTTCGGACCTGATTGGTCCTTTTTCAAGGTGTCCGAAACGCGTCGGTGCTGTGTAAGAGTTCCTTTCAAGTGTCCATTAGCCTTCCTGCCTTTTACCCCCTTACCATCTTTTTGGGGTAACCCCATCCATTTTTTGTACCCGGGCATTTGGATGTCGGTTTAAGGAGTGGAGGTTTCTGGCATCTGGGAAACTCTCATTTTTTTAATTGTATTTTTTGTTGTATCTTGTCTTGGATGAACTCTGGAATAAACTTCTGTTCTTTGGAAACTGTCCTGGAGTGGGTTTTTCGGAGCATCCAGAAGTCTCAAGATAAAGAAACCCTTTGTATGCACATAGGGCTTTGCCAAAAGGTGAGCACACATTGCATGGGAAAGGGAGTGTCTGGTGTATAGCTAAAGATACCTTTACGGGCTCATAGGGCCTGTCATACAGGTCAGTAAAGCAGATGAACAACATCTAAACAGCCATTGAAGATTGGATAATTTTATTTACTCGTCTTCTCTGTCTTTGTGTATTTTTTTCGAGCCCACATCCTTGGAAATATGGTTACCCAAGGGAGGAGGAGGAAAATCCACCTTGTTTACTGACAGCGCATCACGACACACCCCCTTTTGTATTTTGGTATTTAAACGGTATTTAAAACGGTAATCTGCTGCAATGTGAAGGCTCAGACCCGTTTTTAAATACCGTTTCAAAATCCTGGTTTTCTAAACGTATAGGCAGTGTGAAAGTGGTATGAGTAGACATAGCAGTGTTTATCATATTTCTGAAAGCTTGTACCCTTGTGTATCCTCTTATCATGTACTTTTTATTATTGCAAGCCTCATTGCTTGTGCTACAGTACATTCTCAGTTCCTGACCTGGAATAAGGCAATAGGGAATGCCAAGTGAATGTCTGTACTGGTTTGTGCTTCTGATAGAGGGTCAGAACAACAGGGGATTATGGGCAGCTATGGTAGGTAATCTGGTATATTGTGATTCTGTGATAAAATCCACACTGGGCTGACTGGGAACATGTCCATTTAGAGTGTGGAAGAGCATTAAATTATTTTTGTGCGTGTAGCATTTTAACTTGTCTTTTAGACCAAAAACTGTCTGAATGATAAATAGTGCTTCCTTCACTGCAGAGGTGTAACTCTGAGACGCAATGGAGTCATCTGTCACCGGACTCCTGCTCCCAACCCCATGGCCTGTTCCAGAAGCAGATACTTTACAGATAGAGCTATTTGCTCCTGCATATGAAGCATACAGATTCTAGCTATATTATGTTATGATGCACTATAAAGCTGTGCTTTATAGTAATGGTTTTGGACTAACAATTGTGGGTATGGATCATTGGATAGACATGAACTACTGTAGGTCGACATGACTGATGGTCAGCACGCAGGAAGGTTGACATGGGTTACAGATGGAGCCGGGCTCCCTCTTGCTGGCGATCCGCCAGCAGCGAGGTGCTCCATCTGACTGAGACGTGCGTGTGTCTCACACGTATGCGCGTCTCAGTTTCCAGGCGGTGGAGCGACGGGAACCCCGTCCGTCTCCGCTTCAGGGAGACGGACAGGGTTAGGGGATGCGGCGGGGGGGGTGTGACAGGGAGGCGGTGGGGACCCCGGGTGACAGCCGGCTGGCGGGGGATGGCGGCTGGCGATTCTGACGCCATCCCCTGCAAAGACAAGGCCAAAGGTGTATTCCTTAGATTATGGATCCCAACGGGCCCGACGCGTTTCGTCTCTTTATGAAACTTCATCAGGGGTGAACAGTTTTATGTATAACAGATCTACAAAAGTAGAACATAATTGTAAATATATATTATACAACATAGAAAAGACATTCATTATAAGTATGTGAATAGTTACATAATGAATTAAAGGAAAAGAGGAGAACAGAAGAGAACATATGATATTTCATTTAGCTGACAGTAACACACCATCTAGTATACCTTATTATTAAGAGAGGAAGATTTCTTCACAGTACCCAAAACAGATACTTTCTTAAACAACAATTTTATATATAAGATAAGGTTTTCAGAAATCGGTACTATACCTTTAAAGATATTTTATAAAGAAAACACTTTAATCAGATTTCGATTGGTTTTGATTATAGGCCTAAGCCTTTTGCTAGAAATGAAATATATAGATGTAAATACATGGATCTGAGCATATTCTTGATTCAATTAAGGCGAGTAGTGATGGGCATTTACCTGTAACTAATAATTGAAGGCTACCTCTGTTTAATTATTCTTCTGGTTTTGTAGGTACCTAATGATATAAGACCCAAACGTAAAGGTCTTTAATGGCTCCATATTGTGATGCTGATTTAAATTAGATTATAATGTATACACATATATACACATGTACATACCATTAGAGGATAGACTGCAATCACGTCTCCTGATTTAGTTTTTAAGGTGCAATTACACCTAAATGACGTTAGGGGGTGAGCTGTGAACAAATAAATAGTGATAATATAGAAGTCTTTTTGAAAGTATTTTTTTAAAAGGCAGTGTGGTAATTCAAAATTTGATATTTTACTGACATACCTATACAAATGAATATAAGGTCCTTTTGTGAATCACAGGAGTGAAGATACGGTCCAATGTAAGACCTACCGAATAGTGAACAAATTACTCTCAGTATCTACCCTTTTGATATTTAGTTTGGATAACATAAGTAAGTATATATATATTACCTTGCTGGCTCCTGAAGGTGTGTACTCTCCTGTGTCCAAACACCAAGTGAACTACTAGATGTCCCAGCTGGGATATTTATAGGGAGTGACCTGTGACATCACTTTCTAATGGAAATGTTCTACTAATTAGTGTTTATTTATCATATTTTTTTATTTATATTAAATTAAAAGTGCTATATTTCATTATATAAGTGTTATAATCAATGGTGAATATTTCTAAGTGCTGACTGTGTATTTGTTAATTTTTTGTGATCATTCCTCGTGATAACTAAGGGTCTAAGCTCTTTTTATTTGATGGTACCTCTTATTCTAAATATATTAAACATAATTGCCACTATAAGGGGATTAAAATCCCTCTAGTACTATCCTAAATGATTTAATTATATGGCTTGCGTTCCACCTGCCAGATGGTGGAACGCATAGCCATTGTCTAACTTCCGTTTTTGCGGAAGACCGCTCCTATGCGTTCCACCTCATACTGGGTGGAACGCACCGCCATCTTGGATCGGGCAGCGATAGATGTAATGTGCGCTCCACCTTATTAAGAGTGGAACGCACATCCCTAAGTGTTCCGAGGGGCGGAAGCTGTAATATAAATTCTCCCTTATCGAGGGCAATACATTTTACTTACTGGGACTCTGTGTGCTCATCATATTAATGGTAGAACACACCGCCATTTTTAAACCTTTGTTTTTCCTCACAATACTGACTGTATTTTGCTTATGGGACTCATGTGTGCTAATCATATTAATGGTGGAATGCACCGCCATTTTTAAACTCCCGTTGTTCCTCACAACACTGACTGTATCATACTTTGGAGAACAGATATATAATTAATACAGATACTCAGTGGCCATGTATAAACATCAATACATTTCATTCTTTATCATGCCTTGACATTTTATTAATGCATATTTTCTTAGGTAAAAATGATTTTCTTTAAAAATAACCATTATACCTCGCTACTGTTTGAAACATATATCTTATGCCTAAATAAGGGTAAGCAAGGGATACAGGGGCAGATGTATCAATAATCTTTTAACGTTTGTTAAATAACGAGTCCCGCTTCTCCTGCATAACGAGGAGAAGCGGGCACTCGTTATGGGGAGATGTATTAACATCCCCCAAGCCGATAAGGAGAGCCGTTATGCCCAGCGTTAACGGCTCTCCTTATCGGCTCCCTCGCCGCCCCGCACATGCGCACTCGCCGTCGCCCCCCCCCTGCCCGGCTTACTGGGCATGCGCGAGATCTCGCAAAAAACGCGAGATCTCCAGCGCAGCCCTAGCCAGAAGCAGGGCTAGCGTTGTCCCCACAGTGGGGGATAGGACAACGTTAGCCCTGAGCTGGCGAAGCGGCCGGGGCGAATTAACGCCTTGAAGGCTGTTAATACATCGCCCCGGCCGTTAATCCCTGGGGGGGATTGCAGGGACAGCCCCGCCGAGCGTAACTCGGCGGGCTGTCACTAGCGCACGTTAGGTGCGCTAGTAATACATTAGGGTCAGACGTAATCCCCCCCAGTTAACCAGCGTTAAGTGCATTTTTGCACTTAACGCTGGTTAATACATCTGCCCCACAGTGTCTTGATATTTTCGGATATATACTAGCCCCATTAATAATATGAGTTATATACACACATATTACAAGTTTTATACATGAGTAATAAACAGTTTTTTACCCCAGTAAGGACAACTTGGTTAGAATGATGTCGCCATATTAATTGAATACAGAAATATTATACAGAAAAATATTATAAATTGTACATGAACAATGGATGAAGAATAAATGAGTAATAGACAGTTTTTACCACAGTGTGGACAAGTTAGTTCAAATGAAGTCGTCACGTTGATCACAATATGATGGATAATATTAGACCTATTTTTAAACACAATAATTACAACAATCAAATATTTACATATTCAGATTTTCTGTGTACTCCTAGCGTGGTCGCAGCATGTCGCATTTAGAGAGGTTTTGATACGCCAATGATTTCTTTTGAAAAATATATATTCTTAACTTACAAGAATGGTGTAATTTCAATATTTTCATTAAGGTCTTTGGGGGGCCAACGTATCCAAAGAGAAAATCCAAAATGATTCTCTCATATGCCCTTATTCTGGTTGGTGCGGATATGTCCGCGTGCGTTCGTTCCGCCGATGTTTTGTGTTTGCGCATGTGCAGAGGCATATCTGCGCATGTGCGAAAGGGACATACGTCCAAATTCCGCATGAATTGTTTACACTACGAACAGGGGGAGGAGAGGGGCGTGATATTTGGCTCCGGCCGCACAGACCAGAATAAGGCCCATAGTTAGTTGTTTTCTCTATCGCCTCCCCTAGGGTTTTCCTTAACGTGTTCAAGTACTGAAAATTTGAACGTACTGATATCTGAACTATGCTTTTGTTCAAAGTGCCTAGGGAGGCTGTGTATCTATGAGACTTGCGTATCTATGCCTGCTTGGGGCTTCAGCACCTGCCCCGTATTCAGAGGACATTGTGGAAAGGAAGTGTCAGTCCAGAATGTTGACTTTTTATTACAAGCGGCAGAAAAATCATTCGATGGTGAGTGACCATTGAATGATTTTTCACCTGTACGGCTGCATGCGAGCGTACACATCCACTCTTTTGTAAATGTGGGAATTCGCTCTGCAGGGGGGGGGGGGCAGAGATTTGCAGGGGCATCGGCATTTACCGGTTTGTTAGGCAGCAAATTCATGCTGCCCAGCGAACAGGTATGAATCAGGCCCATATTTCACCAAGTTACCATTTTGACATAGTACTGTAGCCTAGTTACATGAGTATTGTGCTTAGAACTTGGCAAAGAAAATCAATGACTTATTTGGGTTTTCTATAAAGTTTGCTGCACACCTCACAGACAGGTATACATGTGCAGAGTTTTGACCTAAATGGATACTTTCCCCCTTAGGCTTTGATACTAGGTTGCCCTGTTGTCTGTTATAATGTTGCAAACTGTATGCATATAAAATACTCTATCCGCAAACTATGGCCCTCTAGCTATTGTGAAACTACAAGTCCCATCATGCCATGCCACAGTTTTGCTATTAGGGAATGCTAAAACTATGGCAAAGAATGCTGGGATGTGTAGTTTCACAACAGCTGGAGGGCCACAGTTTTGACATTCCTAGCCTAGTTCATCAGATTCAGTGTACCACGCTGATCATCTGGCATATGGAGCAATCCACTTATGTTTACAACTGTTTTGATGAGTGATCCATTTATAGCATACAATTAATAATGGGTGCCGGATGACTGACCGACAGTCGGGATTCCTACAGTCATTACACCAAAGTTGGAATCCTGACTATTTAAAACCCTGACAGACGGGCAGCAGCTATTCTCCCTTGTGGGGGTCCACGACTCCCATAGAGGCAGATTAGAATAGGTGGTGAGCAAAGCGAGTCCTGGCAGTTGGGATTTCGACGTCGGGCTTATGATTGTTGGAATCCCGACTGTTGGTGTGCTATACCACATCCATTAATAATGTATGCTCATTGCTGTTGAAAAGTAATTTAGGTTTTTCATGCCAATTGATCAAATACATTACAAAGTAACATTGGCCCTTATTCTGATCTGTGCGGAAATTCCCGCATTCTTACGGAGCGGTCCGCACGCCACGGCGTTTTGCCGCATGCGGCCATCGTCCGTCGAAACGCCCACGTGTCCTCCGCATTCGGACGGACTCACTCTTTAAGAACAGGGCGTGTTTACGGACGACATACAAAGCATGCGTGTGCGGGAGAAACACTCCGATTCGGCACGGTATTACAGAGTATTACAGAGTATGCTCGGGAATACCGCATCCGAACGGGAGCCAAGCGGTGCTACCGCACGTAAGCGGAGTATTTACGCCAAACAACCCACTATGAAGTATCTTCTGCAATACATCACATGACCCACTTATTCAATTACCTATCCTCATAAAAAACTGCTTATTTGGAATTGGAATCAATTAGATGCCAATATATCCTTACAAGCATGCCTAACACATGCATTGCACACATTAACCCTTACAGCAATGTAAGTGCAATGCTTTGTATTACACCCTGTGTAAAAGATTATAAACAATCTACACATATACTATTTAAAGTGCAAATAAAACCAACAACTGTGAACTTGCATAAAGAATTTAATGAACCACAGAATTAACATAAATAAAAAAATATAAAATTATAAATTAAATAAGCAGGTCTTTCAGGTCCTGCAGGTCTGCTTGAGCGAGCCGCAGATGGTGCTCCAGTCGCCGGAGGGCCCCACGCACCCCCTCATCAGCCGGTGTGGTGTCATCTGTGGGCATGTCAAAGGGGCAACAATTAGTCATGTTATTCTTGCATACATTTCACATACTGCGACATAAATTGCACAAATGCTAGGTGACATGTGTGTATATATATATATATATATCTATGTAGAGCATGGGTCCTCAAACTGCGGCCCTCCAGATGTTGTGAAACTACAAATCCCAGCATGCCTTGCCACAGTTTTGCTATAAGGAAGTGTTAAAACTGTGGCAAGGCATGGCGGGATTTGTAGTTTCACAACATCTGGAGGGCCGCAGTTTGAGGACCCATGATGTAGAGAGATAGAGACACACATAGATAAATAGATATGACACATACATATATACATACATGCTAACTTATTTACTACATACTGTATTTTTTGGCCTATACACTTTACTCTGCAGAAGACATAACAGTCATATTGTTTCTTCTCAGTCACAACCCACCCATGACTAACCAATGACAAGCAGGTCATGGCCTCCGTCAATAAGAACTTGTCACAATCTGCTCAGTCTAAGTTCAGTGATGGTTCGTGGCATGGGAGTTATGCAAATGTCAGGAATGCACAGTACACATCCTCAAAATCATAATTCTGTCTAAACCAACCTACAATTCTGTGACGGCAAAAAAACAATCTGAACTACAGGTGTTAGGCGCCGTGGGAGCGCTTCTGGAAGGACAGAGCGGCATGTACGCTTAGCCGCCTGTCCTTCCGGCTCTGACGTCCGGTTGCCTAGCAACCAGGGACGCCGGAGGACGCAGCGTCGGAGCGCGACGCCCGTCCTCCCTCCTCGCGTCTCTCAGCGCCTGAGACGCGGCAGCGCCGTTGCTTAGCAACGGCAGACGCTGCTAGGCAGAGAGGAAAGCCGCGAAATTCAACAAGCCGCAGGTGTCGGAAAGGACTCGTTAGGACAGGCGGGACTCAGGCCTCCATCCTCATTGGCTCCTAGCCTTCTTATCTAGGAAGCCAGCCCTGCAGTCCTCGCCGGTGATAGCTCCTGTTTGGACCTATCTGTCTGCTGTTCTCCGGTCCGTTTCCCTGCTGTTCCCAGCGGCTCCTTCGTGGTCTTCTCTTCCATTGGTCCCCCCTGTGTCGTGAGTTGCCCCTCTGGGGTAGTTTCATTCACTCCTTCTTTATTGTCATTACCTTACTCATTACTTGTGTTCTCTGTCTGCCGCATTGGCAGGTCATTTATGTTGGGAAGGCCCATTGCTTCCCACTCATTCTCTCCCCTTGTTTCCCAGTTTTTCTGGGGTTTTCCAGTCCCTCCTGCTCCTTGTATACTTTGGTATTGTGTCTCATATTTTGTGTGGTTCCCTGGGCGACGGTTGTCGCGGGTTGTGGCGACCAGGTCGCGGGCGCTTAGTCGCGTTAGCCAGGGCTCGGCAAGTCGCCGTTTTATAATTTTAGTTAGGCCCTTAGTCAGCTCTCCTCTTGACCGTACCCTAGGGGGGTCCCCGGCTCCTTGTCCTCTCATAACACCTGGCTGCACCGGAGCTTGGGTGGGCTTAACCTACCCATTCAAACGTGGCGGCTACAGGCGAAGCCTAGTAACACCTGCAGGAGTCGGTCACCCAGCCTGGGGGGTACAACAGAGGTAGTATAGGGTTTGGCCGTGGCTGTCCTAAACAGCAGTCCCGGCGGTGGGGTCACACCCAAAACCTAACATTATCACCGGCCCTACAAAAAAAAAAAAAAAAAAAAGGAATTTTTTTTTTTCTTCCCCTCTCTCCCTTCCCCTTTCTTATTCTCCCGTTTTTCTGGACAGATAGCATTTTGGGTGTGTATATCTTTGTTGTCTCTGGAGTGGATCTGTTATTAAGATGAATCCTACTCCTGAGGGTCAGGCTCAGGCATTTGCCAGTCAATTACAAGGTTTAACGCAGATGGTTCAAAATTTATCTCTTAGGATGAAAACCCAGGAGGAGGGTGTACGAGGAAATCCGCCGGTTCTGGTAGAACCCAAAATTAATCTTCCAGACCGGTTTTCGGGTAACCGGAAGGATTTCTTTAATTTTAGAGAAAGTTGTAAGCTGTATTTCAAGCTGCGACCCCGGTCATCCGGCTCTGAATTGCAGCAAGTTGGTTTAATTATGTCTTTGCTTCAGGGGGATCCCCAGACTTGGGCTTTTGGGTTAAAGTCTGATAATCCCGCCTTAGCGTCGGTGGATGCTTTCTTTAAATCATTAGGACTTCTATATGATGACCCTGATAGAGAGGCGTCTGCCGAGAGTCATCTGCGCTCTCTCAGACAGGGCCGGAACCCTGCAGAAGCATACTGCACAGAATTCCGACGGTGGTCGAATGACTGTGGCTGGAATGACCCAGCATTACGTAGCCAATTCAGGCTAGGGCTTTCTGAAGCCATTAAGGATAGCCTTATCCAGTATCCTGTCCCGGGATCCCTTGATAAACTCATGGAGTTATCGATTAAAATTGATCGGCGTCTTAGGGAACGCAGGTCTGAGAGAGGACCCAGTTTGAGGCCTACTTCCCTCGGCTTTGTACCCTCAGAGGACGAAGAAGAACCAATGCAAATTGGTGCTTACCGCATCACCCCAGATGAGAGAGCTCGCCGGATGAATGCCGGGTTATGCATTTATTGCGGGAGCAAAGGGCATTTCCTCCGCGCTTGTCCCAACAAGTCGGGAAACGCCAAAACCAAGTGAATGCAGAGGGGATTCACTTTGGTTCTCTTCTTATTTCCCCTCACAATGCATTATTAGTCCCTACTGAGATTCAGGGTGTAGAGGTGAAGATGTCTGTTACTGCATTTATTGATAGCGGGGCAGCTGGGAATTTTTTAGATATTCAGCTGGCTGAAAGACTGGCCATTCCCCTGCTCCCTCTAAAAAAACCTGTAATAATGCGAGGCCTGGACGGCAGCCCGTTGGTCAACGGAGTGGTCCGCCATCAGACCCCGCCAGTTTCCCTACGTGTGGGCATTTTTCATACAGAAAAAATTTCTTTCTTTCTTATCTCATGCGCTACTGTGCCGATCGTTCTGGGTCACCCCTGGCTCCGGGTTCATAACCCACAGATTGACTGGCAGGCAGGGGAAATAACTCGTTGGAGTAATCATTGCTCCAGTCATTGTCTAGGGCAGCCTATACTTGGGGCAATGGTTTCTGTGGAGGGGATTCCAGCGGCCTACGCTGACTTCCAGGATGTCTTTTCTAAAGGCGAAGCTGAGGTCTTACCCCCTCATCGCACATACGATTGCGCCATTGAGCTAATTCCCAAGGCACAATTTCCCAAAGCCAGACTTTATTCCTTGTCTGGACCTGAGACGCAGTCCATGAATACCTATATTCAAGAAAATTTGGCTAAAGGCTTTATTCGGCCCTCAAAGTCTCCCTTAAGTGCAGGGTTCTTTTTTGTTTCCAAAAAAGATGGCTCCTTAAGACCCTGTATAGATTACAGGGCACTCAACAAGATAACGGTAAAAAACACGTATCCATTACCATTAATATCTGTGTTGTTTGACCAGCTTCGCACCGCTAAGATCTTTTCTAAGATCGACCTGCGCGGTGCCTACAACCTTGTCCGCATAAAAGCGGGAGACGAATGGAAGACTGCCTTTAGTACCCAAACAGGGCACTACGAATATCTCGTAATGCCATTCGGCTTGTCCAACGCACCAGCGGTCTTCCAAGATTTCATCAATGACATTCTTAGAGATTTCTTGGGAGTCTTCGCTGTGGTCTATTTAGACGACATTTTGATCTACTCCAGCTCGTTGGAAGAACATCGCCATCAGGTCAGGTTAATTCTTCAAAGGCTTAGAGAACATCGTCTCTTTGCTAAGCCTGAGAAGTGCGAATTCGAAGTTACTAAGGTATCCTTTTTAGGATACGTGATTTCCTCGGAAGGCTTCTATATGGAACCCAAAAAACTGCAAGCAGTTTTAGATTGGGTCAAGCCCACGACCCTTAAAGCTGTCCAAAGATTTTTAGGGTTTGCAAATTACTATAGGCGGTTTATCCGCTCTTTTTCTGATGTGGTAGCTCCCATAGTGGCGCTCACAAAAAAGGAAGCAGATCCGTCCCAGTGGCCTCCCCAGGCAGAAGAGGCATTCCGGGCCTTAAAACAAGCTTTTGTGTCCGCTCCCATTTTAAGACATCCCGATCCCCAACTACCGTTTGTCGTTGAAGTTGACGCTTCTGAGGTAGGGGCAGGGGCAGTCCTGTCTCAACAGGATCCTGAGTCCTTATTTTTTTTTCCTTGCGCCTACATGTCTCGAAAATTCTCTACTGCAGAGATGAACTATGACGTCGGGAACCGGGAATTGTTGGCCATAAAATGGGCATTCGAGGAATGGAGGCATTGGTTGGAAGGGGCCAACCATCAGATTCTGGTTATCACAGACCACAAAAATTTACAATACCTGGAATCAGCTAAGCGTCTGAATGCCCGACAAGCCCGGTGGGCATTATTCTTTACACGTTTTAACTTTATCATCTCTTACCGTCCCGGGTCTAAAAATGTAAGAGCAGACGCATTGTCTCGGAGTTTCTTACCCAAACAAGGTTTGCGGGAATCTCCTCGGCCCATTCTTCCGGCATCAATTATCCATTTTGGCATTACTCAGACCCTCAAGGATCTACTTCTGCAGGTCCAGGGTCAGGCACCCAGACAGATGCCTCTCGGCCATTTATTTGTGCCGCAGTCCTTGAGAAAACGGGTCTTAGAGGAGTTCCATGACAGCCAGATTGCAGGGCATTCCGGCGTCAAGAAGACACTTGATCTTCTCTCCCGATGCGTCTGGTGGCCGAGCATGGTTCCAGATACCAAGGAGTATATCCAGTCTTGTCCCGATTGTGCTAGACACAAGATTCCTAGAGTGTCGCCCACAGGACAACTTATCCCCTTGGCAATTCCCTCCAGACCATGGTCACATATTGCCATGGATTTTGTGGTCGACCTACCCCTATCATCAGGTTTTCAAGTAGTATGGGTGATTATTGACAGGTTCAGTAAAATGGCCCACTTTGTTCCTTTGCCCCAGTTGCCATCAGCCAATAAGTTGGCCAAATTGTTTTTAGCTCATGTTTTCAAACTTCATGGTCTTCCAACCGATATAGTTTCTGATCGAGGTCCGCAGTTTATTGCCCGGTTTTGGAAACTTTTTTGCAATGCATTAAAGATCAAGTTGAGTTTAACTTCCGCTTATCATCCCCAATCCAATGGGCAGACGGAACGCCTTAATCAATCCTTGAAGCAATATCTGCGCCTTTTTGTGTCCAAAGCTCAGAATGACTGGTCGGAGTTCCTCCCCGTTGCCGAGTTCGCATATAACAACTCCTATCACTCAGCAACCCGGACTTCACCTTTTGTAGCCAATTATGGCTTTCACCCTAAAGCCACTGCTCTGGCTCCAGAGGGATCAGTAGTTCGCTCTTCCACTACTGCCCGTTTAAAGGTCATTTGGAAGGAGGTACACGACGCTCTTAAGAGGGCTGCCCTTCAGGAAAAAATTTTTTCTGACCGGTCAAGACGACCATGCAACTTTAAAGTAGGCGATAAAGTCTGGTTGTCTACTCGGAACATCAGATTGCGACAAGGAACTTCTAAATTTGGTCCAAAATTTATTGGTCCATTTGCCATTGTTAAGAGAGTTAATCCTGTAGCCTTTCGGTTACAAATTCCTAGGGCTTTAAAGATAGCCAATACTTTTCATTCCTCTCTGCTCAAGCCCGTTTTCACGTCTAGGAAATTTCCTCGAAAGGCAGACCTGGGTAAACCACCTGTTAATGTCCATGGACAGTCAGAATTTCTTGTGGAAAAAATCTTGGATTGCAAGGTCTCTCGAGGTTCTTTATGTTTCCTTGTCCATTGGAAAGGATACGGCCCGGAAGAGAGGTCATGGGTTCCCGATAGGGATCTACACGCCCCACGCCTCAAAGCAAGCTTCTTTCGTGATTTCCCTCAGAAAGCAAGGCTTCGGGGTTCTTTAACCCCTCCTCAAGGGGGGGGTACTGTTAGGCGCCGTGGGAGCGCTTCTGGAAGGACAGAGCGGCATGTACGCTTAGCCGCCTGTCCTTCCGGCTCTGACGTCCGGTTGCCTAGCAACCAGGGACGCCGGAGGACGCAGCGTCGGAGCGCGACGCCCGTCCTCCCTCCTCGCGTCTCTCAGCGCCTGAGACGCGGCAGCGCCGTTGCTTAGCAACGGCAGACGCTGCTAGGCAGAGAGGAAAGCCGCGAAATTCAACAAGCCGCAGGTGTCGGAAAGGACTCGTTAGGACAGGCGGGACTCAGGCCTCCATCCTCATTGGCTCCTAGCCTTCTTATCTAGGAAGCCAGCCCTGCAGTCCTCGCCGGTGATAGCTCCTGTTTGGACCTATCTGTCTGCTGTTCTCCGGTCCGTTTCCCTGCTGTTCCCAGCGGCTCCTTCGTGGTCTTCTCTTCCATTGGTCCCCCCTGTGTCGTGAGTTGCCCCTCTGGGGTAGTTTCATTCACTCCTTCTTTATTGTCATTACCTTACTCATTACTTGTGTTCTCTGTCTGCCGCATTGGCAGGTCATTTATGTTGGGAAGGCCCATTGCTTCCCACTCATTCTCTCCCCTTGTTTCCCAGTTTTTCTGGGGTTTTCCAGTCCCTCCTGCTCCTTGTATACTTTGGTATTGTGTCTCATATTTTGTGTGGTTCCCTGGGCGACGGTTGTCGCGGGTTGTGGCGACCAGGTCGCGGGCGCTTAGTCGCGTTAGCCAGGGCTCGGCAAGTCGCCGTTTTATAATTTTAGTTAGGCCCTTAGTCAGCTCTCCTCTTGACCGTACCCTAGGGGGGTCCCCGGCTCCTTGTCCTCTCATAACACCTGGCTGCACCGGAGCTTGGGTGGGCTTAACCTACCCATTCAAACGTGGCGGCTACAGGCGAAGCCTAGTAACACCTGCAGGAGTCGGTCACCCAGCCTGGGGGGTACAACAGAGGTAGTATAGGGTTTGGCCGTGGCTGTCCTAAACAGCAGTCCCGGCGGTGGGGTCACACCCAAAACCTAACAACAGGGGGTGTTTAGGTAGAGGAGGCTCCTGGGACACTGGCAACTTCTGACTCCATTCCAAGGTAGGCCGGGCCATACTCCATTTATAGCATACATCCTAGAGTTTATAAATAACATTCACCAACAATATAGATTCCACTATTTGATGGGTCATAATCAACGCTTGCAGCAGGTGAATTTAATCCACAAATGATCCACTCATCCCTTTACTCCAGGATCCTGTTTAACTACAACGGTTATGTGGCAGTCAAAATGGAGCTCCAACCCATCCCACAAACCGGTGTAATTCAGAGGTGTCCTGGATGAAAGGGATGCCTTGGACACCCCATCTAACCCGTACCTGTATCTGTAGCTACCCACTTTGGGTTCTATATGAATAGTATGGAAAAAAAATTTTTTATCAACAGTGCTACATAACAAATAGCAGTACAACTACTTCATGAATGATGCATTATGTTAACATACCGATCTGCTGATATTCCGGGGCCTGGCACGCCTCCTCCCCATCGTCATCCGACTCCTCCGGGGCAACCGTGGCCTCCTCAGACCCCTCCTCCGCCAGCTCCTCTGCACCAACAACCTCCTCCTCCAACTCCTCCACCACCTCCTCCTCCTCCTCCTCCTCCTCCTCCTCCTCCTCCACCACCACCACCTCCTCCTCCGCCACCAACACCTCCTCCTCCGCAACCAACTCCGCTTCCACATCCTCCTCCACCACCTCCTCACGCACCTCCTCCTCCTCCACCACCATCTCCTCCTCCTCCTCCTCCTCCTCCTCCTCCTCCTCCTCCACCACCATCTCCTCCTCCTCCACTTCCTCCTCCTCCACCATTGCCGGCACCTCCTCCTCCGGGTCTTGGGCCTCCTCCTGTGCCAGGGCTGCCTCCGCCTCTTCCCGGGCCTGTTGTGCTTGGGCTCGTGCTGTGTGTTAGAAAAAAACATCATGGTCAATGTGGGGTCATTGGGGCACATGTATTAATCCATAACAAGACATACATGGCAGGGTGATAATGATGGCAAACGATGCAGGAAAGTAGCTCCTTACTGTTAATGGATTCCAAATAGTGACATTTAAATTAGTATGTGATTGGTAGTAATTTGTTCACACATTACAACCCAGGCATTTATCAATGTGTAACACATATTAGATCTGGCACATTGTATGCATCATAATCCTCAATGCTATGGCATTACATATAAAAGCCACATGACTGCATGTTAACCAGGAAGAAGCACACATAACAGTCTATGGACTTTTAAACCCATGGACACCCACTTATCATGAGACACATTTTATTGTTTCTAGATGCTATGTTGTAAGTGCGAAATTTCATAGCTAAAATACTCACACTCAGCAATTTCGCCCCTGAGTTGCTGAAGCAGCTGGGGCTGGCGCCTGCGGAGGTCCGACCACCGCCTCTCCAGCTGCCCGAGGGACCTCCGCACCCGAGTGCGGGCGTAAATTCGGCGCCCTGCCGCAGCATAGGCCCTCCGCTTATGCCGGTTTGTTATAAAGGGCCCTGCACGGCCCAGCCTTGTCTCCATGACGGAGACAAGAACCCGCAGCTCCGCATGTGTGAAGGGTTCAGCCCTTCGTGTCTCCGCCATGTTGACAATGGCATCTATCAACCAATCAGCTGGTGGCATTGGTTGATCACAGTTATTTGTGTTAATAACTTTATTGTTCATCTTTACATGAACAGCGTCTCTGCGCCAACACAAATGGTGACAAATTCGCTTGCCTTCCAAACAGTAGTGTTGATGTATGGCAATGAACAAATCTGATATATATAATACACAGTGTGTATGCACTTAGCAAATCCAATGACGCCTCGCTCCGCCAAGCAACGCGTGCTATAGCTTAGCAACGCATAGCTGTACTTAGCAGTATTTACTCTATGCATCTATGTGTATGCGTACATTTATGTGTAAAAGACACATACACACACTTGCAGGTATCCTGAGACCACCATTATACAACAGCCCTGCCTGCCTGCCTGCCTGCCTGCCTGCCTGCCTGCCTGCTCCTTGAAATGTAGAAACATGTGAATAAATTGTAATATCATATATATAGATATATATATATATATATATATATATATCTATATATATGCAAACAAATCAGACATCAACACATGAAAAAATCCCAAACACATTACAGAATAAATCAATGTACTCACCAGTCATCAGGGATAGTATCAACTACAATAATGAAGATATAACAAACACATAAGATCCCTTGAACAAGGTATAATAATTGCCACCAATATTTAACTTCCCCCAAAACTAAGCACATATGATAAATCTCTCCTATTTCTTTGCCATTAGGAGGGCAGGCTGGCTAATTTTCGTGTTGTAACACTGACAACTAACACACTGTACTTATTTGAAGGGGTGATTTGTACAATAATTGGTGTGTTCTGTGAACTCGATAACATGTACCTGAAGTATCTTTGCGCCACAGAGTCCCGCAGCTGGTATCCCCTCCGGCATTCAGGGGCGCGGGATGGGCGCATGGGCGGATCTTGCGGCTCAGATGGTACCTCCCACTCATCAAAGGGTATCTCACGCCGCACAGCAATGTTGTGGAAAAATATACACAGGCCCACGATCCTCGACACCATTTCAGGCGCATATTGTAAGTCACCACCAGTGCGGTGGAGCACTCTAAATCGACCTTTTAAAAGGCCAATTGAGCGCTCCACCACTTGCCTGGTGGCAACATGCGCCCGATTGAATGCCTCCTGTGGGCCCGGTGCTGGGTAGCTGTACGGCGTAAGTAGCCAGGGCGTACATGGGTAACCGGAGTCACCCAGAACCCACGCATCACGGCCTTCCAGCTCTTGGAGTCTTTGCCATATCCCGGTTTGTCGGATGACATGAGAGTCATGGGCACTTCCGGGAAACTTCGAGTTGAAGGCGAGAATCTCCATGGATGGGCCACATACCACCATCACGTTCAGTGAGTGGAACAATTTGCGGTTCCTATATATCTTCTCACTTCGAGATGGAGGCACAAATGGTACATGGGTGCCATCCACAGCCCCTATCACATTAGGGAAGCCAGCAATTTGATGGAAGGCCTGCTGGCTTCTGCGCAGGGTCTCGGTGGCAAATGTCATGGCCATGAAGTGCCCCTTGCGCCTGAACATGGCCGACGTCACACGCCTCAGGATTCGGCAGAAGGCCGGCTGAGATATTCCAGCAAGTACTGCCACTACTTGTTGGAATGATCCTGAGGCGCAGAAATGCAACACCGCCAGCAGCTGTGTGTGAGGCGGAATTGCTGTCGTGATCCCGTGTAGAGGTTCCAAATCACTCTGAATTAGGGTGAGCAGATCCAGAATTACATGTGGGGGTAACCGGTACCTAGTAAGTACCTCATCATCGGGCATAGCAAACAGAGTCACCCGTGTGCGATAGATTCTAGCACGTCCTGGCCTCCTTGGGCGACGAGTGGGGAGAGCCGCAAGTGCCCTTAGCCTCCTCTCCATGTAGCGCATAATAGCTTCTGCAACCTATAAAGAAATGAACATAAATACTGATGCACCTATGCACATAATGGCCATATCAGACTACAAATTGATTTGTAGCCTTCAATACGTACAATAGATGGCCGCCCCGTGTAATCCCGCAGATCCATTTGACTCTCTAATGATGACACAATAATATGAACTCAATACACACCGTCCAAAACACACAGATAAAGGTGTCAGCATTTTTTGCCGACATCATGTACTATGACACATTTCATCTATTGCTGGGACATGTTGTCCTGCAATAGATGAACCCACACAGGTTGAAGACCTGTGAGTGAAATAGTGAACATGTGACATGTTGCAATAATGATACACCACTTTGCTGGCCCAACAATCTGTAGTCAGTGAGGCAATGGTGCATACATTCATACACTTACATTGTTAATGGATATCATATCTACAAGGAGCATGGAAGAGCTTACCTTAGACCCTGACAAGTCCAGATCTGGAGACAAATGATTCTAGCAGGAAGTCACTATTTATAGGGCTCTCACATGTGTGGTCTATAACAGTAGAGATGAGTATTGCATGACTTGTGGGCTGGATTCTCTAAGGGATTGGGCTACTTTTAGCTTGCACTAAAACGCCACAATACCACAGTAGTCATGAATGAAATGTCATGTCATGCTAGCAAATAGCATGTGTATTGTGCAATAGTCACAGGTGTATCAGAAGATTCTATGCAATGTTAGCATTGGTGACCAGTATTTCATGTAGAACTTTCGCCAGGTTTTACACAATGGAATTTCCGCCACCGTATGCGGCGCGAAAAAACAGCGACGTACGCTCACGCACGGAACGCAGCTGCCGCTGATGTCCGCCAAACAGATTACACAAACAGTATATAAAGGTGTATTAGAAGGTGACAATGTTGTTGCTAACATGGCTGGATCCCAACCAGAGGTGGACCCAGTGCTGCAGCAACTATTTGACCAGATGGACTCCAGCACCACCTATGTGCCACTGCACATGCGGGCAGTGGGTAATGAGGAGGCTGCTGCCCCTTCTACAGCAGGGGAACCTGCACCTGACCATTCTACAGCAGGGCAACCTACACCTGGCCCTTCTGCAGCAGGCCAACCTGCAGCTGGCTCATATCCACCATCAGCAGAATTGTTTGGAACACAACAGGGGACTTCACAAGGTAGTACCATGGCCAGCACTTCAAGTGCAGCGACTGGTGCCAGGGGGCGTGGCCAGGGACGTGGCAAGGGGCGAGCTAGTGCAACAGCGGAACCACCCAAAAAAAATAAGGCATATGAAGCACAGGAGCTGGCCATCCTGGTTCCCCGAGCACGTGATTGGATAGAGTGTCCATCCGAGAAGCTGACACACACACGCAGATGGAAGATTTGGGAACAGATAACGGCAGAGATTAATGAAGTAGCGCCACAAGTTCGTGAGACGGACCATGTGAAGAAGAGGCAAGTTGTTTTGTGATACATGTGGCCAGTAATAGCCAAGTAATGATTGAATTGATGCTTAGATGCATTTAGCAAATGGGCCGTGAGGTTGTTACGATACACATACATTATTGCCATGTTATTTCGTTGAGAGTTAGAGTAGGGTGATTGTGAATGTGTATTGTAACGGTTGATATCCTAGTTGCATGTAATATTATATATGGGACATTAATCACATGTTGTAATATGTAGCACAGAGCAATGGCTGCAACAGCTAACATTGGGAGTGACATGTATTAATATGTCAACTTACATTGCAGGTGGCAGGACTTCAAAACCAACCTGAAGAGGAAGCTGACCAAGCGGTGGGACCACAGCCAGACATCTGGGGCCGGCCCCATGCCATCAGGGCTAGAGCTCACCCCCCTGGAGGTGATGGCCGAGAGCTGTATATCAGTTGAGGAGATCAGGGGGGTGAGCACGATGGATAGCGAGGCCCCAGCTGAAGTGTTTGCGTCTTTTCTGGAAGGTAAATATTGGTCATGCCATAAACTTGTGCAAGTAATTATCGTAGAATGTCTCCTAATTGTGTTTATCTTTTCCCACAGACACCCCACCGCTTGGTGACGACTCTGTTCAGGAGGTGGAGGAGTCCGTGCCACCTGGCCCCAGAGGTAGGCCTGTGCAGCAGCAGGCATCGGGCCAAGCCGATTTGGCCGCCTTGGCCGAGGTGCTTGGGGACATCAACCAGCAGGGAGACTTGGCATCAGAACGGGTGCGTAGGACCGAGGAGATCCTGGCGAGCTTGGTCAGCACCCAGCAGTCCATGGCTGCGAGCATGCAGGCCATGGCTGCAAGTGCTCAGGTGCTGGCCGAGCAAGCCACCCGCCAAAATGATCTCCTCCTCCACCATAATGAGCTTATGGTGGAGCTGGTTACCAGCAACAGGGTCCTAATGGCATCCGTTTCTGGTGCATTACCAGCGGCAACACTCCCTGCTGGCAGGAGGGGTAGACCAGCCAACCCCTCCACATCATCTGCTCCACCTGCCCCAGCATCTGGCCGTCCCCGAAGAGCTGCTGCACAGGCCAAGGAGCCTACCAAGGCCAAACGTGGTCGGAAATGAACTTGTGGCTGCATTAATCTCCGCCGTTATGTGTTCCCAAATCTTCCATTGTGCTGTGTGTGTCAGCTTCTTGTGTCCAATCACGTGCTGAGGGGAACCAGCTGAGCCCTTGCTTCATATGTCCTTTGTGGTTCCCCTGTTGCCCTCTTTTGCCTGGCATTACTGTCAGCTGTACTTGAAGTGATGGCCATGGTACTATCTTGTGAAGTCCCCGGTTGTGTTCCAAATGATTCTGCTGATGGTGCATATGAGCCAGCTGCAGGTTGGCCTGCTGCAGAAGGGCCAGGTGTAGGGTGCCCTGCTGTTGAATGGTCAGGTGCAGCTTGCCCTGCTGTAGAAGGGCCAGCAGCCTCCTCATTTCCCACTGGCTGCATGTGCAGTGGCACATAGGAGGTGCTGGAGTCCATCTGTGTGCAATTATATTTGTTTTGTATTATTATTTATTTTGCGGCATTCCTGCCATGTTGTTTATTGTTTGTATGTATTATTTTATGGTCATTGCATCACACTGGCATTGACTGTGACATGAATATAAATAAATGTGTTTACTTTACCCAAAATGTGTGGTTTCATGAGTACATGTCAAATACACATGTGTATTGCTAGTATTAATATTCTGTCATGTCCATTGTTAGCAGTTTGAAAGTGTCTGACAAGTACAGCATATGTGGGTGTTTAGTACGGGTTCCTTGAAGCAGCAATGGTTTCAATTAAAGCACTGACAAGCGTCCTATTAGTGAGTAATGAGTAAAGGAGTAGATTCTATTGGGTTCAGGTGTTAATGGTTGTAGTCATTAGGCGTACGTTCGCCTACCGCATGAACGAGTGGTGTCCGCAAAGCAATAGTACACTTGTGGACACCGCACATTTCTGCCCTTTTTGATCGCGTGCATTCGGAGTGGTTTCCGAATGTACGCCCCCCAACATAAGTGTACTCCCCCGTGTCCGCCCATGTTTCCGCCCCGTTTTGCCCACTTTGAAACTACGCCCATGTGTCATTCCGCATGACGCCCATAATACGCCCCTATTTCCCGACTGATAGCGGTGAACAGTTTTGGACGGGATTTGGCCGAACTGGTACCGAGTCAAGGCGTGGCACATGCGCGTAGCGTTCTCCACGCATGCGCAGACGCCATAAAGACGCGATCCGTAAGTACGCGGTAAAGTCCGCGTCAATCAGAATAAGGGCCGTCTGTCACTGTATACCAGCATTATCTTTTTGATTTATATATACAATTATTGAGAGTTACATTCCTGGTGGTACATATTCAGTCAATTTCAAAAGGATTATAATTAGTATTAGGGGATCTTGTTTCCTGTTTTCCTATGAAATATTTGTGTGCGTCATTTTATTTTCTTTGTGTGTGCCTATATCGTTTTAATGTATATAATAAAAGTACATTTTATCGACACCTAGGTTGAGTGGCCAGAAGTCTCCTTGAGAACAATTCTTTTATTTGTCACTTCTTGAGACTCAGTGGTAATTGAATATTTACAGGAATTTTTCAAACAGGGTTACATCAAAGAATCTGAGTCATCTGCAGGAGCAAGGCCTTTTGTCATAAAAAAAAGAAGGATGGGAGCCTCAGACCTGTCACTGATTATAAGGGAATAAATGCAATTGTGGTAAAGGATTGGTATTCCTTACCTTTCTTAACTCTTTGATTGTATTAAGAGGACCAGAGTCTTTTGTAAATTTGATCCACGTGGGGCCTACGGCTTGATAAAAATTAGATCTGAGGATGAGTGGAAGATGGCATTTAACACCTGCATTATGTGATGGTCATTACAAATATTTGGTCATACCATTCAGATTGAGCAACATAAATAGCATATTCATGGAGCACCTGTATCGTATGTATGTGTGTGTGTATGTGTGTGTATGTGTGTGTGTATACTGTATGTATGTGTGCAGTGGCGTATCTATAATAAATGTGCCCCCCCGCCTAAAATTTCGGCAGTGCCCCCCCAGTAAAGTGAGCAAGTTCTACAAGCCCTGTTTTTGTTCCGTAGTTTCCCTCTGTGTGATTTCCAGATTATTTACCGACTAATTGTAATTCAGTTGATTATGTTCCTGTTAGCACCTGTTCTTCTTCCTTCCTACCCCTGTTTTTTTAAGTACACTTTGTCGGTATCTATTATTGTCATTATCTGGATTAGTCTTATCTCTGTAATTAATGTCTATTTTTAATATATTATTACAAATGTTTTCAAACAAGGTATGTCATTTATTATCTCCACTGTTTACGACTCAGTTGTTCAGCAACTGGATACGAGCCATCTATGTCCCACCCCTGTATGCTCACTCGATCAGGTTTTGTTTGGTACTTATTTGCTAAAAAATTTAACTTTAAATGGAATGAATGAAATTCTACATATTTCTTTTTACAAGTTATTTATATAGTACATATATATATATTCCATAGCTTTTTTTTTTAATAGAAAACATTTACCCATTCTCATTAGTACTTTCCTCAATTAAGCTTCTGTATTCCCTACAACATGTAAATGCATACATACACTCTTGGGTTAATTTTATTATTTATGTTCAGAGCCAATAAACCTATCAGTATACAGATTGTGCGAGGAAACCCACAAAAAGCACTGGGAGAATATACACAGAGGCATAATGAGAGTTGAACCCACGACTGCTGGGAGACATTAATGTTATTAACATGCTGCTTTATTCAAGCAGAATTACAGTAAATTATCTCACCAATATATAGTCCTCATAATTTGACTGCATGTTCAGATGACAGAGGGGTCATTAACGATATGTGGGACCACTCATCATTTAATCAGTGGCGTAACAATAGCCCCGCAGACCCTGCGGTGGCGGGGAGGCGCTTAGAAAGTGTGGGTGCCGGGGGGTCTGTGGGGCTATTGTTACCCGCTGCCTCCTGCCGTGACCTCCCGCTGCTGCCTGCCGTGACCTCCCACTGCCGCATCAGTGCGGTCCTGTCCTGGCTCTCCTGGCTCCGAGTCCTGCTGCTAATGAAAAGGGACACACACAAAATGGCTGCCCCCATACAGCAGACCGTTTTTGAGCATGCTAGAGGAGGCGGCAGCCTCCTCTAGCATCCTTAAAAACGGTCTCAACAGCAGGAACCAGGAGAGCCGCCCGGGACTGGACCGCAGACAGACAAGACCAGTGGCGGATGCAGGAGCGGTAAGGCGCTGGGGGGGGGGGTTAACTGGGGGGGGAGGTCGGAGAACGGAGTGCTACTAAAAAATTTTTTTGGGGGGGCGCTGCCAACATTTTTGACAGGGGGGAGAAAAAATTATAGTTATGCCACTTTATGCCACTGCATTTAATGATATATTTTCTACATACACATTTTATTAGGAGGTGCACCATTCCATTGGGTGTTTCAAACATGCCCATTCGGTGTGTCTAACACCGCCAATCAGGCGTGTCTACCATCCTCTATAACGTTATCAGGCATATAATTTAAAAATATTGAATAGTTTATGCAACTTTAGGCAAATCTTGCAAAAGTAAAGAGTAGTGGAGGTTGTTACAATGTATTTCACATGTTGTTTTTTTACTCCTCTTTTTATCTATTTGTTTATTCTTTTATCTCACCCCCAATATTTGCCAGGCTGAATCATTAACCTTTTTTTCATCCTTAGCTTAGATTTCTGCACTAAAATATCATTAGTGTCTTTTATTTGTTCATTAAGACTGTTTAACCCTGACAGTCGCTCACATTTGTTATATAAATTAAAATAATTATATTTCCAATATTAAACATTATAGGTCATTATAATGAATAAAAAGATCGGCTTGGCAATTTTCGCACCTTTTTTTGACAAATTCACTTGGCACTCGAAGGGTTAATTGTTCATTACCTGAACTTTACCAGAACTTATTTCACTTACTTACTTACTTACGGAGTTTCTCAATGGATATTCCTCCCTTCGGTCCTGGAACAGGCTTGTGCTACCTACTGTATCATAATTCTATAATTATATATTAGCATATAACAATATACTTGTTACATGTTATTTGATATTATAGTAAGTGGATATACCATCTAGTGATGTAGGTGAGTAACTACTGTAGGTTTCAGCTATACTCTTGGTTCCAATATATATCTGGCGTTTGAACTATATACTAATATTTATTTGAGGCCAGTGTTTATTTTTTTCTAGACTACTTTCATATATGCTAGTGCTGGGGTAGCCAACCCTAGTCCTCGAGAGCTACCAACAGTGCATGTTTTGCAGGTCTCCTCACAGAATCACAAGTGAGCTAATTAGCTCCATCTGTGTATCTTTTAAAATGTGTGAGTGATTAATGAGTGCAGCTGTGCAGCAGCTAGGTTGTCTGGAAAATGTGAACTGTTGGTAGCTCTCGAGGGCTAGGGTTGGCTAACACTGTCCTAGTGTTTCTAGATATTTACCAAGCCATTTACTACTGCACAGGGCTGCCATCAGACTTTATGGGGCCCAGGACTAGCAAAAGAGGCAGGGCCCCCACACCCTATTGTTACAAACAATTACATACACAGCAGGCGGATTGGAATTTAAAACGGTCGCAGAAAATGTATCAAAGCAGCTCTAAAGGGCTTCAGTCCATTATATTTGGTTGAGAACTAATTATATTTTGTTCATATTGTCAATGTGGGTGAAATTATAATTTCATATCATACGCTGATTAGTCTGTCCCTCTATTACTTCATCATCCTCTTGTTTGACTCTTTCCTAATTACAGTACCTCTCTAATTCTGAACATTTTTAAAAACCACTTAGACTTTAAATGGAATGAATTACTCAACTAGAACACCGGGACAATTCTGTACTCCTTTAGTTATGAGAGGTTACATTAATTAGTTACTCTATGTATCTAAAAAGTACTTTGACTATAGATAGTCTGTTTATTGGAGTTCTTTCTTTTATAGCAATCTAAATATAGATTAAATTGCTGAAAAAACTTATACTTTCATTGGAGAAATAAGTCATGTAGGCTACTAGCCAATATGTTTAAAATTGAGAAAAGAGATGCTATTGTCATGGTCTGGCGAGTGCAGCACTTATCTGTCCGGATGATTTGGCAGTGAATTCCGGCAGGGACTTCTACCAGGAGCCAATCATGGGCATCACTATGATTCTTTTGGACGATGACCAGGGGCTGGCTGGCAACTTTCAGCCTGGGGGGCAACACAAGCAAGTGGCCCACCACCACCACCATCGCAGTTCTGCCTTCCGCCCTAGTATGCAGCAACAATTAAACAGCAGCTGGTGCTGCACTTACAGTATTCATAGATAGGGTGCTGTTACGTAAAGTATTCAGCCATATATACTGTAGGATACTGTATATACTGATAGTGCACATTGCGCAGACCACCAGGCAGCTGCCACAGCACATTGCAGGGATTGGCTCTTTATGAAGCCCCTGTCCCTGCATGTTTGCGATGGCAAATAGGGGATAGGATTCATATTGCCAAACACTACAGTGACTTCTCCCATCAGAGAAGTCACCGGCGATACCCCTTGAGCTGCCTGGGACCTTCCTGGGCAGCAGGATCACATGAATTATATGGCATGCAATCCCAGCAATCCTGCCCGGCTTAGAAGCAATCCAAGAGATTGACTTGCAGGCTCCGGTGCAATGCGCGTGTAATGCTGTCATTCACATGCAGTTTGGGCTCTTTTTCTGCGTATTTGCAGGAAAAAAGTCCAAATAGCAGGTGAATTGCCCTAGTGTATGGGGGCCTTAAGTTTGCGGAAGTCCCACTTTTTACCTATTGGATTCATACCTGCTTTAGACACTGTGATCTCCAGCAACAAAAGCAGTGCCCAGCTAATGCAAGTATACTGTATATCCAGTAGGTAAAGAGCGGCATTCCAGCACGTCTAGAGAGAGTGTACACACTGACTAATAAAATGAACGATATTGCTAATTTTAGCCATTTAATACTCATTTTATCGCCCAGTGTCTATGCTGTACATGAAGGCAGATGTGCGCTCCTGTGAGTTGATAATGACCCCCCCCCCCCCAACAATTGCTCTTCAGCCTCGGCAAATGTATGCAATGGGTCCCTATCGCTGCTGATATTGCCGTGTGTACGCACCTTTAGGCACAGCACAGATGGTCAGGCAATGCTTCTGCCCACACACATGGATTGCACTCTAGGACACACACCATTGCCTATATACAGTATGGTCCAGTTTGGAGGAAAGGCATTTGAGCAATTTTTAACAATTGTTACGTGAGTGCTGAACATTATATATAGTGCTGAACATGTGAGATATAGATATATATCTACTGTATATATTTAGCTTAGTATATAAAATGCTGATGCTACCTCTTTGCCAACTTATGTCAGCCTCCTTGCAGGTCCTGACTCCTTTGTTGGGGTTAAGGGCTGAGTCCTGACAGAGGACGGCTATGAGGAGGAGGCTGCCTCCGACTGCTGCCGATGTCTGGCTCTGTACTTTACAGGGACGTGAGACAGACATGCTGCTACGGCTTCCAGAGTCTGTCAAATCTCACACTTATGGAGCCCTTACACGCTCCGTTGTGTCCGGCTCCTTTCTGTACTATGCGATGCGCGCATCACATAGTACGGTACAAAAAGTATGTGCTGCACATACTTTTTGTACTAGCTACACATCGTATCGGATCGCAGTGCATGCACAATGCATGCACAAGGCATGCAATCCGATACGATGTGTACTTTAAAAGTACATAACGGAGCCAAAAAACGGAGCGTGTATGGGCTCCTTTAGGTCTGACAGGATCTTCACTATCCAGGAGCCGGAGCAGAGTTTGTATTTTCCTCCGTCCTCTTCCCTAATCCCCAATTGTTGTCATCTGCAGCATACTTGCCTTTTTTTGAAAAGCAGTTTCAGGGAGATTTTAGATGCTAGGGCAGGTTCGCTGAGGGAGGAGTTAGGGGGTATGAGGACGGAGATGGGAGAGTTTGGAAGAGGGCAAGGTCAGGGACACTGAGGAGGTTAGAGGGGTGGGCAGGGATGCTGTGGAAGTTATAGGAAGGGTGAGGGCAGGAATGCTAATGGGAAATTAGAAGAAAGGCAAGGGCAGAGACACTAAGAGGGGAAATTTGGGACGATTTTACCCATTCCCAACGGCATGGGCCAAGAAATGATGTTCCCTCAGGTCCGACGCATGGTCCCAGCATGTAGCTCCAACTTCCCAGTGATGGGCTGAGCGGGGAACAGGGGTCGCATGCAATCCATCACAAGTTTATGACCGCATGAGATGGATCGCATGTGACCCTTCCGCTCGGGAAGGTCCCGGACGGCAGCATACTCTGCTGCGAGAAATCACAGTAGTGAATGCCAAGCTTTAGAGGGAAGGTGACTTAGGGGTGCTGAGGGGGGGGTGGTGTTAGAGGGAGGGTGAAGAGATGCTGAAGGGGCGGTAGGAGTCAGAGGGAGGGTGAGGTTAGAGAAACTGAGGGGGGAGATAGAGAGAGAGGTTGAAGGCAGAGACGCAGAGAGGGAGGGTAAGGGCAGGGACACTGATGGTAAATAAATGTGTGTCTAATATAAATAAAAGCATTAATAGAGTAAATAAATGTTCCAAATGTGTGGGGTTACTGAGAAGAACTATGCAGATTATGCTATAAATAGATCCCCCTGTCACTTGCCTGAGATCCTGCTTAAGCTGTGCCTCCTGTTGAATGCACACTGTCCCTTTAATACAGGCCAGGCAGTCAGCGAGGGGTAGGCAGGCCCCTCTCTTCTTCATGCCAGTGCCGCTGCTGCCTGTCAAATAGTTTGACAGGTTGTGGCAGCCAGCACTGATAGCGCACTGCAGCAAGGTAGCAGAGCTGGCGCAGATCGGGTAGCGCTGGCGGCCCTGATGATGCACACTTTAGCGGGTGAGGGACAGTTTACATTACAATATACTTACTGCCGCTCCTGGTCACGCCGCCGCCGCTGCCGCCTCCTCCTTCTGATTATCTAGCTGCCGCACCTCTAGGCTTCCACTGCCGTCGCTCATGCTCCCGGCGCTCCCTGTGGTGGCAGGCATTTAAATAACCGGACGAGATTTGTTTACGTCAATGTCAAGACGTTGCGCATGCTGGCCCTGCCCCCAGGACTTCAAGAATCGCGCATGCGCAGTCTGTGAGGAAATGTCCTCAGTGCAGGGGGCCGGCGGTCATTTTCCTGTAGCCACGGTCAGCTCAGTTGAGAGGAGGAGGGCTGGAGGGGGTGAACACTGCGCCGGATCCAGTGCGGCCCACAGCAGTAACCGGTAAAGCGGCCCAGGGGGCACATGGCACTCTGCCCCCCGGCCCAGCCCGCCCCTGACGATGACCAAGGAATTTCGGTACTTGTTTAGTTTCACGGCGGCAGCGGCCATGCGTCTGAGTCCCCTTGCGGGGCTCGCTATCTAAAATTAACTCTATGCCAACGTGGATAGTAGGGGTATGAACTATCTTCATTGGCATAGAGTTCATTTACTTTATTTTTGATAGTTTAGTGAGTGCAGCAGCCGGAAGTTCACGGCGGCCATACTGCCGCCGTGAAACTAAACAAGTACCGGAATTTCCAATCAGACACCTGCATATATTTGTGATCAATCAGGGAGCAGTTCATGGTATATAGGGGGTTCTGCCATAAGGCCAGGTAACAGAGCAACACTTTTCACAGCCTCTCTGTGCGTGAATGTTCTGAGCTCCTGTTCTTGTGCAGTTCCAGCAGTTGTGTTCTTGAGAACTTTGCACCAATCCATCTGTTAATTTTTTCAATCCAGTATATTCTTCAGTTTTCAGTGGTTTGGTCCAGTCTGTCTGATGGTTCTCCGGTCCAGTAAATTCTTCAATCTTCAATGGCTCCATCCTGTCTGTCTGGTGATTCTTCAGTCCAGTACTGTATATTCTTAAATCTTCAGTGACTTGGTTTAGCCAACTTCCTTGCGGTTATTACTGGGGAAAGCCCCCAGCATGTTAGATTCCATACCTCTCTTCTGGGTCATGCCAATCTCCTCCACTAGGAGTCGGTATCTTGGCAGTTCATGCACATGTAATATATTTAACCAGTAAGACAACAATAATAGCAATAGGTTTGTTTGATGATTCTTGCGCTAATCTCTGAATGCAGCTGGAAATTAGAAAGAGGAAGGTTTCACCACCTTCCAACACATAGAATACAAGGAGAAAGTTCAAATTCCCTTAGCGCTTTCAGATAACTTACACAAAAATGGATGGGTAAGTGTCCTTCAAGTTCATGCAAGAATAGTCCTTGAGACTTTCGCAAGAAATATCTGCAGTAAAAGTTAGGGTCCTCCAATGTATGGTGAAAGGTGTATCCACAATCAATACATAATAGGGGGTATATCCACAGTAAGATGTTTCTACGAAGAGAAAGAAATAGTGCAATACCGCTTTGCTGGAAAGGGATAACAATTTTTATTATTGCACTCACAATTTCAAATATCATAAAAAACATATAGTCACCAGCTGGTGATGTGGTGGGGAGGTTACACCCAATCTTTCTCCTGAATGAACATCAAGGCTCCTGAACCTCTTCAGTCACAAGGGAGATCACGGGGTAAAACACAAGCTTTCCTCCTCCAAACAAAAACGGGTAATACAGCCAGCCACGGGAACAACTGCTTGATGCATTTCGGACCTTTGGGTCCTTCCTCAGAAGCATGATGCTTCCCGTGGCTGGCCAGGTTTAAATAGCAAAAAAAGGCGCCAAAGGAAACTCACGTTTCCAGGCGCATACACTGGGACAGGAAGTAGACGCGGCTACGCACGATTTGCGTTCCACCGCGACTTCCTGTTCCACAAGACGGAACGTCATTTCTGGGCGGCCCTCCGACGCGACTGAAGGCAGAAGTGGGAGGCATTTTTGTTGCGCTCCACCACTTGTACTTCCTGCGTGTCAGCACCCGGAAACAACCGGCATTGTATTTATATTGCACATCTCCCATATTTTACATTCTTATAAAAACATAAACATTATATATAAATTCTTTTAGAACATTCTCCTCTGATTCTTGACCATTCTTGGGGAATTGATTCTTCCTGGATATACCCTCTATTATGTATTGATTGTGGATACACCTTTCACCATACATTGGAGGACCCTAACTTTTACTGCAGATATTTCTTGTGAAAGTCTCAAGGACTATTCTTGCATGAACTTGAAGGACACTTACCCATCCATTTTTGTGTAAGTTATCTGAAAGCAGTAAGACAACAACCAAGACCATCAGCTGGATCCACAAAAAAACACTTTAGAGACCGTTATATTCATTCCCTGAAAAACTAATCAACAGGCTTGATCCTTAATCAATATTTTAAATTGCTGTCCAATAACCTTTCTCAACTTTTTTTTTAGACCTCTATCAACTGATCCATAAACACTTCACCTTAGTGTATGCCCCACTTTCAATTCCTTACACACTATATATTTTTTTTGTCCAACCCTCCTAAAGACCCCCAACTTGTGGCCTCTTTTAGGCCAATTCCACTTTTAAACTTAGATTGTAAAATTGTAGCAAAAACTGTACTTTTGTAGTTTCATGGCGCCCGATATATCGGATGCGATATCAGCTGATATATCGGATGCGATATCGGCCGATATATCTATGCGAGCCTAAGTGATTTTTTTACCTGTTCATAACCCCACTATGCACTACGCATGAAGTTGATTTTATATAGTGTGGCGAGCGCAGTAATCTGCGTCCCCTCGCTGGACTCGTCACGCTTCGGGCGCGGTGGTTCGCTGCGCTCGCCACACTATATAAAATCAACTCCATGCATAGTGGATAGTGGGATTATGAACAGGTAAAAAATCGCATAGGATTGCATCGATATATCGGTCGATATCGCATCCGATATATCGGGCGCCGTGAAACTGCTATAGTTTTTTGCGGTACTTGTGTAGTTTCACGGCGCCCGATTATATTGGATGCGATATCGGCCGATATATCGATGAGATCCTATGCAATTTTTTTACCTGTTCATAACCCCACTATCCACTACGCATGGAGTTGATTTTATATAGTGTGGCGAGCGCAGTGAGCCAACGTGCCCGAAGCGTGGCGAGCCCCGTGAGTGGACGCGGATTACTGCGCTCGCCACACTACATAAAATCAACTCCATGCGTAGTGGATAGTGGGGTTATGAACAGGTAAAAAAATCGCTTAGTATCGCATAGATATATCGCATCCGATATATCAGGTGCCATGAAACTACACAAGTACCACAAAAACTATAGCAAATAGGTTACAGTCTCACATCCCAGACCTTCTTATAACTCACCAGTTATGTTTCCTCTCAGACACCTGGCAGCGGTTTGGAAACTGCTGCCAGGTTTCTGAGAGAAGGGCTAGAGACAGCCTGTAGGTCAGTCAGCAGTTCTATGTGCAAGTTGCACGGGGAAGTAAGCTTAAGCTTGGGAGTCAGGACACAATGCAATCTGTCTGTGTGGGGGCTCAGGAGGCAGAGCCAGATTAAGGTCTAAATGGGCCTGGAGCTGAAAGTGATCAAGGGCCTATTATGCGCAATAATAGGGGTTGTGGCCAGCACCTAATAATGTGGGTGGCGTGACCAGTGTTCTGTTTGTGTGGTCTGCTCATGGGTGTATCTGTATTTGTGTAAATACTTTCAACTAATTATATATATGCCTGGCAAAGGCAGGGGGCTAGCATAAGAAAAATGCAGGGAGATATATTGGCGGGTGCACCTTTTATGTGGTCACCTAAGTTTACCCCACCATATACCCCTTATACAAATCATGCAACACAATAGTAACCCCCTTATACTGTACTTGCCTCTTACACATTATGCCACATGGAATGAGCCAAAATTCACACTATGGCACATGGATTGAGTCAAAATTCACGTTATACCACACAGATTAAGGCAAAATTCACATTTTGCCACATGGATTGAACCAAAATACACACTATACCATGCATGTCCAAACAGTGGCCCTCCAGCTGTTGTGAAACTACACATCCCAGCATGCCATGACATAGTTTTAGCATTCCCTAATAGCAAAACTGTGGCAATGCATGATGGGACTTGTAGTTTCACAACAGCTGGGGGGACATAGTTTTGACATGCCTGCACTATACCAAATAGATTGAGCAATAATGCACAATATGCTTCATAAATAGGGGCATTGCGCGCCAAAGGCGCGCATTAAAAATTCACACCATAATGCCCATTACATGTTAAGCCACACACCATAATGTCCATTACGTATTATGCCAAACACCATAATGCCTATTAAAAATTATGCTACATAAGTGTTGCTTACATTTTCATTACATACATGTTCATTGCCAGGGGTTCCATGTTCATTGCCAGGGGTTCCATGCTCGTTGCCATGTGGGATTACATGCTCATTGCCAAGGGGGAATACATGCTCGTGGTAACTGGGGTACAGCCACCGCCGGGCAGAAATGACAGCCATTGACAGCCAGGCAGAGAGCAGGGGGCTGGCCGGCTGTATTCAGAGCACTGCATGTCCCGTCTATTTGAAATAATACCCCATTCACACCAGAAAATGCAGGGACTTACCCAGGAATATGGTCCCAGGATCATGCAGGGACATTCCCGGACTGGCCCCTTTTACACCAGCCTAGTCCCTGCATTTTCTGGTGTGAGTGGAGAGAAAACCACCGCCGCCCCCCTTTAAACAAACAGCTATATCTTCGGAACTAACTGACCCATTTACATGTAGGCTTCAAATGATTTTGGTCCCGTGAAACTGGGCCGTTTGGTTCCAGAGAAATCTGTCCTCAAACAACATGAACAGCCATGAAATTACATATCAGAAATGAAAAAAAAAAATTTGGTTTACCCGCAATAACTCTAGTACCAATGAACCCATATGGACCTGGTATCAGATTGAAGGCCCAGCGATTTGGGTTCGACTGAGATCAACCTCGAGCTTCTGTGATGCCGGAGGAACTGGCAGCCGTTGGAACCGGGTGGAGGTCGGAATTAGCGGGTCCCATGTTATTTTATGGGGACAACATTCCAGGTTTGCCTGGCAGTATCTCTGGTTCCCGGGGGGCTAGCGACGCGGGGCTGGGCTCGTTGGAAAGCCCTGGCCCTCAGCTAAAAAATGGGCCTATTTGGAGAGTGGGCCTGGAGCTGTAGCTCCATCAGGCCCATTGTTAATCCGGCCCTGTCAGGAGGTGGGCCACTGAAAAAAGAAAAAATAATCAGTGTTTGAAGGATGTGCTGATATGACATACTGTTGCATAAAGACATACTGCTGAACATTTTTTGGATGCAGGGTAAGTACCGTCTACTTTTCCATGTAGCCAACAAATGTTGCTCAGCTTTATTTTTACAATTCAATTTTGATTTCAGTTTGGACATGCCCCACCCAAATCTTAATCTCTCTTTATATTTATATTTGAAATCTTCCCCACCTGCAGTGCAACACGATTTTTTACTACATTCCCCATTGAAAAAGTCTATAATGATAGGGATTGGTTTGAAATCCCGGCAGTCGGAATCCCGGCGATGAAAATACCGACGGTGGAACCCCAACCGCCGAAATCCCGACTACCACGCAGCGGGCCCTGTGCCGAGCGTAGCACAGGGCCCACTGCACAGGGTCGTGGACACCCACAGAGGGACACGCGGTCGGGATTTCAGCGGTCGGTATTCCAGCGTCGGGATTTCGAACGCCGGGGTTCCGACCGCCGCGATTTCAACTGTATCCCTAATGATACACTCATTGCAGTTAGATAAGGAAGCACCTATCCAGAAATAGGAAGCTATTGATTGCATGCAAAATTTCAATAGATCAGATCTAATTTGCACTAGATTTAAAAGTTTTAATTGTTGAATAGTAACTATGTTTACTAAACATTCTCATTTATGTTGGTAAATAAACCACATAGTAACTGTTCTGGTAATAAATGTTAGTTGTATGGTTTTGGTATTCATTTAAACCATATCTGACTCTATTTAGTGAACACAGTTTAATTCAATTGGAATGAGTCCTCTCTGTAACACATGGCAGCAGAACGATAAAACTCTAGTACCCTGTGTGAATGTTAATTTCTAAAATGCTTAAGACATACGTACAGAAATCCACTTTCTGCCAGGAAAAACCTCACACAGATATCTACAGTATCTCAATTCACTTTCATCTGCCTTCCAAAGTGAAAATGAGAAACAACCTTGCGTCACTTACATGCATCATATTTCTAATCTCTCTTAAGAGGAAGATGTATGTAACACCAGAGTTCCGTAAGTGGTCCATTAGAAGGTCAAAATAGAAAGCTCTTCCTCTTGGACTCTTCAGATTTCTTTCCATCAGTCTAGTTTTTGCTTTGAAGTATGAAAAGGTTTTGTATATTGTCATTTAGAAATTAAAAACATATAGAATGTGATATTTTGTGATTTTTTCCCAATATACTCTGTAGGCACAAAGCAAACTAATTGTTCTACATTAAGGAGGTTATTCTGATTGATGTGCAAGGCTGTGAATTTTGCAGCCTTGCGAGTCCCCCAGACACCGCCTGCACCCCTCGCAATCCCCCACATAGCTGAGAATGGATGTTTAGCATAAATATCCATTCGCAGCCCTGGGCGCAGGAGAGAAATTATTCTATGATCAGCGACCATTGAAAGATCTCTCCATCACTCACAGATCTGAGACACCTCTGTGGCACCCCCCCCCCCACACACACACGCGTAATTTTGCAAATATCATGATAACACCCAACATTTTCATGGGCAAATCCCCTATCCCGCCCCCCCCCCCCCCCCCCCTACCCGCACTGTCATGTGTGAGCACCTGGCAAATCTATTCACTGTGACCATTTGCACACAGCGGCAATGGGGTTGAAATCAAACCTGAATTAACCCCATAATCTGTCCTGAGCAAATAACCTGCAGTATTAATGTCATCTGTTTAAGATTTGTTTTCTCTGGAAAATTAGCATGGACAGCATGGTTTTGTAGTTTCACACAACATTTACATTAATGCCAACAACCATCCAAGGATTGATGCTTTTACTGTCCTTTTTAATAAAAATGTCAAATACAAAACAAATGAAAGACTAAACCAATGTATCATCAATTAGATGGATTGTACCTGAATTTGGGCACATAGCATCAAAGACCCTTACTAGTAATGTTATTCATGGGTTAAAATTTTATTTAAAGTCACATCCTCTTAACTATTAATATTCTACAATCATATGAAGAAAGAAATGCATATTCATTTAGAAATATGTTTTGGCACCTATTTACCTTACAAATCCCAGTTTTTACTAACATTATACTGGATTATAGCAAAGAAGCAACAATAGACACTTGTACCTGGAAACAATATCCAGGAAGACTATGGGTGAGATTTAATAGGATGAGAGTTTCAGAAAGTGAGAGATTTGGTGAGAAATCTCCAGTTTTTTTAAAGTAGCAATCATTGACACTGCAAAACCAGTTTGATTTTGCAGTGTAATGCCCCTTTCCCATTGCAGCCTTAAAACGGTATATTGCCGATTTTTGAGGGCAAAATACCGTTTAAGGCTGCAGTGGGAAAGCGCCAGAGTTGAAATACCGTTTAAAGTTAAACGGTATTTCAACCCGTTTTCCAAGCAGGGTTTTAGCCGGTAATCTACCGTTTAAGAGGCAATGGGAATGCATCTTAAACGGTATTCTTACACACTTGACGATTTTCAGCTGAAAATCGCCTAGTGTGTATGCCTCAGAGATTGCCGACTAGCGATGATGCGCGCTCCCGCATCATCGCTAGCAAAGTGGGCAGTCTGCTGGTTTTACCAGCACATCTAGCGATGATGGCTGGTTTTTCTGAAATTATCGCTAGGTGTGTACGGCCGCCGGGCTGAAAGATAAGAGACTTTCAGCCCAGCTGACCGCCCTGCACACTCCCTCCCTCCCCCTGCTCCATACTCAACGCCGCTCACCAGCGCCGCCCCGCTCGTCCACACCGCCCCGCTCCCTCCCTCTGCCAATACTCACCCGGCCCCGCTCCATTGCTGTCTGCTCTGGCTCACACTGATGCACGGAGAGCAGGCATCTGACAGGACGCCCGGACATGGAACACATCTGACAGGTCGCCCCGCCCCCCGGCTGACTGGCCGCTCCCTCCTCCTCCCTGCTGAGCATCGACACAGCCACTGCCCACCAATGTAATGTATATGCCAGTAATGTATACATTGCTGGCACATGCCAGCAATGTATATATAACTGGCACCACTGCCCACCAACGTTATGTATATGCCAGTAATGTATACATTGCTGGCACATGCCAGCAATGTATATATAACTGGCACCACTGCCCACCAACGTTATGTATTAGCCAGTAATGTATACATTGCTGGCACATGCCAGCAATGTATATATAACTGGCACCACTGCCCACCAACGTTATGTATATGCCAGTAATGTATATATTGCTGGCACATGCCAGCAATGTATATATAACTGGCACCACTGCCCACCAACGTTATGTATTAGCCAGTAATGTATACATTGCTGGCACATGCCAGCAATGTATATATAACTGGCACCACTGCCCACCAACGTTATGTATATGCCAGTAATTTATACATTGCTGGCACATGCCAGCAATGTATATATAACTGGCACCCCTGCCCACCAATGTATATTTTGTTTCTACCTATGTGCACGGCAGCAAATGAAATCGCAGCCGTGCAGGTGGGTGGGATTTCACTCTGGCGGTGCGGCATGGGGTGGTGTTTACCCAGGGCTGTGCCATACACCGCAGCGCCCCAGGCGGGGGAGAGGTGGCCTCGCTTCTCACCGGGGGAGGGGGGAGAGGTGATGCGGTGGCCACCGCCAAGTCCGGGGGTGGGGGGTGTGAAGAGGCCCCTGCGGGGGCCGAGTCCGGGGGAGGGGGGGGGGAACAGAAATGCACTGAATAAAAAGGTGGGTGTGCACCTTTTTAACCCTGAAAAGCCCATTAAAGTCACAGGCACTCATTTGTGCTGTAAAAACGTTTTGAAGAGCTAAAACGTTTTACCTGCAATGGGAATGGTACTTAAATGGCATTTAAAACTGTAATCTGCTGCAGTGGGAATGCTAACTACCGTTTAAGATTACCTGTAACTTAAAACGGGTCTGCAGTGGGAAAGCAGCATAAATGATTGCTGCTTTAAAAAAACTGGAGATTTCTCACCAAATCTCTCACTTTCTGAAATGCTCATCCTATTAAATCTCACCCTATGGCTCAATTCATATGTAGAAATAATGGACTGTGAAAATGTCAAGTTGATCTAATTGTATGATGTGTAATCCATTTGGTTGAAAACGGTCAGTATGATAATGTTCTGCAAACCCTTTTTCCTCCAACTCTTGGCAACCAACATTCTGGAAGCATTTCTAGAGAGGAGGAGGCTCATTTTGACAGCACTGTCAGCAGTGGGCACTAGGGACATTTGGGGACCCTAGTGTTGTCCCAGGGTACAGTATATTACACATCAACAGGTCTACAGAAAAGGGTGTAGATCGTTTGGTCTACAACAACTAGGTCGACATGGGTCTAGGTCAACATAACATTAGATCAACACAATCATTAGGTCGACATGGGGTTTTTCAGTGTTTTTTTGCCCGAATGTCGACACAGTTTGAAGTGCATCGCTCGCTACTCTCGGCACACTATTTTTTTCTCCCACCACACCCTAGTGGATGGTAGGGCATGAAATACCGCCTGTCGGGACATGTCGGCTCAAAAAACAGTGAAAAACCCCATGTCGACCTAATGCTTGTGTTGACCTAATGCCATGTCGACCTGGAGCCATGTCGACCTTGGCCCATGTTGACCTTAACCCATGTCGACCTTGCTGCATGTCGACCTAGTGGTGTTGACCCAATGCTTGTCGACCTAGTTGTTGTAGACCTAATGACCAAATCCCACAGCAAAATGGCACAATGGCTATTTTTTTAAGTGATTTTCTTACTACACATGCGCGAAACGCCAGGGAAATGGTCACCATGCCATGTTCCTGGTGATTTCTCTAGCACTGCTGCTGCCAAAGCAGCGATCCATGCTGAATTAGGTACTTTGTTACTTTTAAGCATAACTTCTTTAAAAAGGATAAGCTGTAATACATGTAGACACAAATAGACACAATCACAAAATACTTTACAAATACAATTTTGCATGATTATCGATTAATCGCCCAGTCTGCAAATTCGCAGCCCAATGGTCAGGTCTAGGGTGGCCAATCCCGGGATCGGGATCGGCGGGATCCCGGGATTTGGCCCCTAAAACGCCGGGATTCCAATCCCGGGATTTTCGGGATTAGACTGCGCATGCGCAATCTAATGCCGGGCAGCGTCTGAGCGTGTGCTCAGACGCTGCCCGGCTTCTCCCTTACCCGGCAGTATGGCTCTGCGCAGCGTGACGAGGCCAGAGGTCACACTGCGCAGGCCAAGTAGCAGCAGACGCACACACAGCCGTCCAACATGACACGCCCGCCCGCCTGACCGGCTCCTGTATCCTGCCTGCCCGGCTCCTGCTGCTCACCCGCCCGCCTCCTGGCTGCTCACCCTCCCGGCACCAATCAGCCGCCCACCCTCCTAGCTTCACCGACCACCCTCCCGGCCGCACTGCACATGTAAGTAAATATGCGGGGCGGCCGGGGCAGGTTTTTTAATCAGGGAAGCCAATCCCGGGATCCCGGGAATCCCGGGATCGGGCATTTTTCAATCCCGAATTCCGGGATTGAAAAAATGCTCCGGGATTGGCAACCCTAGTCAGGTCTGAATAACCGCCATTATTTTCATCAAATTCAGAAACTGTTAATACGGCAAATGGCAGCTGATCAAGTATCCTAGGAGATACATTGTGAACCGTATCTACTTCAGGATGTAATTCTTTCATAGGAACACAGGTATCCCATGGGAACAGTGTAGTCTTTGATTCCTAGTTAAAAGGTGGATTAATTGCAGCTAGAGTTAAGAATGACCAAGCAGACAAAGAAGATATTCAGTTGGCTTTTCATCATCCAGGATAAATGATTAACCATGTTTACAAGTGTATTCCCAGCAAGCATGAAATTCTTTCATTAGTATTTGTTGTTCACTACTGTATTGAGTTCCAGCAGTGATGCATCCATGGATTTCAATACATTCAGCAAATGTCTTGATAGAAACTTCACTTGGCTGCATCAAGAAAATGTTATGTACATGATATTTTCTTTTATGTTTACAAAAGTTTAAATACAGCCAGAATCAACATAAATGAATTCACCTTACCAAATGTGTCATGATCTTCTTGCTGTTTCTCGCTGAAGCCTAGAAGTCTGTTACTGCTTTTAGTTTGTGAGGAAAACCAAATGTCAGTCAATAGATATTGAATGCTAACTCCTACTAAAGTCAGGGCTGACCCTACCATTAGGCAGCTTTATACAGCAGCCTAGGGGCTCCAGGATCTTGGGCTGGGCACCACAGAGTCCGTCTATAACAAAATGAAGTTTGACTCTAAGAGGCATCCTTGTTCAACTTAATGCAAAGGCTAGGTGTGCCACCTCCACACAGTCATCTGAGGTTCTGAGAAAATCAGTATTGGTGTGTGTGTGTGGGTGGTGGTTGGAGGTGTAAGCTGAAGCTTTATGTACGCTGCTGACAAACCTTTTTACTATAAAAAATATCCAGATTTATCACACAACTTCAATTTTCATGACATCATTCCTCTCTTTTTCTCTCTCTCTCTCTCTCTATGAGGTGACTGGGGCAGGGCTGGGTACATACAGTAAGTGTGAGAAATAGGTGGCTGAGCTATAAGTGTGTGAGAGGGAGGTGGCTTGGCAGGAGCATATATGCATGACAGATAGGTGGCTTAGCGATTATACGTGTGATATATATATATACGGTAGGAAAGAAGACTAGTACTCCGGGGTCTTTATAAAAGTGTATTCAAAGTATGGGAAAACCAACATTTCGGGGCTAGCCCCTTTTGTCAAGGTGTAGGTGTAGTGCTTTCCCTGAACTAACGACGGGGCCCCTGAGCTCCGAAACGTTTTCACTTCTGCACAAGGAATAAAGTTCCTGTTGTTTCACCACTTACGTCAGCCTCCGAGTGCCGCTTATTACCGCTGCATATATCCTGAGGATCCATCCCCTCTCGTGAGAGGGCACCGGAGCAAGCTATCACAGGCATCCACTCTTAAGACCCGAGTGCCGGTCTCATTGGATTGTATGTATATATATATATATATATATATATATATATATATATATATATATATATATATATATATATATATGTGCATCCCTGATGACGGAGTATCGTCTCCATAACGGCGTAGGACCACAATAAAATCTGTGAGAGGAAGGACACTTGGGCAGGAGCATAATTGAATGAGAGATAGGTGGTTGAGGGATACTTGTGTGTGTATCTGAGAGAGGGAGGTACTGTAGCTGGGGAAGATTTTCTTTTTTTCACAATTTCTGATGTCCGTACTAATGGACAGCATCCATTATGAGGGTTCATCCATTTACTGGAAGCCCCAAATTCCTTTTAACAGATTCATTGTAGATTAATAAAGTATTCATTATACTTGTTTGATTTATCTGCTGACCTAATTTTTACATACTTATATATGTGTATTAGAGATGAGCGGGTCCGGATTCCCGAGATCCGACAGATCCGAATATCGGGGATCCGGGCCAGATCCGAGCCGGCTCGGGAGTTCCCGCCTGAATTCCGGACCAATAACGAGGCCGAACGTCATCATCGCGCTGTCGGATTCTCGCGGGAGCGGGATCTTATAAAAGACGCACGCGCGCCCCGCCATCTTCACTCCAATCTTGGAGAGGGAAGAGGGTGGTTGGGAAGCTCCGTGTGCTCCGTGCTGTGCTCTGTGCCATGTGCTCCGTGACCTGACCTGTGCCCTCACTGCCCTGTGCTGTGCTCCGTGCCATGTGCTCCGTGCTGTGCTGTGCTCCGTGACCTGCCCTCACTGCCCTGTGCTGTGCTCCGTGCCATGTGCTCCGTGATGTGCTGTGCTCCGTGACCTCCCCTCACTGCCCTGTGTTGTAGACTTGAGAGTCAGTGACTGTTTTATAGGCCTGAGCCCTGTAGTGTGATTTAACTAACTAGGTGCTGCAGTGCTCACATGCAGGGGCTGCAGTGTCCACTGTCCATGGGCTGTCCTGTGGCCCGTGCCCTGTTGTGATTTATTTAGCCCTAAGCCCTGTGTTGTGATTTATTTAGCCCTGAACCCTGTGTTTTTTGTGATTTAACTAACTCAGTGCTGCAGTGCTCACACGCTGGGGCTGCAGTGCTGCTGAGTAGTACACTGTGTACAGGGGCTGCAGTAATACAAGGGGCTGTGTCCAGTGTGACGGCCTATATCTTATCCATTGTCCAGTGTCACGAGTCACTCACGACATATATCCTGTGTCCTGTCCTGTGTGACGACTGACGACATATCCTGTGTCCAGTGTGACGACATATATCCTGTGTCCAGTGTGACAACATAAATTCTGTGTCCAGTGTGATGACATATATCCTGTGTCCATAGGGTTACCACCTTTGTGTTGAGAGATTTCCGGACAGTGGCCCACCCCTTGACACACCCACAGCCCGCCCATTGACCCGCCCCCAGTCCCGCCCCCTGATCCACCTTTTTTTTACCTTTGCCTCAATTCTATTCTTGTTTTTGTACACAATAATGCCCCTTACATGTTAAGCCACACACCGTGATGCCCATTACACATTATCCCACACACCGTGATGCCCAATACTCATTATGCCACACACCGCGATGCCCCTTATATGTTACACTACACACCATGATGCCCATTTACACGTTATGCCAGGGCTAGACAAATTTTATTTTAAATCTAGGAGCCAGGATGAAATGTAGGAGCCAGACTTAAAAAAATAAAAACAGGGACTGTGCGCGCCGAAGGCGCGCTCCAAAAAATTCCACCATAAAGCCTATTACGTCACACATCATGATGCCCATTACACGCAATGTCGTACACCGTGTTCCCCATTACACGATCTCATACACCTTGATGCCTATTACACATTATATCATACACTGTGATGCCCATTACATGTTACATATCACACTGTGATGCCCATTATATGTTACATCACACAACTTGATGCCCATTTCATACTACATCTCACACTGTGTCTTCCCTCTGGTACACCATGCTCTGCTGCTGGACTTCCCTCTTCATTTATAATCAATGAGAAAGGGGTTTAACCACAGGGGAGGGCAACCATAACTGAAATAGGAAGTCCAGGAGGGAGCATGTTTGACGGTCTATATTACACTGGCCACACTGACGGTGTCCCCACAAGGTATCCTAGCAACAGATGAAGTACAGGTAAGTATAAGTGCACACTGTATCTGAGCAGCATTGGGTACAATGGACTCTGATATGCAGAGCAGCAGTATGACTGACCTCCTGTACTCCAGGTATTCATCTATGGCCCCGGCAGCAGCAGTCCCCTGGATGTGCAGCCTCTCCATGTCTCCCATGTAGTTGTGTTGCAGTCAGTGAGGTTGAGTGAGGAGACACGCAGAAGGGATGGGCGGCTCTGGCTGCACATACAGTAACGTCGGCTTCCTGGAGATTCCTATAGCTTTCAGTGCACAGTGCAGGTCTGCGCTATTTGAAATCTCGCGCCAGCTCACGCGGTCCGGCACCAGCGAGCCGGCGCGAGATTTTAAATAGTCCGACGCCTGCAGTGCTCCTGTACTCTGTCATGCTAGTCGCCGCGTCACCGGAAGCGGCTATCATCGATGCCTGCCGGAACTCTTGGTCCCCGGCGGCGGCAGAGAGGCTGCCCAACCCTCCCTCCCTCCCTCCCTGCTCCGTTCCCGGACAAAGTATAGTCCGGAACGCCACCCGTCCGGACTCCGGACACCCGGTTCAATTACCGGACTGTCCGGAGTAATCCCGGACGGGTGGTAACCCTATGTGTCCAGTGTCACAAGTCACAACATATATCCTGTGTCCAGTGTGACATGTAATGTGTGCCGGCATATATCCTGTGTCCAGCGTGACATATATCCATTGTCCAGTGTGACGACATATATCCAGTGTCCAGTGTGACGACATATATCCTGTGTCCAGTGTGATGACATATATCCAGTGTCCAGTGTGACGACAATATATCCTGTGTCCAGTGTCACAAGTCACAACATATATCCTGTGTCCAGTGTGACATGTAATGTGTGCCGGCATATATCCTGTGTCCAGCGTGACATATATCCATTGTCCAGTGTGACGACATATATCCTATGTCCACTGTGACGACATATATCCAGTGTGACGACATATATCCTGTGTCCAGTGTGACGACATATATCCTGTGTCCAGTGTGATGACATATATCCAGTGGCCAGTGTGACGACATATAGCCTGTGTCCAGTGTGACGACATATATCCTGTGTCCACTGTGACGACATATATCCATTGGCCAGTGTGACATCTAACCATTGTGTGAAGGCATATATCCAGTGTCCAGCGTGACATATATCCATTGTCCAGTGTACAGGAGCTGTGTCCAGGGACGGTGTCCAGAGGCTGTGTCCAGTGTGACGGCTGTGTCCATTGTCCAGGGGCTGTGTCCAGTGTGACGGCTGTGTCCAGTGTACAGGAGCTGTGTCCAGAGGCTGTGTCCATTGTCCAGGGGCTGTGTCCAGGGTGACGGGCTGTGTCCAGTGTCCAGGGGCAGTGTCCAGGGGCTGTGTCCAGGGGCAGTGTCCAGTGTCCAAGGGGCTGTGTGACAGGCTGTGTCCAGTGTAAAGTAAGAAAAATAAATAAAAGTAATAAATAAAATAAAAACACATTTTTGGAGGATGATGGAGGAGGAAATAGTGGGAGTGCTGAAGCTGCTACCACCAGTCATGACAAGGCCGATACCTCTTTGTATTTGCTGTTTGTAACATTTCTCTTTTTTGGGATAGTTTATTAAACTGCCACCCTGTCTTCCCCTGCAGTGCCGCTCTGCCAGGTTGGAAGTGTAAGGTCCACATGTATGTGATACCGGCTGCTGTCGCTTAGCTTAGTCATCCAGCTACCTCGGTATACCCTTTTGGCCCAACTACAGTAAATGAAAACAATTTTGTAAGCCGTAAAGTAATGTTATTGAGGTTAATAATACTTTAGGGGCAAAAACAGGCCCAAATTCTGATATTTTAGCAATTTTTAGCATTTTTTCATAAAAATCCAGATCCAAAACCAAAACCCACAAGGGTGGTTTTGCCAAAACCAATCCAGATCCAAAACACGAAGGGAGATCCAGATCCAAAACCCGAAAAAGTGGCCGCCGCACATCTCTAATGTGTATATATGTATGAATTATTCATTATGTTCTATTTTTCACTTAATTTTAATTATCTTAGAAATAGATATTATGCTTTTTGCAATACATCTGCAATAATGAATACAGTATATACTGGGCTTATAGCCCTTGAGCACTGTTCTATAAAATCTCTTTATATTGTGGGAAATATCTTCTACATCTACTGTAGCTGCCAGGGAACATAAAAATACACTGGTAGGTTAATTGGCTTCCAACTAAATTAACCCTGGAAAGAATGTGTGTGCGGGTACAGGTGCTAGGTTATATAGGTTGTCAGCTCCCCTGGGGCAGCGACTGATGTGAATGTTCATATATTGGGCCAGATTCTCTAAGCTTCAAAAGTGATAAAATGGAGAGTGATAAACAGCCAGCCAATCAGCTCCTGTCTGACATTATTTTCAAACACAGTCTGTGACATGGCAGGTAGGAGCTGATTGGCTGGCTCTTTATCACTCTCCATTTTATCACTTTTGAAACTTAGAGAATCTGGCCCATTCTCTGTAAAGCGCTGCGGAATATGTGTGCGCTATAAAAAGAACTGTATTGTAGCACAGTGCAGAATATGTTTACATAAGAAAACTTTTGTTTTCAAACTCAAAATTAAACCTTTTGGGGGCCAATGTCCCTGTACATAATTCTAATATTGCTTGATATTCCCCCATATCATTGATGCCAGATATTAGATGCTGGATGAATTCCACAGAAGGAAAATGTTTGTGTTGTGTTCTTTGATGCATTCTTATAACATACAAGATATTGTATCATTGCATGGATACCTGTAGGAACAGTGTAATAGATACACTGTATACAGCTCCTACAAGTCCATGAAAGAGTTAATGACCTAAGCAGCAATGTTATATATGGGTTGTTGGAATTGAAGCATAGGCAGTATGATGTTAAACTTGAGATTTGACTATGAATGATATATTTGATAATTGTAGTTTAACAACTGTATCAGATCATTAATGAAAAGTCACTACCAGTGAGAATTCACAAGAGCAGATTCAAGTGATGACCACTGGGTGGTAGTAGATGTCAGGTGCTGATAAGTAAATATTCAATAAAATTAAGAGATTTGCTTGTATGTAAAGCTATATAGTTTGAATCAAATAATAGGAAGACATAATACAGAAGCAGCTAGTTTTACAGCAGCCTGTGTTGTAAGATTACTATTTTACCCTGTTGATGCCAATATATGTTGTATTCCTTTATTAGACTCATAAACCAACAGCAGCCTACAAGAAATTTGGGGTACTTAATAAACTTATACAAGCAGATTCAGGGCAGGTTTTTAAGTTATACGCAAAAGGAAAACAGCAGCTTGCCGGGGCGGCCTGGAGCAGTCTGCAGCGGGCGCATTGAAGAACCCACCTGGCAGAATTGAAGCAGTCTGACAGCCATCCAGAGAGCGCTGCTCTGCCCGGCTGTCTTCAGAGCGGTTCTGTGGCTATTTGAAATCTCGCGCCGGGCCACAAGCCAATAGGGGCTCGTGGTCCGGCAGCCAATTAGGAGCGGCAGGGGTGTTTGTATTTTTAACAAGAAAATAAAAGGAAAAGAAACTCGGGTGGGGTGCACTCTTAATATCTTAATCACAAAAAGTTGCTCAATAAAGATATTTAAAGCTTAAAGTATTTTTTGTGTGATTTTTTATATAACTTGCTGAGTGTTGGAGTTAGTAACCAAAGTTACTGTTAATAAGGTTATTTAATCTATATTGGCGATTTATTTGGTCCTCTACAGGGTTAGGTATAGCCGGTGTGTGTGAATAAACCTTTAATTAGGAGAGCTGACCATCATATATCCTTAGTGCCTTTAACCAATAGGCAGTGTAAATGTAATCTCAATTGATATTTGAGATAAGGACTATAATCATGGGTCAGCATAACTCAAAATTTCAAGGGAATAAACAATAATTCACACACAACCGCAATCAAAACATTATTTACATATATACACAATTCTGGTTTTTATAATAACAATTTTGAATTCCGGCAGCTTCCCTAACTAGATTTTGATGCATTCAATAATGTGATTCCCTCTTGGGTTTTGGAGTAGCAATAACTCCACTATGTGGCAGACCTGCTGTCACATATAGTAGCAAAAGGTTTTTTTAATGTTCTTTTAAACCAAAACGATACATGAGTTGTTTGTCCTGGCTACAATATAGGTTGATGTTTCAAAGTGCTAATTAGCTTGTGGAATATCCACACACCATATAGCATATGATAGCATGTGCGTACAGCGTTCCCAAACAGTTTTAATCATGTGTGGCAGATGTGATTAGCGTAGAATTCGCAGAGTCACATGAGTCCTATGTGTCAAACCTCCTGACACATATAGTATCAATCAAATATAAACAACTAATAAATGCAGCTGAGTTGTAATTTAATTATGCGCTGATAGGTTAGCGTGGCACAGATTAGTATTGTGCCTATGACCCTCAGATAGCTGTGGTATACCTATCCACACACACCTGTGTGGTCATATGATGCAGGTAAAAGCCCACACCACTCAATGTCACACTCAATTAAAGGCAAATATGCCTGAAGTAATAGTACTCGTGGCACCTTGTGATGTGTTCAAATGACCAAACTGCTAAAGTGCATAGCGCTATATTACCCTGTACAAATGCGCTGCTTTACATTAATATTATCACAGAGAAAGAGACCCTGTCATATAGACTGCACTTGTGGTTATATATACTTAAGTGACAAAGTTATCAAGACGCTGAAACACACAGCGCTACAGTATATGTAGCCTCATATAAATACACAGATTAGTATGCAAAGATTTGTCGGGCAAAAAAAGCCTAATTGACACAAAAGTAACCGCACAATACACTGTCGGGCAATAAGCTCGATTGACACAAATCTTACTACACAATGCACTGCTGGGCAATCAGCTCAATTAACACAACTGTTATTACACAATAAACTGCCAGGCAATAAGTCAGCACAAATGTTGCCGCTTGGCTGCTGTATCATTTGGAAACAAAGGGAGGGAAAAAGTACCAGACGATGCATGGGGGAGAATGCCGGAATCAAACAGGTGAATGCACAGATAAATGAATAAATAAATGAATTGAAGGACCGCTGCCCCGTGTCTAAGGCCAAACCGCTGGCCGGCACAATAGTGCTGCACGGGGAGGGGGTCCCTTGTTACCAATCCTGTAGGAAACGGGGTCTCCGAGAGCCGCTGATGGGTGCTTGCAGATTCTCGTGCACGGAGACGCTCCGGTGGTTCACGTGTGCACACGTGACCAGATCTGACGCGCGTTTCGCCAAGGCTTGATCACATAGGCAGCGTATTCAAGCTGCGCTGCTGTGAATCTTTATAGTGGTGAGCGTCCAATCAGTAACCACCTTCATTCTAACGCTATAGGTTACTGCTGCTGCATTGCATATAACTGGTATGCCGCTGCGCTTACTATGGGTGAATGTGTGGTCTTTTGTGTGGTGTTTGTATTTTTTTAAACAGTGGGGCAGATGTGTTAACCCTGCTGCTCTACTCAGGTCTACTAATGTACTGTCCAGGTCAATATGAACCGTATCATAAAATAACACATTTCATTATATTTTAAACAAGGCATATTCTCCAAACTTTTATTAGAGGAAATAAACATTCAGATGAACAAACCAAACAAACAAAAATTACAAACATGTTTGTTAAGTTGTTTTATATAGCACTTTATACATATCATGTTTGTTTTGTTATCATTTGGCACATTTGATTGCTCTTACATTCCCTGCAGAAGTTCCTGGTTGAGTATCATGAGTAGTTGATTACACAGTATGTTCTTCACAATGATACATGACTCTATGATCTGTGGCCATATATTGTCTTGAGGAAATGTGGGGCTTGAAGAGTGTTTTTCCAAGCTCTTCCAAAATATTACCAATATCGTCTTGGTAAGTTTCTTATTGTTCCAGTTGGGGTTTAGGGGTTTGTCCATAGGACAAAGACATTTTATGCACTGATATTATAAAATTAAATGATCAGTGGTCATCGATTTGCTTCCCATTCTCAATTATATGTGTTCACATGTTGATCTACGGTATCCACTGCACCTTTTGTCATGTTATAGTACAAGATTTTATTTGATATATTTATCTCTGGCCTATCACCTTTTTTGCTTGCAGAATAAGATTTAAGAATAAATACCACGATAAATGTATTTACATGACAGTGGGTTGACGGTCTGTCATGTAAATACATTTATCGTGGTATGTATTAATAAATCTTATTCTGCAAGCAAAAAAGGACCAGTGAGTGCACCCTTTCATTACCTGTGTAACTTTGGAATCACCTACTATTCGGACTTTCTGGTCTGTGGCACCCCGGCTGATGTTTTCTAAGGAGGAGAGTACTGTCCTGTCTGGATGGATATATATATATATATATATATATATATATATATATATATATATATATATATATATATATATATATATATATATATATATATATATATATATATATAATCTCAATCAATGAACTGATGCTGTAATGATCATTTTCATCATTTTTTATTTTTGAATTAATGTGTTTTGAAACATTTATGGTCACTCACTAATATAATATTCACAGCAAGTCATATTGACCCAAACAGAACATTAGTAGTAACTTCAAATATCTCTTGAAAGAAATAATAATAAAATAAAATAAAAATTTGATCGATTGAATTGATGATAAAATTCATAAAATATGGAGACAAATTGACACAGAAACTCATTTAGTTTTGGGTCAAATAGACCCAAACATAGCAGCAGGGTTAAGCCTGGTAAAGTGATAAAGTAGAAGAAGATAATGCACTAGCCATTTAACTGGGTTTAAAAAATGACAGTTAGGAGTTTAAGGCTGGTGCGTTATCATCTTCAACTTTATCACTACTTTATCTACCCTAGTGTGTGCGGGTGCCGGATGACTGCCTGACAGGGGGGATCCTGATGGTCAGTATCCCAACTACCGGTGCTCCGAGCCTGCATCATTGCGAGTCTGCAAGGGGCTTCTTTGTGCTTGCCCCCCTGTCAGAGCACAGTCAGTCAGAATTACAAAGTCGGTATACTGACCTTCGGGATCCTCCCTGTATGGCAGTCTTTCCCACACCCAAGTGTGCAGTGTGAGGTTTCCCTTCTATTCCATAACTGGTTTATATTGCTCTTTTATTAAGTTAAATAAAACATTCTGGATGCTACTGTAGTAATCAAAGCTCAGACAGAGATACAATTGTGAGAGATAAAGTACTGTATCAACCAACCAGCTCCTGTCATTTTTCAAATGTAGCCTGTAAAATGTAAAGAAGCTAAATCGCTCACTTTTTTTTAACTCTCTCCCCCCATTAATCTACTATTCATCTCTGCAATAATTTTATACTGTTTGGAGTATATTTTTTTTATAGCTGTACCTTTAAAGAGAATTATTATGATAATAATTATGTGTACCATATACAAGTGCACTTATGCTAATTGAAATGATTCTGCAGTCATTTTCACCTGTTGGCTTAATTATGGATAAGCCAAAGAAAAAGTGCTGCCCTTAACAATCACTTGATGCATATTAAGTTTTGACATTTTGACAACTGAAATGAGTTTATCCACTAAGAGAGCGTAAATAAGCAACAAGAACAAACAAGGGAGGGCAAATAGCTGCACCTTAATGGATGATCTGGTCAAAAGAACGTAATATACAGCGAGCAGAGTCCCCGTTCTTCCCTCACATTTCAATGTTGTACGTTCATATTGTGAACTCGGCGGGGTCCCTGCCGCGGATGGGAACTAGTAGCGCTACTAGATCCCATCTGCCACTTAAAATGCACAGTATATTGCCATTATAGCTATATATAACTATAATCAAACCAGTTCTTTATTTTGCTAAGTAAAGAGATATATATATATATTTTATCATGTTTAATGGGATAGAGGTATGCGTGGCCAGAGTGGGGTTGTTAACAAGCCAACACTTAATAACAAAGTACAGGTTTGAATACACATAGTTAATAAAAGTCATTGTAATTTGTCTGCAGTATATTGGAGTACATTAATCAAAACCTAATGTACTCCCTGTACCTGATTATGCAGTTTGTGTTCAGTGTGTTCCAGTAAGTGCAAATCTGTTTGCCTTGTATTTATTTATTTTACACAAATAAAGTTGATGAATTTCTCTTTCATACGGTTAGTGAAAGTAATTATTCTTGTTTTCAATGTGTAATTTCTTGTCAACTGACACATGTAGAAGACGTAACTTTTTTCTTCAGAAACTATTTTATTGAGTTTTTCATGAGAAAACAGAAAAAAAGAAGTACAAGAAACAAGCACATGAGAATCATTGAACGCCTGAATTTTTCTTATAAAGTATAAGCCTGTAGATCAATTCTCATTGTCATGAAACAAATAATCAGGTTACTGGGAAACATTGAGTCTGATCGATTATAAGGTCAATATACTGAGATCAAATCCACATACCTAAATATATCAGAAAATCCTTTGTTAATCCTCTCCCACACAGACAAATGTATGAGTACACAAAGGATATAATGATAGAAAACTCTCTGATGTTAAGTCCACTGCACAACCCATCAAAAATAATAGGCTGCACAAAAGCACTCCAACACAATTGGATCAAGATGTTCAAAATAATTTCCCCAGCATAACCGAAAACTGTGACGTAAACAAATATAATCGTAACTTACTACAACATTAAACATTATAAGGGAAAAGAAAAGAAAAAGAGAGCAGATAACATATGAGGAAAAACAAGACAGGGGGAGACAAAACGGTGCATCCTTATAAGTTTTCACAAACTAGTATCTGTAGTATCTAAATAATATACTGTACAGCTTCATATAAAACAAAATGAAGTCCACACAACCCTCACAGATCCCAGTTGGGTATCAGGATCCGGACAAATTTTTCAATAAGAACCAGGAGGTATGGTCAAACAATTTATCAGTATGTGTTCATGTTTCAACGTCTAAAAATTCCAAGTAGGTACCCCATTTCCTATAATACCTCTGCACTCCCATCTCAATATCCAACAGTGTCGCCTGTCGCTCATAGTAGAGAACTCGTAACATCTAACAATCTATTGGTGACCTTCATCAGTGAAGGAGTCAATCTCTCTATCTTATGATACAAAATACATTACATAGCTATGGTGACAATGGCCGTGAGTGCAGGAAGAATTAACTTTTTTCTAGGGCCAAGATCTCATACCCTAAAATTAACCAGTAAACAAGCGATGGGGTGTTTAACTACAGATATCCTAAAAGGTTTCTTATTAAAAGAGACTACTTTATTCCAAAACTGGGCTATTTTGCGACACTGGCACACATGGTGAAAAAAGGACGCACTCCACACTAGACATTTACGGCATTCACTAGAACAAACACCCCACATATGAGCTCTGAGTCTGTGAAATATAAGCCCTGTGAATCTTAAAATGTACCTCCTGTAAGGAAGCCAAATGTAGGTATTTATATATGAACTGGGTCATTTTAGTCAATGTTATGTGATTGTCAATCTCAGGAATATCCAGCTTCCACTGCTTGATAGTGTTATCCCATTACTTCTGAGTACGGAAAACCTGGAGCTCCCAATATAATCACGTAATCTATATCAGCTTGTGCTGGACAATGTTGAAAAAAAGTTTAATGGGGTCCTTTTCAGCATCCGGTAGCATTGCCTCCAGCATAGTCTCCTTGAAGTGCCTGATCTGAAGGTATAGGTAGAATATTTTCCCTTAAAGGGCCGTAAAGGAGAGCAACCGACCTCCCGGGTCGAATGCATCCTTGAATGCTACAATACCAGCTGCTTTCTATGCATAAACAGTAGAATTATTAAGATTTGGTTCACAGTAGGCAGGAGGGGTTCCCCCAAAATGTAGTATATGAGGAAGAATAGGGGTTCCTTCTATGTCTTTTGTTTGCATATATCCAAGACCGATCTGTGTCTTTAAACAAAATATTGTTCATAACCACCTTGGGGATTAACTTGACAGGAGAATGCAAGATGGAACTAGGGGAATATGGTTCAAGCAATTCCTCCTCCAGTTTAAAGTTAGTAAATACCGATTTATCCCAGAACAAATCTGTAATCTATCGAAAGAAGGTGTCGCTGCAGTATTCACTTACATCAGGAATGAATAACCCTCCCTCCTGTTTGAACGCGACTCTAGGATTCTTACCTGACCAGAGGAACATTTTAAACAATAGCTTATAGTGTAAGCTATTTTTGGAAAAGCAACCCTTTTCATAACTGTGGCTCTCCCCAACAGGGATAAAGGAAGAGCTCTCCAATCATCTAGAAATGTGGCCATTGCAGATATTATAGATACCATATTGGTAGCATAAAGTTTATCAATCGTTTTCAGGAATCTCATTCCCAAATACTTCTGTAAGAGCACAACAATTGGAAACTACAATACAACCGGGTCATCCTTCATAGTAGATAGATCCTCTAAAAGAGGCAACAATTCAAATTTTGAATAGTTGACTTTATATCCTGTAAATCCCCCCCAAAACTTCTATTTGTTGGACTATAGCTGGGATAGACACTAACATATTTGACACAAACAGTAACATGTCATCTGCAAAAAGTGCAATCTTGGTCTGTAGGCGGCCAACAGTAATTCCAGTAAATACGAAGAGTTGATGTCATTGGATTGCTAATGATTCTTGGGCCATAGCAAAAAGGAGAGGGGATAATGGACACCCCTGTATCGTCCCTTTCCTTATATAAAAGGGGGAGGAAAGGCAACTGTTACCCGGTACTTAGGTCTCTGGTTCTAAGTATAGAGATGGTATAAGGGAAATAAAGTCTTTGGGCGCACCAAATCTGGAAAATGTCTCAAACAAATGATCCCACGAAACAAGGTGGAATGGCATTTCAGCATCTAATGACAGTATGACATTCGTTCTCCCACCGCTCAGTCTCCAACCTTTGCATCACCGTCAAGACCTTACGCACATTGGTGACTGACTGTCTGCCCCAAATAAACCCTGTATGATCTGCATGAATAATCAAAGGGAGAATCAATTTCAATCTATTTGATAGTATTTTAGTTAAAATCTTATAATCCGAGTTTATTAAGGAGATGGGCCTATAAGATTATGGTACAGGTGGAGCCAGCCTCTGCTAGCGCGAAATATTGATAGTGCTGGTGGAGGCTGGCAGGGGGCGTGGCCGGCGGACCCTTTTTGTATGCCATCATTGGTGTACCATTGGTGTTGTAGTTTCAGATTAGTATCAGATGCCACAATTGCCCAATGTTTTTTGATACTCTTTTGTATCCTGCGGGATGTGTGATCATAAGTAATCACAAAGATGAGACGGTTCTTTTTTGGAGGTTTGGGAGTGTTGTTGGTGGCCTTCAAATTCAGGCATGCCTTGTGAAGACATCTCGTGATGGTGTCATCAGTGTATCCCCGTTGTCAGAATTTTGATCATCGCTAGTTGGTCTTCCACCTGGTTTCTATCGGTGTTGTTGCATATTACACGCATAAACTGTGAGACTGAAAGATTCTCCTTAAGAGTAGAAGGGTGCTGGCTGGAGTTCAGTAGTAGTGTGTTTCGATCTGTGTCTTTGCTGAACAGGATGGTCTTAAAACTTCCGTTGGAGATGCTCACATTTATATCCAGAAAAATTATTAATTTAGCATCCACTTGGTATGTGAATTTTATGGGTAGATCCTTCTGGTTCAGGACCTCTACCATTTTTTCAAATTCAGTCTGGGAACCTCTCCATACTAGAAACACATTTAGGTAACGCTTGTACATCAAGATGTGCTGTCGATATTCGGGAATGATGTGTGTGACATAGTCAGTCATGAATATTCCCGCATAAGAGGGGGCCAGGTTGGACCCCATTGCGGGTTCCAGCTGTTTGAATGGAACAGGCGTTCTGGTATAACAAATGGTTACATGTTAGAACAAGATCTTGTTGTTTTTCTGGCTTGATAAAGGGGCGCTGCCCCGAAACGTTGCCATCCCATGCACCATTAAAATCTTTGTCTGATTTTGGAGACATAATTTCTAAGTGCCGCCCATTCTGTTCTTATATATATACCCCCAACGTTTCGGGGTTCACTAACACCTTTTGCAAGGTGTAACAAAGGGGTTAGTGAACCCCAAAACATTGGGAACCTTTTCCATTGCCTTTTAAAGTTTTTTTCAAAAGACCTCCCGAGTGCCTCTGTTTGCTTTTGGATGATTACATGTGATTACCACCGAGAGGGCACCGGGGCAGTTGTGGCCAATGGAGGAGTGCTGGGCTGAAATATGCTTTTATATATATATATATATATATATATATATATATATATATATATATATATACTGTCCAAATAGAAGCAGCACTGTCCGCCAAAGTAAAGAAATTTCAAGGGTGCTCAACCAGAAGACCTAATGAGGTCACCAATACACTCGTCCAAACTCGGTGGCACTCCCTCAATAATGCACGCTTCACACAGGCTTAGAATATAAGCCTGTGTGAAGCGTGCATTATTGAGGGAGTGCCACAGAGTCTGGATGATTATATATATATATATATATATATATAAGCAGGTTTTTGCAGGTTAGGCTCTCCTAAATGTTCAAGAAATAACTGAGCTGGTGCAGGGCACATAGGTACATGAACAAAAGCACTCACCCTCTCTGTGTAGAAGGAATTGAAGCCAGCACTCAGCGATGTAAGTGAAAAAACAAAATAGCTTTTATTGCAAACACATCATTGCAAAAAATGACAGCTGTAGAGACCTGACAGCCCTGTCAGGTCTCTACAGCTGTCATTTTTTGCAATGATGTGTTTGCAATAAAAGCTATTTTATATATATAAGAGAGAGATCAGAAGAAGCAGACAGCGGCACTCAATAGGGATTTTTTCAGCGTGTATATTATAGAAACAAACCAACGTTTCGGGGTCTTTGTCAGCCCTTTGTCAAGGTACAAGTGCAATCAAATGTAAAATGTAAAAAATGTGCTTACCTTAAATAGCAAAGTGATAAGTGCTAGGTCGCGTCATGCAGGACAGACACACTGGCGCCGGAGAGGCGGAAGTTCAGAGGTCGGAGAAGGCGGTCCTCCTGGCGGATTTCTTGTCCTTGCACTGCACAATGGAACGCAAGCCTCATAGAGGCTATGGAAATGTCTACTAAGACAGTGATGTGGGTGGATTCAGGTTCGGCCTCTGCCTGTCAGTGGCCAGTTCCTGCGTGACCTGACCTACAAAACCTAAACATAAACACTATAGTAAAAAACCGCCCACCATAATCAAAGTGCATGGTATCAATGTCATCAGAAATATGCGATGCTAAGAGCGCAATATGTGTTACATAGATAGTGGGTCAATAAAAATAGTGAACCTAATGGGGAAAAAAGTGTCTGAAAGTAACGCTCAAAAACCGTCATAAGCACAGAGCGTAACCACGCAATTAAGCTTGTATTGACAGGGAACATCATGTTCTTACTTAAATATTAATTAGACCTGGTTGCAAGTTGCTGTTTAAGGCTTAAGGCTATAATACTGTTCTCAATATGATAGTTAATCAACTGATGCAAAAGAAGGCATCCTGAGGCAAAAGCACTCCTGTGTCGACACAGAATGAGTGTCGTTAGGCCATGTAATCTTTACAATTAAGGTATTCTTCCGGACTCTAGTATGGTCTATATCAGAAAATGTAAAGGGATAGAAAGAGTTAAGCGGAGGAAACAAAAGCAGACAATATGATGTCCAAGGCATCCTGAGGCAAAAGCACTCCTGGCTCGACACAGAATGAGTGTCAATAGGCCATGTAATATTAACAATTAAGGTGTAGCGTTACATTCAGACACTTTTTTTCCCATTAGGTTCACCATTTTTATTGATCCACTATCTATGTAACACATATTGCGCTCTTAGCATCGCATCTTTTTGATGACACTGATACCATGCACTTTGATTATGGTGGGCGTTTTTTTTATTATAATGTTTATGTTTTGTAGGTCAGGTCACACAGGAACTGGCCACTGACAGCCGGAGGCCCACGCTGAAACCGCCCACATCACTGTCTTAGTAGACATTTCCATAGCCTCTATGAGGCTTGCGTTCCATTGTGCGGTGCAAGGACAGGAAATCCGCCAGGAGGACCGCCTCCTCCGACCTCTGAACTTCCGGCTCTCCGGCAAATGCCTGTACAATCTTAAAAACAAATGAGGCTTATCTGTAATGCTTTCGGCCCAAGCATACAATCTAGGGGTATCTGCTGCATCACCCCTTCTGCTCAACGCATTTTGTCCTTCTGTTATCCCATGGACTTCCTCAGGAGTATGGCCAAAAGCATTACAGATAAGCCTCATTTGTTTTTAACATTGTACGGGCAAATGCATTTTATTTTTTAATTAAAAACTGTGTTTACAATATTACGCTAGGATCTCTATCCTTGTCTTTATCTCCTTGTTTTGGGTATATACCAGTTGACTGGAGACGGAGAGATTCTTTGACGGACTCATGGGAGTGATTGCACAAGCCTAATATTTAGTGGTTGGAAACCACTACATATGGTACACCTTTTGAATTTGGGGTGTTAAATACCAGTGGTGGAGGTGTAGTGTGTACACCATTTAATACTACACTATTAGGCGCTTTTTTCACCCTATATTTTTCAAATCTTTTGAAGTGGCATATTGAACTAGCCCATTGGAAAAGAGCAGCCGCCCTGGAAGAAAGGGAGAGTGTCGTTTTAAAGGCAATTTGTGCATAAAAAGACTGGAGACTTTTTTACTTAGACAAGTATTTAGTTCTAAATTGGTTTAGCGCAGGTACCACCACGATATATATATACTATATATATATATATATTAGTGAACAGACCCTTGCATCGCGCCACAGGTAATTAAAGTACTAGTGTGGGGGCAGCCTTACTCACAAATCCCCTGTTGGATAGGGGGAAAATTATGGAGTGCAATTGTGAGTTGGCACCCCTATTTTTGATCACCACAATAAGCTCAATCAAGCCTTAGGTAATTTCACTCTAGCGTACAGTAAAAAGTCCATATAATTTCAAATGTTTATTAAAAATACTTTTTCCACACAGTGGTTGCAGTTATTCCAGATCTTTATAAATTTCATTGAGACATCTCAGACACTTGGAAACAGCAGAAGATACCCAACGTGTTTCGCCCCTTAACGGGACTTCATCAGGGGTTAACTAAAAAGTTAATAACATACAATTGTAAACATTAAAATTGTTACCAAAACAGAATTGAGTGTTTCTTAAAAAAAAATCATTTTAAAATTGGACTTAGAAGCTAGTACAATGCTTGTTCGGCTACATAATTCATGATTTTATTAACATGATACAAAGAAAGACTTCAAGCGAGAAGATGAGAACATGTGAACAGAAGTGGAATGGCAACCAAATAGTATATCATTTGAAATGACATATAATTATTCAATGGATTACATACCGGATCACAAGAATAGGTTAAAGGTACTCTTTACAAGGATAAACAATTCATAACAGGATTGTTAATGAGTCCTTGCATACATGAAGTACCTATTCTTTTATTATCTACATTAGTAGATCGACTGAATGGAGAATGATCTTCCTCCAGACCTATAAAATTTATAATCAGCAATATTTAGTTTGGTAATGTGGAAATATATGAAAAAATACTTTAACTGACATCCATATTTGTTCTTTATTACTTACAATGTCGCTAAAGATTATTCTTTCTGACATCAAATTCGCAGGTAAGATCTCTTTAAGTGGGTATACCTATATATATATAAGTGGATCAAAAAATATATTTTTATATACTAAGGTTGCTATTGTTAACCATATGGAGTCCCACCCCTTGTAGATGGGAATACATACCTATAAGGTCAAAATGATGATGATATCACCAATTGGTCTGGGAAGACTCAATGTGTTCTATATAAGAACCCATGCTAAATTCCTGGTGGATCCAGCTGTTTAAACAGACAAAAAGATGTCTACTAGAGTACGTAATTTGCTATTAGAAAGTGAACATCTCATAATTTTGGGACAGATAATGTACAGAGGAAGGAGTGTACATACCTTAATTGAATTATAAAGCGATAAATTCAGTACAGAATCAAGGATTTTTCTAGAGGCAATTCTCACTGATTAATACAGAAAAATATTATGAGGACATTTTCAGGAGAATAAAAATTAGTCCTTGCTTAAATATAGTATAAAGTATCCCAATTGTGATATTGGGCAACATTTGCTTAAGTATAATGTGGAGTATCACAATTATGATAATGGACAGGGGTGCTATTGGAATCAAGGTAGATTTTAAGCCTGTCAAAGCATAGGATTTTCAATTTGGACCATACACCAATTTATTTTTATTTTTCCCTCCGGTGTCCCAGCGTTGGTGACTGGGACTGACGTCATCGGCACCCCGCGTCAGCCGGAGCGGGTTGCCATGGAGATCTGTGTAAACAAAAAAGTGAAACAAGGTAAGTATAGGAAACATAATGCGGAGACGGCAGGAGGCTGTCCCCAGTGATGTGCCGCAATAATGGGCACAAAGAGACGGCTTATATAATACACATGTAAATACAAGGCAATGCACTAACAATATATGTGGGTCCGTGGGACAGAAGGGGGAGTAATTGGTAAGGATGAGTGGAAATGCATGGGATAAGCAAAGGGTATGGCAAAAATGTTCCAAAAGTTCTAAAAATTCACAAAATGTGGGCAAAGAGAAAGCAAATGATCACTGGTCCAAGGGACAGGTAGAAGTCCTTTCATTACAAGAAGTAAATCAGTGAGAGATACTCGTTCAAGCCAGCAGGTGCAATGGTGTTCAGTTTGTGTATCCAAGCTGCTTCTTTTTGCAGAAGGAGCTTCTGTCGATCACCACCCCTCCTGAGGGGTGGAGTATGTTTGTAGTCCTTAAAGTGACAGGCAACTGGTTGGTCAGAAACTGCACCCTCCAAGGCCAATTTGATCGAGGAGCAGTGTGCTGTCATTCATTCTTTAAAGGTACGGGTGGTCTTACCCACGTATAGCAGTCCACATGGGCACCGGATGGCATAGACCACAAACCTACTGCTGCAGGTCATGGTCTGTTTAGTATTGATGGTAGTACCCGATTGTGGGTGTTTAAATTAGTTCCCAGTCTACAAAAAGCGACAGGTGACACAGCCGATACATCGATAGTTTCCCGGATTAGGAAATGTCCACTAGTTTTTTTGCTCATTTCAGTGACATTACTTTTCACTAAGTAATAGCGCAAATTGCAACCTCTCTTGTAGCAAGGTGGAAGAGTGCAGCTATGGAACATCTGGGTCCTGGGATACCAGTGGTCAGAATCTCCTGGCTGTGTTGATGATATCTTTACTGGAGGTAGAATAAGTATTTGTTAGTGGGATAAGGCCCGTGGGTTCTGCCTTAGCAGTTTGAGGCACCAGTGTCTCACATTTTGGGATCCGTAATGCTCTCTCTTTTGCCTTGTGTACCTGTGCCGGATCATAACACCTTAAGATAATTTTCCTCATCTGGTTCATTTTGCATTCTGCATCAGCATCCGAACTGCAGATGCGTCGGACTCTCAATAGCTGTGAGAACGGTAGACCTCTTTTCAAGGAAGGTGGGTGTTGACTGGAGGCAGGCAGTAAATTATTTCGATCGGTGGGTTTTTGGTATAATGTGGTTGTGATACCTGATTGTGAAATGGCGAAGCAGACATCCAGATAATGTACTGACTCACTGCTACTGTATATTCAAAGGTGAACTTTATGTTGTCATCCATGGTGTTGAGTTCATTCAATGTAGCCACAAGTATGTCAGGGGTCCGGTCCAGATTAGTGGGACATCATCGATGTACCGTTGGAATGTGTGGTTAAGAGAGTATCAGATCCTTCTCTACTTCAAACATAAAGGCATTTGCGTATGTTGCATTGTATGTATCTGATACTCTGAGACCAAACGCGTTGGACTTTCTCTACATGCGGTTTTACTCTTGATAATCCTGTGAAGACAAATAAACAAATATTGAAAGATATCTCCTTTTTTATATTATTCTAGCCAATAGAATGTATGATATGCTAATTATTGTGCTAACATTACTATTGTGAATTTTTTTTTTTAAAGCTCTACTCTCCCAGTATGAGGAGAGAGTGAATTAGCTACACATAACCATTGTTATGTGTAGTTGTTACACTGTTGTCTCACCATTTATGTGATCCTCAAACCTCCACCTGGCGTCTGTACGTGTGTGGAGGGTGAACTAATGGCCTAGACCAATAGTAAACAGGCACCTATTAGGGTGTTTTGTCAAGCAGCTCCTCAAGGGGGTGTCAGGCCCCTGTAATGGTGTATGTAGAAAAAGCAAAAATGTCGAGCGCTACAAAGGTTGGATCAATATGGTATGGTAAATTCAACAATCTATTTATTGCTAAAATAGGTGGAAATTATCCACATAAACAGGTATATATCTGTGTACACAGTTACAATTCAAATATTAAAAAGGGTTACATACAATGACATTGAAATAAAAAATGGGTTTATACTTATAGGCTGGATACTTGAGGAAATGTCCTTTTTGGAGGTGGTTGATATTATTGTATGGTCTGTAGTTGGTTGTAGGTGGGGTCCATAAACCTTGCCGGATAAGAGACGCTGGAGGATGGGTATTTTCCCACTGGGATCGTGGGTGTCCTCGACGAGATGCGCCCCTGCAATCCTTAATATGCAGGTGGTGGTGTCCCCAAAGGTAGATGGTACCAGGTGGTATGAGTGTCCAACAGACAGTAGCAGTAAACCAGAATTGTACTCCAAGGAACAAAGTATCCAAATTAGCCAGAAAACCCAGGTAAAATCGGCTTTTAAAATCAGCAGGTGCTCCCTGTCAGGGAGTGGTGTCCTTTTGGGGACACCACCACCTGCATATTAAGGATTGCAGGGGCGCATCTCGTCGAGAACACCCACGATCCCAGTGGGAAAATACCCATCCTCCAGCGTCTCTTATCCGGCAAGGTTTATGGACCCCACCTACAACCAACTACAGACCATACAATAATATCAACCACCTCCAAAAAGGACATTTCCTCAAGTATCCAGCCTATAAGTATAAACCCATTTTTTATTTCAATGTCATTGTATGTAACCCTTTTTAATATTTGAATTGTAACTGTGTACACAGATATATACCTGTTTATGTGGATAATTTCCACCTATTTTAGCAATAAATAGATTGTTGAATTTACCATACCATATTGATTCAACCTTTGTAGCGCTCCACATTTTTGCTTTTTCTTGGCGTCTGTACGTGTCACGTGGTCGGCGTAGCCACTGCGGCACTGATTGACGATGTCACTATTACAACAATAAACAAATCTGTGGAGCAGATATCGGCAAATACATTAATATACATACAAATTAATTCTTAAGTCATAATACAATAAGGACATAGCAACAGACACTCATATCATATTACAGGAAGCAGTTTAAACCCAAAGTTTCATTTAGTCCATTCGGAGTTTAATAAAAAGATCCATCTGGATTCTTTCTGTAATAATAACTTTGACCTGTTGCCTCCTCTAGCCAGGATCGGTACATGATCAATAATTTTGTGTTTAAGAGCTGTCGGTGAATGTCCCATCAGTGCATGGAAACCAGGTAAATCTACATCTTCCGCTACGATCGGACAATATTTTTTCACCGCCTGTTGGGCTATATTGCTGCAAGTATTGTAGCAATTAGGCCAGAAAAGTCTATTACAAGCATTGGTTTTCCTTTTTCTTTTTAATGTTTTATTGCGAGGAATTGCTAATACACGTTGTTTGGCAAACAGCACTTCAGTACGATTATATAGTCTGTCAACAAACTTTGCAACCATATTGTCCAGTTATGTTTCCAAATCCCCAGGATCGCTACAGATCCTGTGGACCCGCAACAATTGCGAATATGGTAATCCCTTTGTTACCGAGGGGGGGTAAAAACTATTATGACACAGAAGCATATTACGATCTGTGGGTTTTACAAATAGGGAGGTATGCAATATACCATTGGTCAAAGAAATTTTAACGTCAAGAAACTCAATGACCGATTCTGAAATTGTACATGTCAATTTTATAGGACAGGAATAATTTTTTTTAAACATACTTACTTGTCCCCTGGTGGTGCCCCTATGGTCCCTATGCATCCATGGAGTCCTCAGGCCTCCATGGCAGGCCTTCAGCTTCATCTACAGCATCTCCAGCGGTCCCAAGAGTGCATTATGCGAGTTTCAAGGCGTGCCGGTGACGTCATACTCAACCTGTTTGTGTGTATGTATGTGTGTATATATGTGTGTGTGTATATGTATATATATATATATATATATATATAGTTGAAGAAGAATTGCGGCACTCAAAGGGTCTTGTGCACAGACTTTTTCTTTGTATTTAAAGCAGGTTATGCTGACATCATACAAGTCGATTACTTCAAAAGCATGGGTTAGTGCCCCGACGTTTCAATGCTGATATAGGCATTTTTATCAAGGGCCCATGTTATTATCAATAGTTGCAAAAAGTTTTACTGTGTGAAATATAACACTGCATAATTGTCCTTAATTAGACCTGAGCGCAGTACAATTTTGTTCTCAAAATGGGCAAAAAAAATGCTGCACTGCAAGTGGGGCAGATGTAACATGCAGAGAGAGTTAAATTTGGTTGGGGTGTGTATTTACCCTGCACAGAAACAAAATAACTCACACAAATCTGAAGGTGGCCATGCATACAGATCGATTGTCAGATTGGGCTGGTTGGAACAAACACCTGGTAATATCTGAATGACAGTTTTTGTCAGTTTTCCAGCATTTCAAAGCAAATGGTCAACTGCCATTTGCTCTCATCCATTACCAGGATTTTGTTCCAACCAGCCCAATCTGACAATAGATCTGTAGATGTAAGGCCACCATAACTCTCTGCACATGTTACATCTGCCCCACCTGCAGTGCAGCATTTTTTGCCCATTTTGAGAAGAAATTTGGGTACTTATGTATTACAGTATCTGGACTCCCATGTTAAATGCACCCCATTTTTTTCATACCCCTACTATCCAACTACGCATGGAGTTGATTTTATATAGTGTGGCGAGCGCAGCGAGCCACCGTGCCCGAAGCGTGGTGAGCGCAGCGAGCCCCGCGAGGGGACGCGGTCTCATAAGAAAAACGGGAGTCCAGATATTACATAAGTACCGGCAATTTTTTACTGTAGCGATAAAAACTCACACAAGTACAGGTGTTATAAGATTATAACACAATAGCCCATATAACAGGGAATAACACAACATGGCAACTTTCAAACAGCGGCGCACTGCACTCCCCAGCCTGGCTCCCAGACCTGCCGCATCACCACGTCACAACTTGCGTCCTCCAGCTCCGTCCAAACGCGTTTCGTCCTACGGGACTTCGTCAGTGGGTGTGTCCATGCACAGACAAAAGGGTGTATATAGAATTTCTAGTTGTTAATACTATCAAATCAATTAACTTCAGCCTTGCTTTCTGGGAGTCCCGAACTCCAAATCTATCAACCTCCGGACATATTATGCCCTGAGTTTTTAGCCCTATTTCATTATAACTCCGTATTAACCGCGGCCATTTTTTTGAAGATTTTGTCTCCATTTACTAAAGCAGCCATATAGAATTAATTTTTAGATATCACGGCACTCTCAAAAAATGAAGCTTTACACATAATTTAAAAATACAGAAGAATTAATATATATATATCGATGCATAATTCATACATATATAACACATATCAAAAGTATATAAGAATCAAAATTTATAAACATATAAAATTTTATAAAAATGATACTTTAAAAAAAAAATTGTAAACCTTTATAGAAAATGACATATACAAAAAAAAAAAAAAACATAAAACACATATATAATTAGTGTACGAATTCATATACGCTTCCCAAAACTATATCAATTCATTAATAGACATTTATTGGTCTGATCTAAACAATAGATTTGAAGAAGAGAAGAGGAAATATATACATTATTCATAATATGTCTGTTCCTTACAACTCTATAGCGTGATCATTAGGACTACTTAAAAAGATTTCAGGTGGCAACCTGGCGCCCCTTGATGGTACCATCTTACACTGAACCCTTAAAAGGCCTTCCAATAACTGCCACCCCAATTCAGAGGATGTAACCCATTTTGGGCCCAATTTACCACCTACAAGATTATTATTATTAAAGAAAAGGTATAATATCACAATTTTCATTAAGACCACTCGGTACTAGTGTATAAATTCATTCAGATTGTTTTGTTATATGTATAATTAATTTTATTAGACTTAAGAGGCTGTTATTAAAGTTTAGCACTATGGTAGAATGCATTTTCACAGTTTGCCACTCCCGCCGGCGCTGGCGTGCACATGGGTGCTCCGGCGCAACCGTCAGCTGGATAAGAAAAGACAAGAAGGATATTAATTATTTTATATGTGTAGTACCCACCTTCTTGACATTCGGTAATATTCTACTGGTTTTAAGGGCCTGATGGGTTATTTATTTATTCCATAACAGCTAAACATGTAAAAATCATATTTATACCCTCTGCTTACATAGAGCTGTGCGTAGAATGCAAAACTGGCCGTGTATGGAATGCAAGGCCATGTTACTTCAGAAGGTAGAAGTTCAAGTTTACTATAGAGTACGTCGACGGCACACTATGCCATGAATGGAACGCACGGCCATATTACTTCCGCCTGGAGCCGGAAGTTTAAGCACACTAAGTAATTTAACAGCACTATTTAAAGAGGATACTGGCAAGGTGAATGCATGCTACTGATGAAGGATCTGAGGATCCGAAACGCGGTTGGAGTGCCTTGCCATTCCTGATTGATTTGACCCATTTTGGACTCCAGGCTCGTTTGTCCCTTTGGTCAGCACCACCAGTTTCCTGAGCTAGACTGACATTCCTTGGACTGTCATGTTCCTGTTGTGCTTTGGGTTATTTTATATGCTTTATCCATTCTAAACAAATTGTAAGTGCAAATCTTTATTAAAATACTTTGTTTTTAAAGTTATGCTTTTTCTTCTTTATTGCATATGACTACATTGGATGAGGATTTCACCATTGGAAGATTATTACATTGAACTACCCTACATTGGAGCATTATATTATGGTGACTTTATACCCATTTGCCAATACATCTTTTATCTCTGGGGACCATTTTAGGGCTTAAAATTTTTTTATTAATTGTTTTATATGTATCTGTTGTTAGGCGTTTTTTTAATGTCACCTTTAATTTTATTTGAGCGGCTTTCAAGTTTGTTGTGCGCACTTTAATCACTTAGTCACTTTCTCTCACAAAATCACATTAAACACACAAAATTGGCCAATATCTACTAAACTCAAATTAAAGAAAAAACATTTGCTGAATCACATATTTGTTAAAACTTTCATTATAAATCCCTCCATAGAGAATAAACACTGCTCTAATGAGTTGTTTTTGTTAGTGAGCTGGCTGTCTTGGTTAGTGCTTCCGTCCTTCAAAGCATTATATCAATTGTAACCAGCTGGAATTTTGCAGTCACAGGCAAAGCATAATTATATTATGTGCACATTGATGTTATTGCGAATAAGACGGATAACCAAGACAATCCTGCACTTAGATGGTATTAAAAGCGATCATATACTTAGCGTCAGTTGTCCTCTTGAGAGTTTTAACTGTGGGATACAGTGTGGGCTGGATGTCGGTTGCATGTCAGATACAGGGGTTAGTTTCAGAACTGCCCACTCCCACCAGAGTCAAATCCTGCCCCTGAGCAAGGCTGCAAATGGCATAACAGCTGTGTGAAGAAGGCAAAATCCATTCACCATCACTCACCGTCAATTGTGCACCCCCCCCCCCCCCACCTAGACTTACATGGTCCTGAGGATATTGGTGCAACTGCTGATGTCAGTGGCTCTCCTCCCAATGGCCAGGCCCGTCTGCAATTTCAGCAGCACTCCCAGAAAATGCCAGGGTGCTGCCCACAACTGCCGTCGCTGGCTGTAGCCCCTCGTAGGGCTCCTGCATGCATACTGCGGACGGTGCACATACGCGGCTCTCTGATAATCAGCAGGGCTGCAAATTTGCAGCCGTGCAAAGAGATCAAAATCAGCCCCAGAATGTGGGATGGATACAGTGTAGGTTGGATACTGTGCAGGTCAGATAAAGGGCCTGATTCTGGTTCACTCGCAAAAGCAAATTCTCTCTCTAATGGACAAAACCATGTTGCACTGCAGGTGGGCCATATCTAACATGCAGAAAGAGTTACATTTGGGTCGGGTTTGTACTTCAAACTGATATTTATATTCCAGTGTACTGTAAAAATAAAGCAGCCAATATTTACTCTGCACAGAAACAAAATAACTCCCCCCAAATCTAACTATCTGCACATGTTACATCTCCCCCCACATAGTTTTGTCTATTTGAGAGAGAATTTGCTTTTGCAAGTGAACCAGAATCAGGCCCACAGTATGGGTCAGATGCAGTGTGTGATAACATTGCAGGTTGGATACAGTATTCGATACATTGTGGGACAAATACGGTGTGGGCTTAATACAATGCAGGTGGGATACAATGTGGGATACAGTTTGGAATACAACGTGGGTGTTATCCAGTGTAGGTAAGATACAATGTAGGTTTTATACAGTACATTGCAGAATACAGTGTGGGCTAGATACTATCCAGGTCAGGTACAGTATAGTTTGGATACAGTGCAGGTTAGATACATGCAAGGTGGATAATATGTGGGTTACGGTGTTGGAGGGACACATTGTGGGTTGGATACAGTCCATGGCAGATACAATGTGGGTTGGATACAATATAGGTTAATGTACAGGTTGGAAACAGTGTGTGTCAGATATAGTGCGTATTGAATAAAGGAACATTGGATACAGTGCAGAAAACATTAAGCACTGGATACAGTGCGCATCAGATAAAATGTTGGGTTGCATACACCAGTAGTGCACTTACTGTGGCAATGGGGTGCCGCCGGTGTCCTCAGGTTGGCAGTGTAGTGGTGTTGGCAGTGTTCTCAATGAAGGTTTGCCAGCAGTGATAACAGTGCAGGAGGGTGTGACATCAGTGTTGGCAGTGTGAGGGGGCTGCAGCTGTCCTCACTGCAGGAGTTTTGGTGGTATTGTCAGTGCGGAGTTGCCTGTAGTGACTGCAGTGCAGACTTGCCAGCGGTGTCCTCACTGCAGGAGTGCTGATGGTGTCTGCAGTGCAGAGTGCAGATGGTGTACTACTGGGGTGCCAGCAGTGTGGGTACTGTGGAAGTGCTGTCAGTTCTGACAGTTCTGATACTGTGGAGACACTGTCGTGTTGGCAGTCCAGGGGAACCGGTGATGTCACAGCATTGCGGGGGTGCTGGTGGTGTTCCCACTGCCTGGGTGCTGGTGGTGTCAACAGTGCAGGCTTTCTGGTGGTATTGGCAGTGCAGGGGTTTCATGTTGTCATCAATACAGGGTTGCTGGTAGTGTCACTCATCTTTATTTTGGGTTTAGGCCCTTAAAAGAAAAATATGGTTAGGCTGCAGGGGTGCAGAGGTTCCGGTTATGGTTAGGCTGCGGGAGCAAGGGTTATGGTTAGAAACTAAGAAGGGAGGCATAAGGTTAGGCATTGAGCGGATATAATTAGGGTTAGGCTGCTGGAGTTAGGATTAGGTTATTTTGTTTATTACCTGTATAGCACTCACATTATAGAGGTTATTCGTAAAAGTCACAAAATTGCAACTGCGGTCGACAGCATGCGGGCGCGTACAGCACAGGGCAAGGATGCCCAGCATACCCAGTTCACCGCTATGCAATTGCTTAATATTTGTAATTGCATCATAAAATCCGGTACTTGTGTATTATAGCGGCGCCCCCGATGTTGGTCGTACGATTTTTTTATCGCATCGCATGCCATACACCCGATGGCATGCGATGCGATGCGACGCGATTTTTTCCCCCTATACGATGAAAAATTGTATAAGCACCCTAAAGGGTGCTTTTAAGCACCCAACATGCTTACAATGTTAAATACACCCCCACGCCACCCCCCCTATAAACGTGAACCCGAAGCGTTGCTTACAATGTTAAATGCAGCCCCACGCCACCCCCCCACTATAAACGTGAACCCGAAGCGTGGCGAGCACAGCGAGCCCGCGAGGGGCGGTGGTATGCATCCTACAACCTTCTCATACCCCCACTATTCACGTCGGCGTGGAGTTGAGAATAGAAAGTGTGGCGAGCGCAGCGAGCCACCGAGCCCGAAGCGTGGCGAGCGCAGCGAGCCCCTCGAGGGGACGCGGATACCTTCACAGGTATCCGCGTCCCCTCGCGGGCTTCACAGGTATCCGCGTCCCCTCGCGGGGCTTTCTGCGCTCGCCACGCTTCAGGCTCGGTGGCTCGCTGCGCTCACCACACTTTCTATTCTCAACTCCACGCCGACGTGGATAGTGGGGGTATGAAAAGGTCGTAGGACGCGTACCGCTGCACTCGCCACGCTTCCGGTTCACGTTTATAGTGGGGGGTGGCGTGGGGGTGCATTTAACATTGTAAGCACCCATTAGGGTGCTTATACAATTTTTAATCGCATCGCATTGTATGGCATTGTATGCCATATACAATGTCATAAAATGTTAACATCGCGCGATATCGCATCGCATCGCATACCATCGCATACCATCGCATGCCTTTTGTTATGCGATGCGATGGGTGCCGCTATAATACACAAGTACCTAAAATCCCCCCTGTGCAGCCTAGCTGAGAATGCAGACGCAGGGCCAATATGTTTTGCCCCAAAATTGGTTCACATCCACTTAACACCACGTCACCCCACACCCAATGCATGGTGCGTACACACAGGTAAAAATCGCTGGCAATATGGTTGCTGAGCGATAAATCGCCGGGTGCGCGCTCCTGTTTTAAGACCCCCTGCCTGATTTTGGCTGTTCAGCGAATGAAGTAGAATAACCCCATTTTTTGCAAAAGTTTATAACCATAATTAGTTTTTCACATGCTCATCTTAAATATTTTAGAGAGAAACCAATTATGCACGGTCTATTCCCCTGTCATCTGCAAACATGTATTACTAATGTTTATCTGTACTTATGTATTATCTGGGCTCCCATGTTAAATGCACCCCATTTTTTCATACCCCTACTATCCAACTACGCATGGAGTTGATTTTATATAGTGTGGCGAGCGCAGCAAGCCACCGTGCCCGAAGCGTGGCGAGCCCCGCGAGGGGACGCGGTCTCATAATAAAAATGGGAGCCCAGATATTACATAAGTACCTGTTTATCTAATTAAAAATAATAGAAATTCTAATTATTCAAAGATATTTAAAAAAAACGTTCTCATGTTTAAATAGAAATATTGCAGAAAATTGAATTAAATTGCAGAAAGGTAACTGATTTTTTTTAGGTTTGTTTTTTGTTAACTTGCCCCCTCTTAAAATCTGTATGGTGATGTATGGTGATGTTTCAACACAGTCCATTAATTGGTCGTTTCGCAATAGGATTATTTTAAAGTTAGTCACAACTTCCATTTCATTAACATCATTTAAACAGTATTTTTGACTCTACTGGTGCATAATTCCAGTCCAGTAAAACAGCTGTAATTTTAGTCCAGTGATACAGCTAGGTAATTCAAGTCCAGTGATACTACTGGTGTATAATTCCAGTCCAGTGATACTACTGGTGCATAATTCCAGTACAGTTATACTACTGGTGCATAATTTCAGTCCAGTAATACAGCTGAAATTCCAGTTTAGTGATACAGCTATATAATTCCAGTCCAATGATACTACTGGTGCATACTGTAATTCTAATCCAGTTATACTACTGGTGCATAATTCCAGTCCAGTAATACAGCCGCGTAATTCCAGTCCAGTGATACTACTGGTGCATAATTCCAGTCCAGCAATACAGCTGTAATTCCAGTCCAGTGATACTACTGGTGCATACAGTCATTTCAGTCCAGTTATACTAGCGGTGCATAATTACAATACGATTATACTACCAGTGCATAATTCCAGTCCAGTTATACTACTGGTGCATTATTCCAGTAATAAAGCTGTAATTCCAGCCCAGTGATGCTACTGGTGTATAATTTCAATCTAGTGATACTACTGGTGCATAAATCCAGTCCAGTTATACTTTTGGTGCATAATTTCAGTCCAGTTATTCTACTGGTGCATAATTCCAGTCAAGTGATACAGCTGCGTCATTCCAGTCCAGTGATATTACTGGTGCATAATTCCAGTCCAGTGATACTTTTTGGTACATAATTTTAGTTCAGTTATACTACTGGGTGGATAATTCCAGTCCAGTTGTACTACTGGTGCATAATTCCAGTCCAGAGACACTTGTGGTGCATCATTTCAGTCCAGTTATTCTACAGCTGCGTCATTCCTGTCCAGTGATATTACTGGTGCAAAATTCCAGTCCAGTGATACTTTTGGTGCATAATTCCAGTACAGTTATGCTACTGGGTGGACAATACAAGTCCAGTGATACTACTGGTGCATATGGCCTTATTCTAGTTCACTCTGTCTGACAAAATCCTTTTTAGATGGACAAAACCATGTGCACTGCAGGTGGGGCAGATGTAACTTGTGCAGAGAGAATTAGATTTGGGTGGGGTTTTACTTCAAAGTGAGATCTATATTGCAGTGTAAAAATAAAGCAGCCAGTATTTACCCTGCACAGAAACAAAATAACTCACCCAAATGTAATTCTCTCTGCATAAATTACATCTGCCCCCTTCAGTGCACATGGTTTTGTCCATCTAAGAAGGAATTTGTCAGAAAGAGTGAACTTGAATAAGGCCCATGGTTTTGTCCATCTAAGAAGGATTTTGTCAGAAAGAGTGAAGTAGAATAACGCCCATAATTTTAATCCAGTTATACTACCGGTGCATAATTCCAGTCCAGTTAAACTACTGGCGCATAATTCCAATCCAGTTATTCGACTGGTGCATAATTCCAGTCCAGTAATACTACTGATGCATAATTCCAGTCCAGTTATACAGCTGCATAATTCCATTCCAGTGATACTTTTGGTGTATAATTCCAGTCCAGTGATACTACTGGTGCATAATTCCAGTCCAGTAATAAATCTGTAATTCCAATCCAGTGATACAGCTGTGTAATTCCAGCCCAGTGATACAGCTGTGTAATTCCAGCCCAGTGATACTACTGATGCATAATATTGCTGAAGAGGGTGAGGAATCGGAGCATGAGGACGACATCTTGCCTCTGTAGAGCCGTTGATGAATGAGTTCATTTTTTGTGGGGGCCCAAACAAACCAATCATTTCAACCACAGTCGTGTGGAAGACCCTGACGCTGAAGTGATTGGTTTTTTAAAGACAGTGTGCATGTCCTATTTTCGCAACATAAGGATGGTTAGGAGGGCCCATGGACAATTCCATATTGTGCTTATTTTTTGGCATTATGTGCTCTTGAGGCCTAGTTTTTTAAACTGCCATCCTGTCTGCCGCTGCAGTGCCACTCCTAGATGGGCCATGTGTTTGTGCCACCAACTAATAAGCATAGTCATCCAGCTACCTTGGTGGAACTTTTTGGCCTAAAGACAACATTGGGGCAGATGTATCATAGCAGCGCTTATCGCGCCGCTATGATACTTCCTGCTTCGCCTCAATAGCGAGGCGAAGCAGGAAGGGACATCGACAAGATGTATTAACATCTTGTCTGCCGAAGCGGGGGAGCGTTAGATCCCCCCTTCGGCGATGTCCCTTTCTGGAGATAGCGCATCAGTTAATACTGATGCGCTATCTCCTGTCCCCCGGTCGGCCGCACTGGGCATGCGCGGGATCTCGCTGTTCACGCGAGATCCCCAGCACAGCCCAGACCTAACAGCAGGGACAGCGCTGTCCCTGCTGTTTAGATAGGGCTTCGCCAGCCTGATGCTGGCGAAGCCAAACCCGGCTTCGTGCAGAACGGTCAGCGATGCTGACCGTTCATACATTCGGCCTGCTATCATTTTGATAGCAGCGCCGATATGGACAGGGGCGCATAGCGCCCCTGTCCTTTACTGCATCTCACCTCCTTCATACATGGGGGAGAAGCGGTATCAGTGCACATAACGTGCGCTGATACCCCTTCTCCCCCATAACGACCCTTCATACATCTGCCCCATTGTGAGGTGTGATGTATTTAGGAAAATACGGAAATGAGTGGATATTATTGTTATTGAGGTTAATAATAGCGTAGCATCAAAAAAAATAAATTCTGTGATTTTAGCGGATTTATGGGTGTCCCCCCCCCCCCCCAAAAAAAAAACAGATCCAAAACACAAAAAAACCCTGAAGGGTGGTGTTTTGGGAAAGATCCACATCCAAAACACTGGTGGAGATGCAGAACTAAAACATTTCACAAAACACAAAAAATGTGTTTCATTACAATAACTTAATCAGGAGTAAAAATTGTCATTGAAACATAGAAACATAGAATTTGACGGCAGATAAGAACCACTTGGCCCATCTAGTCTGCCCCTTTTTTAAACATGTTACCTCAAACCATATTTGATCCTTATTTTTTTGTAAGGATATCAATATGCCTATCCCAAGCATGTTTAAATTGTACTACTGTATTTGCCTCTACCACCTCTGATGGTAGACTTTTCCACTTATCTACTACTCTTTCTGTGAAGTATTTCTTCCTCACATTTCCTCTGAATCTTTCTCCCTCTAGTTTCAGTGCATGTCCTCGTGTTCTGCTGCTCCTCTTCCTGTGAAGAATGTCTCCCACCTGTATCTTGTTAAAACCCTTGATATATTTGAAAGTTTCTATCATGTCCCCCTTTCCCTTCTCTGCTCTAAAGTATACATATTAAGATCTTTTAGTCTTTCCTGGTACGTTTTGTGATGTAGGCCATGCACCATTTTAGTTGCCCTTCTTTGTACAGTCTCTAATGTATTTATATCCTTCTGGAGATATGGCCTCCAGAACTGAACACAATACTCTAGGTGAGGTCGTACCAATGACCTATACAGTGGCATTATTACATCTTTCTTTCTACTGCTGATACATCTCCCTATGCAACCAAGCATCTGACTTGCCTTCTTCATTGCTTTGTTACATTGCCTACCTGCTTTTAAGTCCCCTGAAATAGTGACACCTAGATCCCTCTCTTCCTCAATAGTTTCCATTATAGTGCCATTTATACTTTATTTAGTCTTTGGATTTCTGAGACCCAAGTGCATGATTTTGCATTTTTTGGCATTAAACTGTAGTTGCCATGCTCTTGACCATTCCTCTAATCTACCTAGATCCTCAATCATTTGTTTTACCCCTCCTGGTGTGTCTACCCTGTTGCATACCTTTGTGTCATCTGTAAAAAGGCACATTTTACCCTCAATTCCATTTGCAATATCACCAATAAAGATATTAAAAAGCACCGGTCCAAGTACAGATCCCTGGGGTACTCCACTTGTAACCTTTCCCTCCTTTGACTGTACTCCATTTACTACAACTCTCTGTTTTCTGTCCTGCAACCACGCTCTTATCCATTCAACTATCTTAGAATCCAATCCCAAGCTTTCAAGTTTATTTAACAGTCTGTGATGTGGGACAGTGTCAAAAGCTTTACTAAAGTCTAGATAAGCTACATCTACAGCCCCACCTTGATCTATTACTTTAGTCACCCAGTCAAAAAAGTCAATAAGATTTGTTTGACATGATCTTCCCCCAGTAAACCCATGCTGTTTTGGATCCTGTAAATTGCTGGTTTTGAGATATTCTACAACTCTTTGTTTTAAGAGTGTTTCCATCAATTTCCCTACTACTGATGTAAGGCTCAATGGTCGATAGTTGCTTACCTCTTCCTTGCTTCCACTTTAGTGCAGTGGGACTACATTCGCTGTTTTCCAGTCTTCTGGGATTACTCCAGTAGCTAGTGACTGGTTGAATAATTCTGTTATTGGTTTTAGCAGCTCCCCTTTAAGCTCTTTTAGTATCCTTGGATGTATCCCATCTGGACCTGTTGATTTATCCACTTTCAGTTTTGAGATGTCTGTGAGGACTTTCTCCTCTGTAAATGTACTTGTCTCTCCCTCAGTTTTCTGACTATACTTGCAACTTAACTGTGGCCCCTTCCCCTCTCTTTCAGCAGTGAATACTGAGCAGAAATAATTATTAATATTATCTGCTATTACATTGTCCCCTCAAGAAAACTTCCACTCTCTGTCTTCAGTCTAATTATTCCACTTTTTGTTTTTCTCCTTTCACTTATATACCTAAAAAAAGTTTTCCCCCCTTTACCCACTGACTGGGCCATTTTCTCTTCAGCCTGTGCTTTTGCACATCTGATTACCTTCTTAGCCTCCTTCTGTCTAACAAGATATACCTCTTTGTCCTCATTCTTCTGCGTCTGCTTAAATTTCTTAAAGGCCAACTTTTTTGCTTTCACAATACTTGCTACTTCTTTTGCAAACCACAATGGCTTTCTTTTTCTTGTGTTTTTCCTAACTCTTTTGACACAAAGTTCTGTTGCTTTTAGAATTGCACTTTGGTACTTGTTTCCTATCTGGGCGCCCGTCGCGGGCATCGCGGGTACATTTATGTATGGCCGCGACGCGACCGACGCGATGCCCGCGATTTCCCATTGAAACCAATGTTAAACTTGGAAATCGCGTCGGTCGCGTCGCGGCCGGCCATAAATGTACCCGCGATGCCCGCGACGCGATGCTCCCGATTTCCCATAGGAATCAATGTTAAAAGGCGCGATGGACCCGATTTTACTGTTAAATACCTCAATGGACCCGATTTGCCCATAGGAATCAATGTTAAATGGGCCACAGAGCCCAAATAGCCCCAATTAACCCTTAAATGTCCCCCCCAATTTTTGACGCCACCCCACGATCGACGCCAACCCGAAGCGTGGCGAGCGCAGCGAGCCCGCGAGGGGCGGCGGTACGCGTCCTCCGACCTTTTCATGCCCTACTATCCACTAGGGCGTGGTGTGAGAATATAATAGTGTGGCAAACGCAGCGAGCCACCGAGCCCGAAGCGTGGCGAGCGCAGCGAGCCCCGCGAGGGGACGCGGATACCTTCACAGTTATCCGCGTCCCCTCGCGGGGCTCGCTGCGCTCGCCACGCTTCGGGCTCGGTGGCTCGCTGCGCTCGCCACACTATTATATTCTCACACCACGCCCTAGTGGATAGTAGGGCATGAAAAGGTCGGAGGACGCGTACCGCCGCCCCTCGCGGGCTCGCTGCGCTCGCCACGCTTCGGGTTGGCGTCGATCGTGGGGTGGCGTCAAAAATTGGGGGGGACATTTAAGGGTTAATTTGGCCTATTTGGCCCCAAATCGGGTCCATTTAGGCATTTAACAGTAAAATCGCGGTCAATCAGGATTTTTAACATTGTTCCCTATGGGAAAATCGCGGTCATCGCGGGCATCGCGGCCATCCCAATTTACCCGCGATGCCCGCGATTACCGCGATGACCGCGATTTTTACCCCCGATGACCGCGATTATGATCGTGGGCGCCCAGATAGGAAACAAGTACCTGCACTTTTTATTTTTTCCCACTTATCCTGCACTCCTTCCAAGTTCCTCCACTCTGCCAAAGAATCCCTTACAGAGTTTCCCATCTCTACAAAATCAGCCTTCCTAAAATCTTACACCTTTGTTTTTGTCTTTATTTTGAACCATACTGCTTGATGGTCACTGGATCCCAGATTTTCACCCACATTTATGTCAGATATTCTGTCACCATTTGTAAGTATTAAGTCTAATATCGTGTCTTTACGAGTGGGCTCCCTCACCAATTGCTGGAGGGATGCTCCTTGCAAAGAATTCAGCATGTCCCTACTTCTGGTGGAACTTGCAACAGGCAGCTCCCAGTTTACATCAGGTAGATTAAAGTCTCCCATGATTATCACCTCTCCTTTTAATGCCATTTTATTGATGTCCTGCAATAGGCTCTTGTCTAGTTCCTCTTCCTGACCTGGTGGTCTGTAGATCACCCCTATACGAAGAATCACCTTCTCCCCTGTTTCTATGGTCACCCAAAGGGCCTCAGTTTTTTCTTCAATACTTTGAGGTAATAAAACACTCAATCAAACAAGTGGCCTGCTATAGATGTTTCCATTGTACAATAAATTGTTTTGAGTGATCATACACTCTAACAGGAAATAATACAATTGTACCTTACAACAATGTTGTTCTTATGGGTTCAAGTAATCATAAGCAACTATGGTAGATGCATCCACAGGGTGTATGTGCTGGGTAAGCCTCCATAAGAATGGATAAATTATGAACCACTAAACTAAAAGTTTTGCTGAATGTCGTAAAGTCTATAAATACTATTGTACTAATATAATCTTTGTTCCTAGGACCCCTTGTGCCATCATTCAACATCAGCGCTTTGGGATTTGGGAACAATACACATGTCTCCAGAGAAAATCTAACTTTCTCCTTCTACTACCAGCACTCCTCAACGATCGCAGCCATGTTCATCTTGGCCTACACTTTCATCTTTCTTATGTGCATGATCGGCAATATGTTGGTTTGCTTCATCGTGCTAAAGAACCGTCAGATGCGCACAGTGACCAACATGTTCATACTAAACTTAGCAATCAGTGACTTGCTGGTGGGAATCTTCTGTATGCCAACCACTTTGGTAGACAACCTCATCACTGGTGAGTAACTTCAAACACAGAACAATCAATAAAGGTCCAGACACTCTGGACCTTTATTAATTGTTAATAGATTGTTAATAGATGCTTATTGTTTACTACTGGAAATCTGTACTGTTCCTAACCTATAAAGAGAGGAGGATCTGAAATTTGCAAAATGAATAAATATATTGATGTTAACATGAAATGGAAAAAACACCCAGTAATGACTTTATAAGAAATGAACAAATATTGCCAAACATACAGTACCTAGGGTTTCCCCATTTTTAGAATACTACTTTAAAGGTTCATATAGGAAATATTGCTTAATACATGGTTATATTTGTTTTCTTCAGTTTTTGTTTAGGGCCTATTTATCAATGTCCATGGTACTGTTAAACATATGGGAAGAATGGTTTCATGCATGCTCAAGGATTGAATCTATTAATAATTAATGTAGGTTATATAACATGGATAACTCTCAGCATTCTCTAAAGATGCAATGTGGCTTACCCTTTCCCAAGCAGTGAATTATGAATTGCAATTCTACAACGTATCAAGCTCTAGAAACTGAAGGTTTTCAGAAATTCAGTGTGAAACTAAGTGTTAACACACTGAGCTGTGCCCCAGTTTTATTATCATATAGGGCCTTATTTTGGTTCATTCTTTCTGACAAAATCCTTCTTAGATGGGCAAAACCATGTGCACTGCAGGTGGGGCAGGTGTTACTTGTGCAGAGAGAATTAGATTTGGGTGGGGTTTTACTTCAAAGTGAGATCTATATTGCAGTGTAAAAATAAAGCAGTCAGTATTTACCCTGCACAGAAACAAAATAACTCACCCAAATCTAATTCTCTCTGCACATGTTACATCTGCCCCCCTGCAGTGCACATGGTTTTGTCCATCTAAGAAGGATTTTGTCAGAAAGAATGAACCAAAATAAGGCCCATAGTGACAATCTTATATTAATTTGCAACAGGCATATGGGGCTAAATGTAATGTACAGTAATAGCCTAAGAGTTGCCAGTGGTGTAAGATATTGTGCTGGTCTGCCCATATTTACACAACAAAACCAGGTTACATTATTCATTTGTTCCATCAATTTGATATACAGAATGTCATAAAGATGTGTCCTCCTATATCATTACTGCATTCACAACAAAGAGCGCCTCTCAACGCACCACATCCCATGCAATGTGACTAAGAAACAGTAGGAGACTGTGCTAATCCATTTTGGTACTTGTGTATTATCACTTGTGTAGCATACGTACAGCACTGTAGGCAAATCGCATCGCATGTGTGCAATGCGATCGCATGCGATGTGATCCAATTTTCCTATGTAATTTATTCACTGCAATCGCACCGCACCGCACCGATTTAATAGGGTGCGATGCCATTTACTATACACTTATATGAGATGCAATGAGATTGAGGCACCCACTATCCACATCACCCCGAAGCATGGTGCGGAACGCGTCCTCCCGACCTTTTCATCTCCCCACAATCCACGTCGGCATGGAGTTGATTATATATAGTGTGGCAAGCGCAGCGAGCCACCGAGCCCGAAGCGTGGCAAGCGCACACGGATTACGTTACATGTATTCCGCGTCCGCTCACCACACTCTATAAAATCAACTCCACGCTGACGTGGATAGTGGGGGTATGAAAAGGTCGGGAGGACGCGTTCCGCACCACGCTTCGGGGTGACGTGGATAGTGGGTGCCTCAATCTCATTGCATCTCATATAAGTGTATAGTAAAGTAAATGGCATAGCACCCTATAAAATCGCATGCGATCGCATGCGATTTTGTGGTGTGATGTGATCGCACTGCCTTGGGGCAAAAAAGAGCAGTGAATAAATTACATAGGAAAATCGCATTGCATCGCACGCAAAAACGGCATGCAATGCGATTTTCTTACGCAGAATTGCCCGCTAAGCAATTTGCTTAGTGGGCGCCGTGCTAATACACAAGTACCTCAATTTCATATGCAGTGCTGGTATAGCTGTGTTCGACTGATTTCTGAAGCTGTTACCAAGTGCTACGATGCAGCAGCTACGGCCTTTATCCATATCAAGTTATGCTATATATAAAGACAGATATACCAATGTTGTGGTATAGCTCACAGACAATGGGCCAGATGCACCAAGATTCAAAAAGTGATAAAGTGGAGAGATAAACAACCAGCAAATGCAGATGGGCCCGGTCTTTGGAAGGGAGGGTGGCTAAAGTCAACACTGGCCTGATCTACTCAGGGCCAACGCAGCGCCGAGTAAGTATTGACTTATGTGACTCTGCACATGGGGCATGGGTGGGGAGGGAAAGCCATTCCATAGTGAGTGCATTTCCCCTGCTTCACAGGACTGTACCATTCCAACCGTGCACAGTGGTGGCTCTTAACTCAGGCAGGGAAGGGGCTACCTCAGCATCCCTTCCCCTGTGTGCCGCCCTCCCTCCTGTTAAATTCCAGCAACTCGCTGAGTCGCCCCGGTGGCCGTCGATGTCGAATCGGTATCATCGGCCGCCAGGATTGAAGCGTCCGTACGCCCCATAACACTGTTATGAAACAGATATACCGTAAGTGACTTTTCTATGGTGATTTCTGTATTGATAAAGAGGTTGCAGTTTACCTTGCGCTCTTGTTTTCCCAAGGACTCCTATTTGATATTTATCTGACCCTCTATGCTGTAAATGTTATTTTCAAATTACCTTTACAAAGCATTCCCTGTATTCTTGTTACTCCTTTGTGCTTTCAATTACTGTACATCCGGAGGGATAACTTATCCCAGTCATCTCTGCCTGTGGACAATACATAACCAAGGCATTTCATTAGACGAGGAGACAACATGATGTGGAACTTTTGATTTACCAGCATTATAAATACCCTGGCACACAACACTGTATGTTCTACAGAAAACTGCCAGACAAGGTCATCCATTGTCCCCACAGACTAACATGTTGTTGGTATCCTCATATCTAGTTGTGTTTTGTCATAACTGATTTTTATATGGCAGAAGGTGCAGGTCAAAAAGCAAAATCTGCATAGTTGGAAAGGAGCAGGGCGATAGCGGGGTTTAGACAGAGGGTTTGACACTAGTGCTAGGATTTTAATTTAATTCCTGACTAAATTTGGTCAGGCAAACCTCCTACTGTATATATCCTTCCTCCAAAGACAGTTATGTGCAGAGAGAGTTATTTTTTGGGTGGGGTGTGTTCAAACTGACATCTAAATAGCAGTGTAAAAATACAGCAGCCAGTATTTACCCTGCACAGAAACAAAATAACACCCAATCAAACTCTCTCTGCACATGTTACATCTGCACCACCTGCAGACACATGGTTGACCATTTGCTAAAAAAGCAGCTTTGCAATCAGGTCTGAATTAGGTCCATTTACAGCAGGTGAAAGCTAGATTTTGATGTTGCTAATATAGGGGCCGATTAAGACACCTTCATTAGGGTCTGAATTCGTCCCCATCCCTGATGTTCAGGGCAGGAACAAACCCTGGGAGCGAATAGCTTTGGCAAGTTTCCCACTCGCCGGGCCGTTTGGTCGAGGAGGGGAGAGAGGTTTACCCCTGCAGATGCCTGCTTAGGGCATATCGCCATGCCTGCCCCGAATTCGGCGATCTGCGGGCATTCTAGACTGACTTTTATCAGCAAACGTCAGAAAAATCATTTGACGGTGAGCGACCAGACTCCATGCAGCCCAGCGAACACTTCTGCTTTTCTCACTGCATTAATAGTCGCACCAGTCTGTTGCAACCATTCATTTTCCTTGCAGATACAGTAAGGAGAAGATCCATGAACATTATTTGAAGTGGCTTATTTAACCCTTTGAGTACCAAGTTTTCTGTGAGTGATCCTCAAAATATCCGCTAACAATGGCAGTATCGTTCACAGCAACTGTTTTTTCTAGTATAAATAAATACAAATACAGCCAAGTCCATTCATTGAAGTTTAGTTAAATATCGCACCCAAAAAAAGAACAATCGCTGTGAGTGGCACTGGCATTTTTAATTGATATTTTGAGCATCAGAACAACGTTGGCATCCAAAGGGTTAATAAAAAAGGTTTGCTTGGCAATGTTCACACCTATTTTGACAAATTCACTTGGCACTCAAAAGACTAATGTGTAATTTGAAATTTGTTCATTCAAATGGTATTTTGTAAAATTTTATTTCATGGGAATAGAGAGAAACAAAATACTGTACAGATGGAGCAGGCATCATCCTTGGCCGGCGCTCGCCAGATCCCTTGCACTGGCGAGCGCCGGCGATAGAGACTGGGACGTGCGTGCGTCTCACACGCACACGCGTTCCAGTATCACAGCGGCTGGGCAGCATCTCCCTGCCCGTCTCCACTTCAGGGAGACGCTGCCCAGTTTGTGGGGGGGGGGGGGGTGGTGAAGCGGGAGAGGTGGCAGGGACCGGCGGCAGGCTCTGTTTGCAAAGGGGCGTGCGAGCGTGTCGTGCGCGCCCCTGGCGGAAGCCAGCCGCTGGCGGGGCTGGCGATTCTAGCCCCTGCAAAGATGGAGCTCTGTATGTCATCTGATAGCAGTTCTGGTTTGAGACTTGTGGGGGCCCAGGGGCAACAACTTTGTGGGTACCTGGGGTGGCAAACCCCCCTTTTTCCCATGTGGCACCGTAGTTTCCCTGCAGTGGCAGCCTGCACGCCCAGCCAGTGACTGAGTGGCAGGCTGCTGCTTTACATACTATAATCTACTATATGGTGGCTCAGCTGTCAGTCAGTGCACAGGGAAACTGGAAGCCGTTGAGAGATGCCTGCGCTCTCAGATCCCCTCCACACTGACTGACAGCTCTGATAGCATGTAAAGCACCAGCCTGCCGCTCAGTCACTGGCTGGGCATGCAGGTTGCAGGGAAGCTCCGGTGGTGTGGCCTGTGAGCATCTGATCATGTGAAGGCTCTTAATTTGCGGTGGCCCCGGAATGGCCACACCTATCGCCCCTCTCCTAATCCGGCCCTGTCTCCAAAAATGAGACCTCGTTCAGGGCCGGTCACTTTTTATTTTAATTTAACAAAGAGCCTTATTTGTACTTTACATATGCGCAGGGTCCATTTCCCAAAATGGTTGAGGGTGAGGGAAGAGGCCAGGGACCTCCGTCGTTAGACAGCGATTACCTGGCTTCTGAGACTGGGTGCTTGCACATCCCCACGGGTGCCGCAAGCCTCCTGATGGTGTGTCAGTGTTGCGATTCTGGAACATAAGGGGCAGCAGTGATCACTACCACAGCAACAGGTGTCTGCTTGTAATAGACGCCTGCTGCTGCATTACCATACTGTGCTATCTCTGCTTGCAGTGACACCCACTCCAACCACCTCATATACATTAATGTTCTTAATTAGTATGTACAAAGATGATTAATCCCTAGTGTGTAAGTGTGCACACTATGACAGATGTGACTGATCAAAAGAGCTAAAACTTATAGAGCACTATACTGTGTATAGAGGAAGATAATGGCAGTGTATAAAATCAATTAATAGATCACAATTGCTTTTATGCCATATCTAAAACCTAGATCAAAAGCTTGTATCAAGTACTTGAAAGAAGAACGATTAATTTAAAAGGCATACATATAAAAACATATACCATAAAGGAAGTTTCCACTTTAAGACAACAAAGAATTATTTCAGCACCGAGCTATTCCGCATAAAGAAATGACATGGTTTTACTTCCTTTTATCCAATAATTACAGCATCACATAATACATTTAATTCAAGGAAAGAGCAGTTAGGAGTCGTCTCCCTCATACAGAATTTGCGCATTAAGAAATGGCACGCAGTGACCGTGATAAGTGTACATGCAGCTGTGTGATTCATAGTTAATCTCTGTACTCTGTCATCTATATCCTATAGTTATGCTGTAACTATATAAACACAACATTTTCTGCTGAAAGGAACATATACTAAGAGCTGCTGGATTGTTATGTAGAATTAATATAATACATCTCATGTTATTCCATTCAAGTGATGTATTGTGCACTAAAACAAGTGTAATATGTGTGTGCAGAAGCAATACAAAGTACAAGTGTAATAACCTACTATACAATGTATTTGTGTCATGATGAAGCACACTATGGTGAATAATTCCCAGCATCCTCGGCAGCTGCACAGAAAGTCTGTAGCATGTCACATGACCTGTGTCAGAAGGAGGGTGAGCAGTTGGACAGGGCAGTTGGTGTGGAGAGGTCCAGGCAGAAAGAGTGTGGCAGACAGAGGGAGCATGGAGGACGCTTATACTTACTGGGGGTATGCGGAGACAGCTCATCAGTTGCTGGGATTCCCTCTCAAGTTATTGCTGTCACCTGTTGGACTGTAAATGATAAAAGGAAAGGTGTGGTGAGTCCAGTCCCAAAATACATTCATACGAGCACAGAAAATGGGTGTTCTCATATTTACCTACACAGCTGTATACAGTTTAAAGACATTTTGGGGGAAATGTACTAACAAAAATTTGTTTTTTTTTGGCGTATTCGTTTTTTTATTCGTATTGTACTTACAAATACGAATGAATACACCATCGAAAGAATACGACAGGAATCACCATTCAAAAGAATGGTGATTCCTGATTTACTAAGCGGCCGTATTGAAAATTCTGGGCTGTAATAAAAAATCAGGAAACCCGGCAAATAGGGGTCCAGGTCCGGGGCTGGTTCCCAAAATATGGGGACAAAATGACTAGGGGTCCCCCGTATTTTAAGAACCAGCCTCAGGCCAAACCAGCCAGCAGGGTAATGCCACAGCCGGGGAGACTTTTTATACAAGTCCCTCTGGCCAAAGCATTAATCCCTACCAACTAGTAATCCTGGCCAGGGGCTCTGGGGGAGTGGGGACCCCCCCAATAAAGGGGTCCCCCCCTCCAGGACTTACCTGACCAGGCTGAAGCCTGGTGCTGTCCCCAGTGACCCTGGAGCGGTGGTCACCGGGCTGATTAAGTGTAAAAAAAAGAATAAACTATTGTTTAATACTGTGGAACTATGAGTCCCAGCAAGCCTCCCCCGCAAGCTAGGACTTGGAGAACCACAAGTCCCAGCATGTGGGGCGTTAAAGGGCCCGCCGGCACTTGTAGTTCCACAGTATGAAAAATAGTCAAATAAACACACACAGACACAAGCAAAATAAAACTTTAATACATCCAAAGCCCACACATACTGATACTTACCTATATTGATCCCGTCGGTAGGTCCCGGGGTCCAGTGCTCCTGGCTCCGAGGATCCTGGGCTGTAGAGTCCGGGGCCTTGGTCCTGGGTCCGGGGCTGGTCTGGGGCTCCAGGGCTGTAGAGTCCGGAGTCCAGGATCCGAAGAAATCCAGAGGGGTACCTGTGGAAGGAAATCCAACTTACCAAGCTCCTCAGGCAAAGATCTGTCCTCTTTGTTCCGAAGTAGTCCAGGTCTTCAGAAAATAACAAACACTGGCTATTCCGGCCGGTAAACGAGATGGACTGAGGAGAGACGCTTCATCTTCCGTGCCTCTCCTCCGAATGATTCTATTGGCCGCCTAGCGCAAGGGGGGGCGATCCATGTCCTTCCCCTCGTCGGGATTTCGGTGGTCGGGATTCCGAAGTCGGGATTTCCTTTTTACCAATGCCGGAGAGGGAGGTGCTGAACATGTGCTAAATTGAACTCGCTATAAAATGGTTTTGCGAGCATCTATATTGCAAAAAAGAGATTTCTTTACCACTTTTTCATAAGGCAGTTTAGCATTCAATGCAGCTTGGGGAAATAGCATACAATAACTGTAGAAGTCAAAGCATGGGCTTGTTAAAGTACAGTAAGGAGAGAGATCAGCAAAGTAGCTAGGATTACACCTGAACTAAACTCATTGGGCCTTATTCAGATCTAGTTGCAGTACTAATTTGTTCTCAAAATGGGAAAAACCATGTGCACTGCAGGTGGGGCAGATGTAACATGTATAGAGAGAGTTAGATTTGAGTGAGTTATTTTGTTTCTGTGCAGAGTAAATACTGGCTGCATTATTTTTACACTGTCATTCCCGCCCCCTGTCAGATCCTATATTTGTACGAAGGGAAGGGGATTGTCACAGGCGAGGTATTGGCGTTATAGTATTAATGTATAAACCAACATGTGACCTGTTTTGTATAAAATTCTATACAGGTGCTTGGTTGGTGGTGCTCCCAAGGTTGTTCAGCAATCAATATGCCTGCGCAGGCTGTACCAATACATTTTACCAGACGTTTCTCAAAAAAGTATAACAATTTTAATAAGAATAATACATATAAAATTATATATAAAATATCACACTGTACATGTTAAATTCCTAGACATATAGTCCAAGGGGATTATATGGTGTATCGCCGGGATACTTGTTTAGATCAATTAAAGCTGAGATGGGATATGTGAATGCTGACAAGGGTTTATATTCCCATCCTGGTCGGTTTGGTGAAAGCTGTTATCCAGACAATTGGATCAGCAGTCCAGAAGTTGCCCTATAATTGCAAGGGCTCAGGCTCCCCACTTGATGCACACAACCTCTTGGAAACTAGAAAATTAGGGATCATGCAGGTATCCCAGAAGGTGGAAGTCCAGATTTTTCTAGTAGGGGCGTCTGTGGGTGGGTATGGGCTGTTTACCACAATTTGAGATGGTTTCTTTGACCAGTTTGAGATGGATCACGATTTGAAGAATGATGTCAGTAGCAATCGTCTCAGTGGCACAAGTATCACAGGTATTTCAAAGCTCAAGCTCAAAGCCACCGGGTAGCTCAGCACAGCCTCCTGTATAAGGGAATGGGTGGGTGCCCGCACTATGGAGTAGATAGATATCCCCAGCATGCTGGGCAGCACTCCAAAAAACTTTTCTTAAGGTGCGTAAATAGCAGCAAGTTTATTGCTATAGACTTGCTGCTATTTATGCACCTTAAGAAAAGTTTTTTTGGAGTGCCCCACACCATGCTGGGGATATATATATATATATATATATATATATATATATATATATATATATATACATACAGTATACTGTATATATGTTCTTTATTTTTCTGGTGTATACTACATCCCAATAGTATACACCATAAGTTCTGTGTATTATTGTTCTGCCTCCACAAAGCATTATGCAAGCGGCACATTAAAAAAAACAACAACAGTTATCCTGACAAAGGGAAGAGAGCACGAAACGTTTATGTATGGAATAAAATACCACTCTCACTTGTTTACTGAGTCTCTGAGTGCCGCTTGTCCAGTTTGGGAAGTGTATTCAGGGTGTTGCAACCCATCTTGAGGGCACAGGATCAAGTAAGTTCAAGGTGACACTGGCGTGCTGGGACATATTTGGTGTGTGTATATGTATGTGTATATATATATATATATATATATATATATATATATATATATCGAGGGGGGGTATGATCCGGCACTCAGTACAAACAAAGTACAGTTGCTCCAGGTGACCCTGCCGCAGAAAATATACAGAGGGATGCTCCCGGGGGAGCGATGGCCGGCACTCACGGAGTCTCTTCAAAGAAATCAATCAGGCAACACAGCAGTGTTATGTCAACGTTTCTGAGGTTTTTAATGTACCTCTTTCGTCAGGACAACAATAATAACAGTAAAATACAACATATAAATAGCTTACCAATTGACCCACATGATGCTCCTGCACGCTGCACCCGGCGGGGAGTCGCGATGACGTCACAGGGGCGCGCCACGCACCGGCGTCACGACAGACAGCCCAGGGGGCGTGTACAGGAAGCCACAACAAGACATCACCATGGAGACTGTGAGGAGACAGCGTATAAACACACAGTTACAATTGGCATTTTAGCATGAATCTGACATATTAAACGATCTGAAGAAAAGCAGGGTGGTTACACAAATAGGAATAAGTGATACTAAAGTAGATCTAGTATATGCACAGAGGATAAATTAGGAGAGAGAGCGCATGGGAAAATACAATGTAAACGGCAGAGAGATTAATTCATAAAAAGCAATACAGACTTTGCTTTTCGTTAAGCCCTAACGGGGCCACTGTCTGCAGTCTGTCTATCCAACGTGCCTCTCGCTGCAGCAACAATTTGCTGCGATCTCCTCCTCTGGTAGAAGGGGGAATCCAATCTATCATTTTACATTTTAGTGATGCCAAGGAGTGATTCATAAGGATGCAATGCCTGGCTACAGGCTGTTCATTGCTTTTCCCCTCCATGGCCTTTCTAATGTTAGATCGGTGTAAAGCCATCCGCTCTTTAAAAGTGCGGATGGTTTTTCCCACATACAATTTACCACACGGGCATTTGATGTAATATACCACGTGTGTACTAGAGCAAGTAAGTGGAAAGCGAATCAGGTATTTTTTCCCGGATCTAGGATGTGAAAAGCTGTCACCAGGCTCCAAGGCATTGCACGTGGTGCAGCCTAAACATCTGTAATTACCGGGTTTCCTGGTCAAAAAATGTGGGGTAGGAGTACTCTTAAAGGATGAAATATCATTATGGACTACCCACTGTTTGATATTTTTACCTCTCCTATACCCTGGCATAATGGTTTTGTTTTTAAGAGTAGTAAGGGAGGAGTCATTACTGACTATTGGCCATAGAGATTTGGCCTTTAGTACAATATCAGTCGAAGTAGTGGAATAGTCCATGGGGAAAATCATCCTGTCTGAAAGATTATCCCTAGTACGAGGATGTAGAGTATTAGTTCTAGGAGTATTAAGAACCCTCTGTTTGGCTTCTTGTAAGTTAGCCCAACTGTATCCTCTTTTTAGAAATTTGCTCATCAGAGCGTCCATCTCAGTCAAGGCATCACTTTCATTAGTGCATATCCGCCATATCCTGAGCAGTTGAGAAAAAGGCAAGCCTCTTTTTAAGGCCGGCGGATGATGGCTATGGGCCTGCAACAATGTGTTTCTCTCAACTGCTTTGTGGTATAAAGAAGTGACAATCTCATTCTGGACAATAGAGATGGAAACATCAAGAAAATGAACATTCACATTACTCATATCAAAGGTGAATTTGGTATCTACATCTTTCTCATTAATGTTAGACAGGAATGACAACAAAGCTTCCTCAGGTCCAGACCAAAACAGGCAGATATCATCGATGTAACGACAGTATAAAGAAATACTGTTCGCCACCACAGGATCAGAAAAAAATATCTCCTGCTCAACACTGTACATATAGGCATTTTCGTAGCTCGGAGCTACGCAAGATCCTATAGCACACCCACGTTTTTGATTGTAGATAGCACCATCAAACAAAAAATAATTGCGGGTGAGGGTCAGCTGTAAAAGTTGTAAAAATAAATCGATGTCTGGGCCTTTGTAGTGTGGGCTAGAGGAAAGCAATTTGCGTGTGGCATGAATACCCCTATTGTGAGGAATGGTGGTATATAGGCTCACTACATCTATAGTGGCCATCCAATGTTCACCAATTAAAGGGGACAGGTCCTGCAATTTGAGTAACAAAGAAGTAGTGTCCTTGAGGTAAGTAGACAAATGCTGTATGACAGGCTGTAAATAAAAGTCCAGAAATTCTGAGATGACATAGTAAAGAGAGTCATTGGCAGCGATTATCGGCCTACCAGGCGGTTTTAGGGAATTTTTATGAAGTTTGGGGATGGTGTAAAACACCGGTATCCTAGGGAACTGCATCATCAAGGAATCACAAATCTTCTTAGAGATAAGGTTCCTAGATACAGCCGCAAGCAAAATCGAATCCAATTCAGATTTAAAATCGATGGTAGGATCCCCACTCAACTTCTCATAAACCAGAGGGTCATTTAGTTGACCATAAATCTCCTCCTTGTAATCGCTGAGGTTTTGCACCACTATCCCCCCGCCTTTATCAGCGGGGCGGATAGTGATGTCTTGATATTTACTCAAATCACGTAAGGCACTCATTTCGGACTTGGACAAATTGGGTCGACTCTGCAATGACTTATTGGGGCTATCCACAAATTTATCCATTTCACGGGAGAAATATTTAATGGCTACATTTGTAGACATCGGATCAAATGTAGATTTTAAACGAATGGGACACTCTTCCCTAGGCATATCAGAGTCGCCAAAATGTTCTTTCAACCGCAGCTGTCGACAGAATTTAAATGTGTCCACCTTATTGTCAAAAGATTCACAAGAATGGGTAGGGATGAAAGTAAGGCCTTTATTAAGAACAGACACTTCTATGTCAGTAAGAGTTCTGTCCGACAAATTAAACACCAGGTTGGAGCCTAAGGCTTCTTCTTTCCTCCTTTGCCTTTGCCCTTGGCCTGCACGTCTGGTGTATTTTCTGCAGTGCCAGCTTTTCGGGCTCGGGTGGCCACCCCCGGAGGGGGCTTTTTGGAGGTACCAGGTCTAGGATCTGTTCCCAGGTCATTTTCACTGGCTGATGAAGCCGCTCCACTTGAAGATTCAGTATCAAATCTTACTCTCCGGAATTTGCGTGCCCTTTGCTGTCTGGCCAATTGTACATTTCTGTTATTCACCCAAGAATAGACTTTTTGTTCCGCATAATCTTTGGTGACGGTCTCCAGCTTTGATTTATATATATATATGTTCTTTTGGTACTCTTTACCTAGCACGGCGCCCACGATTTTGATCGTGGGCATCGCAGGTAAAAAAATCGCGGGCATTGAATGCACTAAAAATCGGGTGCGACGCGACCGATGCGATGCCCGCGATTTCCCATAGGGAACAATGTTAAATGTCTCAATTGACCCGATTTTCCTGTTCAATGCCTCAATTGACCCGATTTTTCCATAGGAAACAATGTTAAATGGCCCACAGAGGCCAAATAGCCACCCTGAAGTGTGAAATGGCCCCCACAATTGTTAACACCACCCCACGATCAACGTCAACCCGAAGCGTGGTGAGCGCAGCGAGCCCGCGAGGGGCGGCGGTACGCGTCCTATGACCTTTTCACACCCCCACTATCCACGTCGGCATGGAGTTGAGAATAGAATAGTGTGGCGAGCGCAGCGCGCCACCGAGCCCGAAGTGTGGCGAGGGGACGCGGATACCTTCACAGGTAAACGCGTCCCTTCGCGGGCTTCACAGGTATCCGCGTCCCCTCACGGGGCTCGCTGCGCTCGCCACGCTTCAGGCTATTCTATTCTCAACTCCATGCCGACGTGGATAGTGGGGGTATGAAAAGGTAGTAGGACACGTACCGCCGCCCCTCGCTGGCTCGCTGCGCTCGCCACGCTTCGGGTTCACGTTGATCGTGGGGTGGCGTTAACAATTCTGGGGGCCATTTCACACTTCAGGGTGCCTATTTGGCCTCTGTGGGCCATTTAACATTGTTTCCTATGGAAAAATCGGGTCAATTGAGGCATTGAACAGGAAAATCGGGTCAATTGAGACATTTAACATTGTTCCCTATGGGGCATCGCGTCGGTCGCGTCGCTCCCGATTTTTAAGTGCATTCAATGCCCGAGATGGCCGTGATGGGCGCCGTGCTAAGTAAAGAGTACCGTTCTTTTTTTCTGGTGTATACTACACCCCAATAGTATACACCATAAGTTCCATGTATTATTGTTCTGCCTCCACGAAGCATTATGCAAGCAGCACATTACAAAAAAAATAACAGTAAAGATCAAATTCAATTTTTCTCTTCTTTATTCATTGTTTGTGTGTACTGCACCCATAGCATACTGTCAGAAGTTCCATGTGTGATTGTTCGGCCTCCACGCAGCGTTATACAAGATGCACAAAAAAATATAACAAATAAACTATTTTGCTCATCTTTATTGTTTGTGTGTCCTGCACCCCAATACACCATACTGATACTGTCAGAAGTTCCGTATGTTAATAACCAGCCAGCTTGCTGCAGACTGTGGCCTAAATTAAACAAAAACAACATTGTGAGCTGTAAAGTGGTCAAAATTGTCAGGAAAGGGCTGGAAATTAATGTTATTGAGGTTAATTACTCTAGGGACAAAAAAAAGAAGCAAGAATTACACGATTTGGGTGTTTTTTTTACCATTTTTGAAAAAATCCAAAGCCTTTCACCGCTGTTTGACAAAGCCAAATCCAAATTCCGGCGTCAAATCCAAATCTTCGGCCCCGGCGCTCATTTCCAGTGAGAATAGACAGGAAGTAGGAAATGTCACTCACCCCGACACCTCCCATGGATTTGTCCATTACCCATTTTGAATAAGCAATTTTTGTCTTTTCACCAAGCCAGATAAAATGTAACATAGCTCTCTTTATACACCGTTCATCTATATAATTAATGCAAAAAAGAAATTAATTGCATAATATAGAGAACCTTGGGAAGTATGATGGTTTCTAAGACAGCTATACTACCCAATAAGGAAAGAGGGAGATCTTCCCAACCTTCTATCTTAATAATTTTTGTAATAACCAACGTGAAGTTAAAGTTGTATAAACTGAGAGATCTCCAGGCACTTGTACTCCTAAATATTTGAAATGGGAGTTAGTAATTGTAACAGAAGATGTGGAAGTAATTGAAGAGAGGAGAATATGAGGTACATCTCCAGGATTGAAAATAAAGGGTCATACACAAAAAGGAGCATGTTGTCCGCAAACAGTGGGACTTCTTATCACGTATCTTGTATTCCTTTGTAGATTTTTGAGGACCTTAGAAGCATAGCCAGAGAGCAAAAGGGGGGCAACTCTGTCTCGTACCCTTTTCTATACAAAGGGGTCTGATAGAAAGCTGTTGCAGAAAATCTGAGTCTGTGGGGTAGAGTACAACAGCTGAAGGGTGTGTATAAAGAACTGTGGGAACTGAAAATGCCTAAGGGTGATGTACATATAGATGGCTTTATAAATTAAAAGCCTTTTTGGTACTTCTGTACTTTCACGGCACCAGCATGGCGCCGCGCGTCAGAGTCCCCTTGCGGGGCTCGCTTCGCTCGCCCACGCTGCGGGCTCGGTGGCTCGCTACGCTCGCCACGCTAATTAAAATCAACTCCATGCCAACATGGATAGTGGAGGTATGAACTATCCATGTTGGCATGGCGTTAACTTAGTTTATTTTACTTAGTTAGTGGCGAGCGTAACCCGGAAGTACGCGCGGCGCCATGCTGGCGCCGTGAAAGTAAAGATGTACCACCTTTTTTTGCATCGAGTGAAAGTATTGCATAACTCAGGGATTGAGAAGCAGTTACATGCAGCTAGGGTGAATGTATAATGTGCGGGAGTATTTATTTTAAAGGATCAGCCATGAATTTTGCAAGCAGTTTGTAATCCAGGTTCAAAAGAGATATATGTCCAGATGCACTATAGGTGCCTGTGCACAGTACAATGGCACAATGTGATGCGATGCACGCTCCCACGGTCACACAAACTGAATGCGATGCGATCCAGCCCATAACAGGTGTGATCATCGCATTGTGTATGGGCACCTTAAGCTTTGAAAGTGATAAAATGGAGAGTGATAAACAGCCAAAAAATCAGCTCCTGTCTGACATTTTTCAAACAGTCTGTGACATGTCAGGCAGGAGCTGATTGGCTGGCTGTTTATCACTCTCCATTTTATCACTTCTGAAGCTTAGTGCATCTGGCCCATGGGGCGGTATGAACCCGCGAGGAAGAGGTCTCTATCTGGTTTGGGCAAAATATTGGGGACCGCTGATTTAACCAACTAAAGTGGTACCTATTGTGGGTAGCAATAACTTATAAAACTCTCCACTATAGCCATCGGGACCTGGGCTTTATAGGGCTTTAGATGCTTTATTGATGAATCGACCTCTTTAATAGTGATCGGGGAAGGCAAAGATACCGATATATTTGGGGGACGGGAATAGTAGATAGTCCCAAATGGTAGAAGACAAAAGGTATAAGGGGGTTAGTAGGGCGATCAGGAAAGGTGCCTGAAGACAAATTCTTAACGAAAATAAATGAGTCGGTTTGATCAAAGGATTATTGCAGGCGTTCCCAACCACGGTCCTCAAGACACACCAACAGTGCAGGTTTTAGTGATATCCAGGCTTCGGCACAGATGGTTAAATCAGAATCACTCAGGTACTAATTAAGTCACCTGTGCTTAAGCCTGGATATCACTAAAACCTGCACTGTTGGTGTGCCTTGAGGGCCGTGGTTGGGAATGCCTGGATTATTGGGTAGAGATGTTGAATATAATTCTTTGTAAAACTGTTGTATAGTGTGAGCTATCTGCTTATTCAATTTCGTGAGTCCACCACCAGGGGTGCACAAAGGGTGAACCATTACTGTTTTTTGAGAACCTTTCATCACAGAAGGCCATCCTAACATTTGAAGTTTCAGTGCCTCCTGCAAAAAAAGCCAAATTAATATTGCTTTTACTTAAATACATGTAAATATAGTTTTTGCCTTTTAGCCAGGAAGTTACAGTTATACCACCCATGTTCCAGGTGCTAACTTGCAAGTCAGGCATTACTCAGTGAGCCAATGTTATAAATGGGATAATCCTGAAGGTGTGTAATTTGTGGCCTTCCCATGAAAGATCTTTAATCGTAGGAGAAGCTGACCAAATTACCACTTTATGCAGATAATTCAGACAGCGAAAAAGTGTGATGTGAGGTCGCAGTCAAGAGGTAGTGGGCGCCAGGCCTAATCTATGAATCCTCTCGATAACTATGTCTTGGAAAACTGCCTCAATATCAAGCAATTAAGGCAAAGTGAGCCAATGCGTTGCCCTTAATGATTTCCGTTGTAAGCTGACCAATCTGATATTATTCCTTCGCAATCTAATTTTCATATCTTACACTCTTTTCCTGAGCTGATAATTTTCAGTGCTAAGTCTACTAATAGTGTGCTGGATATCAACAATGTCACGAGACGTTACCCTAATCTGCTGCTCAGTAATGCTGTGTCTTAGCTGCTGCAGCTATGAGGTGATTTCAGCGACAGCTTTAGAACCTTTTTCTGGTCCACACGCAACACTGTGAATTGCGCAGCATTGCTTGTGGATTAAATGCTGCCTGCCACTCAGACAGCTGCCTCTCGCTTGCTGTGTTCACCTACCATCGAATGATTTGGAAGGAGAACGCAAAACTAAGACACTAAGGTGTCTTAGCTTTGAGTGTTCCCTGTACAGGAACAGGATGGGCAGCTGACATCTGCCCCCAGCAGCCACGTCACTGCCTAAATTCCATGGGAACGACCAGTGTATCCATGGGAGCACCCATGAAATGTTGGGCGTTCCCATCGGTGTGTCACCTCCCCGCAGACCCACACCCCCAGCAGGCACTGGTTGGTGCTCACAGGATGGCAACCTACAAGTTTGCCGTGCCCGTTCACACCCAGCATATGCACATGCGCAGAAAGGGGGTTCATAGTTGCAGTGATGGCCTCCACCACTTCCCTACAAGTAACGGGCTTCAGAGCCGTGACTTGATCTGGTGCCATGTTGTCTGCTGACTGTCTCCTCTCCTGCTGTGGCTGCTGTGACAACTGTGTTCCCAGTAGGCTTAGATAGTGGTCCATCCTGAGGCTGTTGGAGGTGAGGGGGAGAGTATGTGGAAGGTTCAGGGACTCCACTGAGTCTCAGTGAGCCTAATAATGGTGTCTTAAGGGAGGCAGGAAGTGGAGCTGAAGGACCGAGCTCCTCACTCCATCAGACCGGAACCGGAAGTCTTTTTAGTGTCTCTTAAATTCAGCCTGCCTGCCTCTTACTGTCTTACTTTACCTTCACCCTTTTCTTTTTTCACATTCTCTAAAGAAGAATAGTGATGAGGCACTCAGAACTCTCATACTGTCTTTAAATGTTTAAGTCTTACATTTGCCATCAGAAAATATAAAATATACACAAGCGTACTTACATTATAACCCCAAATTCTACACATGTCTTTGATCAACACTGTATCCTCCTTTGTGCGGGAGTGTGGCAGACACAAATCCCCCAAGTGTTATCACCTTGGAAAATAAATACTGTATATGCATAACTAACTACACGTGTATTGTGTGCACTGTCTGGTGCATATAGACATTTATAAACCTGGGGCAGATCTAACAATGAAGTTACCAAGGTAGCACTAGTCAAAAGAAAGTACATAATACAAACAGATGGAGCCGCGCTCATTCAACCCACCGGCGCTCCACAGCTTTCCATCCCGGTGTGCCGTTTGCCGAGACGGTGTCGGTAAGTAACAAAAGATACATACAAAGCAAACAGATATGAAGCATGATATTACTAAAAAGGAGAAAAAAGGGTGACTCTTTTTGTCGGGGCACGACTTAATAAATTTCTATATGATTATATATATAATATAATTATGTTACTGACTTATTCCTATACCATATTCGTTGGGGAAAGACTAATACAGAGAAAAATATTTTTTATGTATTTTTTATATATGCAGTGTTAGTGTGAGTAAGTGTATAACGATCTTAATAGTATTGTTTATCACAGAATCACAAATTAATGTGAATGTATCAGCCGTGATCACTTCATGATCTCAATAGCGGGATACTCTCCCATGAGGCATCAGTTGGCCTGGCTGATTTTTAATGGAGTGACAATACTAAAATTGATATAAGTGCAAATAAAAATGTGCAATCAATTATTGATTGTTGTGAATTAGAAGTTTAGAACGGCGAAATATCTATTTATCAGGTACTTTGTCACAGGGGGATTACCACAGCATATGGTTCTGTGGTATATGGAGGTAAATACCCAAATTTACTGGTGTTGTAATTCTTGAGGATTTATCTAGAGATGAGTATCAATAGTTGGAAAGTTTTTAGCTGATTTCCCTTAGTCTCCAATCTCTCCTACTTTCTGGCCGTGTGTCTCAGGGACAGTGAACGGACCAGATGAGGGGATGATTATAGGGAGACCTGTGGTCGGATCAGTGAAAGAAGGGGAGGGAAAGGAAAATAGGGATCTGCTGTTGGAAGCCGGATCCAGTTTCACCCCTGATAGTTTAACCAGTGCAGAGGATCGCCCTGGTGCCGGGACCAATGAGAGTCCCTTAAATCAAAGAAATGACAGTCCTTGATGGAAAAAGTGTGTCTCACACCTGCCTGTTATCAATAATGTACAGCTGTGGATTACCTCCCTCACTTTGAACATAGATTTAGATAGAGTGGGTATAATACATCCTCACCACAAATTAGTATGGTCAATCGTTATAATGTGTGAGTTTTAGCACAGGGAATTGATCCGTACATTGTACCCTCACATATTAGACTGGGTCAATTCCAAAAAAATATACATCTTTCACCTGCTATTTGTCAGTAATATGCAGCAGTATAGTATGTCCCTCACTTAGACATTGATTCGATAAGAATTGCTCTCAATTAGTCTACCACATCCTCACCACAAGTTTAGTCGCTACAAAGTGGGTGTTTTAACATGAAAGATTGGTCCATACATTCTATCCTCATATAATAGACTGGGTTAGTTCCAGCAAATCAACCACAACAACAATGTAAAAAATAAAAAACCAAAATAGGCAAATCAATACTCAAACAGCCTTCACTGTATCCTCCTTGATACACCAACTTAAGCATTAATTCAGAAAAAATTCCGAAAAAATTGCTCTTAGTTAGTATATTGCATCCTCATCACAAGTATTGTATAATCAGTCGCTACAATGTAGGTGTTTTGACATGAAAGATTAGTCCATACATTGTATCCTCATATAGTAAACTGGGTTAATTCCAGCGGCTTAGCCATAGCAGCAATGTGAAAAATAAGGAGCAAAAACAAGCAAATTGATACTCAGACTGCCTTCACTGAATCCTCCTTGATACACCAGATTCCCCTCTGTGACAGTCAGCCCCGATACTGGACGCGCGTTTCGCCTGGAGGCTTGTTCACCAGTACATAATGGTGGCTAAATTGCGTGTATTTGTACTAACACTGATTCGCGGGTAATCCCCATCTTCCATTTGATTGGATCTTGCCTTGATCCCAGCATATCATGCTATTTGCGGCATTAGCTGTCACTCAATACCCAGATATATTCTTAGTGGACTGCGCTCTCGCCTTCAGCTGAGACGCGCAGCCACTCCTCCTCCGTATGGATTCCGTCTCCGTCTGCACCATAGCAACGGGTCGGCGTCCTTACGTAGTTAGATGTCAGAGCAGGCAAAGACATATTCTTAGTGGACTGTGCTCCCGCCTTCTGCTAAGACGCACAGCCACACCTCCTCTGTGTGGATTTCGCCACCGTCTGCACCATGGCAACGGGTCGGCGTCCTTACGTAATCAGATGTCAGAGCAAGCACGTCAGTGCTCTGACGTCTCTTGCTCCTCCCCTTTCAGGCGGGTTTCATTCATCTGCACCGTGGCAGCGAGCGACGTCCTTACATAGTAAGCTGTCAATCGAGCGTATCAGTGTTCTGACGACTTGGCTCCTCCCTTTTCGGGCTGATCTCATTCGTCTGCATAATAGCGACAGGTAGCATCACAACGTGATCAGCTGTCGTTTAAGTATGATGGTGCTCTGACATTTTGGCTACTCCCCTTGCGGGCGGACTTCATTCATAATTTTCTTGTAGTAACTGCTGATTTATTATCAGCAATGGTACGTATTTACTTTGTTTAGACAGATAAATGCAGTATAACACTGCTTAGTGCTACATTTAAGGCAACCAGATCATAAGTGTAATTACCTATGGAAATATCAAGTTCTGTATATTTTTGGGAATGGAATGTAAGGAATTTACTGCAGTAGGCTCACATAATCTATGTTGACCCTTGTAAGCTATATTCTTAAATCAGAATTAATTGTATCAAGTGCCTATCCAAGGCATACCCCATGGCTATCTAATTGTATCCTATTGCTACTTATTGTTATATAATGGATTTGATTGATCTGTTATTTGGTCAATATTTAGTATATATACCAATTATTTTATATATAAAAAAACAAACAAAGTGAAAAAACTGTGCACCAACGTAATAAAAAGGTGAAAAAAAGGGGTGTGTTAAGTAAAGAGGAATAGAATAATATGTAGAGAAAAGGATATGTATATCTCCACACCTAAACCAGACCCGTCATATGGCGGAGTGAGAAAGAAAATAAAAAATATATACGAATATATATTGGTGTAGTGAAATGAAGTGGGGACCACAGGTATGTGGGGTTTTGATACCCCTCTAACCTAGGCCTCCAAGTAATAATGTGCATATCCCTCTAAAGAGATAATATTGAATGATAAACCCAAGTTTAAGAAAATTTATTCGTGACTGTGAATATTAGGGGTATACAAGATACCCGACTCGTGAAATCGTGTGGAATTCTTGTACTAACCCAAATAGTGTTGTTTAGAATTTTGTAAGATTATCTATCCATTATTGTGTTTTGGGGGGCTGATACAATTTATTAGCGAGGGTGTTTACAGGAATACTTGATAGTTTATGTATTCATTTAAGCCTGATGGTGAGAGGGCATCTAATTTGAATGTCCACTCACTTTCTCGCTGTAGGAGGTTCTTCTGGAGGTCTCCACCTCGAATTCCTAGTTTTATTCGTTCCAAACCAATAACCTGTGTTCCCTTGAATGAGTTCTTGTGATGGCGGTGGTAGTGGCGTGCCACTGAAGTCAGTTTCTTAAATTTGGCTATATCAGAGATGGAATTCCGTACTGTTCCCACATGTTCTAATATTCTCTGTTTTAGGGCTCTGGTGGTCATGCCTACATATTTCTTTTTGCATGGGCATATAATGCAATATATAACCCCTGTTGAATTGCAGTTAATGAATTGTTGGATTTGAATCCTATTTCCATATTTATCTATTAGTCCACTAAGAATATGTCTTTGCCTGCTCTGACATCTAACTACGTAAGGACGCCGACCCGTTGCTATGGTGCAGACGGAGACGGAATCCATACGGAGGAGGAGTGGCTGCGCGTCTCAGCTGAAGGCGAGAGCGCAGTCCACTAAGAATATATCTGGGTATTGAGTGACAGCTAATGCCGCAAATAGCATGATATGCTGGGATCAAGGCAAGATCCAATCAAATGGAAGATGGGGATTACCCGCGAATCAGTGTTAGTACAAATACACGCAATTTAGCCACCATTATGTACTGGTGAACAAGCCTCCAGGCGAAACGCGCGTCCAGTATCGGGGCTGACTGTCACAGAGGGGAA